>NC_138903.1:51957511-52602719 GCF_965194825.1 Balaenoptera physalus | reverse complement strand
GATTAATCCTTTGTCATTTGTTTCATCTGCAAATATTTTCTACCATTCTGAGGGTTGTCTTTTCATCTTTTTTATGTTTTCCTTTGCTGTGCAAAGTTTTTAAGTTTCATTAAGTCCCATTTGTTTATTTCTGCTTTTATTTCCATTTCTCTAGGAGGTGTGTCAAAAAGGATCTTGCTGTGATTTATGTCATAGCGTGTTCTGCCTATGTTTTCCTCTAAGAGTTTGATAGCATCTGGCTTTACATTTAGGTCTTTAATCCATTTTGAGGTTACTTTTGTGTATGCTGTTAGGGAGTGTTCTAATTTCATTGTTTTACATGTAGCTGTCCAGTTTTCCCAGCACCACTTATTGAAGAGGCTGTCTTTTCTCCATTGTATATCCTTGCCTCCGTTATCAATGATGAGTTTATGATATGTGTGTGGGTTTACCTCTGGGCTTTCTATCCTGTTCCATTGATCTATATTTCTGTTTCTGTACCAGTACCATACTGTCATCATTAATGAAGCTTTGTAATATCGTCTGAAGTCAGGGAGCCTGATTCCTCCAGCTCCGTTATGCTTTCTCCAGGTTGCTTTGGCTATTTCGGGATCTTTTGGTTTGCATAAAAACTGTGAAATTACTGTTCTAGTTCTGTGAAAAGTGCCAGTGGTAGTTTTATAGGGATTGCATTGAATCAGTAGATTGTTTTGGGTAGTACAGTCATTTTAACAGTGTTGATTCTTCCAATCCAAGAACATGGTATATCTCTCCATCTATTTGTATCATCTTTAATTTCTTTCATCAGTGTCATCATTTTCTGCATATGGGGCTTTTTCTCCTTAGGTAGGTTTATTCCTAGATAGTTTATTCTTTTGGTTGCAATGGTAAATGGGAGTGTTTTCTTTATTTCACTTTCAGATTTTTCATGATTAGTGTATAGGAATGCAAGACATTTCTGCACATTAATTTTGTATCCTCCTACTTTATCAAATTCATTGATTAGCTCTAGCAGTTTTCTGGTAGCATCTTTAGGATTCTCTATGTATAGTATCATGCCTTCTGCAAGCAGTGACAGTGTTACTTGTTCTTTTCCAATTTGGATTCCTTTTATTTTTTTTCTTCTCTGATCACTGTGGCTAAAACTTCCAAAACTATGTTGAATAATAGTGGTGAGAGTGGGCAACCTTGTCTTGTTCCTGATCTTAGTGGAAACGGTTTCATTTTGTCACCATTGAGGACAATGTTTGCTGTGGGTTTGTCATATATGGCCTGTATTATGTTGAGGAAATTTCCCTCTATGCCTACTTTCTGGAGGGTTTTTATGAAAAATGAGTGTTGAATTTTTTCGAAAGCTTTCTTTGCGTCTATTGAGATGATCATATGGTTTTTCTCCTTCAATTCTTTAATATGGTGTATCAGGTTGATTGATTTGCATATATTGAAGAAGTCTTGCATTCCTGGGATAAACCCCACTTGAGCATAGTGTATGATCCTTTTAATGCGCTGTAGGGTTCTGTTTGTTAGTATTTTGTTGAGGATTTGTGCATGTAGATTCAACAGTGATATTGGCCTATAGTTTTCTTATTTATTTATTTATTTATTTATTTATTTATTTATTTATTTATTTATTTATTTATTTTGGGCTGTGTTGGGTCTTCGTTTCTGTGCGATGGCTTTCTCTAGTTGTGGCAAGTGGGGGCCACTCTTTATCGCGGTGCGCGGGCCTCTCACTGTCGCGGCCTCTCTTGTTGCGGAGCACAAGCTGCAGACACGCGGGCTCAGTAGTTGTGGCTCACGGGCCAGTCGCTCCGCGGCATGTTGGATCCTCCCAGACCAGGGCTCGAACCCGTGTCCCCCGCATTGGCAGGCAGACTCTCAACCACTGCGTCACAAGGGAAGCCCTATAGTTTTCTTTCTTTGTGACACCTTTGTCTGGTTTTGGTATCACAGTGATGGTGGCCTCGTAGAATGAGTTTGGGAGTGTTCCCACTCTGCTATATTTTGGAAGAGTTTGAGAAGGATAGGTGATAGCTCTTCTCTAAATGTTTGATAAAATTCGCCTGTGAAGCCATCTGGTCCTGGGCTTTTGTCTGTTGGAAGAATTGTAATCACAGTTTCAATTTCAGTGCTAGTGATTGTTTTTTTTTAATATTTTCTATTTCTTCCTGGTTCAGTCTCGGAAGGTTGTGCATTTCTAAGAATTTCTCCATTTCTTCCAGGTGGTTCATTTTATTGGCCTATAACTGCTTGTAGTAATCTCTCATGATCCTTTGTATTTCTGCAGTGTCAGTTGTTACTTCTTCTTTTTCATTTCTAATTCTATTGATTTGAGTCTTCTCTCTTTTTCTTTGATGCGTCTGGCTAATGGTTTATCAATTTGGTTTATCTTATCAAAGAACCAGCTTTTAGTTGTCTTTGTGTTTTAACATCTTTATTAGAGTATAATTGCTTTACAATGGTGTCACTGTTTCTGCTATAGCACGAAGTGAATCAGTTATACATATACCTATGTCCCCATATCTCTACCCTCGTGACTCTCCCTCCCTCCCACCCTCTCTATCCCACCCCTCTAGGTGTTCACAAAGCACCGAGCTCATCTCCCTGTGCTATGCGGCTCCTTCCCACTAGCTATGTTTTTTATGTTTGGTAGTGTATATATGTCCATGCCACTCTCTCACTTTGTCCCAGCTTACCCTTCCCCCTCCCTGTATCCTTAAGTCGATTCTCGAGTAGGTCTTCATCTTTATTCCCGTCTTTCCCCTGGTTCTTCTGACCATTTTCTTTTTCAAAGAAGCAGCTTTTGGTTTTATTGATCTTTGCTGTCGTGTTCTTCATTTCTTTGCCATTTATTTGTGATGTGATTTTTATGACTTCTTTCCTTCTGCTAACTTTGCGGGGTTTTTGTTCTTCTTTCTCTAATTGCATTAGTTGTAAGTTTAGGTTGTTTATTTGAGACGTTTCTTCTTCCTTAAGGTAGGATAGTATTGTTATAGACTTCCCTCTTAGGACTGCTTTTGCTGCATCCCATAGGTTTTGGGTCTTCGTGTTTTCATTGTCATTTGTTTCTAGGTATTTTTTGATTTCCTCTTTGATTTCTGCAGTGATCTCTTGGTTATTAAGTAGTGTGTTGTTCGGGCTCCATGTGTTTGTATTTCTTACAGATTTTTTCCTCTAATTGATATCTAGTCTCATAGCGTTGTTTTCGGAAAAGATACTTGATATGATTTCAATTTTCTTAAATTTACCATGGCTTGGTTTGTGACCCACGATATGGTCTATCCTGGAGAATGTTCCATGAGCACTTGAGAAGAATGTGTATTCTGTTGTTTTTGGATGGAATGTCCTATAAATATTATTTAAGTCCATCTCGTTTAACGTATCATTTAAAGCTTGTGTTTCCTCATTTATTTTCATTTTGGATCATCTGTCCATTGGTGAAAGTGGGGTGTTAAAGTCCCCTACTATGACTGTGATACTGTCGATTTCCCCTTTTATGGCTGTTAGTATTTGCCTTATGTAGTGAGGTACTCCTATGTTGGGTGCATAAGTACTTACAATTGTTATATCTTCTTCTTGGATTGATCCCTTGAGCATTATGTAGTGTCCTTCTTTGTCTCTTGTAATAGTCTTTGTTTCAAAGTGTATTTTGTCTGATATGAGAATTGCTACTCCAGCTTGCTTTTGATTTCCATTTGCATGGGCTATCTTTTTCCATCCCCTCACTTTCAGTCTGTATGTGTCCCTAGGTATGAAGTGGGTCTCCTGTAGACAGCATATATACGGGGCTTGTTTTTGTATCCATTCCGCCAATCTATGCCTTTTGGTTGGAGCATTTAATCCATTTACATTTAATGTAATTATCAATATGTATGTTCCTATTACCATTTTCTTAGTTGCTTCGGGTCTTTTCCTTCTCTTGTGTTTCCTGTGTAGAGAAGTTCCTTTAGCATTTGTTGTAAAGCTGGTTTGGTGGTGCTGAATTCTCTTAGCTTTTGCTTATCTGTAAAGGTCTTAACTTCTCCATCAAATCTGAATGAGATCCCTGCTGGGTAGAGTAATCTTGCTTGTAGGTTTTTCTCCTTCATCACTTTAAATATTTCCTGCCACTCCCTTCTGGCTTGCAGAGTTTCTGCTGAAAGGTCAGCTGTTAACCTTATGGAGGTTCCCTTATGTGTGATTTGTTGTGTTTCCCTTGCTGCTTTTAATATTTGTTCTTTGTATGTACTTTTTAATAGTTTGATTAATATGTGTCTTGGCATGTTTCTCCTGGGATTTAACCTGTATGGGACTCTCTGTGATTCCTGCACTTGATTAGCTATTTCCTTTTCCATATTAGGGAAATTTTCAACTATAATTTCTCAGTCCCTTTCTTTTCCTCTTTTTCTTCTGGGACCCCTATAATTCGGATGTTGGTGCGTTTAATGTTGTCCTAGAAGTGTCTGAAAGTGTCCTCAATTCTCTTCATTTTTTTCCCTTTATTCTGCTCTGCAGTAGTTATTTCCACTCTTTTATCTTCAAGGTCACTTATCCGTTCTTCTGCCTCCGTTATTCTGCTATTGATCCCTTCTAGAGAATTTTTAATTTCATTTATTGTGTTGTTCATCACTGTTTGTTTGCTGTATAGTTTTTCTAGGTTCTTGTAAAAAGTTTCTTTTATTTTCTCCATTCAATTTCAAAGATTTTGGATCATCTTTAATATCATGGTTATAAATTCTTTTTCAGGTAGACTGCCTATTTCCTGTTCATTTGATAGGTCTGGTGGGTTTTTGCCTTGCTCGCCCATCTGCTGTGTGTTTCTCTGTCTTCTCATTTTGCCTAACGTAATATGTTTGGGGTCTCCTTATCACAGGCTTCAGGGTCGTAGGTCCCGTTGCCTTTGGTGTCTGTCCCCAGTGGCTGAGGTTGGTTGAGTGGGTTGTGTAGGCTTCCTGGTGGAGGGGACTAGTGCCTGTGTTCTGGTGCATGACACTGGATCTTGTCCTTCTGGTGTACAGGTCCACGTCTGGTGGTGTGTTTAGGGGTGTCTGTGGCCTTTCTATGACTTTAGGCAGCCTTTGTGCTAGTGGATGGGGTTGTGTTCCTGTCTTGATACTTGTTTGGCATTGGGTGTCCAGCACTGTAGCTTGCTGGCCGTTGAATGGAGCTGAGTCTTGGTGTTGAGATGGAGATCTCTGGGAGATTTTCACTGTTTCATATTACATGGAGTTGGTAGGTCTCTTGTGGACCAATGTCCTGAGCTTGGCTGTCCCACCTCAGTGGCACAGCGCTGATGCCTGACTGGAGCACCAAGAGCCTGTCCTCCACACGGCTCAGCATTAAAGGGAGGAAAAATAGAAAGAAAGAAGAAGAAGATAAAATAAAATACAATAAAATATAGTTATTAAAATAAAAAATAATTACTAAGAAAAATATTATTTAAGTAATAAATTAAAAAAAGGACAGAGAGAACCCCAGGAAAAATGATAAAAGCAAAGCTATACAGACCAAATCACACACAGAAGCATACTCATACATGCTCACAAATATAGAAAAAAGGAATTATATATGTATATATCGTTGCACCCAAAGTCCACCTCCTCAATTTGGGATGATTCATTGTCTATTCAGGTATTCCACATATGCAGGGTACATCAAATTGATTGTGGACATTTAATCCACTTCTCCTGAGGCGGCTGGGAGAGATTTCCCTTTCTCTTCATTGTTTGCACAGCTCCCAGTTTCACCTTTGGATTTGGAACCGCCACTGCGTGTAGGTCACCTGAGTGCGTCTGCTCTTCACTCAGGACGGGGTTAAAGAAGCAGCTGACTCGAGAGCTCTGGCTCGCTCATGTCGGGCGGAGGGAGGGGTACAGATGTGGGGTGAGCCTGCAGCGGCAGAGGGGCAAGCGTGACGTTGCAACAGCCCGAGGCATGCCTTGTGTTCACCTGGGGAAGCTTTCCCTAGATCATTTGACACTGGCAGTGGCAGGCTGCACAGGCTCCTGGGAGGGGAGGTGTGGGTATTGTCCTGTGCTTGCACACAGACTTCTTGGTGGCTGCAGCAGCAGCCTTAGCGTCTCATGCCCGTCTTTGAGGTCCTTGATGATAGCCGCGACTCGCGCCCATCTCTGGAGCTCTTTAAGTGGCACTCTGAATCCCTCTCCTCGTGTACCAGGAAACAAAGAGGCAAGAAAAAGTCCCTTGCCTCTTTGGCAGCTCCAGATATTTTCCCAGACTCCCTCCCAGCTAGCTGTAGCGCACTAGCCCCCTTCAGGCTGTGTTCACGCAGCCAACCCCAGTCCTCTCCCTGGGATCCGAACTCGGATGCCCAGGCCTCAGCTCCAGGACCCCACCCGTCCCAGCAAGAGAGCAGACAAGCCTCTCTGTCTGGTGAGTGCTGGTCAGCACCGATCCTCTGTGCGGGAATCTCTCCGTTTTGCCCTTCGGACCCCTGTTTCTGCACTCTCCTCTGTGGCTCCGAAGTTTCCCCCTCCGCCTCCCACAGTCTCCGACTGCAAAGGGTCTTCCTAGTGTGTGGAAACCTTTCCTCCTTCACAGCTCCCTCCCACTGGTGCAGGTCTGTTCCCTATTCTTTTGTCTCTGTATTTTCTTTTTTATTTTGCAGTACCCAGGTACGTGGGGGAGTTTCTTGCGTTTTGGGAGGTCTGAGGTCTTCTGCCAGCGTTCAGTAGGTGTTCTGTAGGAGTTGTTTCATATGTAGATGTATTTCCGATGTATTTGTGGGGAGGAAGGTGATCTCCACGTCTTACTCTTCCGCCATCTTGAAGCTCCTCCTTCACTGTAGTTTTGATTTGCCTTTCTCTAATGATTAGTGATGTTGAGCATCCTTTCATGTGTCTGTTGGCAGTCTGTATATCTTCTTTTGAGAAATGTCTATTTAGATTTTCTGCCCGTTTTTCGATTGGGTTGTTTGTTTTTTTTGATATTAAGCTGCATGAGCTGCTTGTAAATGTTGGAGATTAATCCTTTGTCATTTGTTTCATCTGCAAATATTTTCTACCATTCTGAGGGTTGTCTTTTCATCTTTTTTATGTTTTCCTTTGCTGTGCAAAGTTTTTAAGTTTCATTAAGTCCCATTTGTTTATTTCTGCTTTTATTTCCAGTTCTCTAGGAGGTGTGTCAAAAAGGATCTTGCTGTGATTTATGTCATAGCGTGTTCTGCCTATGTTTTCCTCTAAGAGTTTGATAGCATCTGGCTTTACATTTAGGTCTTTAATCCATTTTGAGGTTACTTTTGTGTATGCTGTTAGGGAGTGTTCTAATTTCATTGTTTTACATGTAGCTGTCCAGTTTTCCCAGCACCACTTATTGAAGAGGCTGTCTTTTCTCCATTGTATATCCTTGCCTCCGTTATCAATGATGAGTTTATGATATGTGTGTGGGTTTACCTCTGGGCTTTCTATCCTGTTCCATTGATCTATATTTCTGTTTCTGTACCAGTACCATACTGTCATCATTAATGAAGCTTTGTAATATCGTCTGAAGTCAGGGAGCCTGATTCCTCCAGCTCCGTTATGCTTTCTCCAGGTTGCTTTGGCTATTTCGGGATCTTTTGGTTTGCATAAAAACTGTGAAATTACTGTTCTAGTTCTGTGAAAAGTGCCAGTGGTAGTTTTATAGGGATTGAATTGAATCAGTAGATTGTTTTGGGTAGTACAGTCATTTTAACAGTGTTGATTCTTCCAATCCAAGAACATGGTATATCTCTCCATCTATTTGTATCATCTTTAATTTCTTTCATCAGTGTCATCATTTTCTGCATATGGGGCTTTTTCTCCTTAGGTAGGTTTATTCCTAGATAGTTTATTCTTTTGGTTGCAATGGTAAATGGGAGTGTTTTCTTTATTTCACTTTCAGATTTTTCATGATTAGTGTATAGGAATGCAAGACATTTCTGCACATTAATTTTGTATCCTCCTACTTTATCAAATTCATTGATTAGCTCTAGCAGTTTTCTGGTAGCATCTTTAGGATTCTCTATGTATAGTATCATGCCTTCTGCAAGCAGTGACAGTGTTACTTGTTCTTTTCCAATTTGGATTCCTTTTATTTTTTTTCTTCTCTGATCACTGTGGCTAAAACTTCCAAAACTATGTTGAATAATAGTGGTGAGAGTGGGCAACCTTGTCTTGTTCCTGATCTTAGTGGAAACGGTTTCATTTTGTCACCATTGAGGACAATGTTTGCTGTGGGTTTGTCATATATGGCCTGTATTATGTTGAGGAAATTTCCCTCTATGCCTACTTTCTGGAGGGTTTTTATGAAAAATGAGTGTTGAATTTTTTCGAAAGCTTTCTTTGCGTCTATTGAGATGATCATATGGTTTTTCTCCTTCAATTCTTTAATATGGTGTATCAGGTTGATTGATTTGCATATATTGAAGAAGTCTTGCATTCCTGGGATAAACCCCACTTGAGCATAGTGTATGATCCTTTTAATGCGCTGTAGGGTTCTGTTTGTTAGTATTTTGTTGAGGATTTGTGCATGTAGATTCAACAGTGATATTGGCCTATAGTTTTCTTATTTATTTATTTATTTATTTATTTATTTATTTATTTATTTATTTATTTATTTATTTTGGGCTGTGTTGGGTCTTCGTTTCTGTGCGATGGCTTTCTCTAGTTGTGGCAAGTGGGGGCCACTCTTTATCGCGGTGCGCGGGCCTCTCACTGTCGCGGCCTCTCTTGTTGCGGAGCACAAGCTGCAGACACGCGGGCTCAGTAGTTGTGGCTCACGGGCCAGTCGCTCCGCGGCATGTTGGATCCTCCCAGACCAGGGCTCGAACCCGTGTCCCCCGCATTGGCAGGCAGACTCTCAACCACTGCGTCACAAGGGAAGCCCTATAGTTTTCTTTCTTTGTGACACCTTTGTCTGGTTTTGGTATCACAGTGATGGTGGCCTCGTAGAATGAGTTTGGGAGTGTTCCCACTCTGCTATATTTTGGAAGAGTTTGAGAAGGATAGGTGATAGCTCTTCTCTAAATGTTTGATAAAATTCGCCTGTGAAGCCATCTGGTCCTGGGCTTTTGTCTGTTGGAAGAATTGTAATCACAGTTTCAATTTCAGTGCTAGTGATTGTTTTTTTTTAATATTTTCTATTTCTTCCTGGTTCAGTCTCGGAAGGTTGTGCATTTCTAAGAATTTCTCCATTTCTTCCAGGTGGTTCATTTTATTGGCCTATAACTGCTTGTAGTAATCTCTCATGATCCTTTGTATTTCTGCAGTGTCAGTTGTTACTTCTTCTTTTTCATTTCTAATTCTATTGATTTGAGTCTTCTCTCTTTTTCTTTGATGCGTCTGGCTAATGGTTTATCAATTTGGTTTATCTTATCAAAGAACCAGCTTTTAGTTGTCTTTGTGTTTTAACATCTTTATTAGAGTATAATTGCTTTACAATGGTGTCACTGTTTCTGCTATAGCACGAAGTGAATCAGTTATACATATACCTATGTCCCCATATCTCTACCCTCGTGACTCTCCCTCCCTCCCACCCTCTCTATCCCACCCCTCTAGGTGTTCACAAAGCACCGAGCTCATCTCCCTGTGCTATGCGGCTCCTTCCCACTAGCTATGTTTTTTATGTTTGGTAGTGTATATATGTCCATGCCACTCTCTCACTTTGTCCCAGCTTACCCTTCCCCCTCCCTGTATCCTTAAGTCGATTCTCGAGTAGGTCTTCATCTTTATTCCCGTCTTTCCCCTGGTTCTTCTGACCATTTTCTTTTTCAAAGAAGCAGCTTTTGGTTTTATTGATCTTTGCTGTCGTGTTCTTCATTTCTTTGCCATTTATTTGTGATGTGATTTTTATGACTTCTTTCCTTCTGCTAACTTTGCGGGGTTTTTGTTCTTCTTTCTCTAATTGCATTAGTTGTAAGTTTAGGTTGTTTATTTGAGACGTTTCTTCTTCCTTAAGGTAGGATAGTATTGTTATAGACTTCCCTCTTAGGACTGCTTTTGCTGCATCCCATAGGTTTTGGGTCTTCGTGTTTTCATTGTCATTTGTTTCTAGGTATTTTTTGATTTCCTCTTTGATTTCTGCAGTGATCTCTTGGTTATTAAGTAGTGTGTTGTTCGGGCTCCATGTGTTTGTATTTCTTACAGATTTTTTCCTCTAATTGATATCTAGTCTCATAGCGTTGTTTTCGGAAAAGATACTTGATATGATTTCAATTTTCTTAAATTTACCATGGCTTGGTTTGTGACCCACGATATGGTCTATCCTGGAGAATGTTCCATGAGCACTTGAGAAGAATGTGTATTCTGTTGTTTTTGGATGGAATGTCCTATAAATATTATTTAAGTCCATCTCGTTTAACGTATCATTTAAAGCTTGTGTTTCCTCATTTATTTTCATTTTGGATCATCTGTCCATTGGTGAAAGTGGGGTGTTAAAGTCCCCTACTATGACTGTGATACTGTCGATTTCCCCTTTTATGGCTGTTAGTATTTGCCTTATGTAGTGAGGTACTCCTATGTTGGGTGCATAAGTACTTACAATTGTTATATCTTCTTCTTGGATTGATCCCTTGAGCATTATGTAGTGTCCTTCTTTGTCTCTTGTAATAGTCTTTGTTTCAAAGTGTATTTTGTCTGATATGAGAATTGCTACTCCAGCTTGCTTTTGATTTCCATTTGCATGGGCTATCTTTTTCCATCCCCTCACTTTCAGTCTGTATGTGTCCCTAGGTATGAAGTGGGTCTCCTGTAGACAGCATATATACGGGGCTTGTTTTTGTATCCATTCCGCCAATCTATGCCTTTTGGTTGGAGCATTTAATCCATTTACATTTAATGTAATTATCAATATGTATGTTCCTATTACCATTTTCTTAGTTGCTTCGGGTCTTTTCCTTCTCTTGTGTTTCCTGTGTAGAGAAGTTCCTTTAGCATTTGTTGTAAAGCTGGTTTGGTGGTGCTGAATTCTCTTAGCTTTTGCTTATCTGTAAAGGTCTTAACTTCTCCATCAAATCTGAATGAGATCCCTGCTGGGTAGAGTAATCTTGCTTGTAGGTTTTTCTCCTTCATCACTTTAAATATTTCCTGCCACTCCCTTCTGGCTTGCAGAGTTTCTGCTGAAAGGTCAGCTGTTAACCTTATGGAGGTTCCCTTATGTGTGATTTGTTGTGTTTCCCTTGCTGCTTTTAATATTTGTTCTTTGTATGTACTTTTTAATAGTTTGATTAATATGTGTCTTGGCATGTTTCTCCTGGGATTTAACCTGTATGGGACTCTCTGTGATTCCTGCACTTGATTAGCTATTTCCTTTTCCATATTAGGGAAATTTTCAACTATAATTTCTCAGTCCCTTTCTTTTCCTCTTTTTCTTCTGGGACCCCTATAATTCGGATGTTGGTGCGTTTAATGTTGTCCTAGAAGTGTCTGAAAGTGTCCTCAATTCTCTTCATTTTTTTCCCTTTATTCTGCTCTGCAGTAGTTATTTCCACTCTTTTATCTTCAAGGTCACTTATCCGTTCTTCTGCCTCCGTTATTCTGCTATTGATCCCTTCTAGAGAATTTTTAATTTCATTTATTGTGTTGTTCATCACTGTTTGTTTGCTGTATAGTTTTTCTAGGTTCTTGTAAAAAGTTTCTTTTATTTTCTCCATTCAATTTCAAAGATTTTGGATCATCTTTAATATCATGGTTATAAATTCTTTTTCAGGTAGACTGCCTATTTCCTGTTCATTTGATAGGTCTGGTGGGTTTTTGCCTTGCTCGCCCATCTGCTGTGTGTTTCTCTGTCTTCTCATTTTGCCTAACGTAATATGTTTGGGGTCTCCTTATCACAGGCTTCAGGGTCGTAGGTCCCGTTGCCTTTGGTGTCTGTCCCCAGTGGCTGAGGTTGGTTGAGTGGGTTGTGTAGGCTTCCTGGTGGAGGGGACTAGTGCCTGTGTTCTGGTGCATGACACTGGATCTTGTCCTTCTGGTGTACAGGTCCACGTCTGGTGGTGTGTTTAGGGGTGTCTGTGGCCTTTCTATGACTTTAGGCAGCCTTTGTGCTAGTGGATGGGGTTGTGTTCCTGTCTTGATACTTGTTTGGCATTGGGTGTCCAGCACTGTAGCTTGCTGGCCGTTGAATGGAGCTGAGTCTTGGTGTTGAGATGGAGATCTCTGGGAGATTTTCACTGTTTCATATTACATGGAGTTGGTAGGTCTCTTGTGGACCAATGTCCTGAGCTTGGCTGTCCCACCTCAGTGGCACAGCGCTGATGCCTGACTGGAGCACCAAGAGCCTGTCCTCCACACGGCTCAGCATTAAAGGGAGGAAAAATAGAAAGAAAGAAGAAGAAGATAAAATAAAATACAATAAAATATAGTTATTAAAATAAAAAATAATTACTAAGAAAAATATTATTTAAGTAATAAATTAAAAAAAGGACAGAGAGAACCCCAGGAAAAATGATAAAAGCAAAGCTATACAGACCAAATCACACACAGAAGCATACTCATACATGCTCACAAATATAGAAAAAAGGAATTATATATGTATATATCGTTGCACCCAAAGTCCACCTCCTCAATTTGGGATGATTCATTGTCTATTCAGGTATTCCACATATGCAGGGTACATCAAATTGATTGTGGACATTTAATCCACTTCTCCTGAGGCGGCTGGGAGAGATTTCCCTTTCTCTTCATTGTTTGCACAGCTCCCAGTTTCACCTTTGGATTTGGAACCGCCACTGCGTGTAGGTCACCTGAGTGCGTCTGCTCTTCACTCAGGACGGGGTTAAAGAAGCAGCTGACTCGAGAGCTCTGGCTCGCTCATGTCGGGCGGAGGGAGGGGTACAGATGTGGGGTGAGCCTGCAGCGGCAGAGGGGCAAGCGTGACGTTGCAACAGCCCGAGGCATGCCTTGTGTTCACCTGGGGAAGCTTTCCCTAGATCATTTGACACTGGCAGTGGCAGGCTGCACAGGCTCCTGGGAGGGGAGGTGTGGGTATTGTCCTGTGCTTGCACACAGACTTCTTGGTGGCTGCAGCAGCAGCCTTAGCGTCTCATGCCCGTCTTTGAGGTCCTTGATGATAGCCGCGACTCGCGCCCATCTCTGGAGCTCTTTAAGTGGCACTCTGAATCCCTCTCCTCGTGTACCAGGAAACAAAGAGGCAAGAAAAAGTCCCTTGCCTCTTTGGCAGCTCCAGATATTTTCCCAGACTCCCTCCCAGCTAGCTGTAGCGCACTAGCCCCCTTCAGGCTGTGTTCACGCAGCCAACCCCAGTCCTCTCCCTGGGATCCGAACTCGGATGCCCAGGCCTCAGCTCCAGGACCCCACCCGTCCCAGCAAGAGAGCAGACAAGCCTCTCTGTCTGGTGAGTGCTGGTCAGCACCGATCCTCTGTGCGGGAATCTCTCCGTTTTGCCCTTCGGACCCCTGTTTCTGCACTCTCCTCTGTGGCTCCGAAGTTTCCCCCTCCGCCTCCCACAGTCTCCGACTGCAAAGGGTCTTCCTAGTGTGTGGAAACCTTTCCTCCTTCACAGCTCCCTCCCACTGGTGCAGGTCTGTTCCCTATTCTTTTGTCTCTGTATTTTCTTTTTTATTTTGCAGTACCCAGGTACGTGGGGGAGTTTCTTGCGTTTTGGGAGGTCTGAGGTCTTCTGCCAGCGTTCAGTAGGTGTTCTGTAGGAGTTGTTTCATATGTAGATGTATTTCCGATGTATTTGTGGGGAGGAAGGTGATCTCCACGTCTTACTCTTCCGCCATCTTGAAGCTCCTCCTTCACTGTAGTTTTGATTTGCCTTTCTCTAATGATTAGTGATGTTGAGCATCCTTTCATGTGTCTGTTGGCAGTCTGTATATCTTCTTTTGAGAAATGTCTATTTAGATTTTCTGCCCGTTTTTCGATTGGGTTGTTTGTTTTTTTTGATATTAAGCTGCATGAGCTGCTTGTAAATGTTGGAGATTAATCCTTTGTCATTTGTTTCATCTGCAAATATTTTCTACCATTCTGAGGGTTGTCTTTTCATCTTTTTTATGTTTTCCTTTGCTGTGCAAAGTTTTTAAGTTTCATTAAGTCCCATTTGTTTATTTCTGCTTTTATTTCCAGTTCTCTAGGAGGTGTGTCAAAAAGGATCTTGCTGTGATTTATGTCATAGCGTGTTCTGCCTATGTTTTCCTCTAAGAGTTTGATAGCATCTGGCTTTACATTTAGGTCTTTAATCCATTTTGAGGTTACTTTTGTGTATGCTGTTAGGGAGTGTTCTAATTTCATTGTTTTACATGTAGCTGTCCAGTTTTCCCAGCACCACTTATTGAAGAGGCTGTCTTTTCTCCATTGTATATCCTTGCCTCCGTTATCAATGATGAGTTTATGATATGTGTGTGGGTTTACCTCTGGGCTTTCTATCCTGTTCCATTGATCTATATTTCTGTTTCTGTACCAGTACCATACTGTCATCATTAATGAAGCTTTGTAATATCGTCTGAAGTCAGGGAGCCTGATTCCTCCAGCTCCGTTATGCTTTCTCCAGGTTGCTTTGGCTATTTCGGGATCTTTTGGTTTGCATAAAAACTGTGAAATTACTGTTCTAGTTCTGTGAAAAGTGCCAGTGGTAGTTTTATAGGGATTGAATTGAATCAGTAGATTGTTTTGGGTAGTACAGTCATTTTAACAGTGTTGATTCTTCCAATCCAAGAACATGGTATATCTCTCCATCTATTTGTATCATCTTTAATTTCTTTCATCAGTGTCATCATTTTCTGCATATGGGGCTTTTTCTCCTTAGGTAGGTTTATTCCTAGATAGTTTATTCTTTTGGTTGCAATGGTAAATGGGAGTGTTTTCTTTATTTCACTTTCAGATTTTTCATGATTAGTGTATAGGAATGCAAGACATTTCTGCACATTAATTTTGTATCCTCCTACTTTATCAAATTCATTGATTAGCTCTAGCAGTTTTCTGGTAGCATCTTTAGGATTCTCTATGTATAGTATCATGCCTTCTGCAAGCAGTGACAGTGTTACTTGTTCTTTTCCAATTTGGATTCCTTTTATTTTTTTTCTTCTCTGATCACTGTGGCTAAAACTTCCAAAACTATGTTGAATAATAGTGGTGAGAGTGGGCAACCTTGTCTTGTTCCTGATCTTAGTGGAAACGGTTTCATTTTGTCACCATTGAGGACAATGTTTGCTGTGGGTTTGTCATATATGGCCTGTATTATGTTGAGGAAATTTCCCTCTATGCCTACTTTCTGGAGGGTTTTTATGAAAAATGAGTGTTGAATTTTTTCGAAAGCTTTCTTTGCGTCTATTGAGATGATCATATGGTTTTTCTCCTTCAATTCTTTAATATGGTGTATCAGGTTGATTGATTTGCATATATTGAAGAAGTCTTGCATTCCTGGGATAAACCCCACTTGAGCATAGTGTATGATCCTTTTAATGCGCTGTAGGGTTCTGTTTGTTAGTATTTTGTTGAGGATTTGTGCATGTAGATTCAACAGTGATATTGGCCTATAGTTTTCTTATTTATTTATTTATTTATTTATTTATTTATTTATTTATTTATTTATTTATTTTGGGCTGTGTTGGGTCTTCGTTTCTGTGCGATGGCTTTCTCTAGTTGTGGCAAGTGGGGGCCACTCTTTATCGCGGTGCGCGGGCCTCTCACTGTCGCGGCCTCTCTTGTTGCGGAGCACAAGCTGCAGACGCGCGGGCTCAGTAGTTGTGGCTCACGGGCCAGTCGCTCCGCGGCATGTTGGATCCTCCCAGACCAGGGCTCGAACCCGTGTCCCCCGCATTGGCAGGCAGACTCTCAACCACTGCGTCACAAGGGAAGCCCTATAGTTTTCTTTCTTTGTGACACCTTTGTCTGGTTTTGGTATCACAGTGATGGTGGCCTCGTAGAATGAGTTTGGGAGTGTTCCCACTCTGCTATATTTTGGAAGAGTTTGAGAAGGATAGGTGATAGCTCTTCTCTAAATGTTTGATAAAATTCGCCTGTGAAGCCATCTGGTCCTGGGCTTTTGTCTGTTGGAAGAATTGTAATCACAGTTTCAATTTCAGTGCTAGTGATTGTTTTTTTTTAATATTTTCTATTTCTTCCTGGTTCAGTCTCGGAAGGTTGTGCATTTCTAAGAATTTCTCCATTTCTTCCAGGTGGTTCATTTTATTGGCCTATAGTTGCTTGTAGTAATCTCTCATGATCCTTTGTATTTCTGCAGTGTCAGTTGTTACTTCTTCTTTTTCATTTCTAATTCTATTGATTTGAGTCTTCTCTCTTTTTCTTTGATGCGTCTGGCTAATGGTTTATCAATTTGGTTTATCTTATCAAAGAACCAGCTTTTAGTTGTCTTTGTGTTTTAACATCTTTATTAGAGTATAATTGCTTTACAATGGTGTCTCTGTTTCTGCTATAGCACGAAGTGAATCAGTTATACATATACCTATGTCCCCATATCTCTACCCTCGTGACTCTCCCTCCCTCCCACCCTCTCTATCCCACCCCTCTAGGTGTTCACAAAGCACCGAGCTCATCTCCCTGTGCTATGCGGCTCCTTCCCACTAGCTATGTTTTTTATGTTTGGTAGTGTATATATGTCCATGCCACTCTCTCACTTTGTCCCAGCTTACCCTTCCCCCTCCCTGTATCCTTAAGTCGATTCTCGAGTAGGTCTTCATCTTTATTCCCGTCTTTCCCCTGGTTCTTCTGATCATTTTCTTTTTCAAAGAAGCAGCTTTTGGTTTTATTGATCTTTGCTGTCGTGTTCTTCATTTCTTTGCCATTTATTTGTGATGTGATTTTTATGACTTCTTTCCTTCTGCTAACTTTGCGGGGTTTTTGTTCTTCTTTCTCTAATTGCATTAGTTGTAAGTTTAGGTTGTTTATTTGAGACGTTTCTTCTTTCTTAAGGTAGGATAGTATTGTTATAGACTTCCCTCTTAGGACTGCTTTTGCTGCATCCCATAGGTTTTGGGTCTTCGTGTTTTCATTGTCATTTGTTTCTAGGTATTTTTTGATTTTCTCTTTGATTTCTGCAGTGATCTCTTGGTTATTAAGTAGTGTGTTGTTCGGGCTCCATGTGTTTGT
This sequence comes from Balaenoptera physalus, assembly GCF_965194825.1. NCBI lineage: Eukaryota > Metazoa > Chordata > Mammalia > Artiodactyla > Balaenopteridae > Balaenoptera > Balaenoptera physalus. Next base: position 52,585,713 of record NC_138903.1, on the reverse strand, counting down.
ATTTCTTACAGATTTTTTCCTCTAATTGATATCTAGTCTCATAGCGTTGTTTTCGGAAAAGATACTTGATATGATTTCAATTTTCTTAAATTTACCATGGCTTGGTTTGTGACCCACGATATGGTCTATCCTGGAGAATGTTCCATGAGCACTTGAGAAGAATGTGTATTCTGTTGTTTTTGGATGGAATGTCCTATAAATATTATTTAAGTCCATCTCGTTTAATGTATCATTTAAAGCTTGTGTTTCCTCATTTATTTTCATTTTGGATCATCTGTCCATTGGTGAAAGTGGGGTGTTAAAGTCCCCTACTATGACTGTGATACTGTCGATTTCCCCTTTTATGGCTGTTAGTATTTGCCTTATGTAGTGAGGTACTCCTATGTTGGGTGCATAAGTACTTACAATTGTTATATCTTCTTCTTGGATTGATCCCTTGAGCATTATGTAGTGTCCTTCTTTGTCTCTTGTAATAGTCTTTGTTTCAAAGTGTATTTTGTCTGATATGAGAATTGCTACTCCAGCTTGCTTTTGATTTCCATTTGCATGGGCTATCTTTTTCCATCCCCTCACTTTCAGTCTGTATGTGTCCCTAGGTATGAAGTGGGTCTCCTGTAGACAGCATATATACGGGGCTTGTTTTTGTATCCATTCCGCCAATCTATGCCTTTTGGTTGGAGCATTTAATCCATTTACATTTAATGTAATTATCAATATGTATGTTCCTATTACCATTTTCTTAGTTGCTTCGGGTCTTTTCCTTCTCTTGTGTTTCCTGTGTAGAGAAGTTCCTTTAGCATTTGTTGTAAAGCTGGTTTGGTGGTGCTGAATTCTCTTAGCTTTTGCTTATCTGTAAAGGTTTTAACTTCTCCATCAAATCTGAATGAGATCCCTGCTGGGTAGAGTAATCTTGCTTGTAGGTTTTTCTCCTTCATCACTTTAAATATTTCCTGCCACTCCCTTCTGGCTTGCAGAGTTTCTGCTGAAAGGTCAGCTGTTAACCTTATGGAGGTTCCCTTATGTGTGATTTGTTGTGTTTCCCTTGCTGCTTTTAATATTTGTTCTTTGTATGTACTTTTTAATAGTTTGATTAATATGTGTCTTGGCATGTTTCTCCTGGGATTTAACCTGTATGGGACTCTCTGTGATTCCTGCACTTGATTAGCTATTTCCTTTTCCATATTAGGGAAGTTTTCAACTATAATTTCTCAGTCCCTTTCTTTTCCTCTTTTTCTTCTGGGACCCCTATAATTCGGATGTTGGTGCGTTTAATGTTGTCCTAGAAGTGTCTGAAAGTGTCCTCAATTCTCTTCATTTTTTTCCCTTTATTCTGCTCTGCAGTAGTTATTTCCACTCTTTTATCTTCCAGGTCACTTATCCGTTCTTCTGCCTCCGTTATTCTGCTATTGATCCCTTCTAGAGAATTTTTAATTTCATTTATTGTGTTGTTCATCACTGTTTCTTTGCTGTATAGTTTTTCTAGGTTCTTGTAAAAAGTTTCTTTTATTTTCTCCATTCAGTTTCCAAGATTTTGGATCATCTTTAATATCATGGTTATAAATTCTTTTTCAGGTAGACTGCCTATTTCCTGTTCATTTGATAGGTCTGGTGGGTTTTTGCCTTGCTCGCCCATCTGCTGTGTGTTTCTCTGTCTTCTCATTTTGCCTAACGTAATATGTTTGGGGTCTCCTTATCACAGGCTTCAGGGTCGTAGCTCCCGTTGCCTTTGGTGTCTGTCCCCAGTGGCTGAGGTTGGTTGAGTGGGTTGTGTAGGCTTCCTGGTGGAGGGGACTAGTGCCTGTGTTCTGGTGCATGACACTGGATCTTGTCCTTCTGGTGTACAGGTCCACGTCTGGTGGTGTGTTTAGGGGTGTCTGTGGCCTTTCTATGACTTTAGGCAGCCTTTGTGCTAGTGGATGGGGTTGTGTTCCTGTCTTGATACTTGTTTGGCATTGGGTGTCCAGCACTGTAGCTTGCTGGCCGTTGAATGGAGCTGAGTCTTGGCGTTGAGATGGAGATCTCTGGGAGATTTTCACTGTTTCATATTACATGGAGTTGGTAGGTCTCTTGTGGACCAATGTCCTGAGCTTGGCTGTCCCACCTCAGTGGCACAGCGCTGATGCCTGACTGGAGCACCAAGAGCCTGTCCTCCACACGGCTCAGAATTAAAGGGAGGAAAAATAGAAAGAAAGAAGAAGAAGATAAAATAAAATACAATAAAATATAGTTATTAAAATAAAAAATAATTACTAAGAAAAATATTATTTAAGTAATAAATTAAAAAAAGGACAGAGAGAACCCCAGGAAAAATGATAAAAGCAAAGCTATACAGACCAAATCACACACAGAAGCATACTCATACATGCTCACAAAAATAGAAAAAAGGAATTATATATGTATATATCGTTGCACCCAAAGTCCACCTCCTCAATTTGGGATGATTCATTGTCTATTCAGGTATTCCACATATGCAGGGTACATCAAATTGATTGTGGACATTTAATCCACTTCTCCTGAGGCGGCTGGGAGAGATTTCCCTTTCTCTTCATTGTTTGCACAGCTCCCAGTTTCACCTTTGGATTTGGAACCGCCACTGCGTGTAGGTCACCTGAGTGCGTCTGCTCTTCACTCAGGACGGGGTTAAAGAAGCAGCTGACTCGAGAGCTCTGGCTCGCTCATGTCGGGCGGAGGGAGGGGTACAGATGTGGGGTGAGCCTGCAGCGGCAGAGGGGCAAGCGTGACGTTGCAACAGCCCGAGGCATGCCTTGTGTTCACCTGGGGAAGCTTTCCCTAGATCATTTGACACTGGCAGTGGCAGGCTGCACAGGCTCCTGGGAGGGGAGGTGTGGGTATTGTCCTGTGCTTGCACACAGACTTCTTGGTGGCTGCAGCAGCAGCCTTAGCGTCTCATGCCCGTCTTTGAGGTCCTTGATGATAGCCGCGACTCGCGCCCATCTCTGGAGCTCTTTAAGTGGCACTCTGAATCCCTCTCCTCGTGTACCAGGAAACAAAGAGGCAAGAAAAAGTCCCTTGCCTCTTTGGCAGCTCCAGATATTTTCCCAGACTCCCTCCCAGCTAGCTGTAGCGCACTAGCCCCCTTCAGGCTGTGTTCACGCAGCCAACCCCAGTCCTCTCCCTGGGATCCGAACTCGGATGCCCAGGCCTCAGCTCCAGGACCCCACCCGTCCCAGCAAGAGAGCAGACAAGCCTCTCTGTCTGGTGAGTGCTGGTCAGCACCGATCCTCTGTGCGGGAATCTCTCCGTTTTGCCCTTCGGACCCCTGTTTCTGCACTCTCCTCTGTGGCTCCGAAGTTTCCCCCTCCGCCTCCCACAGTCTCCGACTGCAAAGGGTCTTCCTAGTGTGTGGAAACCTTTCCTCCTTCACAGCTCCCTCCCACTGGTGCAGGTCTGTTCCCTATTCTTTTGTCTCTGTATTTTCTTTTTTATTTTGCAGTACCCAGGTACGTGGGGGAGTTTCTTGCGTTTTGGGAGGTCTGAGGTCTTCTGCCAGCGTTCAGTAGGTGTTCTGTAGGAGTTGTTTCATATGTAGATGTATTTCCGATGTATTTGTGGGGAGGAAGGTGATCTCCACGTCTTACTCTTCCGCCATCTTGAAGCTCCTCCTTCACTGTAGTTTTGATTTGCCTTTCTCTAATGATTAGTGATGTTGAGCATCCTTTCATGTGTCTGTTGGCAGTCTGTATATCTTCTTTTGAGAAATGTCTATTTAGATTTTCTGCCCGTTTTTCGATTGGGTTGTTTGTTTTTTTTGATATTAAGCTGCATGAGCTGCTTGTAAATGTTGGAGATTAATCCTTTGTCATTTGTTTCATCTGCAAATATTTTCTACCATTCTGAGGGTTGTCTTTTCATCTTTTTTATGTTTTCCTTTGCTGTGCAAAGTTTTTAAGTTTCATTAAGTCCCATTTGTTTATTTCTGCTTTTATTTCCATTTCTCTAGGAGGTGTGTCAAAAAGGATCTTGCTGTGATTTATGTCATAGCGTGTTCTGCCTATGTTTTCCTCTAAGAGTTTGATAGCATCTGGCTTTACATTTAGGTCTTTAATCCATTTTGAGGTTACTTTTGTGTATGCTGTTAGGGAGTGTTCTAATTTCATTGTTTTACATGTAGCTGTCCAGTTTTCCCAGCACCACTTATTGAAGAGGCTGTCTTTTCTCCATTGTATATCCTTGCCTCCGTTATCAATGATGAGTTTATGATATGTGTGTGGGTTTACCTCTGGGCTTTCTATCCTGTTCCATTGATCTATATTTCTGTTTCTGTACCAGTACCATACTGTCATCATTAATGAAGCTTTGTAATATCGTCTGAAGTCAGGGAGCCTGATTCCTCCAGCTCCGTTATGCTTTCTCCAGGTTGCTTTGGCTATTTCGGGATCTTTTGGTTTGCATAAAAACTGTGAAATTACTGTTCTAGTTCTGTGAAAAGTGCCAGTGGTAGTTTTATAGGGATTGAATTGAATCAGTAGATTGTTTTGGGTAGTACAGTCATTTTAACAGTGTTGATTCTTCCAATCCAAGAACATGGTATATCTCTCCATCTATTTGTATCATCTTTAATTTCTTTCATCAGTGTCATCATTTTCTGCATATGGGGCTTTTTCTCCTTAGGTAGGTTTATTCCTAGATAGTTTATTCTTTTGGTTGCAATGGTAAATGGGAGTGTTTTCTTTATTTCACTTTCAGATTTTTCATGATTAGTGTATAGGAATGCAAGACATTTCTGCACATTAATTTTGTATCCTCCTACTTTATCAAATTCATTGATTAGCTCTAGCAGTTTTCTGGTAGCATCTTTAGGATTCTCTATGTATAGTATCATGCCTTCTGCAAGCAGTGACAGTGTTACTTGTTCTTTTCCAATTTGGATTCCTTTTATTTTTTTTCTTCTCTGATCACTGTGGCTAAAACTTCCAAAACTATGTTGAATAATAGTGGTGAGAGTGGGCAACCTTGTCTTGTTCCTGATCTTAGTGGAAACGGTTTCATTTTGTCACCATTGAGGACAATGTTTGCTGTGGGTTTGTCATATATGGCCTGTATTATGTTGAGGAAATTTCCCTCTATGCCTACTTTCTGGAGGGTTTTTATGAAAAATGAGTGTTGAATTTTTTCGAAAGCTTTCTTTGCGTCTATTGAGATGATCATATGGTTTTTCTCCTTCAATTCTTTAATATGGTGTATCAGGTTGATTGATTTGCATATATTGAAGAAGTCTTGCATTCCTGGGATAAACCCCACTTGAGCATAGTGTATGATCCTTTTAATGCGCTGTAGGGTTCTGTTTGTTAGTATTTTGTTGAGGATTTGTGCATGTAGATTCAACAGTGATATTGGCCTATAGTTTTCTTATTTATTTATTTATTTATTTATTTATTTATTTATTTATTTATTTATTTATTTATTTTGGGCTGTGTTGGGTCTTCGTTTCTGTGCGATGGCTTTCTCTAGTTGTGGCAAGTGGGGGCCACTCTTTATCGCGGTGCGCGGGCCTCTCACTGTCGCGGCCTCTCTTGTTGCGGAGCACAAGCTGCAGACACGCGGGCTCAGTAGTTGTGGCTCACGGGCCAGTCGCTCCGCGGCATGTTGGATCCTCCCAGACCAGGGCTCGAACCCGTGTCCCCCGCATTGGCAGGCAGACTCTCAACCACTGCGTCACAAGGGAAGCCCTATAGTTTTCTTTCTTTGTGACACCTTTGTCTGGTTTTGGTATCACAGTGATGGTGGCCTCGTAGAATGAGTTTGGGAGTGTTCCCACTCTGCTATATTTTGGAAGAGTTTGAGAAGGATAGGTGATAGCTCTTCTCTAAATGTTTGATAAAATTCGCCTGTGAAGCCATCTGGTCCTGGGCTTTTGTCTGTTGGAAGAATTGTAATCACAGTTTCAATTTCAGTGCTAGTGATTGTTTTTTTTTAATATTTTCTATTTCTTCCTGGTTCAGTCTCGGAAGGTTGTGCATTTCTAAGAATTTCTCCATTTCTTCCAGGTGGTTCATTTTATTGGCCTATAACTGCTTGTAGTAATCTCTCATGATCCTTTGTATTTCTGCAGTGTCAGTTGTTACTTCTTCTTTTTCATTTCTAATTCTATTGATTTGAGTCTTCTCTCTTTTTCTTTGATGCGTCTGGCTAATGGTTTATCAATTTGGTTTATCTTATCAAAGAACCAGCTTTTAGTTGTCTTTGTGTTTTAACATCTTTATTAGAGTATAATTGCTTTACAATGGTGTCACTGTTTCTGCTATAGCACGAAGTGAATCAGTTATACATATACCTATGTCCCCATATCTCTACCCTCGTGACTCTCCCTCCCTCCCACCCTCTCTATCCCACCCCTCTAGGTGTTCACAAAGCACCGAGCTCATCTCCCTGTGCTATGCGGCTCCTTCCCACTAGCTATGTTTTTTATGTTTGGTAGTGTATATATGTCCATGCCACTCTCTCACTTTGTCCCAGCTTACCCTTCCCCCTCCCTGTATCCTTAAGTCGATTCTCGAGTAGGTCTTCATCTTTATTCCCGTCTTTCCCCTGGTTCTTCTGACCATTTTCTTTTTCAAAGAAGCAGCTTTTGGTTTTATTGATCTTTGCTGTCGTGTTCTTCATTTCTTTGCCATTTATTTGTGATGTGATTTTTATGACTTCTTTCCTTCTGCTAACTTTGCGGGGTTTTTGTTCTTCTTTCTCTAATTGCATTAGTTGTAAGTTTAGGTTGTTTATTTGAGACGTTTCTTCTTCCTTAAGGTAGGATAGTATTGTTATAGACTTCCCTCTTAGGACTGCTTTTGCTGCATCCCATAGGTTTTGGGTCTTCGTGTTTTCATTGTCATTTGTTTCTAGGTATTTTTTGATTTCCTCTTTGATTTCTGCAGTGATCTCTTGGTTATTAAGTAGTGTGTTGTTCGGGCTCCATGTGTTTGTATTTCTTACAGATTTTTTCCTCTAATTGATATCTAGTCTCATAGCGTTGTTTTCGGAAAAGATACTTGATATGATTTCAATTTTCTTAAATTTACCATGGCTTGGTTTGTGACCCACGATATGGTCTATCCTGGAGAATGTTCCATGAGCACTTGAGAAGAATGTGTATTCTGTTGTTTTTGGATGGAATGTCCTATAAATATTATTTAAGTCCATCTCGTTTAACGTATCATTTAAAGCTTGTGTTTCCTCATTTATTTTCATTTTGGATCATCTGTCCATTGGTGAAAGTGGGGTGTTAAAGTCCCCTACTATGACTGTGATACTGTCGATTTCCCCTTTTATGGCTGTTAGTATTTGCCTTATGTAGTGAGGTACTCCTATGTTGGGTGCATAAGTACTTACAATTGTTATATCTTCTTCTTGGATTGATCCCTTGAGCATTATGTAGTGTCCTTCTTTGTCTCTTGTAATAGTCTTTGTTTCAAAGTGTATTTTGTCTGATATGAGAATTGCTACTCCAGCTTGCTTTTGATTTCCATTTGCATGGGCTATCTTTTTCCATCCCCTCACTTTCAGTCTGTATGTGTCCCTAGGTATGAAGTGGGTCTCCTGTAGACAGCATATATACGGGGCTTGTTTTTGTATCCATTCCGCCAATCTATGCCTTTTGGTTGGAGCATTTAATCCATTTACATTTAATGTAATTATCAATATGTATGTTCCTATTACCATTTTCTTAGTTGCTTCGGGTCTTTTCCTTCTCTTGTGTTTCCTGTGTAGAGAAGTTCCTTTAGCATTTGTTGTAAAGCTGGTTTGGTGGTGCTGAATTCTCTTAGCTTTTGCTTATCTGTAAAGGTCTTAACTTCTCCATCAAATCTGAATGAGATCCCTGCTGGGTAGAGTAATCTTGCTTGTAGGTTTTTCTCCTTCATCACTTTAAATATTTCCTGCCACTCCCTTCTGGCTTGCAGAGTTTCTGCTGAAAGGTCAGCTGTTAACCTTATGGAGGTTCCCTTATGTGTGATTTGTTGTGTTTCCCTTGCTGCTTTTAATATTTGTTCTTTGTATGTACTTTTTAATAGTTTGATTAATATGTGTCTTGGCATGTTTCTCCTGGGATTTAACCTGTATGGGACTCTCTGTGATTCCTGCACTTGATTAGCTATTTCCTTTTCCATATTAGGGAAATTTTCAACTATAATTTCTCAGTCCCTTTCTTTTCCTCTTTTTCTTCTGGGACCCCTATAATTCGGATGTTGGTGCGTTTAATGTTGTCCTAGAAGTGTCTGAAAGTGTCCTCAATTCTCTTCATTTTTTTCCCTTTATTCTGCTCTGCAGTAGTTATTTCCACTCTTTTATCTTCAAGGTCACTTATCCGTTCTTCTGCCTCCGTTATTCTGCTATTGATCCCTTCTAGAGAATTTTTAATTTCATTTATTGTGTTGTTCATCACTGTTTGTTTGCTGTATAGTTTTTCTAGGTTCTTGTAAAAAGTTTCTTTTATTTTCTCCATTCAATTTCAAAGATTTTGGATCATCTTTAATATCATGGTTATAAATTCTTTTTCAGGTAGACTGCCTATTTCCTGTTCATTTGATAGGTCTGGTGGGTTTTTGCCTTGCTCGCCCATCTGCTGTGTGTTTCTCTGTCTTCTCATTTTGCCTAACGTAATATGTTTGGGGTCTCCTTATCACAGGCTTCAGGGTCGTAGGTCCCGTTGCCTTTGGTGTCTGTCCCCAGTGGCTGAGGTTGGTTGAGTGGGTTGTGTAGGCTTCCTGGTGGAGGGGACTAGTGCCTGTGTTCTGGTGCATGACACTGGATCTTGTCCTTCTGGTGTACAGGTCCACGTCTGGTGGTGTGTTTAGGGGTGTCTGTGGCCTTTCTATGACTTTAGGCAGCCTTTGTGCTAGTGGATGGGGTTGTGTTCCTGTCTTGATACTTGTTTGGCATTGGGTGTCCAGCACTGTAGCTTGCTGGCCGTTGAATGGAGCTGAGTCTTGGTGTTGAGATGGAGATCTCTGGGAGATTTTCACTGTTTCATATTACATGGAGTTGGTAGGTCTCTTGTGGACCAATGTCCTGAGCTTGGCTGTCCCACCTCAGTGGCACAGCGCTGATGCCTGACTGGAGCACCAAGAGCCTGTCCTCCACACGGCTCAGCATTAAAGGGAGGAAAAATAGAAAGAAAGAAGAAGAAGATAAAATAAAATACAATAAAATATAGTTATTAAAATAAAAAATAATTACTAAGAAAAATATTATTTAAGTAATAAATTAAAAAAAGGACAGAGAGAACCCCAGGAAAAATGATAAAAGCAAAGCTATACAGACCAAATCACACACAGAAGCATACTCATACATGCTCACAAATATAGAAAAAAGGAATTATATATGTATATATCGTTGCACCCAAAGTCCACCTCCTCAATTTGGGATGATTCATTGTCTATTCAGGTATTCCACATATGCAGGGTACATCAAATTGATTGTGGACATTTAATCCACTTCTCCTGAGGCGGCTGGGAGAGATTTCCCTTTCTCTTCATTGTTTGCACAGCTCCCAGTTTCACCTTTGGATTTGGAACCGCCACTGCGTGTAGGTCACCTGAGTGCGTCTGCTCTTCACTCAGGACGGGGTTAAAGAAGCAGCTGACTCGAGAGCTCTGGCTCGCTCATGTCGGGCGGAGGGAGGGGTACAGATGTGGGGTGAGCCTGCAGCGGCAGAGGGGCAAGCGTGACGTTGCAACAGCCCGAGGCATGCCTTGTGTTCACCTGGGGAAGCTTTCCCTAGATCATTTGACACTGGCAGTGGCAGGCTGCACAGGCTCCTGGGAGGGGAGGTGTGGGTATTGTCCTGTGCTTGCACACAGACTTCTTGGTGGCTGCAGCAGCAGCCTTAGCGTCTCATGCCCGTCTTTGAGGTCCTTGATGATAGCCGCGACTCGCGCCCATCTCTGGAGCTCTTTAAGTGGCACTCTGAATCCCTCTCCTCGTGTACCAGGAAACAAAGAGGCAAGAAAAAGTCCCTTGCCTCTTTGGCAGCTCCAGATATTTTCCCAGACTCCCTCCCAGCTAGCTGTAGCGCACTAGCCCCCTTCAGGCTGTGTTCACGCAGCCAACCCCAGTCCTCTCCCTGGGATCCGAACTCGGATGCCCAGGCCTCAGCTCCAGGACCCCACCCGTCCCAGCAAGAGAGCAGACAAGCCTCTCTGTCTGGTGAGTGCTGGTCAGCACCGATCCTCTGTGCGGGAATCTCTCCGTTTTGCCCTTCGGACCCCTGTTTCTGCACTCTCCTCTGTGGCTCCGAAGTTTCCCCCTCCGCCTCCCACAGTCTCCGACTGCAAAGGGTCTTCCTAGTGTGTGGAAACCTTTCCTCCTTCACAGCTCCCTCCCACTGGTGCAGGTCTGTTCCCTATTCTTTTGTCTCTGTATTTTCTTTTTTATTTTGCAGTACCCAGGTACGTGGGGGAGTTTCTTGCGTTTTGGGAGGTCTGAGGTCTTCTGCCAGCGTTCAGTAGGTGTTCTGTAGGAGTTGTTTCATATGTAGATGTATTTCCGATGTATTTGTGGGGAGGAAGGTGATCTCCACGTCTTACTCTTCCGCCATCTTGAAGCTCCTCCTTCACTGTAGTTTTGATTTGCCTTTCTCTAATGATTAGTGATGTTGAGCATCCTTTCATGTGTCTGTTGGCAGTCTGTATATCTTCTTTTGAGAAATGTCTATTTAGATTTTCTGCCCGTTTTTCGATTGGGTTGTTTGTTTTTTTTGATATTAAGCTGCATGAGCTGCTTGTAAATGTTGGAGATTAATCCTTTGTCATTTGTTTCATCTGCAAATATTTTCTACCATTCTGAGGGTTGTCTTTTCATCTTTTTTATGTTTTCCTTTGCTGTGCAAAGTTTTTAAGTTTCATTAAGTCCCATTTGTTTATTTCTGCTTTTATTTCCAGTTCTCTAGGAGGTGTGTCAAAAAGGATCTTGCTGTGATTTATGTCATAGCGTGTTCTGCCTATGTTTTCCTCTAAGAGTTTGATAGCATCTGGCTTTACATTTAGGTCTTTAATCCATTTTGAGGTTACTTTTGTGTATGCTGTTAGGGAGTGTTCTAATTTCATTGTTTTACATGTAGCTGTCCAGTTTTCCCAGCACCACTTATTGAAGAGGCTGTCTTTTCTCCATTGTATATCCTTGCCTCCGTTATCAATGATGAGTTTATGATATGTGTGTGGGTTTACCTCTGGGCTTTCTATCCTGTTCCATTGATCTATATTTCTGTTTCTGTACCAGTACCATACTGTCATCATTAATGAAGCTTTGTAATATCGTCTGAAGTCAGGGAGCCTGATTCCTCCAGCTCCGTTATGCTTTCTCCAGGTTGCTTTGGCTATTTCGGGATCTTTTGGTTTGCATAAAAACTGTGAAATTACTGTTCTAGTTCTGTGAAAAGTGCCAGTGGTAGTTTTATAGGGATTGAATTGAATCAGTAGATTGTTTTGGGTAGTACAGTCATTTTAACAGTGTTGATTCTTCCAATCCAAGAACATGGTATATCTCTCCATCTATTTGTATCATCTTTAATTTCTTTCATCAGTGTCATCATTTTCTGCATATGGGGCTTTTTCTCCTTAGGTAGGTTTATTCCTAGATAGTTTATTCTTTTGGTTGCAATGGTAAATGGGAGTGTTTTCTTTATTTCACTTTCAGATTTTTCATGATTAGTGTATAGGAATGCAAGACATTTCTGCACATTAATTTTGTATCCTCCTACTTTATCAAATTCATTGATTAGCTCTAGCAGTTTTCTGGTAGCATCTTTAGGATTCTCTATGTATAGTATCATGCCTTCTGCAAGCAGTGACAGTGTTACTTGTTCTTTTCCAATTTGGATTCCTTTTATTTTTTTTCTTCTCTGATCACTGTGGCTAAAACTTCCAAAACTATGTTGAATAATAGTGGTGAGAGTGGGCAACCTTGTCTTGTTCCTGATCTTAGTGGAAACGGTTTCATTTTGTCACCATTGAGGACAATGTTTGCTGTGGGTTTGTCATATATGGCCTGTATTATGTTGAGGAAATTTCCCTCTATGCCTACTTTCTGGAGGGTTTTTATGAAAAATGAGTGTTGAATTTTGTCGAAAGCTTTCTTTGCGTCTATTGAGATGATCATATGGTTTTTCTCCTTCAATTCTTTAATATGGTGTATCAGGTTGATTGATTTGCATATATTGAAGAAGTCTTGCATTCCTGGGATAAACCCCACTTGATCATAGTGTATGATCCTTTTAATGCGCTGTAGGGTTCTGTTTGTTAGTATTTTGTTGAGGATTTGTGCATCTATATTCAACAGTGATATTGGCCTATAGTTTTCTTATTTATTTATTTATTTATTTATTTATTTATTTATTTATTTATTTATTTTGGGCTGTGTTGGGTCTTCGTTTCTGTGCGATGGCTTTCTCTAGTTGTGGCAAGTGGGGGCCACTCTTTATCGCGGTGCGCGGGCCTCTCACTGTCGCGGCCTCTCTTGTTGCAGAGCACAAGCTGCAGACGCGCGGGCTCAGTAGTTGTGGCTCACGGGCCAGTCGCTCCGCGGCATGTTGGATCCTCCCAGACCAGGGCTCGAACCCGTGTCCCCCGCATTGGCAGGCAGACTCTCAACCACTGCGTCACAAGGGAAGCCCTATAGTTTTCTTTCTTTGTGACACCTTTGTCTGGTTTTGGTATCACAGTGATGGTGGCCTCGTAGAATGAGTTTGGGAGTGTTCCCACTCTGCTATATTTTGGAAGAGTTTGAGAAGGATAGGTGATAGCTCTTCTCTAAATGTTTGATAAAATTCGCCTGTGAAGCCATCTGGTCCTGGGCTTTTGTCTGTTGGAAGAATTGTAATCACAGTTTCAATTTCAGTGCTAGTGATTGTTTTTTTTTAATATTTTCTATTTCTTCCTGGTTCAGTCTCGGAAGGTTGTGCATTTCTAAGAATTTCTCCATTTCTTCCAGGTGGTTCATTTTATTGGCCTATAGTTGCTTGTAGTAATCTCTCATGATCCTTTGTATTTCTGCAGTGTCAGTTGTTACTTCTTCTTTTTCATTTCTAATTCTATTGATTTGAGTCTTCTCTCTTTTTCTTTGATGCGTCTGGCTAATGGTTTATCAATTTGGTTTATCTTATCAAAGAACCAGCTTTTAGTTGTCTTTGTGTTTTAACATCTTTATTAGAGTATAATTGCTTTACAATGGTGTCTCTGTTTCTGCTATAGCACGAAGTGAATCAGTTATACATATACCTATGTCCCCATATCTCTACCCTCGTGACTCTCCCTCCCTCCCACCCTCTCTATCCCACCCCTCTAGGTGTTCACAAAGCACCGAGCTCATCTCCCTGTGCTATGCGGCTCCTTCCCACTAGCTATGTTTTTTATGTTTGGTAGTGTATATATGTCCATGCCACTCTCTCACTTTGTCCCAGCTTACCCTTCCCCCTCCCTGTATCCTTAAGTCGATTCTCGAGTAGGTCTTCATCTTTATTCCCGTCTTTCCCCTGGTTCTTCTGATCATTTTCTTTTTCAAAGAAGCAGCTTTTGGTTTTATTGATCTTTGCTGTCGTGTTCTTCATTTCTTTGCCATTTATTTGTGATGTGATTTTTATGACTTCTTTCCTTCTGCTAACTTTGCGGGGTTTTTGTTCTTCTTTCTCTAATTGCATTAGTTGTAAGTTTAGGTTGTTTATTTGAGACGTTTCTTCTTTCTTAAGGTAGGATAGTATTGTTATAGACTTCCCTCTTAGGACTGCTTTTGCTGCATCCCATAGGTTTTGGGTCTTCGTGTTTTCATTGTCATTTGTTTCTAGGTATTTTTTGATTTTCTCTTTGATTTCTGCAGTGATCTCTTGGTTATTAAGTAGTGTGTTGTTCGGGCTCCATGTGTTTGTATTTCTTACAGATTTTTTCCTCTAATTGATATCTAGTCTCATAGCATTGTTTTCGGAAAAGATACTTGATATGATTTCAATTTTCTTAAATTTACCATGGCTTGGTTTGTGACCCACGATATGGTCTATCCTGGAGAATGTTCCATGAGCACTTGAGAAGAATGTGTATTCTGTTGTTTTTGGATGGAATGTCCTATAAATATTATTTAAGTCCATCTCGTTTAATGTATCATTTAAAGCTTGTGTTTCCTCATTTATTTTCATTTTGGATCATCTGTCCATTGGTGAAAGTGGGGTGTTAAAGTCCCCTACTATGACTGTGATACTGTCGATTTCCCCTTTTATGGCTGTTAGTATTTGCCTTATGTAGTGAGGTACTCCTATGTTGGGTGCATAAGTACTTACAATTGTTATATCTTCTTCTTGGATTGATCCCTTGAGCATTATGTAGTGTCCTTCTTTGTCTCTTGTAATAGTCTTTGTTTCAAAGTGTATTTTGTCTGATATGAGAATTGCTACTCCAGCTTGCTTTTGATTTCCATTTGCATGGGCTATCTTTTTCCATCCCCTCACTTTCAGTCTGTATGTGTCCCTAGGTATGAAGTGGGTCTCCTGTAGACAGCATATATACGGGGCTTGTTTTTGTATCCATTCCGCCAATCTATGCCTTTTGGTTGGAGCATTTAATCCATTTACATTTAATGTAATTATCAATATGTATGTTCCTATTACCATTTTCTTAGTTGCTTCGGGTCTTTTCCTTCTCTTGTGTTTCCTGTGTAGAGAAGTTCCTTTAGCATTTGTTGTAAAGCTGGTTTGGTGGTGCTGAATTCTCTTAGCTTTTGCTTATCTGTAAAGGTTTTAACTTCTCCATCAAATCTGAATGAGATCCCTGCTGGGTAGAGTAATCTTGCTTGTAGGTTTTTCTCCTTCATCACTTTAAATATTTCCTGCCACTCCCTTCTGGCTTGCAGAGTTTCTGCTGAAAGGTCAGCTGTTAACCTTATGGAGATTCCCTTATGTGTGATTTGTTGTGTTTCCCTTGCTGCTTTTAATATTTGTTCTTTGTATGTACTTTTTAATAGTTTGATTAATATGTGTCTTGGCATGTTTCTCCTGGGATTTAACCTGTATGGGACTCTCTGTGATTCCTGCACTTGATTAGCTATTTCCTTTTCCATATTAGGGAAGTTTTCAACTATAATTTCTCAGTCCCTTTCTTTTCCTCTTTTTCTTCTGGGACCCCTATAATTCGGATGTTGGTGCGTTTAATGTTGTCCTAGAAGTGTCTGAAAGTGTCCTCAATTCTCTTCATTTTTTTCCCTTTATTCTGCTCTGCAGTAGTTATTTCCACTCTTTTATCTTCCAGGTCACTTATCCGTTCTTCTGCCTCCGTTATTCTGCTATTGATCCCTTCTAGAGAATTTTTAATTTCATTTATTGTGTTGTTCATCACTGTTTCTTTGCTGTATAGTTTTTCTAGGTTCTTGTAAAAAGTTTCTTTTATTTTCTCCATTCAGTTTCCAAGATTTTGGATCATCTTTAATATCATGGTTATAAATTCTTTTTCAGGTAGACTGCCTATTTCCTGTTCATTTGATAGGTCTGGTGGGTTTTTGCCTTGCTCCCTCATCTGCTGTGTGTTTCTCTGTCTTCTCATTTTGCCTAACGTAATATGTTTGGGGTCTCCTTATCACAGGCTTCAGGGTCGTAGCTCCCGTTGCCTTTGGTGTCTGTCCCCAGTGGCTGAGGTTGGTTGAGTGGGTTGTGTAGGCTTCCTGGTGGAGGGGACTAGTGCCTGTGTTCTGGTGCATGACACTGGATCTTGTCCTTCTGGTGTACAGGTCCACGTCTGGTGGTGTGTTTAGGGGTGTCTGTGGCCTTTCTATGACTTTAGGCAGCCTTTGTGCTAGTGGATGGGGTTGTGTTCCTGTCTTGATACTTGTTTGGCATTGGGTGTCCAGCACTGTAGCTTGCTGGCCGTTGAATGGAGCTGAGTCTTGGTGTTGAGATGGAGATCTCTGGGAGATTTTCACTGTTTCATATTACATGGAGTTGGTAGGTCTCTTGTGGACCAATGTCCTGAGCTTGGCTGTCCCACCTCAGTGGCACAGCGCTGATGCCTGACTGGAGCACCAAGAGCCTGTCCTCCACACGGCTCAGAATTAAAGGGAGGAAAAATAGAAAGAAAGAAGAAGAAGATAAAATAAAATACAATAAAATATAGTTATTAAAATAAAAAATAATTACTAAGAAAAATATTATTTAAGTAATAAATTAAAAAAAGGACAGAGAGAACCCCAGGAAAAATGATAAAAGCAAAGCTATACAGACCAAATCACACACAGAAGCATACTCATACATGCTCACAAAAATAGAAAAAAGGAATTATATATGTATATATCGTTGCACCCAAAGTCCACCTCCTCAATTTGGGATGATTCATTGTCTATTCAGGTATTCCACATATGCAGGGTACATCAAATTGATTGTGGACATTTAATCCACTTCTCCTGAGGCGGCTGGGAGAGATTTCCCTTTCTCTTCATTGTTTGCACAGCTCCCAGTTTCACCTTTGGATTTGGAACCGCCACTGCGTGTAGGTCATCTGAGTGCGTCTGCTCTTCACTCAGGACGGGGTTAAAGAAGCAGCTGACTCGAGAGCTCTGGCTCGCTCATGTCGGGCGGAGGGAGGGGTACAGATGTGGGGTGAGCCTGCAGCGGCAGAGGGGCAAGCGTGACGTTGCAACAGCCCGAGGCATGCCTTGTGTTCACCTGGGGAAGCTTTCCCTAGATCATTTGACACTGGCAGTGGCAGGCTGCACAGGCTCCTGGGAGGGGAGGTGTGGGTATTGTCCTGTGCTTGCACACAGACTTCTTGGTGGCTGCAGCAGCAGCCTTAGCGTCTCATGCCCGTCTTTGAGGTCCTTGATGATAGCCGCGACTCGCGCCCATCTCTGGAGCTCTTTAAGTGGCACTCTGAATCCCTCTCCTCGTGTACCAGGAAACAAAGAGGCAAGAAAAAGTCCCTTGCCTCTTTGGCAGCTCCAGATATTTTCCCAGACTCCCTCCCAGCTAGCTGTAGCGCACTAGCCCCTTTCAGGCTGTGTTCACGCAGCCAACCCCAGTCCTCTCCCTGGGATCCGAACTCGGATGCCCAGGCCTCAGCTCCAGGACCCCACCCGTCCCAGCAAGAGAGCAGACAAGCCTCTCTGTCTGGTGAGTGCTGGTCAGCACCGATCCTCTGTGCGGGAATCTCTCCGTTTTGCCCTTCGGACCCCTGTTTCTGCACTCTCCTCTGTGGCTCCGAAGTTTCCCCCTCCGCCTCCCACAGTCTCCGACTGCAAAGGGTCTTCCTAGTGTGTGGAAACCTTTCCTCCTTCACAGCTCCCTCCCACTGGTGCAGGTCTGTTCCCTATTCTTTTGTCTCTGTATTTTCTTTTTTATTTTGCAGTACCCAGGTACGTGGGGGAGTTTCTTGCGTTTTGGGAGGTCTGAGGTCTTCTGCCAGCGTTCAGTAGGTGTTCTGTAGGAGTTGTTTCATATGTAGATGTATTTCCGATGTATTTGTGGGGAGGAAGGTGATCTCCACGTCTTACTCTTCCGCCATCTTGAAGCTCCTCCTTCACTGTAGTTTTGATTTGCCTTTCTCTAATGATTAGTGATGTTGAGCATCCTTTCATGTGTCTGTTGGCAGTCTGTATATCTTCTTTTGAGAAATGTCTATTTAGATTTTCTGCCCGTTTTTCGATTGGGTTGTTTGTTTTTTTTTGATATTAAGCTGCATGAGCTGCTTGTAAATGTTGGAGATTAATCCTTTGTCATTTGTTTCATCTGCAAATATTTTCTACCATTCTGAGGGTTGTCTTTTCATCTTTTTTATGTTTTCCTTTGCTGTGCAAAGTTTTTAAGTTTCATTAAGTCCCATTTGTTTATTTCTGCTTTTATTTCCAGTTCTCTAGGAGGTGTGTCAAAAAGGATCTTGCTGTGATTTATGTCATAGCGTGTTCTGCCTATGTTTTCCTCTAAGAGTTTGATAGCATCTGGCTTTACATTTAGGTCTTTAATCCATTTTGAGGTTACTTTTGTGTATGCTGTTAGGGAGTGTTCTAATTTCATTGTTTTACATGTAGCTGTCCAGTTTTCCCAGCACCACTTATTGAAGAGGCTGTCTTTTCTCCATTGTATATCCTTGCCTCCGTTATCAATGATGAGTTTATGATATGTGTGTGGGTTTACCTCTGGGCTTTCTATCCTGTTCCATTGATCTATATTTCTGTTTCTGTACCAGTACCATACTGTCATCATTAATGAAGCTTTGTAATATCGTCTGAAGTCAGGGAGCCTGATTCCTCCAGCTCCGTTATGCTTTCTCCAGGTTGCTTTGGCTATTTCGGGATCTTTTGGTTTGCATAAAAACTGTGAAATTACTGTTCTAGTTCTGTGAAAAGTGCCAGTGGTAGTTTTATAGGGATTGAATTGAATCAGTAGATTGTTTTGGGTAGTACAGTCATTTTAACAGTGTTGATTCTTCCAATCCAAGAACATGGTATATCTCTCCATCTATTTGTATCATCTTTAATTTCTTTCATCAGTGTCATCATTTTCTGCATATGGGGCTTTTTCTCCTTAGGTAGGTTTATTCCTAGATAGTTTATTCTTTTGGTTGCAATGGTAAATGGGAGTGTTTTCTTTATTTCACTTTCAGATTTTTCATGATTAGTGTATAGGAATGCAAGACATTTCTGCACATTAATTTTGTATCCTCCTACTTTATCAAATTCATTGATTAGCTCTAGCAGTTTTCTGGTAGCATCTTTAGGATTCTCTATGTATAGTATCATGCCTTCTGCAAGCAGTGACAGTGTTACTTGTTCTTTTCCAATTTGGATTCCTTTTATTTTTTTTCTTCTCTGATCACTGTGGCTAAAACTTCCAAAACTATGTTGAATAATAGTGGTGAGAGTGGGCAACCTTGTCTTGTTCCTGATCTTAGTGGAAACGGTTTCATTTTGTCACCATTGAGGACAATGTTTGCTGTGGGTTTGTCATATATGGCCTGTATTATGTTGAGGAAATTTCCCTCTATGCCTACTTTCTGGAGGGTTTTTATGAAAAATGAGTGTTGAATTTTTTCGAAAGCTTTCTTTGCGTCTATTGAGATGATCATATGGTTTTTCTCCTTCAATTCTTTAATATGGTGTATCAGGTTGATTGATTTGCATATATTGAAGAAGTCTTGCATTCCTGGGATAAACCCCACTTGATCATAGTGTATGATCCTTTTAATGCGCTGTAGGGTTCTGTTTGTTAGTATTTTGTTGAGGATTTGTGCATCTATATTCAACAGTGATATTGGCCTATAGTTTTCTTATTTATTTATTTATTTATTTATTTATTTATTTATTTATTTTGGGCTGTGTTGGGTCTTCGTTTCTGTGCGATGGCTTTCTCTATTTGTGGCAAGTGGGGGCCACTCTTTATCGCGGTGCGCGGGCCTCTCACTGTCGCGGCCTCTCTTGTTGCGGAGCACAAGCTGCAGACGCGCGGGCTCAGTAGTTGTGGCTCACGGGCCAGTCGCTCCGCGGCATGTTGGATCCTCCCAGACCAGGGCTCGAACCCGTGTCCCCCGCATTGGCAGGCAGACTCTCAACCACTGCGTCACAAGGGAAGCCCTATAGTTTTCTTTCTTTGTGACACCTTTGTCTGGTTTTGGTATCACAGTGATGGTGGCCTCGTAGAATGAGTTTGGGAGTGTTCCCACTCTGCTATATTTTGGAAGAGTTTGAGAAGGATAGGTGATAGCTCTTCTCTAAATGTTTGATAAAATTCGCCTGTGAAGCCATCTGGTCCTGGGCTTTTGTCTGTTGGAAGAATTGTAATCACAGTTTCAATTTCAGTGCTAGTGATTGTTTTTTTTTAATATTTTCTATTTCTTCCTGGTTCAGTCTCGGAAGGTTGTGCATTTCTAAGAATTTCTCCATTTCTTCCAGGTGGTTCATTTTATTGGCCTATAGTTGCTTGTAGTAATCTCTCATGATCCTTTGTATTTCTGCAGTGTCAGTTGTTACTTCTTCTTTTTCATTTCTAATTCTATTGATTTGAGTCTTCTCTCTTTTTCTTTGATGCGTCTGGCTAATGGTTTATCAATTTGGTTTATCTTATCAAAGAACCAGCTTTTAGTTGTCTTTGTGTTTTAACATCTTTATTAGAGTATAATTGCTTTACAATGGTGTCTCTGTTTCTGCTATAGCATGAAGTGAATCAGTTATACATATACCTATGTCCCCATATCTCTACCCTCGTGACTCTCCCTCCCTCCCACCCTCTCTATCCCACCCCTCTAGGTGTTCACAAAGCACCGAGCTCATCTCCCTGTGCTATGCGGCTCCTTCCCACTAGCTATGTTTTTTATGTTTGGTAGTGTATATATGTCCATGCCACTCTCTCACTTTGTCCCAGCTTACCCTTCCCCCTCCCTGTATCCTTAAGTCGATTCTCGAGTAGGTCTTCATCTTTATTCCCGTCTTTCCCCTGGTTCTTCTGATCATTTTCTTTTTCAAAGAAGCAGCTTTTGGTTTTATTGATCTTTGCTGTCGTGTTCTTCATTTCTTTGCCATTTATTTGTGATGTGATTTTTATGACTTCTTTCCTTCTGCTAACTTTGCGGGGTTTTTGTTCTTCTTTCTCTAATTGCATTAGTTGTAAGTTTAGGTTGTTTATTTGAGACGTTTCTTCTTTCTTAAGGTAGGATAGTATTGTTATAGACTTCCCTCTTAGGACTGCTTTTGCTGCATCCCATAGGTTTTGGGTCTTCGTGTTTTCATTGTCATTTGTTTCTAGGTATTTTTTGATTTCCTCTTTGATTTCTGCAGTGATCTCTTGGTTATTAAGTAGTGTGTTGTTCGGGCTCCATGTGTTTGTATTTCTTACAGATTTTTTCCTCTAATTGATATCTAGTCTCATAGCATTGTTTTCGGAAAAGATACTTGATATGATTTCAATTTTCTTAAATTTACCATGGCTTGGTTTGTGACCCACGATATGGTCTATCCTGGAGAATGTTCCATGAGCACTTGAGAAGAATGTGTATTCTGTTGTTTTTGGATGGAATGTCCTATAAATATTATTTAAGTCCATCTCGTTTAATGTATCATTTAAAGCTTGTGTTTCCTCATTTATTTTCATTTTGGATCATCTGTCCATTGGTGAAAGTGGGGTGTTAAAGTCCCCTACTATGACTGTGATACTGTCGATTTCCCCTTTTATGGCTGTTAGTATTTGCCTTATGTAGTGAGGTACTCCTATGTTGGGTGCATAAGTACTTACAATTGTTATATCTTCTTCTTGGATTGATCCCTTGAGCATTATGTAGTGTCCTTCTTTGTCTCTTGTAATAGTCTTTGTTTCAAAGTGTATTTTGTCTGATATGAGAATTGCTACTCCAGCTTGCTTTTGATTTCCATTTGCATGGGCTATCTTTTTCCATCCCCTCACTTTCAGTCTGTATGTGTCCCTAGGTATGAAGTGGGTCTCCTGTAGACAGCATATATACGGGGCTTGTTTTTGTATCCATTCCGCCAATCTATGCCTTTTGGTTGGAGCATTTAATCCATTTACATTTAATGTAATTATCAATATGTATGTTCCTATTACCATTTTCTTAGTTGCTTCGGGTCTTTTCCTTCTCTTGTGTTTCCTGTGTAGAGAAGTTCCTTTAGCATTTGTTGTAAAGCTGGTTTGGTGGTGCTGAATTCTCTTAGCTTTTGCTTATCTGTAAAGGTTTTAACTTCTCCATCAAATCTGAATGAGATCCCTGCTGGGTAGAGTAATCTTGCTTGTAGGTTTTTCTCCTTCATCACTTTAAATATTTCCTGCCACTCCCTTCTGGCTTGCAGAGTTTCTGCTGAAAGGTCAGCTGTTAACCTTATGGAGGTTCCCTTATGTGTGATTTGTTGTGTTTCCCTTGCTGCTTTTAATATTTGTTCTTTGTATGTACTTTTTAATAGTTTGATTAATATGTGTCTTGGCATGTTTCTCCTGGGATTTAACCTGTATGGGACTCTCTGTGATTCCTGCACTTGATTAGCTATTTCCTTTTCCATATTAGGGAAGTTTTCAACTATAATTTCTCAGTCCCTTTCTTTTCCTCTTTTTCTTCTGGGACCCCTATAATTCGGATGTTGGTGCGTTTAATGTTGTCCTAGAAGTGTCTGAAAGTGTCCTCAATTCTCTTCATTTTTTTCCCTTTATTCTGCTCTGCAGTAGTTATTTCCACTCTTTTATCTTCCAGGTCACTTATCCGTTCTTCTGCCTCCGTTATTCTGCTATTGATCCCTTCTAGAGAATTTTTAATTTCATTTATTGTGTTGTTCATCACTGTTTCTTTGCTGTATAGTTTTTCTAGGTTCTTGTAAAAAGTTTCTTTTATTTTCTCCATTCAGTTTCCAAGATTTTGGATCATCTTTAATATCATGGTTATAAATTATTTTTCAGGTAGACTGCCTATTTCCTGTTCATTTGATAGGTCTGGTGGGTTTTTGCCTTGCTCGCCCATCTGCTGTGTGTTTCTCTGTCTTCTCATTTTGCCTAACGTAATATGTTTGGGGTCTCCTTATCACAGGCTTCAGGGTCATAGGTCCCGTTGCCTTTGGTGTCTGTCCCCAGTGGCTGAGGTTGGTTGAGTGGGTTGTGTAGGCTTCCTGGTGGAGGGGACTAGTGCCTGTGTTCTGGTGCATGACACTGGATCTTGTCCTTCTGGTGTACAGGTCCACGTCTGGTGGTGTGTTTAGGGGTGTCTGTGGCCTTTCTATGACTTTAGGCAGCCTTTGTGCTAGTGGATGGGGTTGTGTTCCTGTCTTGATACTTGTTTGGCATTGGGTGTCCAGCACTGTAGCTTGCTGGCCGTTGAATGGAGCTGAGTCTTGGTGTTGAGATGGAGATCTCTGGGAGATTTTCACTGTTTCATATTACATGGAGTTGGTAGGTCTCTTGTGGACCAATGTCCTGAGCTTGGCTGTCCCACCTCAGTGGCACAGCGCTGATGCCTGACTGGAGCACCAAGAGCCTGTCCTCCACACGGCTCAGAATTAAAGGGAGGAAAAATAGAAAGAAAGAAGAAGAAGATAAAATAAAATACAATAAAATATAGTTATTAAAATAAAAAATAATTACTAAGAAAAATATTATTTAAGTAATAAATTAAAAAAAGGACAGAGAGAACCCCAGGAAAAATGATAAAAGCAAAGCTATACAGACCAAATCACACACAGAAGCATACTCATACATGCTCACAAAAATAGAAAAAAGGAATTATATATGTATATATCGTTGCACCCAAAGTCCACCTCCTCAATTTGGGATGATTCATTGTCTATTCAGGTATTCCACATATGCAGGGTACATCAAATTGATTGTGGACATTTAATCCACTTCTCCTGAGGCGGCTGGGAGAGATTTCCCTTTCTCTTCATTGTTTGCACAGCTCCCAGTTTCACCTTTGGATTTGGAACCGCCACTGCGTGTAGGTCACCTGAGTGCGTCTGCTCTTCACTCAGGACGGGGTTAAAGAAGCAGCTGACTCGAGAGCTCTGGCTCGCTCATGTCGGGCGGAGGGAGGGGTACAGATGTGGGGTGAGCCTGCAGCGGCAGAGGGGCAAGCGTGACGTTGCAACAGCCCGAGGCATGCCTTGTGTTCACCTGGGGAAGCTTTCCCTAGATCATTTGACACTGGCAGTGGCAGGCTGCACAGGCTCCTGGGAGGGGAGGTGTGGGTATTGTCCTGTGTTTGCACACAGACTTCTTGGTGGCTGCAGCAGCAGCCTTAGCGTCTCATGCCTGTCTTTGAGGTCCTTGATGATAGCCGCGACTCGCGCCCATCTCTGGAGCTCTTTAAGTGGCACTCTGAATCCCTCTCCTCGTGTACCAGGAAACAAAGAGGCAAGAAAAAGTCCCTTGCCTCTTTGGCAGCTCCAGATATTTTCCCAGACTCCCTCCCAGCTAGCTGTAGCGCACTAGCCCCCTTCAGGCTGTGTTCACGCAGCCAACCCCAGTCCTCTCCCTGGGATCCGAACTCGGATGCCCAGGCCTCAGCTCCAGGACCCCACCCGTCCCAGCAAGAGAGCAGACAAGCCTCTCTGTCTGGTGAGTGCTGGTCAGCACCGATCCTCTGTGCGGGAATCTCTCCGTTTTGCCCTTCGGACCCCTGTTTCTGCACTCTCCTCTGTGGCTCCGAAGTTTCCCCCTCCGCCTCCCACAGTCTCCGACTGCAAAGGGTCTTCCTAGTGTGTGGAAACCTTTCCTCCTTCACAGCTCCCTCCCACTGGTGCAGGTCTGTTCCCTATTCTTTTGTCTCTGTATTTTCTTTTTTATTTTGCAGTACCCAGGTACGTGGGGGAGTTTCTTGCGTTTTGGGAGGTCTGAGGTCTTCTGCCAGCGTTCAGTAGGTGTTCTGTAGGAGTTGTTTCATATGTAGATGTATTTCCGATGTATTTGTGGGGAGGAAGGTGATCTCCACGTCTTACTCTTCCGCCATCTTGAAGCTCCTCCTTCACTGTAGTTTTGATTTGCCTTTCTCTAATGATTAGTGATGTTGAGCATCCTTTCATGTGTCTGTTGGCAGTCTGTATATCTTCTTTTGAGAAATGTCTATTTAGATTTTCTGCCCGTTTTTCGATTGGGTTGTTTGTTTTTTTTGATATTAAGCTGCATGAGCTGCTTGTAAATGTTGGAGATTAATCCTTTGTCATTTGTTTCATCTGCAAATATTTTCTACCATTCTGAGGGTTGTCTTTTCATCTTTTTTATGTTTTCCTTTGCTGTGCAAAGTTTTTAAGTTTCATTAAGTCCCATTTGTTTATTTCTGCTTTTATTTCCAGTTCTCTAGGAGGTGTGTCAAAAAGGATCTTGCTGTGATTTATGTCATAGCGTGTTCTGCCTATGTTTTCCTCTAAGAGTTTGATAGCATCTGGCTTTACATTTAGGTCTTTAATCCATTTTGAGGTTACTTTTGTGTATGCTGTTAGGGAGTGTTCTAATTTCATTGTTTTACATGTAGCTGTCCAGTTTTCCCAGCACCACTTATTGAAGAGGCTGTCTTTTCTCCATTGTATATCCTTGCCTCCGTTATCAATGATGAGTTTATGATATGTGTGTGGGTTTACCTCTGGGCTTTCTATCCTGTTCCATTGATCTATATTTCTGTTTCTGTACCAGTACCATACTGTCATCATTAATGAAGCTTTGTAATATCGTCTGAAGTCAGGGAGCCTGATTCCTCCAGCTCCGTTATGCTTTCTCCAGGTTGCTTTGGCTATTTCGGGATCTTTTGGTTTGCATAAAAACTGTGAAATTACTGTTCTAGTTCTGTGAAAAGTGCCAGTGGTAGTTTTATAGGGATTGAATTGAATCAGTAGATTGTTTTGGGTAGTACAGTCATTTTAACAGTGTTGATTCTTCCAATCCAAGAACATGGTATATCTCTCCATCTATTTGTATCATCTTTAATTTCTTTCATCAGTGTCATCATTTTCTGCATATGGGGCTTTTTCTCCTTAGGTAGGTTTATTCCTAGATAGTTTATTCTTTTGGTTGCAATGGTAAATGGGAGTGTTTTCTTTATTTCACTTTCAGATTTTTCATGATTAGTGTATAGGAATGCAAGACATTTCTGCACATTAATTTTGTATCCTCCTACTTTATCAAATTCATTGATTAGCTCTAGCAGTTTTCTGGTAGCATCTTTAGGATTCTCTATGTATAGTATCATGCCTTCTGCAAGCAGTGACAGTGTTACTTGTTCTTTTCCAATTTGGATTCCTTTTATTTTTTTTCTTCTCTGATCACTGTGGCTAAAACTTCCAAAACTATGTTGAATAATAGTGGTGAGAGTGGGCAACCTTGTCTTGTTCCTGATCTTAGTGGAAACGGTTTCATTTTGTCACCATTGAGGACAATGTTTGCTGTGGGTTTGTCATATATGGCCTGTATTATGTTGAGGAAATTTCCCTCTATGCCTACTTTCTGGAGGGTTTTTATGAAAAATGAGTGTTGAATTTTTTCGAAAGCTTTCTTTGCGTCTATTGAGATGATCATATGGTTTTTCTCCTTCAATTCTTTAATATGGTGTATCAGGTTGATTGATTTGCATATATTGAAGAAGTCTTGCATTCCTGGGATAAACCCCACTTGATCATAGTGTATGATCCTTTTAATGCGCTGTAGGGTTCTGTTTGTTAGTATTTTGTTGAGGATTTGTGCATCTATATTCAACAGTGATATTGGCCTATAGTTTTCTTATTTATTTATTTATTTATTTATTTATTTATTTATTTATTTTGGGCTGTGTTGGGTCTTCGTTTCTGTGCGATGGCTTTCTCTAGTTGTGGCAAGTGGGGGCCACTCTTTATCGCGGTGCGCGGGCCTCTCACTGTCGCGGCCTCTCTTGTTGCGGAGCACAAGCTGCAGACGCGCGGGCTCAGTAGTTGTGGCTCACGGGCCAGTCGCTCCGCGGCATGTTGGATCCTCCCAGACCAGGGCTCGAACCCGTGTCCCCCGCATTGGCAGGCAGACTCTCAACCACTGCGTCACAAGGGAAGCCCTATAGTTTTCTTTCTTTGTGACACCTTTGTCTGGTTTTGGTATCACAGTGATGGTGGCCTCGTAGAATGAGTTTGGGAGTGTTCCCACTCTGCTATATTTTGGAAGAGTTTGAGAAGGATAGGTGATAGCTCTTCTCTAAATGTTTGATAAAATTCGCCTGTGAAGCCATCTGGTCCTGGGCTTTTGTCTGTTGGAAGAATTGTAATCACAGTTTCAATTTCAGTGCTAGTGATTGTTTTTTTTTAATATTTTCTATTTCTTCCTGGTTCAGTCTCGGAAGGTTGTGCATTTCTAAGAATTTCTCCATTTCTTCCAGGTGGTTCATTTTATTGGCCTATAGTTGCTTGTAGTAATCTCTCATGATCCTTTGTATTTCTGCAGTGTCAGTTGTTACTTCTTCTTTTTCATTTCTAATTCTATTGATTTGAGTCTTCTCTCTTTTTCTTTGATGCGTCTGGCTAATGGTTTATCAATTTGGTTTATCTTATCAAAGAACCAGCTTTTAGTTGTCTTTGTGTTTTAACATCTTTATTAGAGTATAATTGCTTTACAATGGTGTCTCTGTTTCTGCTATAGCACGAAGTGAATCAGTTATACATATACCTATGTCCCCATATCTCTACCCTCGTGACTCTCCCTCCCTCCCACCCTCTCTATCCCACCCCTCTAGGTGTTCACAAAGCACCGAGCTCATCTCCCTGTGCTATGCGGCTCCTTCCCACTAGCTATGATTTTTATGTTTGGTAGTGTATATATGTCCATGCCACTCTCTCACTTTGTCCCAGCTTACCCTTCCCCCTCCCTGTATCCTTAAGTCGATTCTCGAGTAGGTCTTCATCTTTATTCCCGTCTTTCCCCTGGTTCTTCTGATCATTTTCTTTTTCAAAGAAGCAGCTTTTGGTTTTATTGATCTTTGCTGTCGTGTTCTTCATTTCTTTGCCATTTATTTGTGATGTGATTTTTATGACTTCTTTCCTTCTGCTAACTTTGCGGGGTTTTTGTTCTTCTTTCTCTAATTGCATTAGTTGTAAGTTTAGGTTGTTTATTTGAGACGTTTCTTCTTTCTTAAGGTAGGATAGTATTGTTATAGACTTCCCTCTTAGGACTGCTTTTGCTGCATCCCATAGGTTTTGGGTCTTCGTGTTTTCATTGTCATTTGTTTCTAGGTATTTTTTGATTTCCTCTTTGATTTCTGCAGTGATCTCTTGGTTATTAAGTAGTGTGTTGTTCGGGCTCCATGTGTTTGTATTTCTTACAGATTTTTTCCTCTAATTGATATCTAGTCTCATAGCATTGTTTTCGGAAAAGATACTTGATATGATTTCAATTTTCTTAAATTTACCATGGCTTGGTTTGTGACCCACGATATGGTCTATCCTGGAGAATGTTCCATGAGCACTTGAGAAGAATGTGTATTCTGTTGTTTTTGGATGGAATGTCCTATAAATATTATTTAAGTCCATCTCGTTTAATGTATCATTTAAAGCTTGTGTTTCCTCATTTATTTTCATTTTGGATCATCTGTCCATTGGTGAAAGTGGGGTGTTAAAGTCCCCTACTATGACTGTGATACTGTCGATTTCCCCTTTTATGGCTGTTAGTATTTGCCTTATGTAGTGAGGTACTCCTATGTTGGGTGCATAAGTACTTACAATTGTTATATCTTCTTCTTGGATTGATCCCTTGAGCATTATGTAGTGTCCTTCTTTGTCTCTTGTAATAGTCTTTGTTTCAAAGTGTATTTTGTCTGATATGAGAATTGCTACTCCAGCTTGCTTTTGATTTCCATTTGCATGGGCTATCTTTTTCCATCCCCTCACTTTCAGTCTGTATGTGTCCCTAGGTATGAAGTGGGTCTCCTGTAGACAGCATATATACGGGGCTTGTTTTTGTATCCATTCCGCCAATCTATGCCTTTTGGTTGGAGCATTTAATCCATTTACATTTAATGTAATTATCAATATGTATGTTCCTATTACCATTTTCTTAGTTGCTTCGGGTCTTTTCCTTCTCTTGTGTTTCCTGTGTAGAGAAGTTCCTTTAGCATTTGTTGTAAAGCTGGTTTGGTGGTGCTGAATTCTCTTAGCTTTTGCTTATCTGTAAAGGTTTTAACTTCTCCATCAAATCTGAATGAGATCCCTGCTGGGTAGAGTAATCTTGCTTGTAGGTTTTTCTCCTTCATCACTTTAAATATTTCCTGCCACTCCCTTCTGGCTTGCAGAGTTTCTGCTGAAAGGTCAGCTGTTAACCTTATGGAGGTTCCCTTATGTGTGATTTGTTGTGTTTCCCTTGCTGCTTTTAATATTTGTTCTTTGTATGTACTTTTTAATAGTTTGATTAATATGTGTCTTGGCATGTTTCTCCTGGGATTTAACCTGTATGGGACTCTCTGTGATTCCTGCACTTGATTAGCTATTTCCTTTTCCATATTAGGGAAGTTTTCAACTATAATTTCTCAGTCCCTTTCTTTTCCTCTTTTTCTTCTGGGACCCCTATAATTCGGATGTTGGTGCGTTTAATGTTGTCCTAGAAGTGTCTGAAAGTGTCCTCAATTCTCTTCATTTTTTTCCCTTTATTCTGCTCTGCAGTAGTTATTTCCACTCTTTTATCTTCCAGGTCACTTATCCGTTCTTCTGCCTCCGTTATTCTGCTATTGATCCCTTCTAGAGAATTTTTAATTTCATTTATTGTGTTGTTCATCACTGTTTCTTTGCTGTATAGTTTTTCTAGGTTCTTGTAAAAAGTTTCTTTTATTTTCTCCATTCAGTTTCCAAGATTTTGGATCATCTTTAATATCATGGTTATAAATTATTTTTCAGGTAGACTGCCTATTTCCTGTTCATTTGATAGGTCTGGTGGGTTTTTGCCTTGCTCGCCCATCTGCTGTGTGTTTCTCTGTCTTCTCATTTTGCCTAACGTAATATGTTTGGGGTCTCCTTATCACAGGCTTCAGGGTCATAGGTCCCGTTGCCTTTGGTGTCTGTCCCCAGTGGCTGAGGTTGGTTGAGTGGGTTGTGTAGGCTTCCTGGTGGAGGGGACTAGTGCCTGTGTTCTGGTGCATGACACTGGATCTTGTCCTTCTGGTGTACAGGTCCACGTCTGGTGGTGTGTTTAGGGGTGTCTGTGGCCTTTCTATGACTTTAGGCAGCCTTTGTGCTAGTGGATGGGGTTGTGTTCCTGTCTTGATACTTGTTTGGCATTGGGTGTCCAGCACTGTAGCTTGCTGGCCGTTGAATGGAGCTGAGTCTTGGTGTTGAGATGGAGATCTCTGGGAGATTTTCACTGTTTCATATTACATGGAGTTGGTAGGTCTCTTGTGGACCAATGTCCTGAGCTTGGCTGTCCCACCTCAGTGGCACAGCGCTGATGCCTGACTGGAGCACCAAGAGCCTGTCCTCCACACGGCTCAGAATTAAAGGGAGGAAAAATAGAAAGAAAGAAGAAGAAGATAAAATAAAATACAATAAAATATAGTTATTAAAATAAAAAATAATTACTAAGAAAAATATTATTTAAGTAATAAATTAAAAAAAGGACAGAGAGAACCCCAGGAAAAATGATAAAAGCAAAGCTATACAGACCAAATCACACACAGAAGCATACTCATACATGCTCACAAAAATAGAAAAAAGGAATTATATATGTATATATCGTTGCACCCAAAGTCCACCTCCTCAATTTGGGATGATTCATTGTCTATTCAGGTATTCCACATATGCAGGGTACATCAAATTGATTGTGGACATTTAATCCACTTCTCCTGAGGCGGCTGGGAGAGATTTCCCTTTCTCTTCATTGTTTGCACAGCTCCCAGTTTCACCTTTGGATTTGGAACCGCCACTGCGTGTAGGTCACCTGAGTGCGTCTGCTCTTCACTCAGGACGGGGTTAAAGAAGCAGCTGACTCGAGAGCTCTGGCTCGCTCATGTCGGGCGGAGGGAGGGGTACAGATGTGGGGTGAGCCTGCAGCGGCAGAGGGGCAAGCGTGACGTTGCAACAGCCCGAGGCATGCCTTGTGTTCACCTGGGGAAGCTTTCCCTAGATCATTTGACACTGGCAGTGGCAGGCTGCACAGGCTCCTGGGAGGGGAGGTGTGGGTATTGTCCTGTGTTTGCACACAGACTTCTTGGTGGCTGCAGCAGCAGCCTTAGCGTCTCATGCCTGTCTTTGAGGTCCTTGATGATAGCCGCGACTCGCGCCCATCTCTGGAGCTCTTTAAGTGGCACTCTGAATCCCTCTCCTCGTGTACCAGGAAACAAAGAGGCAAGAAAAAGTCCCTTGCCTCTTTGGCAGCTCCAGATATTTTCCCAGACTCCCTCCCAGCTAGCTGTAGCGCACTAGCCCCCTTCAGGCTGTGTTCACGCAGCCAACCCCAGTCCTCTCCCTGGGATCCGAACTCGGATGCCCAGGCCTCAGCTCCAGGACCCCACCCGTCCCAGCAAGAGAGCAGACAAGCCTCTCTGTCTGGTGAGTGCTGGTCAGCACCGATCCTCTGTGCGGGAATCTCTCCGTTTTGCCCTTCGGACCCCTGTTTCTGCACTCTCCTCTGTGGCTCCGAAGTTTCCCCCTCCGCCTCCCACAGTCTCCGACTGCAAAGGGTCTTCCTAGTGTGTGGAAACCTTTCCTCCTTCACAGCTCCCTCCCACTGGTGCAGGTCTGTTCCCTATTCTTTTGTCTCTGTATTTTCTTTTTTATTTTGCAGTACCCAGGTACGTGGGGGAGTTTCTTGCGTTTTGGGAGGTCTGAGGTCTTCTGCCAGCGTTCAGTAGGTGTTCTGTAGGAGTTGTTTCATATGTAGATGTATTTCCGATGTATTTGTGGGGAGGAAGGTGATCTCCACGTCTTACTCTTCCGCCATCTTGAAGCTCCTCCTTCACTGTAGTTTTGATTTGCCTTTCTCTAATGATTAGTGATGTTGAGCATCCTTTCATGTGTCTGTTGGCAGTCTGTATATCTTCTTTTGAGAAATGTCTATTTAGATTTTCTGCCCGTTTTTCGATTGGGTTGTTTGTTTTTTTTGATATTAAGCTGCATGAGCTGCTTGTAAATGTTGGAGATTAATCCTTTGTCATTTGTTTCATCTGCAAATATTTTCTACCATTCTGAGGGTTGTCTTTTCATCTTTTTTATGTTTTCCTTTGCTGTGCAAAGTTTTTAAGTTTCATTAAGTCCCATTTGTTTATTTCTGCTTTTATTTCCAGTTCTCTAGGAGGTGTGTCAAAAAGGATCTTGCTGTGATTTATGTCATAGCGTGTTCTGCCTATGTTTTCCTCTAAGAGTTTGATAGCATCTGGCTTTACATTTAGGTCTTTAATCCATTTTGAGGTTACTTTTGTGTATGCTGTTAGGGAGTGTTCTAATTTCATTGTTTTACATGTAGCTGTCCAGTTTTCCCAGCACCACTTATTGAAGAGGCTGTCTTTTCTCCATTGTATATCCTTGCCTCCGTTATCAATGATGAGTTTATGATATGTGTGTGGGTTTACCTCTGGGCTTTCTATCCTGTTCCATTGATCTATATTTCTGTTTCTGTACCAGTACCATACTGTCATCATTAATGAAGCTTTGTAATATCGTCTGAAGTCAGGGAGCCTGATTCCTCCAGCTCCGTTATGCTTTCTCCAGGTTGCTTTGGCTATTTCGGGATCTTTTGGTTTGCATAAAAACTGTGAAATTACTGTTCTAGTTCTGTGAAAAGTGCCAGTGGTAGTTTTATAGGGATTGAATTGAATCAGTAGATTGTTTTGGGTAGTACAGTCATTTTAACAGTGTTGATTCTTCCAATCCAAGAACATGGTATATCTCTCCATCTATTTGTATCATCTTTAATTTCTTTCATCAGTGTCATCATTTTCTGCATATGGGGCTTTTTCTCCTTAGGTAGGTTTATTCCTAGATAGTTTATTCTTTTGGTTGCAATGGTAAATGGGAGTGTTTTCTTTATTTCACTTTCAGATTTTTCATGATTAGTGTATAGGAATGCAAGACATTTCTGCACATTAATTTTGTATCCTCCTACTTTATCAAATTCATTGATTAGCTCTAGCAGTTTTCTGGTAGCATCTTTAGGATTCTCTATGTATAGTATCATGCCTTCTGCAAGCAGTGACAGTGTTACTTGTTCTTTTCCAATTTGGATTCCTTTTATTTTTTTTCTTCTCTGATCACTGTGGCTAAAACTTCCAAAACTATGTTGAATAATAGTGGTGAGAGTGGGCAACCTTGTCTTGTTCCT
The DNA here is from genome assembly GCF_965194825.1 of Balaenoptera physalus. Lineage (NCBI taxonomy): Eukaryota > Metazoa > Chordata > Mammalia > Artiodactyla > Balaenopteridae > Balaenoptera > Balaenoptera physalus. The sequence continues at coordinate 52,553,009 of NC_138903.1, read as the reverse complement.
GATCTTAGTGGAAACGGTTTCATTTTGTCACCATTGAGGACAATGTTTGCTGTGGGTTTGTCATATATGGCCTGTATTATGTTGAGGAAATTTCCCTCTATGCCTACTTTCTGGAGGGTTTTTATGAAAAATGAGTGTTGAATTTTTTCGAAAGCTTTCTTTGCGTCTATTGAGATGATCATATGGTTTTTCTCCTTCAATTCTTTAATATGGTGTATCAGGTTGATTGATTTGCATATATTGAAGAAGTCTTGCATTCCTGGGATAAACCCCACTTGATCATAGTGTATGATCCTTTTAATGCGCTGTAGGGTTCTGTTTGTTAGTATTTTGTTGAGGATTTGTGCATCTATATTCAACAGTGATATTGGCCTATAGTTTTCTTATTTATTTATTTATTTATTTATTTATTTATTTATTTATTTATTTATTTATTTTGGGCTGTGTTGGGTCTTCGTTTCTGTGCGATGGCTTTCTCTAGTTGTGGCAAGTGGGGGCCACTCTTTATCGCGGTGCGCGGGCCTCTCACTGTCGCGGCCTCTCTTGTTGCGGAGCACAAGCTGCAGACGCGCGGGCTCAGTAGTTGTGGCTCACGGGCCAGTCGCTCCGCGGCATGTTGGATCCTCCCAGACCAGGGCTCGAACCCGTGTCCCCCGCATTGGCAGGCAGACTCTCAACCACTGCGTCACAAGGGAAGCCCTATAGTTTTCTTTCTTTGTGACACCTTTGTCTGGTTTTGGTATCACAGTGATGGTGGCCTCGTAGAATGAGTTTGGGAGTGTTCCCACTCTGCTATATTTTGGAAGAGTTTGAGAAGGATAGGTGATAGCTCTTCTCTAAATGTTTGATAAAATTCGCCTGTGAAGCCATCTGGTCCTGGGCTTTTGTCTGTTGGAAGAATTGTAATCACAGTTTCAATTTCAGTGCTAGTGATTGTTTTTTTTTAATATTTTCTATTTCTTCCTGGTTCAGTCTCGGAAGGTTGTGCATTTCTAAGAATTTCTCCATTTCTTCCAGGTGGTTCATTTTATTGGCCTATAGTTGCTTGTAGTAATCTCTCATGATCCTTTGTATTTCTGCAGTGTCAGTTGTTACTTCTTCTTTTTCATTTCTAATTCTATTGATTTGAGTCTTCTCTCTTTTTCTTTGATGCGTCTGGCTAATGGTTTATCAATTTGGTTTATCTTATCAAAGAACCAGCTTTTAGTTGTCTTTGTGTTTTAACATCTTTATTAGAGTATAATTGCTTTACAATGGTGTCTCTGTTTCTGCTATAGCACGAAGTGAATCAGTTATACATATACCTATGTCCCCATATCTCTACCCTCGTGACTCTCCCTCCCTCCCACCCTCTCTATCCCACCCCTCTAGGTGTTCACAAAGCACCGAGCTCATCTCCCTGTGCTATGCGGCTCCTTCCCACTAGCTATGATTTTTATGTTTGGTAGTGTATATATGTCCATGCCACTCTCTCACTTTGTCCCAGCTTACCCTTCCCCCTCCCTGTATCCTTAAGTCGATTCTCGAGTAGGTCTTCATCTTTATTCCCGTCTTTCCCCTGGTTCTTCTGATCATTTTCTTTTTCAAAGAAGCAGCTTTTGGTTTTATTGATCTTTGCTGTCGTGTTCTTCATTTCTTTGCCATTTATTTGTGATGTGATTTTTATGACTTCTTTCCTTCTGCTAACTTTGCGGGGTTTTTGTTCTTCTTTCTCTAATTGCATTAGTTGTAAGTTTAGGTTGTTTATTTGAGACGTTTCTTCTTTCTTAAGGTAGGATAGTATTGTTATAGACTTCCCTCTTAGGACTGCTTTTGCTGCATCCCATAGGTTTTGGGTCTTCGTGTTTTCATTGTCATTTGTTTCTAGGTATTTTTTGATTTCCTCTTTGATTTCTGCAGTGATCTCTTGGTTATTAAGTAGTGTGTTGTTCGGGCTCCATGTGTTTGTATTTCTTACAGATTTTTTCCTCTAATTGATATCTAGTCTCATAGCATTGTTTTCGGAAAAGATACTTGATATGATTTCAATTTTCTTAAATTTACCATGGCTTGGTTTGTGACCCACGATATGGTCTATCCTGGAGAATGTTCCATGAGCACTTGAGAAGAATGTGTATTCTGTTGTTTTTGGATGGAATGTCCTATAAATATTATTTAAGTCCATCTCGTTTAATGTATCATTTAAAGCTTGTGTTTCCTCATTTATTTTCATTTTGGATCATCTGTCCATTGGTGAAAGTGGGGTGTTAAAGTCCCCTACTATGACTGTGATACTGTCGATTTCCCCTTTTATGGCTGTTAGTATTTGCCTTATGTAGTGAGGTACTCCTATGTTGGGTGCATAAGTACTTACAATTGTTATATCTTCTTCTTGGATTGATCCCTTGAGCATTATGTAGTGTCCTTCTTTGTCTCTTGTAATAGTCTTTGTTTCAAAGTGTATTTTGTCTGATATGAGAATTGCTACTCCAGCTTGCTTTTGATTTCCATTTGCATGGGCTATCTTTTTCCATCCCCTCACTTTCAGTCTGTATGTGTCCCTAGGTATGAAGTGGGTCTCCTGTAGACAGCATATATACGGGGCTTGTTTTTGTATCCATTCCGCCAATCTATGCCTTTTGGTTGGAGCATTTAATCCATTTACATTTAATGTAATTATCAATATGTATGTTCCTATTACCATTTTCTTAGTTGCTTCGGGTCTTTTCCTTCTCTTGTGTTTCCTGTGTAGAGAAGTTCCTTTAGCATTTGTTGTAAAGCTGGTTTGGTGGTGCTGAATTCTCTTAGCTTTTGCTTATCTGTAAAGGTTTTAACTTCTCCATCAAATCTGAATGAGATCCCTGCTGGGTAGAGTAATCTTGCTTGTAGGTTTTTCTCCTTCATCACTTTAAATATTTCCTGCCACTCCCTTCTGGCTTGCAGAGTTTCTGCTGAAAGGTCAGCTGTTAACCTTATGGAGGTTCCCTTATGTGTGATTTGTTGTGTTTCCCTTGCTGCTTTTAATATTTGTTCTTTGTATGTACTTTTTAATAGTTTGATTAATATGTGTCTTGGCATGTTTCTCCTGGGATTTAACCTGTATGGGACTCTCTGTGATTCCTGCACTTGATTAGCTATTTCCTTTTCCATATTAGGGAAGTTTTCAACTATAATTTCTCAGTCCCTTTCTTTTCCTCTTTTTCTTCTGGGACCCCTATAATTCGGATGTTGGTGCGTTTAATGTTGTCCTAGAAGTGTCTGAAAGTGTCCTCAATTCTTTTCATTTTTTTCCCTTTATTCTGCTCTGCAGTAGTTATTTCCACTCTTTTATCTTCCAGGTCACTTATCCGTTCTTCTGCCTCCGTTATTCTGCTATTGATCCCTTCTAGAGAATTTTTAATTTCATTTATTGTGTTGTTCATCACTGTTTGTTTGCTGTATAGTTTTTCTAGGTTCTTGTAAAAAGTTTCTTTTATTTTCTCCATTCAGTTTCCAAGATTTTGGATCATCTTTAATATCATGGTTATGAATTCTTTTTCAGGTAGACTGCCTATTTCCTGTTCATTTGATAGGTCTGGAGGGTTTTTGCCTTGCTCCCTCATCTGCTGTGTGTTTCTCTGTCTTCTCATTTTGCTTAACTTACTGTGTTTGGGGTCTCCTTATCACAGGCTGCAGGGTCATAGCTCCCGTTGCCTTTGGTGTCTGTCCCCAGTGGCTGAGGTTGGTTGAGTGGGTTGTGTAGGCTTCCTGGTGGAGGGGACTAGTGCCTGTGTTCTGGTGCATGACACTGGATCTTGTCCTTCTGGTGTACAGGTCCACGTCTGGTGGTGTGTTTTGGGGTGTCTGTGGCCTTTCTATGATTTTAGGCAGCCTTTGTGCTAGTGGATGGGGTTGTGTTCCTGTCTTGTTACTTGTTTGGCATTGGGTGTCCAGCACTGTAGCTTGCTGGCCGTTGAATGGAGCTGAGTCTTGGCGTTGAGATGGAGATCTCTGGGAGATTTTCACTGTTTCATATTACATGGAGTTGGTAGGTCTCTTGTGGACCAATGTCCTGAGCTTGGCTGTCCCACCTCAGTGGCACAGCACTGATGCCTGACTGGAGCACCAAGAGCCTGTCCTCCACACTGCTCAGAATTAAAGGGAGGAAAAATAGAAAGAAAGAAGAAAAAGGTAAAATAAAATGCAATAAAATATAGTCATTAAAATAAAATATAATTACTAAGAAAAATATTATTTAAGTAATAAATTAAAAAAAGGACAGAGAGAACCCCAGGAAAAATGATAAAAGCAAAGCTATACAGACCAAATCACACACAGAAGCATACTCATACATGCTCACAAAAATAGAAAAAAGGAATTATATATGTATATATCGTTGCACCCAAAGTCCACCTCCTCAATTTGGGATGATTCATTGTCTATTCAGGTATTCCACATATGCAGGGTACATCAAATTGATTGTGGACATTTAATCCACTTCTCCTGAGGCGGCTGGGAGAGATTTCCCTTTCTCTTCATTGTTTGCACAGCTCCCAGTTTCACCTTTGGATTTGGAACCGCCACTGCGTGTAGGTCACCTGAGTGCGTCTGCTCTTCACTCAGGACGGGGTTAAAGAAGCAGCTGACTCGAGAGCTCTGGCTCGCTCATGTCGGGCGGAGGGAGGGGTACAGATGTGGGGTGAGCCTGCAGCGGCAGAGGGGCAAGCGTGACGTTGCAACAGCCCGAGGCATGCCTTGTGTTCACCTGGGGAAGCTTTCCCTAGATCATTTGACACTGGCAGTGGCAGGCTGCACAGGCTCCTGGGAGGGGAGGTGTGGGTATTGTCCTGTGTTTGCACACAGACTTCTTGGTGGCTGCAGCAGCAGCCTTAGCGTCTCATGCCTGTCTTTGAGGTCCTTGATGATAGCCGCGACTCGCGCCCATCTCTGGAGCTCTTTAAGTGGCACTCTGAATCCCTCTCCTCGTGTACCAGGAAACAAAGAGGCAAGAAAAAGTCCCTTGCCTCTTTGGCAGCTCCAGATATTTTCCCAGACTCCCTCCCAGCTAGCTGTAGCGCACTAGCCCCCTTCAGGCTGTGTTCACGCAGCCAACCCCAGTCCTCTCCCTGGGATCCGAACTCGGATGCCCAGGCCTCAGCTCCAGGACCCCACCCGTCCCAGCAAGAGAGCAGACAAGCCTCTCTGTCTGGTGAGTGCTGGTCAGCACCGATCCTCTGTGCGGGAATCTCTCCGTTTTGCCCTTCGGACCCCTGTTTCTGCACTCTCCTCTGTGGCTCCGAAGTTTCCCCCTCCGCCTCCCACAGTCTCCGACTGCAAAGGGTCTTCCTAGTGTGTGGAAACCTTTCCTCCTTCACAGCTCCCTCCCACTGGTGCAGGTCTGTTCCCTATTCTTTTGTCTCTGTATTTTCTTTTTTATTTTGCAGTACCCAGGTACGTGGGGGAGTTTCTTGCGTTTTGGGAGGTCTGAGGTCTTCTGCCAGCGTTCAGTAGGTGTTCTGTAGGAGTTGTTTCATATGTAGATGTATTTCCGATGTATTTGTGGGGAGGAAGGTGATCTCCACGTCTTACTCTTCCGCCATCTTGAAGCTCCTCCTTCACTGTAGTTTTGATTTGCCTTTCTCTAATGATTAGTGATGTTGAGCATCCTTTCATGTGTCTGTTGGCAGTCTGTATATCTTCTTTTGAGAAATGTCTATTTAGATTTTCTGCCCGTTTTTCGATTGGGTTGTTTGTTTTCTTTGATATTAAGCTGCATGAGCTGCTTGTAAATGTTGGAGATTAATCCTTTGTCATTTGTTTCATCTGCAAATATTTTCTACCATTCTGAGGGTTGTCTTTTCATCTTTTTTATGTTTTCCTTTGCTGTGCAAAGTTTTTAAGTTTCATTAAGTCCCATTTGTTTATTTCTGCTTTTATTTCCATTTCTCTAGGAGGTGTGCCAAAAAGGATCTTGCTGTGATTTATGTCATAGCGTGTTCTGCCTATGTTTTCCTCTAAGAGTTTGATAGCATCTGGCTTTACATTTAGGTCTTTAATCCATTTTGAGGTTACTTTTGTGTATGCTGTTAGGGAGTGTTCTAATTTCATTGTTTTACATGTAGCTGTCCAGTTTTCCCAGCACCACTTATTGAAGAGGCTGTCTTTTCTCCATTGTATATCCTTGCCTCCGTTATCAATGATGAGTTTATGATATGTGTGTGGGTTTACCTCTGGGCTTTCTATCCTGTTCCATTGATCTATATTTCTGTTTCTGTGCCAGTACCATACTGTCATCATTAATGAAGCTTTGTAATATCGTCTGAAGTCAGGGAGCCTGATTCCTCCAGCTCCGTTATGCTTTCTCCAGGTTGCTTTGGCTATTTCGGGATCTTTTGGTTTGCATAAAAACTGTGAAATTACTGTTCTAGTTCTGTGAAAAGTGCCAGTGGTAGTTTTATAGGGATTGCATTGAATCAGTAGATTGTTTTGGGTAGTACAGTCATTTTAACAGTGTTGATTCTTCCAATCCAAGAACATGGTATATCTCTCCATCTATTTGTATCATCTTTAATTTCTTTCATCAGTGTCATCATTTTCTGCATATGGGGCTTTTTCTCCTTAGGTAGGTTTATTCCTAGATAGTTTATTCTTTTGGTTGCAATGGTAAATGGGAGTGTTTTCTTTATTTCACTTTCAGATTTTTCATGATTAGTGTATAGGAATGCAAGACATTTCTGCACATTAATTTTGTATCCTCCTACTTTATCAAATTCATTGATTAGCTCTAGCAGTTTTCTGGTAGCATCTTTAGGATTCTCTATGTATAGTATCATGCCTTCTGCAAGCAGTGACAGTGTTACTTGTTCTTTTCCAATTTGGATTCCTTTTATTTTTTTTCTTCTCTGATCACTGTGGCTAAAACTTCCAAAACTATGTTGAATAATAGTGGTGAGAGTGGGCAACCTTGTCTTGTTCCTGATCTTAGTGGAAACGGTTTCATTTTGTCACCATTGAGGACAATGTTTGCTGTGGGTTTGTCATATATGGCCTGTATTATGTTGAGGAAATTTCCCTCTATGCCTACTTTCTGGAGGGTTTTTATGAAAAATGAGTGTTGAATTTTTTCGAAAGCTTTCTTTGCGTCTATTGAGATGATCATATGGTTTTTCTCCTTCAATTCTTTAATATGGTGTATCAGGTTGATTGATTTGCATATATTGAAGAAGTCTTGCATTCCTGGGATAAACCCCACTTGATCATAGTGTATGATCCTTTTAATGCGCTGTAGGGTTCTGTTTGTTAGTATTTTGTTGAGGATTTGTGCATCTATATTCAACAGTGATATTGGCCTATAGTTTTCTTATTTATTTATTTATTTATTTATTTATTTATTTATTTATTTATTTATTTATTTTGGGCTGTGTTGGGTCTTCGTTTCTGTGCGATGGCTTTCTCTAGTTGTGGCAAGTGGGGGCCACTCTTTATCGCGGTGCGCGGGCCTCTCACTGTCGCGGCCTCTCTTGTTGCGGAGCACAAGCTGCAGACGCGCGGGCTCAGTAGTTGTGGCTCACGGGCCAGTCGCTCCGCGGCATGTTGGATCCTCCCAGACCAGGGCTCGAACCCGTGTCCCCCGCATTGGCAGGCAGACTCTCAACCACTGCGTCACAAGGGAAGCCCTATAGTTTTCTTTCTTTGTGACACCTTTGTCTGGTTTTGGTATCACAGTGATGGTGGCCTCGTAGAATGAGTTTGGGAGTGTTCCCACTCTGCTATATTTTGGAAGAGTTTGAGAAGGATAGGTGATAGCTCTTCTCTAAATGTTTGATAAAATTCGCCTGTGAAGCCATCTGGTCCTGGGCTTTTGTCTGTTGGAAGAATTGTAATCACAGTTTCAACTTCAGTGCTAGTGATTGTTTTTTTTTAATATTTTCTATTTCTTCCTGGTTCAGTCTCGGAAGGTTGTGCATTTCTAAGAATTTCTCCATTTCTTCCAGGTGGTTCATTTTATTGGCCTATAGCTGCTTGTAGTAATCTCTCATGATCCTTTGTATTTCTGCAGTGTCAGTTGTTACTTCTTCTTTTTCATTTCTAATTCTATTGATTTGAGTCTTCTCTCTTTTTCTTTGATGCGTCTGGCTAATGGTTTATCAATTTGGTTTATCTTATCAAAGAACCAGCTTTTAGTTGTCTTTGTGTTTTAACATCTTTATTAGAGTATAATTGCTTTACAATGGTGTCACTGTTTCTGCTATAGCACGAAGTGAATCAGTTATACATATACCTATGTCCCCATATCTCTACCCTCGTGACTCTCCCTCCCTCCCACCCTCTCTATCCCACCCCTCTAGGTGTTCACAAAGCACCGAGCTCATCTCCCTGTGCTATGCGGCTCCTTCCCACTAGCTATGTTTTTTATGTTTGGTAGTGTATATATGTCCATGCCACTCTCTCACTTTGTCCCAGCTTACCCTTCCCCCTCCCTGTATCCTTAAGTCGATTCTCGAGTAGGTCTTCATCTTTATTCCCGTCTTTCCCCTGGTTCTTCTGACCATTTTCTTTTTCAAAGAAGCAGCTTTTGGTTTTATTGATCTTTGCTGTCGTGTTCTTCATTTCTTTGCCATTTATTTGTGATGTGATTTTTATGACTTCTTTCCTTCTGCTAACTTTGCGGGGTTTTTGTTCTTCTTTCTCTAATTGCATTAGTTGTAAGTTTAGGTTGTTTATTTGAGACGTTTCTTCTTCCTTAAGGTAGGATAGTATTGTTATAGACTTCCCTCTTAGGACTGCTTTTGCTGCATCCCATAGGTTTTGGGTCTTCGTGTTTTCATTGTCATTTGTTTCTAGGTATTTTTTGATTTCCTCTTTGATTTCTGCAGTGATCTCTTGGTTATTAAGTAGTGTGTTGTTCGGGCTCCATGTGTTTGTATTTCTTACAGATTTTTTCCTCTAATTGATATCTAGTCTCATAGCGTTGTTTTCGGAAAAGATACTTGATATGATTTCAATTTTCTTAAATTTACCATGGCTTGGTTTGTGACCCACGATATGGTCTATCCTGGAGAATGTTCCATGAGCACTTGAGAAGAATGTGTATTCTGTTGTTTTTGGATGGAATGTCCTATAAATATTATTTAAGTCCATCTCGTTTAACGTATCATTTAAAGCTTGTGTTTCCTCATTTATTTTCATTTTGGATCATCTGTCCATTGGTGAAAGTGGGGTGTTAAAGTCCCCTACTATGACTGTGATACTGTCGATTTCCCCTTTTATGGCTGTTAGTATTTGCCTTATGTAGTGAGGTACTCCTATGTTGGGTGCATAAGTACTTACAATTGTTATATCTTCTTCTTGGATTGATCCCTTGAGCATTATGTAGTGTCCTTCTTTGTCTCTTGTAATAGTCTTTGTTTCAAAGTGTATTTTGTCTGATATGAGAATTGCTACTCCAGCTTGCTTTTGATTTCCATTTGCATGGGCTATCTTTTTCCATCCCCTCACTTTCAGTCTGTATGTGTCCCTAGGTATGAAGTGGGTCTCCTGTAGACAGCATATATACGGGGCTTGTTTTTGTATCCATTCCGCCAATCTATGCCTTTTGGTTGGAGCATTTAATCCATTTACATTTAATGTAATTATCAATATGTATGTTCCTATTACCATTTTCTTAGTTGCTTCGGGTCTTTTCCTTCTCTTGTGTTTCCTGTGTAGAGAAGTTCCTTTAGCATTTGTTGTAAAGCTGGTTTGGTGGTGCTGAATTCTCTTAGCTTTTGCTTATCTGTAAAGGTCTTAACTTCTCCATCAAATCTGAATGAGATCCCTGCTGGGTAGAGTAATCTTGCTTGTAGGTTTGTCTCCTTCATCACTTTAAATATTTCCTGCCACTCCCTTCTGGCTTGCAGAGTTTCTGCTGAAAGGTCAGCTGTTAACCTTATGGAGGTTCCCTTATGTGTGATTTGTTGTGTTTCCCTTGCTGTTTTTAATATTTGTTCTTTGTATGTACTTTTTAATAGTTTGATTAATATGTGTCTTGGCATGTTTCTCCTGGGATTTAACCTGTATGGGACTCTCTGTGATTCCTGCACTTGATTAGCTATTTCCTTTTCCGTATTAGGGAAGTTTTCAACTATAATTTCTCAGTCCCTTTCTTTTCCTCTTTTTCTTCTGGGACCCCTATAATTCGGATGTTGGTGCGTTTAATGTTGTCCTAGAAGTGTCTGAAAGTGTCCTCAATTCTCTTCATTTTTTTCCCTTTATTCTGCTCTGCAGTAGTTATTTCCACTCTTTTATCTTCCAGGTCACTTATCCGTTCTTCTGCCTCCGTTATTCTGCTATTGATCCCTTCTAGAGAATTTTTAATTTCATTTATTGTGTTGTTCATCACTGTTTGTTTGCTGTATAGTTTTTCTAGGTTCTTGTAAAAAGTTTCTTTTATTTTCTCCATTCAATTTCCAAGATTTTGGATCATCTTTAATATCATGGTTATAAATTCTTTTTCAGGTAGACTGCCTATTTCCTGTTCATTTGATAGGTCTGGTGGGTTTTTGCCTTGCTCGCCCATCTGCTGTGTGTTTCTCTGTCTTCTCATTTTGCCTAACGTAATATGTTTGGGGTCTCCTTATCACAGGCTTCAGGGTCGTAGCTCCCGTTGCCTTTGGTGTCTGTCCCCAGTGGCTGAGGTTGGTTGAGTGGGTTGTGTAGGCTTCCTGGTGGAGGGGACTAGTGCCTGTGTTCTGGTGCATGACACTGGATCTTGTCCTTCTGGTGTACAGGTCCACGTCTGGTGGTGTGTTTAGGGGTGTCTGTGGCCTTTCTATGATTTTAGGCAGCCTTTGTGCTAGTGGATGGGGTTGTGTTCCTGTCTTGATACTTGTTTGGCATTGGGTGTCCAGCACTGTAGCTTGCTGGCCGTTGAATGGAGCTGAGTCTTGGCGTTGAGATGGAGATCTCTGGGAGATTTTCACTGTTTCATATTACATGGAGTTGGTAGGTCTCTTTTGGACCAATGTCCTGAGCTTGGCTGTCCCACCTCAGTGGCACAGCGCTGATGCCTGACTGGAGCACCAAGAGCCTGTCCTCCACACGGCTCAGAATTAAAGGGAGGAAAAATAGAAAGAAAGAAGAAGAAGATAAAATAAAATACAATAAAATATAGTTATTAAAATAAAAAATAATTACTAAGAAAAATATTATTTAAGTAATAAATTAAAAAAAGGACAGAGAGAACCCCAGGAAAAATGATAAAAGCAAAGCTATACAGACCAAATCACACACAGAAGCATACTCATACATGCTCACAAAAATAGAAAAAAGGAATTATATATGTATATATCGTTGCACCCAAAGTCCACCTCCTCAATTTGGGATGATTCATTGTCTATTCAGGTATTCCACATATGCAGGGTACATCAAATTGATTGTGGACATTTAATCCACTTCTCCTGAGGCGGCTGGGAGAGATTTCCCTTTCTCTTCATTGTTTGCACAGCTCCCAGTTTCACCTTTGGATTTGGAACCGCCACTGCGTGTAGGTCACCTGAGTGCGTCTGCTCTTCACTCAGGACGGGGTTAAAGAAGCAGCTGACTCGAGAGCTCTGGCTCGCTCATGTCGGGCGGAGGGAGGGGTACAGATGTGGGGTGAGCCTGCAGCGGCAGAGGGGCAAGCGTGACGTTGCAACAGCCCGAGGCATGCCTTGTGTTCACCTGGGGAAGCTTTCCCTAGATCATTTGACACTGGCAGTGGCAGGCTGCACAGGCTCCTGGGAGGGGAGGTGTGGGTATTGTCCTGTGCTTGCACACAGACTTCTTGGTGGCTGCAGCAGCAGCCTTAGCGTCTCATGCCCGTCTTTGAGGTCCTTGATGATAGCCGCGACTCGCGCCCATCTCTGGAGCTCTTTAAGTGGCACTCTGAATCCCTCTCCTCGTGTACCAGGAAACAAAGAGGCAAGAAAAAGTCTCTTGCCTCTTTGGCAGCTCCAGATATTTTCCCAGACTCCCTCCCAGCTAGCTGTAGCGCACTAGCCCCCTTCAGGCTGTGTTCACGCAGCCAACCCCAGTCCTCTCCCTGGGATCCGAACTTGGATGCCCAGGCCTCAGCTCCAGGACCCCACCCGTCCCAGCAAGAGAGCAGACAAGCCTCTCTGTCTGGTGAGTGCTGGTCAGCACCGATCCTCTGTGCGGGAATCTCTCCGTTTTGCCCTTCGGACCCCTGTTTCTGCGCTCTCCTCTGTGGCTCCGAAGTTTCCCCCTCCGCCACCCACAGTCTCCGACTGCAAAGGGGCTTCCTAGTGTGTGGAAACCTTTCCTCCTTCACAGCTCCCTCCCACTGGTGCAGGTCTGTTCCCTATTCTTTTGTCTCTGTATTTTCTTTTTTATTTTGCAGTACCCAGGTACGTGGGGGAGTTTCTTGCGTTTTGGGAGGTCTGAGGTCTTCTGCCAGCGTTCAGTAGGTGTTCTGTAGGAGTTGTTTCATATGTAGATGTATTTCCGATGTATTTGTGGGGAGGAAGGTGATCTCCACGTCTTACTCTTCCGCCATCTTGAAGCTCCTCCTTCACTGTAGTTTTGATTTGCCTTTCTCTAATGATTAGTGATGTTGAGCATCCTTTCATGTGTCTGTTGGCAGTCTGTATATCTTCTTTTGAGAAATGTCTATTTAGATTTTCTGCCCGTTTTTCGATTGGGTTGTTTGTTTTTTTTGATATTAAGCTGCATGAGCTGCTTGTAAATGTTGGAGATTAATCCTTTGTCATTTGTTTCATCTGCAAATATTTTCTACCATTCTGAGGGTTGTCTTTTCATCTTTTTTATGTTTTCCTTTGCTGTGCAAAGTTTTTAAGTTTCATTAAGTCCCATTTGTTTATTTCTGCTTTTATTTCCATTTCTCTAGGAGGTGTGCCAAAAAGGATCTTGCTGTGATTTATGTCATAGCGTGTTCTGCCTATGTTTTCCTCTAAGAGTTTGATAGCATCTGGCTTTACATTTAGGTCTTTAATCCATTTTGAGGTTACTTTTGTGTATGCTGTTAGGGAGTGTTCTAATTTCATTGTTTTACATGTAGCTGTCCAGTTTTCCCAGCACCACTTATTGAAGAGGCTGTCTTTTCTCCATTGTATATCCTTGCCTCCGTTATCAATGATGAGTTTATGATATGTGTGTGGGTTTACCTCTGGGCTTTCTATCCTGTTCCATTGATCTATATTTCTGTTTCTGTGCCAGTACCATACTGTCATCATTAATGAAGCTTTGTAATATCGTCTGAAGTCAGGGAGCCTGATTCCTCCAGCTCCGTTATGCTTTCTCCAGGTTGCTTTGGCTATTTCGGGATCTTTTGGTTTGCATAAAAACTGTGAAATTACTGTTCTAGTTCTGTGAAAAGTGCCAGTGGTAGTTTTATGGGGATTGCATTGAATCAGTAGATTGTTTTGGGTAGTACAGTCATTTTAACAGTGTTGATTCTTCCAATCCAAGAACATGGTATATCTCTCCATCTATTTGTATCATCTTTAATTTCTTTCATCAGTGTCATCATTTTCTGCATATGGGGCTTTTTCTCCTTAGGTAGGTTTATTCCTAGATAGTTTATTCTTTTGGTTGCAATGGTAAATGGGAGTGTTTTCTTTATTTCACTTTCAGATTTTTCATGATTAGTGTATAGGAATGCAAGACATTTCTGCACATTAATTTTGTATCCTCCTACTTTATCAAATTCATTGATTAGCTCTAGCAGTTTTCTGGTAGCATCTTTAGGATTCTCTATGTATAGTATCATGCCTTCTGCAAGCAGTGACAGTGTTACTTGTTCTTTTCCAATTTGGATTCCTTTTATTTTTTTTCTTCTCTGATCACTGTGGCTAAAACTTCCAAAACTATGTTGAATAATAGTGGTGAGAGTGGGCAACCTTGTCTTGTTCCTGATCTTAGTGGAAACGGTTTCATTTTGTCACCATTGAGGACAATGTTTGCTGTGGGTTTGTCATATATGGCCTGTATTATGTTGAGGAAATTTCCCTCTATGCCTACTTTCTGGAGGGTTTTTATGAAAAATGAGTGTTGAATTTTTTCGAAAGCTTTCTTTGCGTCTATTGAGATGATCATATGGTTTTTCTCCTTCAATTCTTTAATATGGTGTATCAGGTTGATTGATTTGCATATATTGAAGAAGTCTTGCATTCCTGGGATAAACCCCACTTGAGCATAGTGTATGATCCTTTTAATGCGCTGTAGGGTTCTGTTTGTTAGTATTTTGTTGAGGATTTGTGCATGTAGATTCAACAGTGATATTGGCCTATAGTTTTCTTATTTATTTATTTATTTATTTATTTATTTATTTATTTATTTATTTATTTATTTTGGGCTGTGTTGGGTCTTCGTTTCTGTGCGATGGCTTTCTCTAGTTGTGGCAAGTGGGGGCCACTCTTTATCGCGGTGCGCGGGCCTCTCACTGTCGCGGCCTCTCTTGTTGCGGAGCACAAGCTGCAGACGCGCGGGCTCAGTAGTTGTGGCTCACGGGCCAGTCGCTCCGCGGCATGTTGGATCCTCCCAGACCAGGGCTCGAACCCGTGTCCCCCGCATTGGCAGGCAGACTCTCAACCACTGCGTCACAAGGGAAGCCCTATAGTTTTCTTTCTTTGTGACACCTTTGTCTGGTTTTGGTATCACAGTGATGGTGGCCTCGTAGAATGAGTTTGGGAGTGTTCCCACTCTGCTATATTTTGGAAGAGTTTGAGAAGGATAGGTGATAGCTCTTCTCTAAATGTTTGATAAAATTCGCCTGTGAAGCCATCTGGTCCTGGGCTTTTGTCTGTTGGAAGAATGGTAATCACAGTTTCAATTTCAGTGCTAGTGATTGTTTTTTTTTAATATTTTCTATTTCTTCCTGGTTCAGTCTCGGAAGGTTGTGCATTTCTAAGAATTTCTCCATTTCTTCCAGGTGGTTCATTTTATTGGCCTATAACTGCTTGTAGTAATCTCTCATGATCCTTTGTATTTCTGCAGTGTCAGTTGTTACTTCTTCTTTTTCATTTCTAATTCTATTGATTTGAGTCTTCTCTCTTTTTCTTTGATGCGTCTGGCTAATGGTTTATCAATTTGGTTTATCTTATCAAAGAACCAGCTTTTAGTTGTCTTTGTGTTTTAACATCTTTATTAGAGTATAATTGCTTTACAATGGTGTCACTGTTTCTGCTATAGCACGAAGTGAATCAGTTATACATATACCTATGTCCCCATATCTCTACCCTCGTGACTCTCCCTCCCTCCCACCCTCTCTATCCCACCCCTCTAGGTGTTCACAAAGCACCGAGCTCATCTCCCTGTGCTATGCGGCTCCTTCCCACTAGCTATGTTTTTTATGTTTGGTAGTGTATATATGTCCATGCCACTCTCTCACTTTGTCCCAGCTTACCCTTCCCCCTCCCTGTATCCTTAAGTCGATTCTCGAGTAGGTCTTCATCTTTATTCCCTTCTTTCCCCTGGTTCTTCTGATCATTTTCTTTTTCAAAGAAGCAGCTTTTGGTTTTATTGATCTTTGCTGTCGTGTTCTTCATTTCTTTGCCATTTATTTGTGATGTGATTTTTATGACTTCTTTCCTTCTGCTAACTTTGCGGGGTTTTTGTTCTTCTTTCTCTAATTGCATTAGTTGTAAGTTTAGGTTGTTTATTTGAGACGTTTCTTCTTTCTTAAGGTAGGATAGTATTGTTATAGACTTCCCTCTTAGGACTGCTTTTGCTGCATCCCATAGGTTTTGGGTCTTCGTGTTTTCATTGTCATTTGTTTCTAGGTATTTTTTGATTTCCTCTTTGATTTCTGCAGTTATCTCTTGGTTATTAAGTAGTGTGTTGTTCGGGCTCCATGTGTTTGTATTTCTTACAGATTTTTTCCTCTAATTGATATCTAGTCTCATAGCGTTGTTTTCGGAAAAGATACTTGATATGATTTCAATTTTCTTAAATTTACCATGGCTTGGTTTGTGACCCACGATATGGTCTATCCTGGAGAATGTTCCATGAGCACTTGAGAAGAATGTGTATTCTGTTGTTTTTGGATGGAATGTCCTATAAATATTATTTAAGTCCATCTCGTTTAACGTATCATTTAAAGCTTGTGTTTCCTCATTTATTTTCATTTTGGATCATCTGTCCATTGGTGAAAGTGGGGTGTTAAAGTCCCCTACTATGACTGTGATACTGTCGATTTCCCCTTTTATGGCTGTTAGTATTTGCCTTATGTAGTGAGGTACTCCTATGTTGGGTGCATAAGTACTTACAATTGTTATATCTTCTTCTTGGATTGATCCCTTGAGCATTATGTAGTGTCCTTCTTTGTCTCTTGTAATAGTCTTTGTTTCAAAGTGTATTTTGTCTGATATGAGAATTGCTACTCCAGCTTGCTTTTGATTTCCATTTGCATGGGCTATCTTTTTCCATCCCCTCACTTTCAGTCTGTATGTGTCCCTAGGTATGAAGTGGGTCTCCTGTAGACAGCATATATACGGGGCTTGTTTTTGTATCCATTCCGCCAATCTATGCCTTTTGGTTGGAGCATTTAATCCATTTACATTTAATGTAATTATCAATATGTATGTTCCTATTACCATTTTCTTAGTTGCTTCGGGTCTTTTCCTTCTCTTGTGTTTCCTGTGTAGAGAAGTTCCTTTAGCATTTGTTGTAAAGCTGGTTTGGTGGTGCTGAATTCTCTTAGCTTTTGCTTATCTGTAAAGGTTTTAACTTCTCCATCAAATCTGAATGAGATCCCTGCTGGGTAGAGTAATCTTGCTTGTAGGTTTTTCTCCTTCATCACTTTAAATATTTCCTGCCACTCCCTTCTGGCTTGCAGAGTTTCTGCTGAAAGGTCAGCTGTTAACCTTATGGAGGTTCCCTTATGTGTGATTTGTTGTGTTTCCCTTGCTGCTTTTAATATTTGTTCTTTGTATGTACTTTTTAATAGTTTGATTAATATGTGTCTTGGCATGTTTCTCCTGGGATTTAACCTGTATGGGAGTCTCTGTGATTCCTGCACTTGATTAGCTATTTCCTTTTCCATATTAGGGAAGTTTTCAACTATAATTTCTCAGTCCCTTTCTTTTCCTCTTTTTCTTCTGGGACCCCTATAATTCGGATGTTGGTGCGTTTAATGTTGTCCTAGAAGTGTCTGAAAGTGTCCTCAATTCTTTTCATTTTTTTCCCTTTATTCTGCTCTGCAGTAGTTATTTCCACTCTTTTATCTTCCAGGTCACTTATCCGTTCTTCTGCCTCCGTTATTCTGCTATTGATCCCTTCTAGAGAATTTTTAATTTCATTTATTGTGTTGTTCATCACTGTTTGTTTGCTGTATAGTTTTTCTAGGTTCTTGTAAAAAGTTTCTTTTATTTTCTCCATTCAGTTTCCAAGATTTTGGATCATCTTTAATATCATGGTTATGAATTCTTTTTCAGGTAGACTGCCTATTTCCTGTTCATTTGATAGGTCTAGTGGGTTTTTGCCTTGCTCCCTCATCTGCTGTGTGTTTCTCTGTCTTCTCATTTTGCTTAACTTACTGTGTTTGGGGTCTCCTTATCACAGGCTGCAGGGTCATAGCTCCCGTTGCCTTTGGTGTCTGTCCCCAGTGGCTGAGGTTGGTTGAGTGGGTTGTGTAGGCTTCCTGGTGGAGGGGACTAGTGCCTGTGTTCTGGTGCATGACACTGGATCTTGTCCTTCTGGTGTACAGGTCCACGTCTGGTGGTGTGTTTTGGGGTGTCTGTGGCCTTTCTATGATTTTAGGCAGCCTTTGTGCTAGTGGATGGGGTTGTGTTCCTGTCTTGTTACTTGTTTGGCATTGGGTGTCCAGCACTGTAGCTTGCTGGCCGTTGAATGGAGCTGAGTCTTGGCGTTGAGATGGAGATCTCTGGGAGATTTTCACTGTTTCATATTACATGGAGTTGGTAGGTCTCTTGTGGACCAATGTCCTGAGCTTGGCTGTCCCACCTCAGTGGCACAGCACTGATGCCTGACTGGAGCACCAAGAGCCTGTCCTCCACACTGCTCAGAATTAAAGGGAGGAAAAATAGAAAGAAAGAAGAAAAAGGTAAAATAAAATGCAATAAAATATAGTCATTAAAATAAAATATAATTACTAAGAAAAATATTATTTAAGTAATAAATTAAAAAAAGGACAGAGAGAACCCCAGGAAAAATGATAAAAGCAAAGCTATACAGACCAAATCACACACAGAAGCATACGCATACATGCTCACAAAAATAGAAAAACGGAATTATATATGTATATATCGTTGCTCCCAAAGTCCACCTCCTCAATTTGGGATGATACATTGTCTATTCAGGTATTCCACATATGCAGGGTACATCAAGTTGATTGTGGACATTTAATCCACTGCTCCTGAGGCGGCTGGGAGAGATTTCCCTTTCTCTTCATTGTTTGCACAGCTCCCAGTTTCAGCTTTGGATTTGGAACCGCCACTGCGTGTAGGTCACCTGAGTGCGTCTGCTCTTCACTCAGACAGGACGGGGTTAAAGAAGCAGCTGACTCGAGAGCTCTGGCTCGCTCAGGTCGGGCGGAGGGAGGGGTACAGATGTGGGGTGAGCCTGCAGCGGCAGAGGGGCAAGCGTGACGTTGCAACAGCCCGAGGCATGCCTTGTGTTCACCTGGGGAAGCTTTCCCTAGATCATTTGACACTGGCAGTGGCAGGCTGCACAGGCTCCTGGGAGGGGAGGTGTGGGTATTGTCCTGTGCTTGCACACAGACTTCTTGGTGGCTGCAGCAGCAGCCTTAGCGTCTCATGCCCGTCTTTGAGGTCCTTGATGATAGCCGCGACTCGCGCCCATCTCTGGAGCTCTTTAAGTGGCACTCTGAATCCCTCTCCTCGTGTACCAGGAAACAAAGAGGCAAGAAAAAGTCCCTTGCCTCTTTGGCAGCTCCAGATATTTTCCCAGACTCCCTCCCAGCTAGCTGTAGCGCACTAGCCCCCTTCAGGCTGTGTTCACGCAGCCAACCCCAGTCCTCTCCCTGGGATCCGAACTCGGATGCCCAAGCCTCAGCTCCAGGACCCCACCCGTCCCAGCAAGAGAGCAGACAAGCCTCTCTGTCTGGTGAGTGCTGGTCAGCACCGATCCTCTGTGCCGGAATCTCTCCGCTTTGCCCTTCGCACCCCTGTTTCTGCGCTCTCCTCTGTGGCTCCGAAGTTTCCCCCTCCACCTCCCACAGTCTCCGACTGCAAAGGGGCTTCCTAGTGTGTGGAAACCTTTCCTCCTTCACAGCTCCCTCCCACTGGTGCAGGTCTGTTCCCTATTCTTTTGTCTCTGTATTTTCTTTTTTATTTTGCAGTACCCAGGTACGTGGGGGAGTTTCTTGCGTTTTGGGAGGTCTGAGGTCTTCTGCCAGCGTTCAGTAAGTGTTCTGTAGGAGTTGTTTCACATGTAGATGTATTTCCGATGTATTTGTGGGGAGGAAGGTGATCTCCACGTCTTACTCTTCCGCCATCTTGAAGCTCCTCCTTCACTGTAGTTTTGATTTGCCTTTCTCTAATGATTAGTGATGTTGAGCATCCTTTCATGTGTCTGTTGGGAGTCTGTATATCTTCTTTTGAGAAATGTCTATTTAGATTTTCTGCCCGTTTTTCGATTGGGTTGTTTGTTTTTTTTGATATTAAGCTGCATGAGCTGCTTGTAAATGTTGGAGATTAATCCTTTGTCATTTGTTTCATCTGCAAATATTTTCTACCATTCTGAGGGTTGTCTTTTCATCTTTTTTATGTTTTCCTTTGCTGTGCAAAGTTTTTAAGTTTCATTAAGTCCCATTTGTTTATTTCTGCTTTTATTTCCATTTCTCTAGGAGGTGTGTCAAAAAGGATCTTGCTGTGATTTATGTCATAGCGTGTTCTGCCTATGTTTTCCTCTAAGAGTTTGATAGCATCTGGCTTTACATTTAGGTCTTTAATCCATTTTGAGGTTACTTTTGTGTATGCTGTTAGGGAGTGTTCTAATTTCATTGTTTTACATGTAGCTGTCCAGCTTTCCCAGCACCACTTATTGAAGAGGCTGTCTTTTCTCCATTGTATATCCTTGCCTCCGTTATCAATGATGAGTTTATGATATGTGTGTGGGTTTACCTCTGGGCTTTCTATCCTGTTCCATTGATCTATATTTCTGTTTCTGTGCCAGTACCATACTGTCATCATTAATGAAGCTTTGTAATATCGTCTGAAGTCAGGGAGCCTGATTCCTCCAGCTCCGTTATGCTTTCTCCAGGTTGCTTTGGCTATTTCGGGATCTTTTGGTTTGCATAAAAACTGTGAAATTACTGTTCTAGTTCTGTGAAAAGTGCCAGTGGTAGTTTTATAGGGATTGCATTGAATCAGTAGATTGTTTTGGGTAGTACAGTCATTTTAACAGTGTTGATTCTTCCAATCCAAGAACATGGTATATCTCTCCATCTATTTGTATCATCTTTAATTTCTTTCATCAGTGTCATCATTTTCTGCATATGGGGCTTTTTCTCCTTAGGTAGGTTTATTCCTAGATAGTTTATTCTTTTGGTTGCAATGGTAAATGGGAGTGTTTTCTTTATTTCACTTTCAGATTTTTCATGATTAGTGTATAGGAATGCAAGACATTTCTGCGCATTAATTTTGTATCCTCCTACTTTAACAAATTCATTGATTAGCTCTAGCAGTTTTCTGGTAGCATCTTTAGGATTCTCTATGTATAGTATCATGCCTTCTGCAAGCAGTGACAGCGTTACTTGTTCTTTTCCAATTTGGATTCCTTTTATTTTTTTTCTTCTCTGATCACTGTGGCTAAAACTTCCAAAACTATGTTGAATAATAGTGGTGAGAGTGGGCAACCTTGTCTTGTTCCTGATCTTAGTGGAAACGGTTTCATTTTGTCACCATTGAGGACAATGTTTGCTGTGGGTTTGTCATATATGGCCTGTATTATGTTGAGGAAAGTTCCCTCTATGCCTACTTTCTGGAGGGTTTTTATGAAAAATGAGTGTTGAATTTTGTCGAAAGCTTTCTTTGCGTCTATTGAGATGATCATATGGTTTTTCTCCTTCAATTCTTTAATATGGTGTATCAGGTTGATTGACTTGCATATATTGAAGAAGTCTTGCATTCCTGGGATAAACCCCACTTGAGCATAGTGTATGATCCTTTTAATGCGCTGTAGGGTTCTGTTTGTTAGTATTGTGTTGAGGATTTGTGCATCTATATTCAACAGTGATATTGGCCTATAGTTTTCTTATTTATTTATTTATTTATTTATTTATTCATTTATTTATTTTGGGCTGTGTTGGGTCTTCGTTTCTGTGCGATGGCTTTCTCTAGTTGTGGCAAGTGGGGGCCACTCTTTATCGCGGTGCGCGGGCCTCTCACTGTCGCGGCCTCTCTTGTTGCGGAGCACAAGCTGCAGACGCGCGGGCTCAGTAGTTGTGGCTCACGGGCCAGTCGCTCCGCGGCATGTTGGATCCTCCCAGACCAGGGCTCGAACCCGTGTCCCCCGCATTGGCAGGCAGACTCTCAACCACTGCGTCACAAGGGAAGCCCTATAGTTTTCTTTCTTTGTGACACCTTTGTCTGGTTTTGGTATCACAGTGATGGTGGCCTCGTAGAATGAGTTTGGGAGTGTTCCCACTCTGCTATATTTTGGAAGAGTTTGAGAAGGATAGGTGATAGCTCTTCTCTAAATGTTTGATAAAATTCGCCTGTGAAGCCATCTGGTCCTGGGCTTTTGTCTGTTGGAAGAATTGTAATCACAGTTTCAATTTCAGTGCTAGTGATTGTTTTTTTTTAATATTTTCTATTTCTTCCTGGTTCAGTCTCGGAAGGTTGTGCATTTCTAAGAATTTCTCCATTTCTTCCAGGTGGTTCATTTTATTGGCCTATAGCTGCTTGTAGTAATCTCTCATGATCCTTTGTATTTCTGCAGTGTCAGTTGTTACTTCTTCTTTTTCATTTCTAATTCTATTGATTTGAGTCTTCTCTCTTTTTCTTTGATGCGTCTGGCTAATGGTTTATCAATTTGGTTTATCTTATCAAAGAACCAGCTTTTAGTTGTCTTTGTGTTTTAACATCTTTATTAGAGTATAATTGCTTTACAATGGTGTCACTGTTTCTGCTATAGCACGAAGTGAATCAGTTATACATATACCTATGTCCCCATATCTCTACCCTCGTGACTCTCCCTCCCTCCCACCCTCTCTATCCCACCCCTCTAGGTGTTCACAAAGCACCGAGCTCATCTCCCTGTGCTATGCGGCTCCTTCCCACTAGCTATGTTTTTTATGTTTGGTAGTGTATATATGTCCATGCCACTCTCTCACTTTGTCCCAGCTTACCCTTCCCCCTCCCTGTATCCTTAAGTCGATTCTCGAGTAGGTCTTCATCTTTATTCCCGTCTTTCCCCTGGTTCTTCTGACCATTTTCTTTTTCAAAGAAGCAGCTTTTGGTTTTATTGATCTTTGCTGTCGTGTTCTTCATTTCTTTGCCATTTATTTGTGATGTGATTTTTATGACTTCTTTCCTTCTGCTAACTTTGCGGGGTTTTTGTTCTTCTTTCTCTAATTGCATTAGTTGTAAGTTTAGGTTGTTTATTTGAGACGTTTCTTCTTCCTTAAGGTAGGATAGTATTGTTATAGACTTCCCTCTTAGGACTGCTTTTGCTGCATCCCATAGGTTTTGGGTCTTCGTGTTTTCATTGTCATTTGTTTCTAGGTATTTTTTGATTTCCTCTTTGATTTCTGCAGTGATCTCTTGGTTATTAAGTAGTGTGTTGTTCGGGCTCCATGTGTTTGTATTTCTTACAGATTTTTTCCTCTAATTGATATCTAGTCTCATAGCGTTGTTTTCGGAAAAGATACTTGATATGATTTCAATTTTCTTAAATTTACCATGGCTTGGTTTGTGACCCACGATATGGTCTATCCTGGAGAATGTTCCATGAGCACTTGAGAAGAATGTGTATTCTGTTGTTTTTGGATGGAATGTCCTATAAATATTATTTAAGTCCATCTCGTTTAACGTATCATTTAAAGCTTGTGTTTCCTCATTTATTATCATTTTGGATCATCTGTCCATTGGTGAAAGTGGGGTGTTAAAGTCCCCTACTATGACTGTGATACTGTCGATTTCCCCTTTTATGGCTGTTAGTATTTGCCTTATGTAGTGAGGTACTCCTATGTTGGGTGCATAAGTACTTACAATTGTTATATCTTCTTCTTGGATTGATCCCTTGAGCATTATGTAGTGTCCTTCTTTGTCTCTTGTAATAGTCTTTGTTTCAAAGTGTATTTTGTCTGATATGAGAATTGCTACTCCAGCTTGCTTTTGATTTCCATTTGCATGGGCTATCTTTTTCCATCCCCTCACTTTCAGTCTGTATGTGTCCCTAGGTATGAAGTGGGTCTCCTGTAGACAGCATATATACGGGGCTTGTTTTTGTATCCATTCCGCCAATCTATGCCTTTTGGTTGGAGCATTTAATCCATTTACATTTAATGTAATTATCAATATGTATGTTCCTATTACCATTTTCTTAGTTGCTTCGGGTCTTTTCCTTCTCTTGTGTTTCCTGTGTAGAGAAGTTCCTTTAGCATTTGTTGTAAAGCTGGTTTGGTGGTGCTGAATTCTCTTAGCTTTTGCTTATCTGTAAAGGTTTTAACTTCTCCATCAAATCTGAATGAGATCCCTGCTGGGTAGAGTAATCTTGCTTGTAGGTTTTTCTCCTTCATCACTTTAAATATTTCCTGCCACTCCCTTCTGGCTTGCAGAGTTTCTGCTGAAAGGTCAGCTGTTAACCTTATGGAGGTTCCCTTATGTGTGATTTGTTGTGTTTCCCTTGCTGCTTTTAATATTTGTTCTTTGTATGTACTTTTTAATAGTTTGATTAATATGTGTCTTGGCATGTTTCTCCTGGGATTTAACCTGTATGGGAGTCTCTGTGATTCCTGCACTTGATTAGCTATTTCCTTTTCCATATTAGGGAAGTTTTCAACTATAATTTCTCAGTCCCTTTCTTTTCCTCTTTTTCTTCTGGGACCCCTATAATTCGGATGTTGGTGCGTTTAATGTTGTCCTAGAAGTGTCTGAAAGTGTCCTCAATTCTTTTCATTTTTTTCCCTTTATTCTGCTCTGCAGTAGTTATTTCCACTCTTTTATCTTCCAGGTCACTTATCCGTTCTTCTGCCTCCGTTATTCTGCTATTGATCCCTTCTAGAGAATTTTTAATTTCATTTATTGTGTTGTTCATCACTGTTTGTTTGCTGTATAGTTTTTCTAGGTTCTTGTAAAAAGTTTCTTTTATTTTCTCCATTCAGTTTCCAAGATTTTGGATCATCTTTAATATCATGGTTATGAATTCTTTTTCAGGTAGACTGCCTATTTCCTGTTCATTTGATAGGTCTGGTGGGTTTTTGCCTTGCTCCCTCATCTGCTGTGTGTTTCTCTGTCTTCTCATTTTGCTTAACTTACTGTGTTTGGGGTCTCCTTATCACAGGCTGCAGGGTCATAGCTCCCGTTGCCTTTGGTGTCTGTCCCCAGTGGCTGAGGTTGGTTGAGTGGGTTGTGTAGGCTTCCTGGTGGAGGGGACTAGTGCCTGTGTTCTGGTGCATGACACTGGATCTTGTCCTTCTGGTGTACAGGTCCACGTCTGGTGGTGTGTTTTGGGGTGTCTGTGGCCTTTCTATGATTTTAGGCAGCCTTTGTGCTAGTGGATGGGGTTGTGTTCCTGTCTTGTTACTTGTTTGGCATTGGGTGTCCAGCACTGTAGCTTGCTGGCCGTTGAATGGAGCTGAGTCTTGGCGTTGAGATGGAGATCTCTGGGAGATTTTCACTGTTTCATATTACATGGAGTTGGTAGGTCTCTTGTGGACCAATGTCCTGAGCTTGGCTGTCCCACCTCAGTGGCACAGCACTGATGCCTGACTGGAGCACCAAGAGCCTGTCCTCCACACTGCTCAGAATTAAAGGGAGGAAAAATAGAAAGAAAGAAGAAAAAGGTAAAATAAAATGCAATAAAATATAGTCATTAAAATAAAATATAATTACTAAGAAAAATATTATTTAAGTAATAAATTAAAAAAAGGACAGAGAGAACCCCAGGAAAAATGATAAAAGCAAAGCTATACAGACCAAATCACACACAGAAGCATACGCATACATGCTCACAAAAATAGAAAAACGGAATTATATATGTATATATCGTTGCTCCCAAAGTCCACCTCCTCAATTTGGGATGATACATTGTCTATTCAGGTATTCCACATATGCAGGGTACATCAAGTTGATTGTGGACATTTAATCCACTGCTCCTGAGGCGGCTGGGAGAGATTTCCCTTTCTCTTCATTGTTTGCACAGCTCCCAGTTTCAGCTTTGGATTTGGAACCGCCACTGCGTGTAGGTCACCTGAGTGCGTCTGCTCTTCACTCAGACAGGACGGGGTTAAAGAAGCAGCTGACTCGAGAGCTCTGGCTCGCTCAGGTCGGGCGGAGGGAGGGGTACAGATGTGGGGTGAGCCTGCAGCGGCAGAGGGGCAAGCGTGACGTTGCAACAGCCCGAGGCATGCCTTGTGTTCACCTGGGGAAGCTTTCCCTAGATCATTTGACACTGGCAGTGGCAGGCTGCACAGGCTCCTGGGAGGGGAGGTGTGGGTATTGTCCTGTGCTTGCACACAGACTTCTTGGTGGCTGCAGCAGCAGCCTTAGCGTCTCATGCCCGTCTTTGAGGTCCTTGATGATAGCCGCGACTCGCGCCCATCTCTGGAGCTCTTTAAGTGGCACTCTGAATCCCTCTCCTCGTGTACCAGGAAACAAAGAGGCAAGAAAAAGTCCCTTGCCTCTTTGGCAGCTCCAGATATTTTCCCAGACTCCCTCCCAGCTAGCTGTAGCGCACTAGCCCCCTTCAGGCTGTGTTCACGCAGCCAACCCCAGTCCTCTCCCTGGGATCCGAACTCGGATGCCCAAGCCTCAGCTCCAGGACCCCACCCGTCCCAGCAAGAGAGCAGACAAGCCTCTCTGTCTGGTGAGTGCTGGTCAGCACCGATCCTCTGTGCGGGAATCTCTCCGCTTTGCCCTTCGCACCCCTGTTTCTGCGCTCTCCTCTGTGGCTCCGAAGTTTCCCCCTCCACCTCCCACAGTCTCCGACTGCAAAGGGGCTTCCTAGTGTGTGGAAACCTTTCCTCCTTCACAGCTCCCTCCCACTGGTGCAGGTCTGTTCCCTATTCTTTTGTCTCTGTATTTTCTTTTTTATTTTGCAGTACCCAGGTACGTGGGGGAGTTTCTTGCGTTTTGGGAGGTCTGAGGTCTTCTGCCAGCGTTCAGTAAGTGTTCTGTAGGAGTTGTTTCACATGTAGATGTATTTCCGATGTATTTGTGGGGAGGAAGGTGATCTCCACGTCTTACTCTTCCGCCATCTTGAAGCTCCTCCTTCACTGTAGTTTTGATTTGCCTTTCTCTAATGATTAGTGATGTTGAGCATCCTTTCATGTGTCTGTTGGGAGTCTGTATATCTTCTTTTGAGAAATGTCTATTTAGATTTTCTGCCCGTTTTTCGATTGGGTTGTTTGTTTTTTTTGATATTAAGCTGCATGAGCTGCTTGTAAATGTTGGAGATTAATCCTTTGTCATTTGTTTCATCTGCAAATATTTTCTACCATTCTGAGGGTTGTCTTTTCATCTTTTTTATGTTTTCCTTTGCTGTGCAAAGTTTTTAAGTTTCATTAAGTCCCATTTGTTTATTTCTGCTTTTATTTCCATTTCTCTAGGAGGTGTGTCAAAAAGGATCTTGCTGTGATTTATGTCATAGCGTGTTCTGCCTATGTTTTCCTCTAAGAGTTTGATAGCATCTGGCTTTACATTTAGGTCTTTAATCCATTTTGAGGTTACTTTTGTGTATGCTGTTAGGGAGTGTTCTAATTTCATTGTTTTACATGTAGCTGTCCAGCTTTCCCAGCACCACTTATTGAAGAGGCTGTCTTTTCTCCATTGTATATCCTTGCCTCCGTTATCAATGATGAGTTTATGATATGTGTGTGGGTTTACCTCTGGGCTTTCTATCCTGTTCCATTGATCTATATTTCTGTTTCTGTGCCAGTACCATACTGTCATCATTAATGAAGCTTTGTAATATCGTCTGAAGTCAGGGAGCCTGATTCCTCCAGCTCCGTTATGCTTTCTCCAGGTTGCTTTGGCTATTTCGGGATCTTTTGGTTTGCATAAAAACTGTGAAATTACTGTTCTAGTTCTGTGAAAAGTGCCAGTGGTAGTTTTATAGGGATTGCATTGAATCAGTAGATTGTTTTGGGTAGTACAGTCATTTTAACAGTGTTGATTCTTCCAATCCAAGAACATGGTATATCTCTCCATCTATTTGTATCATCTTTAATTTCTTTCATCAGTGTCATCATTTTCTGCATATGGGGCTTTTTCTCCTTAGGTAGGTTTATTCCTAGATAGTTTATTCTTTTGGTTGCAATGGTAAATGGGAGTGTTTTCTTTATTTCACTTTCAGATTTTTCATGATTAGTGTATAGGAATGCAAGACATTTCTGCGCATTAATTTTGTATCCTCCCACTTTAACAAATTCATTGATTAGCTCTAGCAGTTTTCTGGTAGCATCTTTAGGATTCTCTATGTATAGTATCATGCCTTCTGCAAGCAGTGACAGCGTTACTTGTTCTTTTCCAATTTGGATTCCTTTTATTTTTTTTCTTCTCTGATCACTGTGGCTAAAACTTCCAAAACTATGTTGAATAATAGTGGTGAGAGTGGGCAACCTTGTCTTGTTCCTGATCTTAGTGGAAACGGTTTCATTTTGTCACCATTGAGGACAATGTTTGCTGTGGGTTTGTCATATATGGCCTGTATTATGTTGAGGAAAGTTCCCTCTATGCCTACTTTCTGGAGGGTTTTTATGAAAAATGAGTGTTGAATTTTGTCGAAAGCTTTCTTTGCGTCTATTGAGATGATCATATGGTTTTTCTCCTTCAATTCTTTAATATGGTGTATCAGGTTGATTGACTTGCATATATTGAAGAAGTCTTGCATTCCTGGGATAAACCCCACTTGAGCATAGTGTATGATCCTTTTAATGCGCTGTAGGGTTCTGTTTGTTAGTATTGTGTTGAGGATTTGTGCATCTATATTCAACAGTGATATTGGCCTATAGTTTTCTTATTTATTTATTTATTTATTTATTTATTCATTTATTTATTTTGGGCTGTGTTGGGTCTTCGTTTCTGTGCGATGGCTTTCTCTAGTTGTGGCAAGTGGGGGCCACTCTTTATCGCGGTGCGCGGGCCTCTCACTGTCGCGGCCTCTCTTGTTGCGGAGCACAAGCTGCAGACGCGCGGGCTCAGTAGTTGTGGCTCACGGGCCAGTCGCTCCGCGGCATGTTGGATCCTCCCAGACCAGGGCTCGAACCCGTGTCCCCCGCATTGGCAGGCAGACTCTCAACCACTGCGTCACAAGGGAAGCCCTATAGTTTTCTTTCTTTGTGACACCTTTGTCTGGTTTTGGTATCACAGTGATGGTGGCCTCGTAGAATGAGTTTGGGAGTGTTCCCACTCTGCTATATTTTGGAAGAGTTTGAGAAGGATAGGTGATAGCTCTTCTCTAAATGTTTGATAAAATTCGCCTGTGAAGCCATCTGGTCCTGGGCTTTTGTCTGTTGGAAGAATTGTAATCACAGTTTCAATTTCAGTGCTAGTGATTGTTTTTTTTTAATATTTTCTATTTCTTCCTGGTTCAGTCTCGGAAGGTTGTGCATTTCTAAGAATTTCTCCATTTCTTCCAGGTGGTTCATTTTATTGGCCTATAGCTGCTTGTAGTAATCTCTCATGATCCTTTGTATTTCTGCAGTGTCAGTTGTTACTTCTTCTTTTTCATTTCTAATTCTATTGATTTGAGTCTTCTCTCTTTTTCTTTGATGCGTCTGGCTAATGGTTTATCAATTTGGTTTATCTTATCAAAGAACCAGCTTTTAGTTGTCTTTGTGTTTTAACATCTTTATTAGAGTATAATTGCTTTACAATGGTGTCACTGTTTCTGCTATAGCACGAAGTGAATCAGTTATACATATACCTATGTCCCCATATCTCTACCCTCGTGACTCTCCCTCCCTCCCACCCTCTCTATCCCACCCCTCTAGGTGTTCACAAAGCACCGAGCTCATCTCCCTGTGCTATGCGGCTCCTTCCCACTAGCTATGTTTTTTATGTTTGGTAGTGTATATATGTCCATGCCACTGTCTCACTTTGTCCCAGCTTACCCTTCCCCCTCCCTGTATCCTTAAGTCGATTCTCGAGTAGGTCTTCATCTTTATTCCCGTCTTTCCCCTGGTTCTTCTGACCATTTTCTTTTTCAAAGAAGCAGCTTTTGGTTTTATTGATCTTTGCTGTCGTGTTCTTCATTTCTTTGCCATTTATTTGTGATGTGATTTTTATGACTTCTTTCCTTCTGCTAACTTTGCGGGGTTTTTGTTCTTCTTTCTCTAATTGCATTAGTTGTAAGTTTAGGTTGTTTATTTGAGACGTTTCTTCTTCCTTAAGGTAGGATAGTATTGTTATAGACTTCCCTCTTAGGACTGCTTTTGCTGCATCCCATAGGTTTTGGGTCTTCGTGTTTTCATTGTCATTTGTTTCTAGGTATTTTTTGATTTCCTCTTTGATTTCTGCAGTGATCTCTTGGTTATTAAGTAGTGTGTTGTTCGGGCTCCATGTGTTTGTATTTCTTACAGATTTTTTCCTCTAATTGATATCTAGTCTCATAGCGTTGTTTTCGGAAAAGATACTTGATATGATTTCAATTTTCTTAAATTTACCATGGCTTGGTTTGTGACCCACGATATGGTCTATCCTGGAGAATGTTCCATGAGCACTTGAGAAGAATGTGTATTCTGTTGTTTTTGGATGGAATGTCCTATAAATATTATTTAAGTCCATCTCGTTTAACGTATCATTTAAAGCTTGTGTTTCCTCATTTATTATCATTTTGGATCATCTGTCCATTGGTGAAAGTGGGGTGTTAAAGTCCCCTACTATGACTGTGATACTGTCGATTTCCCCTTTTATGGCTGTTAGTATTTGCCTTATGTAGTGAGGTACTCCTATGTTGGGTGCATAAGTACTTACAATTGTTATATCTTCTTCTTGGATTGATCCCTTGAGCATTATGTAGTGTCCTTCTTTGTCTCTTGTAATAGTCTTTGTTTCAAAGTGTATTTTGTCTGATATGAGAATTGCTACTCCAGCTTGCTTTTGATTTCCATTTGCATGGGCTATCTTTTTCCATCCCCTCACTTTCAGTCTGTATGTGTCCCTAGGTATGAAGTGGGTCTCCTGTAGACAGCATATATACGGGGCTTGTTTTTGTATCCATTCCGCCAATCTATGCCTTTTGGTTGGAGCATTTAATCCATTTACATTTAATGTAATTATCAATATGTATGTTCCTATTACCATTTTCTTAGTTGCTTCGGGTCTTTTCCTTCTCTTGTGTTTCCTGTGTAGAGAAGTTCCTTTAGCATTTGTTGTAAAGCTGGTTTGGTGGTGCTGAATTCTCTTAGCTTTTGCTTATCTGTAAAGGTTTTAACTTCTCCATCAAATCTGAATGAGATCCCTGCTGGGTAGAGTAATCTTGCTTGTAGGTTTTTCTCCTTCATCACTTTAAATATTTCCTGCCACTCCCTTCTGGCTTGCAGAGTTTCTGCTGAAAGGTCAGCTGTTAACCTTATGGAGGTTCCCTTATGTGTGATTTGTTGTGTTTCCCTTGCTGCTTTTAATATTTGTTCTTTGTATGTACTTTTTAATAGTTTGATTAATATGTGTCTTGGCATGTTTCTCCTGGGATTTAACCTGTATGGGACTCTCTGTGATTCCTGCACTTGATTAGCTATTTCCTTTTCCATATTAGGGAAGTTTTCAACTATAATTTCTCAGTCCCTTTCTTTTCCTCTTTTTCTTCTGGGACCCCTATAATTCGGATGTTGGTGCGTTTAATGTTGTCCTAGAAGTGTCTGAAAGTGTCCTCAATTCTTTTCATTTTTTTCCCTTTATTCTGCTCTGCAGTAGTTATTTCCACTCTTTTATCTTCCAGGTCACTTATCCGTTCTTCTGCCTCCGTTATTCTGCTATTGATCCCTTCTAGAGAATTTTTAATTTCATTTATTGTGTTGTTCATCACTGTTTGTTTGCTGTATAGTTTTTCTAGGTTCTTGTAAAAAGTTTCTTTTATTTTCTCCATTCAGTTTCCAAGATTTTGGATCATCTTTAATATCATGGTTATGAATTCTTTTTCAGGTAGACTGCCTATTTCCTGTTCATTTGATAGGTCTGGTGGGTTTTTGCCTTGCTCCCTCATCTGCTGTGTGTTTCTCTGTCTTCTCATTTTGCTTAACTTACTGTGTTTGGGGTCTCCTTATCACAGGCTGCAGGGTCATAGCTCCCGTTGCCTTTGGTGTCTGTCCCCAGTGGCTGAGGTTGGTTGAGTGGGTTGTGTAGGCTTCCTGGTGGAGGGGACTAGTGCCTGTGTTCTGGTGCATGACACTGGATCTTGTCCTTCTGGTGTACAGGTCCACGTCTGGTGGTGTGTTTTGGGGTGTCTGTGGCCTTTCTATGATTTTAGGCAGCCTTTGTGCTAGTGGATGGGGTTGTGTTCCTGTCTTGTTACTTGTTTGGCATTGGGTGTCCAGCACTGTAGCTTGCTGGCCGTTGAATGGAGCTGAGTCTTGGCGTTGAGATGGAGATCTCTGGGAGATTTTCACTGTTTCATATTACATGGAGTTGGTAGGTCTCTTGTGGACCAATGTCCTGAGCTTGGCTGTCCCACCTCAGTGGCACAGCACTGATGCCTGACTGGAGCACCAAGAGCCTGTCCTCCACACTGCTCAGAATTAAAGGGAGGAAAAATAGAAAGAAAGAAGAAAAAGGTAAAATAAAATGCAATAAAATATAGTCATTAAAATAAAATATAATTACTAAGAAAAATATTATTTAAGTAATAAATTAAAAAAAGGACAGAGAGAACCCCAGGAAAAATGATAAAAGCAAAGCTATACAGACCAAATCACACACAGAAGCATACGCATACATGCTCACAAAAATAGAAAAACGGAATTATATATGTATATATCGTTGCTCCCAAAGTCCACCTCCTCAATTTGGGATGATACATTGTCTATTCAGGTATTCCACATATGCAGGGTACATCAAGTTGATTGTGGACATTTAATCCACTGCTCCTGAGGCGGCTGGGAGAGATTTCCCTTTCTCTTCATTGTTTGCACAGCTCCCAGTTTCAGCTTTGGATTTGGAACCGCCACTGCGTGTAGGTCACCTGAGTGCGTCTGCTCTTCACTCAGACAGGACGGGGTTAAAGAAGCAGCTGACTCGAGAGCTCTGGCTCGCTCAGGTCGGGCGGAGGGAGGGGTACAGATGTGGGGTGAGCCTGCAGCGGCAGAGGGGCAAGCGTGACGTTGCAACAGCCCGAGGCATGCCTTGTGTTCACCTGGGGAAGCTTTCCCTAGATCATTTGACACTGGCAGTGGCAGGCTGCACAGGCTCCTGGGAGGGGAGGTGTGGGTATTGTCCTGTGCTTGCACACAGACTTCTTGGTGGCTGCAGCAGCAGCCTTAGCGTCTCATGCCCGTCTTTGAGGTCCTTGATGATAGCCGCGACTCGCGCCCATCTCTGGAGCTCTTTAAGTGGCACTCTGAATCCCTCTCCTCGTGTACCAGGAAACAAAGAGGCAAGAAAAAGTCCCTTGCCTCTTTGGCAGCTCCAGATATTTTCCCAGACTCCCTCCCAGCTAGCTGTAGCGCACTAGCCCCCTTCAGGCTGTGTTCACGCAGCCAACCCCAGTCCTCTCCCTGGGATCCGAACTCGGATGCCCAAGCCTCAGCTCCAGGACCCCACCCGTCCCAGCAAGAGAGCAGACAAGCCTCTCTGTCTGGTGAGTGCTGGTCAGCACCGATCCTCTGTGCGGGAATCTCTCCGCTTTGCCCTTCGCACCCCTGTTTCTGCGCTCTCCTCTGTGGCTCCGAAGTTTCCCCCTCCACCTCCCACAGTCTCCGACTGCAAAGGGGCTTCCTAGTGTGTGGAAACCTTTCCTCCTTCACAGCTCCCTCCCACTGGTGCAGGTCTGTTCCCTATTCTTTTGTCTCTGTATTTTCTTTTTTATTTTGCAGTACCCAGGTACGTGGGGGAGTTTCTTGCGTTTTGGGAGGTCTGAGGTCTTCTGCCAGCGTTCAGTAAGTGTTCTGTAGGAGTTGTTTCACATGTAGATGTATTTCCGATGTATTTGTGGGGAGGAAGGTGATCTCCACGTCTTACTCTTCCGCCATCTTGAAGCTCCTCCTTCACTGTAGTTTTGATTTGCCTTTCTCTAATGATTAGTGATGTTGAGCATCCTTTCATGTGTCTGTTGGGAGTCTGTATATCTTCTTTTGAGAAATGTCTATTTAGATTTTCTGCCCGTTTTTCGATTGGGTTGTTTGTTTTTTTTGATATTAAGCTGCATGAGCTGCTTGTAAATGTTGGAGATTAATCCTTTGTCATTTGTTTCATCTGCAAATATTTTCTACCATTCTGAGGGTTGTCTTTTCATCTTTTTTATGTTTTCCTTTGCTGTGCAAAGTTTTTAAGTTTCATTAAGTCCCATTTGTTTATTTCTGCTTTTATTTCCATTTCTCTAGGAGGTGTGTCAAAAAGGATCTTGCTGTGATTTATGTCATAGCGTGTTCTGCCTATGTTTTCCTCTAAGAGTTTGATAGCATCTGGCTTTACATTTAGGTCTTTAATCCATTTTGAGGTTACTTTTGTGTATGCTGTTAGGGAGTGTTCTAATTTCATTGTTTTACATGTAGCTGTCCAGCTTTCCCAGCACCACTTATTGAAGAGGCTGTCTTTTCTCCATTGTATATCCTTGCCTCCGTTATCAATGATGAGTTTATGATATGTGTGTGGGTTTACCTCTGGGCTTTCTATCCTGTTCCATTGATCTATATTTCTGTTTCTGTGCCAGTACCATACTGTCATCATTAATGAAGCTTTGTAATATCGTCTGAAGTCAGGGAGCCTGATTCCTCCAGCTCCGTTATGCTTTCTCCAGGTTGCTTTGGCTATTTCGGGATCTTTTGGTTTGCATAAAAACTGTGAAATTACTGTTCTAGTTCTGTGAAAAGTGCCAGTGGTAGTTTTATAGGGATTGCATTGAATCAGTAGATTGTTTTGGGTAGTACAGTCATTTTAACAGTGTTGATTCTTCCAATCCAAGAACATGGTATATCTCTCCATCTATTTGTATCATCTTTAATTTCTTTCATCAGTGTCATCATTTTCTGCATATGGGGCTTTTTCTCCTTAGGTAGGTTTATTCCTAGATAGTTTATTCTTTTGGTTGCAATGGTAAATGGGAGTGTTTTCTTTATTTCACTTTCAGATTTTTCATGATTAGTGTATAGGAATGCAAGACATTTCTGCGCATTAATTTTGTATCCTCCCACTTTAACAAATTCATTGATTAGCTCTAGCAGTTTTCTGGTAGCATCTTTAGGATTCTCTATGTATAGTATCATGCCTTCTGCAAGCAGTGACAGCGTTACTTGTTCTTTTCCAATTTGGATTCCTTTTATTTTTTTTCTTCTCTGATCACTGTGGCTAAAACTTCCAAAACTATGTTGAATAATAGTGGTGAGAGTGGGCAACCTTGTCTTGTTCCTGATCTTAGTGGAAACGGTTTCATTTTGTCACCATTGAGGACAATGTTTGCTGTGGGTTTGTCATATATGGCCTGTATTATGTTGAGGAAAGTTCCCTCTATGCCTACTTTCTGGAGGGTTTTTATGAAAAATGAGTGTTGAATTTTGTCGAAAGCTTTCTTTGCGTCTATTGAGATGATCATATGGTTTTTCTCCTTCAATTCTTTAATATGGTGTATCAGGTTGATTGACTTGCATATATTGAAGAAGTCTTGCATTCCTGGGATAAACCCCACTTGAGCATAGTGTATGATCCTTTTAATGCGCTGTAGGGTTCTGTTTGTTAGTATTGTGTTGAGGATTTGTGCATCTATATTCAACAGTGATATTGGCCTATAGTTTTCTTATTTATTTATTTATTTATTTATTTATTCATTTATTTATTTTGGGCTGTGTTGGGTCTTCGTTTCTGTGCGATGGCTTTCTCTAGTTGTGGCAAGTGGGGGCCACTCTTTATCGCGGTGCGCGGGCCTCTCACTGTCGCGGCCTCTCTTGTTGCGGAGCACAAGCTGCAGACGCGCGGGCTCAGTAGTTGTGGCTCACGGGCCAGTCGCTCCGCGGCATGTTGGATCCTCCCAGACCAGGGCTCGAACCCGTGTCCCCCGCATTGGCAGGCAGACTCTCAACCACTGCGTCACAAGGGAAGCCCTATAGTTTTCTTTCTTTGTGACACCTTTGTCTGGTTTTGGTATCACAGTGATGGTGGCCTCGTAGAATGAGTTTGGGAGTGTTCCCACTCTGCTATATTTTGGAAGAGTTTGAGAAGGATAGGTGATAGCTCTTCTCTAAATGTTTGATAAAATTCGCCTGTGAAGCCATCTGGTCCTGGGCTTTTGTCTGTTGGAAGAATTGTAATCACAGTTTCAATTTCAGTGCTAGTGATTGTTTTTTTTTAATATTTTCTATTTCTTCCTGGTTCAGTCTCGGAAGGTTGTGCATTTCTAAGAATTTCTCCATTTCTTCCAGGTGGTTCATTTTATTGGCCTATAGCTGCTTGTAGTAATCTCTCATGA
Source organism: Balaenoptera physalus (assembly GCF_965194825.1). Lineage (NCBI taxonomy): Eukaryota > Metazoa > Chordata > Mammalia > Artiodactyla > Balaenopteridae > Balaenoptera > Balaenoptera physalus. The sequence continues at coordinate 52,517,294 of NC_138903.1, read as the reverse complement.
TCCTTTGTATTTCTGCAGTGTCAGTTGTTACTTCTTCTTTTTCATTTCTAATTCTATTGATTTGAGTCTTCTCTCTTTTTCTTTGATGCGTCTGGCTAATGGTTTATCAATTTGGTTTATCTTATCAAAGAACCAGCTTTTAGTTGTCTTTGTGTTTTAACATCTTTATTAGAGTATAATTGCTTTACAATGGTGTCACTGTTTCTGCTATAGCACGAAGTGAATCAGTTATACATATACCTATGTCCCCATATCTCTACCCTCGTGACTCTCCCTCCCTCCCACCCTCTCTATCCCACCCCTCTAGGTGTTCACAAAGCACCGAGCTCATCTCCCTGTGCTATGCGGCTCCTTCCCACTAGCTATGTTTTTTATGTTTGGTAGTGTATATATGTCCATGCCACTGTCTCACTTTGTCCCAGCTTACCCTTCCCCCTCCCTGTATCCTTAAGTCGATTCTCGAGTAGGTCTTCATCTTTATTCCCGTCTTTCCCCTGGTTCTTCTGACCATTTTCTTTTTCAAAGAAGCAGCTTTTGGTTTTATTGATCTTTGCTGTCGTGTTCTTCATTTCTTTGCCATTTATTTGTGATGTGATTTTTATGACTTCTTTCCTTCTGCTAACTTTGCGGGGTTTTTGTTCTTCTTTCTCTAATTGCATTAGTTGTAAGTTTAGGTTGTTTATTTGAGACGTTTCTTCTTCCTTAAGGTAGGATAGTATTGTTATAGACTTCCCTCTTAGGACTGCTTTTGCTGCATCCCATAGGTTTTGGGTCTTCGTGTTTTCATTGTCATTTGTTTCTAGGTATTTTTTGATTTCCTCTTTGATTTCTGCAGTGATCTCTTGGTTATTAAGTAGTGTGTTGTTCGGGCTCCATGTGTTTGTATTTCTTACAGATTTTTTCCTCTAATTGATATCTAGTCTCATAGCGTTGTTTTCGGAAAAGATACTTGATATGATTTCAATTTTCTTAAATTTACCATGGCTTGGTTTGTGACCCACGATATGGTCTATCCTGGAGAATGTTCCATGAGCACTTGAGAAGAATGTGTATTCTGTTGTTTTTGGATGGAATGTCCTATAAATATTATTTAAGTCCATCTCGTTTAACGTATCATTTAAAGCTTGTGTTTCCTCATTTATTATCATTTTGGATCATCTGTCCATTGGTGAAAGTGGGGTGTTAAAGTCCCCTACTATGACTGTGATACTGTCGATTTCCCCTTTTATGGCTGTTAGTATTTGCCTTATGTAGTGAGGTACTCCTATGTTGGGTGCATAAGTACTTACAATTGTTATATCTTCTTCTTGGATTGATCCCTTGAGCATTATGTAGTGTCCTTCTTTGTCTCTTGTAATAGTCTTTGTTTCAAAGTGTATTTTGTCTGATATGAGAATTGCTACTCCAGCTTGCTTTTGATTTCCATTTGCATGGGCTATCTTTTTCCATCCCCTCACTTTCAGTCTGTATGTGTCCCTAGGTATGAAGTGGGTCTCCTGTAGACAGCATATATACGGGGCTTGTTTTTGTATCCATTCCGCCAATCTATGCCTTTTGGTTGGAGCATTTAATCCATTTACATTTAATGTAATTATCAATATGTATGTTCCTATTACCATTTTCTTAGTTGCTTCGGGTCTTTTCCTTCTCTTGTGTTTCCTGTGTAGAGAAGTTCCTTTAGCATTTGTTGTAAAGCTGGTTTGGTGGTGCTGAATTCTCTTAGCTTTTGCTTATCTGTAAAGGTTTTAACTTCTCCATCAAATCTGAATGAGATCCCTGCTGGGTAGAGTAATCTTGCTTGTAGGTTTTTCTCCTTCATCACTTTAAATATTTCCTGCCACTCCCTTCTGGCTTGCAGAGTTTCTGCTGAAAGGTCAGCTGTTAACCTTATGGAGGTTCCCTTATGTGTGATTTGTTGTGTTTCCCTTGCTGCTTTTAATATTTGTTCTTTGTATGTACTTTTTAATAGTTTGATTAATATGTGTCTTGGCATGTTTCTCCTGGGATTTAACCTGTATGGGACTCTCTGTGATTCCTGCACTTGATTAGCTATTTCCTTTTCCATATTAGGGAAGTTTTCAACTATATTTTCTCAGTCCCTTTCTTTTCCTCTTTTTCTTCTGGGACCCCTATAATTCGGATGTTGGTGCGTTTAATGTTGTCCTAGAAGTGTCTGAAAGTGTCCTCAATTCTCTTCATTTTTTTCCCTTTATTCTGCTCTGCAGTAGTTATTTCCACTCTTTTATCTTCCAGGTCACTTATCCGTTCTTCTGCCTCCGTTATTCTGCTATTGATCCCTTCTAGAGAATTTTTAATTTCATTTATTGTGTTGTTCATCACTGTTTCTTTGCTGTATAGTTTTTCTAGGTTCTTGTAAAAAGTTTCTTTTATTTTCTCCATTCAATTTCCAAGATTTTGGATCATCTTTAATATCATGGTTATAAATTCTTTTTCAGGTAGACTGCCTATTTCCTGTTCATTTGATAGGTCTGGTGGGTTTTTGCCTTGCTCGCCCATCTGCTGTGTGTTTCTCTGTCTTCTCATTTTGCCTAACGTAATATGTTTGGGGTCTCCTTATCACAGGCTTCAGGGTCGTAGCTCCCGTTGCCTTTGGTGTCTGTCCCCAGTGGCTGAGGTTGGTTGAGTGGGTTGTGTAGGCTTCCTGGTGGAGGGGACTAGTGCCTGTGTTCTGGTGCATGACACTGGATCTTGTCCTTCTGGTGTACAGGTCCACGTCTGGTGGTGTGTTTAGGGGTGTCTGTGGCCTTTCTATGATTTTAGGCAGCCTGTGTGCTAGTGGATGGGGTTGTGTTCCTGTCTTGATACTTGTTTGGCATTGGGTGTCCAGCACTGTAGCTTGCTGGCCGTTGAATGGAGCTGAGTCTTGGTGTTGAGATGGAGATCTCTGGGAGATTTTCACTGTTTCATATTACATGGAGTTGGTAGGTCTCTTGTGGACCAATGTCCTGAGCTTGGCTGTCCCACCTCAGTGGCACAGCGCTGATGCCTGACTGGAGCACCAAGAGCCTGTCCTCCACACGGCTCAGAATTAAAGGGAGGAAAAATAGAAAGAAAGAAGAAGAAGATAAAATAAAATACAATAAAATATAGTTATTAAAATAAAAAATAATTACTAAGAAAAATATTATTTAAGTAATAAATTAAAAAAAGGACAGAGAGAACCCCAGGAAAAATGATAAAAGCAAAGCTATACAGACCAAATCACACACAGAAGCATACTCATACATGCTCACAAATATAGAAAAAAGGAATTATATATGTATATATCGTTGCACCCAAAGTCCACCTCCTCAATTTGGGATGATTCATTGTCTATTCAGGTATTCCACATATGCAGGGTACATCAAATTGATTGTGGACATTTAATCCACTTCTCCTGAGGCGGCTGGGAGAGATTTCCCTTTCTCTTCATTGTTTGCACAGCTCCCAGTTTCACCTTTGGATTTGGAACCGCCACTGCGTGTAGGTCACCTGAGTGCGTCTGCTCTTCACTCAGGACGGGGTTAAAGAAGCAGCTGACTCGAGAGCTCTGGCTCGCTCATGTCGGGCGGAGGGAGGGGTACAGATGTGGGGTGAGCCTGCAGCGGCAGAGGGGCAAGCGTGACGTTGCAACAGCCCGAGGCATGCCTTGTGTTCACCTGGGGAAGCTTTCCCTAGATCATTTGACACTGGCAGTGGCAGGCTGCACAGGCTCCTGGGAGGGGAGGTGTGGGTATTGTCCTGTGCTTGCACACAGACTTCTTGGTGGCTGCAGCAGCAGCCTTAGCGTCTCATGCCCGTCTTTGAGGTCCTTGATGATAGCCGCGACTCGCGCCCATCTCTGGAGCTCTTTAAGTGGCACTCTGAATCCCTCTCCTCGTGTACCAGGAAACAAAGAGGCAAGAAAAAGTCCCTTGCCTCTTTGGCAGCTCCAGATATTTTCCCAGACTCCCTCCCAGCTAGCTGTAGCGCACTAGCCCCCTTCAGGCTGTGTTCACGCAGCCAACCCCAGTCCTCTCCCTGGGATCCGAACTCGGATGCCCAGGCCTCAGCTCCAGGACCCCACCCGTCCCAGCAAGAGAGCAGACAAGCCTCTCTGTCTGGTGAGTGCTGGTCAGCACCGATCCTCTGTGCGGGAATCTCTCCGTTTTGCCCTTCGGACCCCTGTTTCTGCACTCTCCTCTGTGGCTCCGAAGTTTCCCCCTCCGCCTCCCACAGTCTCCGACTGCAAAGGGTCTTCCTAGTGTGTGGAAACCTTTCCTCCTTCACAGCTCCCTCCCACTGGTGCAGGTCTGTTCCCTATTCTTTTGTCTCTGTATTTTCTTTTTTATTTTGCAGTACCCAGGTACGTGGGGGAGTTTCTTGCGTTTTGGGAGGTCTGAGGTCTTCTGCCAGCGTTCAGTAGGTGTTCTGTAGGAGTTGTTTCATATGTAGATGTATTTCCGATGTATTTGTGGGGAGGAAGGTGATCTCCACGTCTTACTCTTCCGCCATCTTGAAGCTCCTCCTTCACTGTAGTTTTGATTTGCCTTTCTCTAATGATTAGTGATGTTGAGCATCCTTTCATGTGTCTGTTGGCAGTCTGTATATCTTCTTTTGAGAAATGTCTATTTAGATTTTCTGCCCGTTTTTCGATTGGGTTGTTTGTTTTTTTTGATATTAAGCTGCATGAGCTGCTTGTAAATGTTGGAGATTAATCCTTTGTCATTTGTTTCATCTGCAAATATTTTCTACCATTCTGAGGGTTGTCTTTTCATCTTTTTTATGTTTTCCTTTGCTGTGCAAAGTTTTTAAGTTTCATTAAGTCCCATTTGTTTATTTCTGCTTTTATTTCCATTTCTCTAGGAGGTGTGTCAAAAAGGATCTTGCTGTGATTTATGTCATAGCGTGTTCTGCCTATGTTTTCCTCTAAGAGTTTGATAGCATCTGGCTTTACATTTAGGTCTTTAATCCATTTTGAGGTTACTTTTGTGTATGCTGTTAGGGAGTGTTCTAATTTCATTGTTTTACATGTAGCTGTCCAGTTTTCCCAGCACCACTTATTGAAGAGGCTGTCTTTTCTCCATTGTATATCCTTGCCTCCGTTATCAATGATGAGTTTATGATATGTGTGTGGGTTTACCTCTGGGCTTTCTATCCTGTTCCATTGATCTATATTTCTGTTTCTGTACCAGTACCATACTGTCATCATTAATGAAGCTTTGTAATATCGTCTGAAGTCAGGGAGCCTGATTCCTCCAGCTCCGTTATGCTTTCTCCAGGTTGCTTTGGCTATTTCGGGATCTTTTGGTTTGCATAAAAACTGTGAAATTACTGTTCTAGTTCTGTGAAAAGTGCCAGTGGTAGTTTTATAGGGATTGAATTGAATCAGTAGATTGTTTTGGGTAGTACAGTCATTTTAACAGTGTTGATTCTTCCAATCCAAGAACATGGTATATCTCTCCATCTATTTGTATCATCTTTAATTTCTTTCATCAGTGTCATCATTTTCTGCATATGGGGCTTTTTCTCCTTAGGTAGGTTTATTCCTAGATAGTTTATTCTTTTGGTTGCAATGGTAAATGGGAGTGTTTTCTTTATTTCACTTTCAGATTTTTCATGATTAGTGTATAGGAATGCAAGACATTTCTGCACATTAATTTTGTATCCTCCTACTTTATCAAATTCATTGATTAGCTCTAGCAGTTTTCTGGTAGCATCTTTAGGATTCTCTATGTATAGTATCATGCCTTCTGCAAGCAGTGACAGTGTTACTTGTTCTTTTCCAATTTGGATTCCTTTTATTTTTTTTCTTCTCTGATCACTGTGGCTAAAACTTCCAAAACTATGTTGAATAATAGTGGTGAGAGTGGGCAACCTTGTCTTGTTCCTGATCTTAGTGGAAACGGTTTCATTTTGTCACCATTGAGGACAATGTTTGCTGTGGGTTTGTCATATATGGCCTGTATTATGTTGAGGAAATTTCCCTCTATGCCTACTTTCTGGAGGGTTTTTATGAAAAATGAGTGTTGAATATTTTCGAAAGCTTTCTTTGCGTCTATTGAGATGATCATATGGTTTTTCTCCTTCAATTCTTTAATATGGTGTATCAGGTTGATTGATTTGCATATATTGAAGAAGTCTTGCATTCCTGGGATAAACCCCACTTGAGCATAGTGTATGATCCTTTTAATGCGCTGTAGGGTTCTGTTTGTTAGTATTTTGTTGAGGATTTGTGCATGTAGATTCAACAGTGATATTGGCCTATAGTTTTCTTATTTATTTATTTATTTATTTATTTATTTATTTATTTATTTATTTATTTATTTTGGGCTGTGTTGGGTCTTCGTTTCTGTGCGATGGCTTTCTCTAGTTGTGGCAAGTGGGGGCCACTCTTTATCGCGGTGCGCGGGCCTCTCACTGTCGCGGCCTCTCTTGTTGCGGAGCACAAGCTGCAGACGCGCGGGCTCAGTAGTTGTGGCTCACGGGCCAGTCGCTCCGCGGCATGTTGGATCCTCCCAGACCAGGGCTCGAACCCGTGTCCCCCGCATTGGCAGGCAGACTCTCAACCACTGCGTCACAAGGGAAGCCCTATAGTTTTCTTTCTTTGTGACACCTTTGTCTGGTTTTGGTATCACAGTGATGGTGGCCTCGTAGAATGAGTTTGGGAGTGTTCCCACTCTGCTATATTTTGGAAGAGTTTGAGAAGGATAGGTGATAGCTCTTCTCTAAATGTTTGATAAAATTCGCCTGTGAAGCCATCTGGTCCTGGGCTTTTGTCTGTTGGAAGAATGGTAATCACAGTTTCAATTTCAGTGCTAGTGATTGTTTTTTTTTAATATTTTCTATTTCTTCCTGGTTCAGTCTCGGAAGGTTGTGCATTTCTAAGAATTTCTCCATTTCTTCCAGGTGGTTCATTTTATTGGCCTATAACTGCTTGTAGTAATCTCTCATGATCCTTTGTATTTCTGCAGTGTCAGTTGTTACTTCTTCTTTTTCATTTCTAATTCTATTGATTTGAGTCTTCTCTCTTTTTCTTTGATGCGTCTGGCTAATGGTTTATCAATTTGGTTTATCTTATCAAAGAACCAGCTTTTAGTTGTCTTTGTGTTTTAACATCTTTATTAGAGTATAATTGCTTTACAATGGTGTCACTGTTTCTGCTATAGCACGAAGTGAATCAGTTATACATATACCTATGTCCCCATATCTCTACCCTCGTGACTCTCCCTCCCTCCCACCCTCTCTATCCCACCCCTCTAGGTGTTCACAAAGCACCGAGCTCATCTCCCTGTGCTATGCGGCTCCTTCCCACTAGCTATGTTTTTTATGTTTGGTAGTGTATATATGTCCATGCCACTCTCTCACTTTGTCCCAGCTTACCCTTCCCCCTCCCTGTATCCTTAAGTCGATTCTCGAGTAGGTCTTCATCTTTATTCCCTTCTTTCCCCTGGTTCTTCTGATCATTTTCTTTTTCAAAGAAGCAGCTTTTGGTTTTATTGATCTTTGCTGTCGTGTTCTTCATTTCTTTGCCATTTATTTGTGATGTGATTTTTATGACTTCTTTCCTTCTGCTAACTTTGCGGGGTTTTTGTTCTTCTTTCTCTAATTGCATTAGTTGTAAGTTTAGGTTGTTTATTTGAGACGTTTCTTCTTTCTTAAGGTAGGATAGTATTGTTATAGACTTCCCTCTTAGGACTGCTTTTGCTGCATCCCATAGGTTTTGGGTCTTCGTGTTTTCATTGTCATTTGTTTCTAGGTATTTTTTGATTTCCTCTTTGATTTCTGCAGTGATCTCTTGGTTATTAAGTAGTGTGTTGTTCGGGCTCCATGTGTTTGTATTTCTTACAGATTTTTTCCTCTAATTGATATCTAGTCTCATAGCGTTGTTTTCGGAAAAGATACTTGATATGATTTCAATTTTCTTAAATTTACCATGGCTTGGTTTGTGACCCACGATATGGTCTATCCTGGAGAATGTTCCATGAGCACTTGAGAAGAATGTGTATTCTGTTGTTTTTGGATGGAATGTCCTATAAATATTATTTAAGTCCATCTCGTTTAACGTATCATTTAAAGCTTGTGTTTCCTCATTTATTTTCATTTTGGATCATCTGTCCATTGGTGAAAGTGGGGTGTTAAAGTCCCCTACTATGACTGTGATACTGTCGATTTCCCCTTTTATGGCTGTTAGTATTTGCCTTATGTAGTGAGGTACTCCTATGTTGGGTGCATAAGTACTTACAATTGTTATATCTTCTTCTTGGATTGATCCCTTGAGCATTATGTAGTGTCCTTCTTTGTCTCTTGTAATAGTCTTTGTTTCAAAGTGTATTTTGTCTGATATGAGAATTGCTACTCCAGCTTGCTTTTGATTTCCATTTGCATGGGCTATCTTTTTCCATCCCCTCACTTTCAGTCTGTATGTGTCCCTAGGTATGAAGTGGGTCTCCTGTAGACAGCATATATACGGGGCTTGTTTTTGTATCCATTCCGCCAATCTATGCCTTTTGGTTGGAGCATTTAATCCATTTACATTTAATGTAATTATCAATATGTATGTTCCTATTACCATTTTCTTAGTTGCTTCGGGTCTTTTCCTTCTCTTGTGTTTCCTGTGTAGAGAAGTTCCTTTAGCATTTGTTGTAAAGCTGGTTTGGTGGTGCTGAATTCTCTTAGCTTTTGCTTATCTGTAAAGGTTTTAACTTCTCCATCAAATCTGAATGAGATCCCTGCTGGGTAGAGTAATCTTGCTTGTAGGTTTTTCTCCTTCATCACTTTAAATATTTCCTGCCACTCCCTTCTGGCTTGCAGAGTTTCTGCTGAAAGGTCAGCTGTTAACCTTATGGAGGTTCCCTTATGTGTGATTTGTTGTGTTTCCCTTGCTGCTTTTAATATTTGTTCTTTGTATGTACTTTTTAATAGTTTGATTAATATGTGTCTTGGCATGTTTCTCCTGGGATTTAACCTGTATGGGAGTCTCTGTGATTCCTGCACTTGATTAGCTATTTCCTTTTCCATATTAGGGAAGTTTTCAACTATAATTTCTCAGTCCCTTTCTTTTCCTCTTTTTCTTCTGGGACCCCTATAATTCGGATGTTGGTGCGTTTAATGTTGTCCTAGAAGTGTCTGAAAGTGTCCTCAATTCTTTTCATTTTTTTCCCTTTATTCTGCTCTGCAGTAGTTATTTCCACTCTTTTATCTTCCAGGTCACTTATCCGTTCTTCTGCCTCCGTTATTCTGCTATTGATCCCTTCTAGAGAATTTTTAATTTCATTTATTGTGTTGTTCATCACTGTTTGTTTGCTGTATAGTTTTTCTAGGTTCTTGTAAAAAGTTTCTTTTATTTTCTCCATTCAGTTTCCAAGATTTTGGATCATCTTTAATATCATGGTTATGAATTCTTTTTCAGGTAGACTGCCTATTTCCTGTTCATTTGATAGGTCTAGTGGGTTTTTGCCTTGCTCCCTCATCTGCTGTGTGTTTCTCTGTCTTCTCATTTTGCTTAACTTACTGTGTTTGGGGTCTCCTTATCACAGGCTGCAGGGTCATAGCTCCCGTTGCCTTTGGTGTCTGTCCCCAGTGGCTGAGGTTGGTTGAGTGGGTTGTGTAGGCTTCCTGGTGGAGGGGACTAGTGCCTGTGTTCTGGTGCATGACACTGGATCTTGTCCTTCTGGTGTACAGGTCCACGTCTGGTGGTGTGTTTTGGGGTGTCTGTGGCCTTTCTATGATTTTAGGCAGCCTTTGTGCTAGTGGATGGGGTTGTGTTCCTGTCTTGTTACTTGTTTGGCATTGGGTGTCCAGCACTGTAGCTTGCTGGCCGTTGAATGGAGCTGAGTCTTGGCGTTGAGATGGAGATCTCTGGGAGATTTTCACTGTTTCATATTACATGGAGTTGGTAGGTCTCTTGTGGACCAATGTCCTGAGCTTGGCTGTCCCACCTCAGTGGCACAGCACTGATGCCTGACTGGAGCACCAAGAGCCTGTCCTCCACACTGCTCAGAATTAAAGGGAGGAAAAATAGAAAGAAAGAAGAAAAAGGTAAAATAAAATGCAATAAAATATAGTCATTAAAATAAAATATAATTACTAAGAAAAATATTATTTAAGTAATAAATTAAAAAAAGGACAGAGAGAACCCCAGGAAAAATGATAAAAGCAAAGCTATACAGACCAAATCACACACAGAAGCATACGCATACATGCTCACAAAAATAGAAAAACGGAATTATATATGTATATATCGTTGCTCCCAAAGTCCACCTCCTCAATTTGGGATGATACATTGTCTATTCAGGTATTCCACATATGCAGGGTACATCAAGTTGATTGTGGACATTTAATCCACTGCTCCTGAGGCGGCTGGGAGAGATTTCCCTTTCTCTTCATTGTTTGCACAGCTCCCAGTTTCAGCTTTGGATTTGGAACCGCCACTGCGTGTAGGTCACCTGAGTGCGTCTGCTCTTCACTCAGACAGGACGGGGTTAAAGAAGCAGCTGACTCGAGAGCTCTGGCTCGCTCAGGTCGGGCGGAGGGAGGGGTACAGATGTGGGGTGAGCCTGCAGCGGCAGAGGGGCAAGCGTGACGTTGCAACAGCCCGAGGCATGCCTTGTGTTCACCTGGGGAAGCTTTCCCTAGATCATTTGACACTGGCAGTGGCAGGCTGCACAGGCTCCTGGGAGGGGAGGTGTGGGTATTGTCCTGTGCTTGCACACAGACTTCTTGGTGGCTGCAGCAGCAGCCTTAGCGTCTCATGCCCGTCTTTGAGGTCCTTGATGATAGCCGCGACTCGCGCCCATCTCTGGAGCTCTTTAAGTGGCACTCTGAATCCCTCTCCTCGTGTACCAGGAAACAAAGAGGCAAGAAAAAGTCCCTTGCCTCTTTGGCAGCTCCAGATATTTTCCCAGACTCCCTCCCAGCTAGCTGTAGCGCACTAGCCCCCTTCAGGCTGTGTTCACGCAGCCAACCCCAGTCCTCTCCCTGGGATCCGAACTCGGATGCCCAAGCCTCAGCTCCAGGACCCCACCCGTCCCAGCAAGAGAGCAGACAAGCCTCTCTGTCTGGTGAGTGCTGGTCAGCACCGATCCTCTGTGCCGGAATCTCTCCGCTTTGCCCTTCGCACCCCTGTTTCTGCGCTCTCCTCTGTGGCTCCGAAGTTTCCCCCTCCACCTCCCACAGTCTCCGACTGCAAAGGGGCTTCCTAGTGTGTGGAAACCTTTCCTCCTTCACAGCTCCCTCCCACTGGTGCAGGTCTGTTCCCTATTCTTTTGTCTCTGTATTTTCTTTTTTATTTTGCAGTACCCAGGTACGTGGGGGAGTTTCTTGCGTTTTGGGAGGTCTGAGGTCTTCTGCCAGCGTTCAGTAAGTGTTCTGTAGGAGTTGTTTCACATGTAGATGTATTTCCGATGTATTTGTGGGGAGGAAGGTGATCTCCACGTCTTACTCTTCCGCCATCTTGAAGCTCCTCCTTCACTGTAGTTTTGATTTGCCTTTCTCTAATGATTAGTGATGTTGAGCATCCTTTCATGTGTCTGTTGGGAGTCTGTATATCTTCTTTTGAGAAATGTCTATTTAGATTTTCTGCCCGTTTTTCGATTGGGTTGTTTGTTTTTTTTGATATTAAGCTGCATGAGCTGCTTGTAAATGTTGGAGATTAATCCTTTGTCATTTGTTTCATCTGCAAATATTTTCTACCATTCTGAGGGTTGTCTTTTCATCTTTTTTATGTTTTCCTTTGCTGTGCAAAGTTTTTAAGTTTCATTAAGTCCCATTTGTTTATTTCTGCTTTTATTTCCATTTCTCTAGGAGGTGTGTCAAAAAGGATCTTGCTGTGATTTATGTCATAGCGTGTTCTGCCTATGTTTTCCTCTAAGAGTTTGATAGCATCTGGCTTTACATTTAGGTCTTTAATCCATTTTGAGGTTACTTTTGTGTATGCTGTTAGGGAGTGTTCTAATTTCATTGTTTTACATGTAGCTGTCCAGCTTTCCCAGCACCACTTATTGAAGAGGCTGTCTTTTCTCCATTGTATATCCTTGCCTCCGTTATCAATGATGAGTTTATGATATGTGTGTGGGTTTACCTCTGGGCTTTCTATCCTGTTCCATTGATCTATATTTCTGTTTCTGTGCCAGTACCATACTGTCATCATTAATGAAGCTTTGTAATATCGTCTGAAGTCAGGGAGCCTGATTCCTCCAGCTCCGTTATGCTTTCTCCAGGTTGCTTTGGCTATTTCGGGATCTTTTGGTTTGCATAAAAACTGTGAAATTACTGTTCTAGTTCTGTGAAAAGTGCCAGTGGTAGTTTTATAGGGATTGCATTGAATCAGTAGATTGTTTTGGGTAGTACAGTCATTTTAACAGTGTTGATTCTTCCAATCCAAGAACATGGTATATCTCTCCATCTATTTGTATCATCTTTAATTTCTTTCATCAGTGTCATCATTTTCTGCATATGGGGCTTTTTCTCCTTAGGTAGGTTTATTCCTAGATAGTTTATTCTTTTGGTTGCAATGGTAAATGGGAGTGTTTTCTTTATTTCACTTTCAGATTTTTCATGATTAGTGTATAGGAATGCAAGACATTTCTGCGCATTAATTTTGTATCCTCCTACTTTAACAAATTCATTGATTAGCTCTAGCAGTTTTCTGGTAGCATCTTTAGGATTCTCTATGTATAGTATCATGCCTTCTGCAAGCAGTGACAGCGTTACTTGTTCTTTTCCAATTTGGATTCCTTTTATTTTTTTTCTTCTCTGATCACTGTGGCTAAAACTTCCAAAACTATGTTGAATAATAGTGGTGAGAGTGGGCAACCTTGTCTTGTTCCTGATCTTAGTGGAAACGGTTTCATTTTGTCACCATTGAGGACAATGTTTGCTGTGGGTTTGTCATATATGGCCTGTATTATGTTGAGGAAAGTTCCCTCTATGCCTACTTTCTGGAGGGTTTTTATGAAAAATGAGTGTTGAATTTTGTCGAAAGCTTTCTTTGCGTCTATTGAGATGATCATATGGTTTTTCTCCTTCAATTCTTTAATATGGTGTATCAGGTTGATTGACTTGCATATATTGAAGAAGTCTTGCATTCCTGGGATAAACCCCACTTGAGCATAGTGTATGATCCTTTTAATGCGCTGTAGGGTTCTGTTTGTTAGTATTGTGTTGAGGATTTGTGCATCTATATTCAACAGTGATATTGGCCTATAGTTTTCTTATTTATTTATTTATTTATTTATTTATTCATTTATTTATTTTGGGCTGTGTTGGGTCTTCGTTTCTGTGCGATGGCTTTCTCTAGTTGTGGCAAGTGGGGGCCACTCTTTATCGCGGTGCGCGGGCCTCTCACTGTCGCGGCCTCTCTTGTTGCGGAGCACAAGCTGCAGACGCGCGGGCTCAGTAGTTGTGGCTCACGGGCCAGTCGCTCCGCGGCATGTTGGATCCTCCCAGACCAGGGCTCGAACCCGTGTCCCCCGCATTGGCAGGCAGACTCTCAACCACTGCGTCACAAGGGAAGCCCTATAGTTTTCTTTCTTTGTGACACCTTTGTCTGGTTTTGGTATCACAGTGATGGTGGCCTCGTAGAATGAGTTTGGGAGTGTTCCCACTCTGCTATATTTTGGAAGAGTTTGAGAAGGATAGGTGATAGCTCTTCTCTAAATGTTTGATAAAATTCGCCTGTGAAGCCATCTGGTCCTGGGCTTTTGTCTGTTGGAAGAATTGTAATCACAGTTTCAATTTCAGTGCTAGTGATTGTTTTTTTTTAATATTTTCTATTTCTTCCTGGTTCAGTCTCGGAAGGTTGTGCATTTCTAAGAATTTCTCCATTTCTTCCAGGTGGTTCATTTTATTGGCCTATAGCTGCTTGTAGTAATCTCTCATGATCCTTTGTATTTCTGCAGTGTCAGTTGTTACTTCTTCTTTTTCATTTCTAATTCTATTGATTTGAGTCTTCTCTCTTTTTCTTTGATGCGTCTGGCTAATGGTTTATCAATTTGGTTTATCTTATCAAAGAACCAGCTTTTAGTTGTCTTTGTGTTTTAACATCTTTATTAGAGTATAATTGCTTTACAATGGTGTCACTGTTTCTGCTATAGCACGAAGTGAATCAGTTATACATATACCTATGTCCCCATATCTCTACCCTCGTGACTCTCCCTCCCTCCCACCCTCTCTATCCCACCCCTCTAGGTGTTCACAAAGCACCGAGCTCATCTCCCTGTGCTATGCGGCTCCTTCCCACTAGCTATGTTTTTTATGTTTGGTAGTGTATATATGTCCATGCCACTCTCTCACTTTGTCCCAGCTTACCCTTCCCCCTCCCTGTATCCTTAAGTCGATTCTCGAGTAGGTCTTCATCTTTATTCCCGTCTTTCCCCTGGTTCTTCTGACCATTTTCTTTTTCAAAGAAGCAGCTTTTGGTTTTATTGATCTTTGCTGTCGTGTTCTTCATTTCTTTGCCATTTATTTGTGATGTGATTTTTATGACTTCTTTCCTTCTGCTAACTTTGCGGGGTTTTTGTTCTTCTTTCTCTAATTGCATTAGTTGTAAGTTTAGGTTGTTTATTTGAGACGTTTCTTCTTCCTTAAGGTAGGATAGTATTGTTATAGACTTCCCTCTTAGGACTGCTTTTGCTGCATCCCATAGGTTTTGGGTCTTCGTGTTTTCATTGTCATTTGTTTCTAGGTATTTTTTGATTTCCTCTTTGATTTCTGCAGTGATCTCTTGGTTATTAAGTAGTGTGTTGTTCGGGCTCCATGTGTTTGTATTTCTTACAGATTTTTTCCTCTAATTGATATCTAGTCTCATAGCGTTGTTTTCGGAAAAGATACTTGATATGATTTCAATTTTCTTAAATTTACCATGGCTTGGTTTGTGACCCACGATATGGTCTATCCTGGAGAATGTTCCATGAGCACTTGAGAAGAATGTGTATTCTGTTGTTTTTGGATGGAATGTCCTATAAATATTATTTAAGTCCATCTCGTTTAACGTATCATTTAAAGCTTGTGTTTCCTCATTTATTATCATTTTGGATCATCTGTCCATTGGTGAAAGTGGGGTGTTAAAGTCCCCTACTATGACTGTGATACTGTCGATTTCCCCTTTTATGGCTGTTAGTATTTGCCTTATGTAGTGAGGTACTCCTATGTTGGGTGCATAAGTACTTACAATTGTTATATCTTCTTCTTGGATTGATCCCTTGAGCATTATGTAGTGTCCTTCTTTGTCTCTTGTAATAGTCTTTGTTTCAAAGTGTATTTTGTCTGATATGAGAATTGCTACTCCAGCTTGCTTTTGATTTCCATTTGCATGGGCTATCTTTTTCCATCCCCTCACTTTCAGTCTGTATGTGTCCCTAGGTATGAAGTGGGTCTCCTGTAGACAGCATATATACGGGGCTTGTTTTTGTATCCATTCCGCCAATCTATGCCTTTTGGTTGGAGCATTTAATCCATTTACATTTAATGTAATTATCAATATGTATGTTCCTATTACCATTTTCTTAGTTGCTTCGGGTCTTTTCCTTCTCTTGTGTTTCCTGTGTAGAGAAGTTCCTTTAGCATTTGTTGTAAAGCTGGTTTGGTGGTGCTGAATTCTCTTAGCTTTTGCTTATCTGTAAAGGTTTTAACTTCTCCATCAAATCTGAATGAGATCCCTGCTGGGTAGAGTAATCTTGCTTGTAGGTTTTTCTCCTTCATCACTTTAAATATTTCCTGCCACTCCCTTCTGGCTTGCAGAGTTTCTGCTGAAAGGTCAGCTGTTAACCTTATGGAGGTTCCCTTATGTGTGATTTGTTGTGTTTCCCTTGCTGCTTTTAATATTTGTTCTTTGTATGTACTTTTTAATAGTTTGATTAATATGTGTCTTGGCATGTTTCTCCTGGGATTTAACCTGTATGGGAGTCTCTGTGATTCCTGCACTTGATTAGCTATTTCCTTTTCCATATTAGGGAAGTTTTCAACTATAATTTCTCAGTCCCTTTCTTTTCCTCTTTTTCTTCTGGGACCCCTATAATTCGGATGTTGGTGCGTTTAATGTTGTCCTAGAAGTGTCTGAAAGTGTCCTCAATTCTTTTCATTTTTTTCCCTTTATTCTGCTCTGCAGTAGTTATTTCCACTCTTTTATCTTCCAGGTCACTTATCCGTTCTTCTGCCTCCGTTATTCTGCTATTGATCCCTTCTAGAGAATTTTTAATTTCATTTATTGTGTTGTTCATCACTGTTTGTTTGCTGTATAGTTTTTCTAGGTTCTTGTAAAAAGTTTCTTTTATTTTCTCCATTCAGTTTCCAAGATTTTGGATCATCTTTAATATCATGGTTATGAATTCTTTTTCAGGTAGACTGCCTATTTCCTGTTCATTTGATAGGTCTGGTGGGTTTTTGCCTTGCTCCCTCATCTGCTGTGTGTTTCTCTGTCTTCTCATTTTGCTTAACTTACTGTGTTTGGGGTCTCCTTATCACAGGCTGCAGGGTCATAGCTCCCGTTGCCTTTGGTGTCTGTCCCCAGTGGCTGAGGTTGGTTGAGTGGGTTGTGTAGGCTTCCTGGTGGAGGGGACTAGTGCCTGTGTTCTGGTGCATGAC
Organism: Balaenoptera physalus; assembly: GCF_965194825.1. NCBI lineage: Eukaryota > Metazoa > Chordata > Mammalia > Artiodactyla > Balaenopteridae > Balaenoptera > Balaenoptera physalus. Next base: position 52,500,731 of record NC_138903.1, on the reverse strand, counting down.
ACTGGATCTTGTCCTTCTGGTGTACAGGTCCACGTCTGGTGGTGTGTTTTGGGGTGTCTGTGGCCTTTCTATGATTTTAGGCAGCCTTTGTGCTAGTGGATGGGGTTGTGTTCCTGTCTTGTTACTTGTTTGGCATTGGGTGTCCAGCACTGTAGCTTGCTGGCCGTTGAATGGAGCTGAGTCTTGGCGTTGAGATGGAGATCTCTGGGAGATTTTCACTGTTTCATATTACATGGAGTTGGTAGGTCTCTTGTGGACCAATGTCCTGAGCTTGGCTGTCCCACCTCAGTGGCACAGCACTGATGCCTGACTGGAGCACCAAGAGCCTGTCCTCCACACTGCTCAGAATTAAAGGGAGGAAAAATAGAAAGAAAGAAGAAAAAGGTAAAATAAAATGCAATAAAATATAGTCATTAAAATAAAATATAATTACTAAGAAAAATATTATTTAAGTAATAAATTAAAAAAAGGACAGAGAGAACCCCAGGAAAAATGATAAAAGCAAAGCTATACAGACCAAATCACACACAGAAGCATACGCATACATGCTCACAAAAATAGAAAAACGGAATTATATATGTATATATCGTTGCTCCCAAAGTCCACCTCCTCAATTTGGGATGATACATTGTCTATTCAGGTATTCCACATATGCAGGGTACATCAAGTTGATTGTGGACATTTAATCCACTGCTCCTGAGGCGGCTGGGAGAGATTTCCCTTTCTCTTCATTGTTTGCACAGCTCCCAGTTTCAGCTTTGGATTTGGAACCGCCACTGCGTGTAGGTCACCTGAGTGCGTCTGCTCTTCACTCAGACAGGACGGGGTTAAAGAAGCAGCTGACTCGAGAGCTCTGGCTCGCTCAGGTCGGGCGGAGGGAGGGGTACAGATGTGGGGTGAGCCTGCAGCGGCAGAGGGGCAAGCGTGACGTTGCAACAGCCCGAGGCATGCCTTGTGTTCACCTGGGGAAGCTTTCCCTAGATCATTTGACACTGGCAGTGGCAGGCTGCACAGGCTCCTGGGAGGGGAGGTGTGGGTATTGTCCTGTGCTTGCACACAGACTTCTTGGTGGCTGCAGCAGCAGCCTTAGCGTCTCATGCCCGTCTTTGAGGTCCTTGATGATAGCCGCGACTCGCGCCCATCTCTGGAGCTCTTTAAGTGGCACTCTGAATCCCTCTCCTCGTGTACCAGGAAACAAAGAGGCAAGAAAAAGTCCCTTGCCTCTTTGGCAGCTCCAGATATTTTCCCAGACTCCCTCCCAGCTAGCTGTAGCGCACTAGCCCCCTTCAGGCTGTGTTCACGCAGCCAACCCCAGTCCTCTCCCTGGGATCCGAACTCGGATGCCCAAGCCTCAGCTCCAGGACCCCACCCGTCCCAGCAAGAGAGCAGACAAGCCTCTCTGTCTGGTGAGTGCTGGTCAGCACCGATCCTCTGTGCGGGAATCTCTCCGCTTTGCCCTTCGCACCCCTGTTTCTGCGCTCTCCTCTGTGGCTCCGAAGTTTCCCCCTCCACCTCCCACAGTCTCCGACTGCAAAGGGGCTTCCTAGTGTGTGGAAACCTTTCCTCCTTCACAGCTCCCTCCCACTGGTGCAGGTCTGTTCCCTATTCTTTTGTCTCTGTATTTTCTTTTTTATTTTGCAGTACCCAGGTACGTGGGGGAGTTTCTTGCGTTTTGGGAGGTCTGAGGTCTTCTGCCAGCGTTCAGTAAGTGTTCTGTAGGAGTTGTTTCACATGTAGATGTATTTCCGATGTATTTGTGGGGAGGAAGGTGATCTCCACGTCTTACTCTTCCGCCATCTTGAAGCTCCTCCTTCACTGTAGTTTTGATTTGCCTTTCTCTAATGATTAGTGATGTTGAGCATCCTTTCATGTGTCTGTTGGGAGTCTGTATATCTTCTTTTGAGAAATGTCTATTTAGATTTTCTGCCCGTTTTTCGATTGGGTTGTTTGTTTTTTTTGATATTAAGCTGCATGAGCTGCTTGTAAATGTTGGAGATTAATCCTTTGTCATTTGTTTCATCTGCAAATATTTTCTACCATTCTGAGGGTTGTCTTTTCATCTTTTTTATGTTTTCCTTTGCTGTGCAAAGTTTTTAAGTTTCATTAAGTCCCATTTGTTTATTTCTGCTTTTATTTCCATTTCTCTAGGAGGTGTGTCAAAAAGGATCTTGCTGTGATTTATGTCATAGCGTGTTCTGCCTATGTTTTCCTCTAAGAGTTTGATAGCATCTGGCTTTACATTTAGGTCTTTAATCCATTTTGAGGTTACTTTTGTGTATGCTGTTAGGGAGTGTTCTAATTTCATTGTTTTACATGTAGCTGTCCAGCTTTCCCAGCACCACTTATTGAAGAGGCTGTCTTTTCTCCATTGTATATCCTTGCCTCCGTTATCAATGATGAGTTTATGATATGTGTGTGGGTTTACCTCTGGGCTTTCTATCCTGTTCCATTGATCTATATTTCTGTTTCTGTGCCAGTACCATACTGTCATCATTAATGAAGCTTTGTAATATCGTCTGAAGTCAGGGAGCCTGATTCCTCCAGCTCCGTTATGCTTTCTCCAGGTTGCTTTGGCTATTTCGGGATCTTTTGGTTTGCATAAAAACTGTGAAATTACTGTTCTAGTTCTGTGAAAAGTGCCAGTGGTAGTTTTATAGGGATTGCATTGAATCAGTAGATTGTTTTGGGTAGTACAGTCATTTTAACAGTGTTGATTCTTCCAATCCAAGAACATGGTATATCTCTCCATCTATTTGTATCATCTTTAATTTCTTTCATCAGTGTCATCATTTTCTGCATATGGGGCTTTTTCTCCTTAGGTAGGTTTATTCCTAGATAGTTTATTCTTTTGGTTGCAATGGTAAATGGGAGTGTTTTCTTTATTTCACTTTCAGATTTTTCATGATTAGTGTATAGGAATGCAAGACATTTCTGCGCATTAATTTTGTATCCTCCCACTTTAACAAATTCATTGATTAGCTCTAGCAGTTTTCTGGTAGCATCTTTAGGATTCTCTATGTATAGTATCATGCCTTCTGCAAGCAGTGACAGCGTTACTTGTTCTTTTCCAATTTGGATTCCTTTTATTTTTTTTCTTCTCTGATCACTGTGGCTAAAACTTCCAAAACTATGTTGAATAATAGTGGTGAGAGTGGGCAACCTTGTCTTGTTCCTGATCTTAGTGGAAACGGTTTCATTTTGTCACCATTGAGGACAATGTTTGCTGTGGGTTTGTCATATATGGCCTGTATTATGTTGAGGAAAGTTCCCTCTATGCCTACTTTCTGGAGGGTTTTTATGAAAAATGAGTGTTGAATTTTGTCGAAAGCTTTCTTTGCGTCTATTGAGATGATCATATGGTTTTTCTCCTTCAATTCTTTAATATGGTGTATCAGGTTGATTGACTTGCATATATTGAAGAAGTCTTGCATTCCTGGGATAAACCCCACTTGAGCATAGTGTATGATCCTTTTAATGCGCTGTAGGGTTCTGTTTGTTAGTATTGTGTTGAGGATTTGTGCATCTATATTCAACAGTGATATTGGCCTATAGTTTTCTTATTTATTTATTTATTTATTTATTTATTCATTTATTTATTTTGGGCTGTGTTGGGTCTTCGTTTCTGTGCGATGGCTTTCTCTAGTTGTGGCAAGTGGGGGCCACTCTTTATCGCGGTGCGCGGGCCTCTCACTGTCGCGGCCTCTCTTGTTGCGGAGCACAAGCTGCAGACGCGCGGGCTCAGTAGTTGTGGCTCACGGGCCAGTCGCTCCGCGGCATGTTGGATCCTCCCAGACCAGGGCTCGAACCCGTGTCCCCCGCATTGGCAGGCAGACTCTCAACCACTGCGTCACAAGGGAAGCCCTATAGTTTTCTTTCTTTGTGACACCTTTGTCTGGTTTTGGTATCACAGTGATGGTGGCCTCGTAGAATGAGTTTGGGAGTGTTCCCACTCTGCTATATTTTGGAAGAGTTTGAGAAGGATAGGTGATAGCTCTTCTCTAAATGTTTGATAAAATTCGCCTGTGAAGCCATCTGGTCCTGGGCTTTTGTCTGTTGGAAGAATTGTAATCACAGTTTCAATTTCAGTGCTAGTGATTGTTTTTTTTTAATATTTTCTATTTCTTCCTGGTTCAGTCTCGGAAGGTTGTGCATTTCTAAGAATTTCTCCATTTCTTCCAGGTGGTTCATTTTATTGGCCTATAGCTGCTTGTAGTAATCTCTCATGATCCTTTGTATTTCTGCAGTGTCAGTTGTTACTTCTTCTTTTTCATTTCTAATTCTATTGATTTGAGTCTTCTCTCTTTTTCTTTGATGCGTCTGGCTAATGGTTTATCAATTTGGTTTATCTTATCAAAGAACCAGCTTTTAGTTGTCTTTGTGTTTTAACATCTTTATTAGAGTATAATTGCTTTACAATGGTGTCACTGTTTCTGCTATAGCACGAAGTGAATCAGTTATACATATACCTATGTCCCCATATCTCTACCCTCGTGACTCTCCCTCCCTCCCACCCTCTCTATCCCACCCCTCTAGGTGTTCACAAAGCACCGAGCTCATCTCCCTGTGCTATGCGGCTCCTTCCCACTAGCTATGTTTTTTATGTTTGGTAGTGTATATATGTCCATGCCACTCTCTCACTTTGTCCCAGCTTACCCTTCCCCCTCCCTGTATCCTTAAGTCGATTCTCGAGTAGGTCTTCATCTTTATTCCCGTCTTTCCCCTGGTTCTTCTGACCATTTTCTTTTTCAAAGAAGCAGCTTTTGGTTTTATTGATCTTTGCTGTCGTGTTCTTCATTTCTTTGCCATTTATTTGTGATGTGATTTTTATGACTTCTTTCCTTCTGCTAACTTTGCGGGGTTTTTGTTCTTCTTTCTCTAATTGCATTAGTTGTAAGTTTAGGTTGTTTATTTGAGACGTTTCTTCTTCCTTAAGGTAGGATAGTATTGTTATAGACTTCCCTCTTAGGACTGCTTTTGCTGCATCCCATAGGTTTTGGGTCTTCGTGTTTTCATTGTCATTTGTTTCTAGGTATTTTTTGATTTCCTCTTTGATTTCTGCAGTGATCTCTTGGTTATTAAGTAGTGTGTTGTTCGGGCTCCATGTGTTTGTATTTCTTACAGATTTTTTCCTCTAATTGATATCTAGTCTCATAGCGTTGTTTTCGGAAAAGATACTTGATATGATTTCAATTTTCTTAAATTTACCATGGCTTGGTTTGTGACCCACGATATGGTCTATCCTGGAGAATGTTCCATGAGCACTTGAGAAGAATGTGTATTCTGTTGTTTTTGGATGGAATGTCCTATAAATATTATTTAAGTCCATCTCGTTTAACGTATCATTTAAAGCTTGTGTTTCCTCATTTATTATCATTTTGGATCATCTGTCCATTGGTGAAAGTGGGGTGTTAAAGTCCCCTACTATGACTGTGATACTGTCGATTTCCCCTTTTATGGCTGTTAGTATTTGCCTTATGTAGTGAGGTACTCCTATGTTGGGTGCATAAGTACTTACAATTGTTATATCTTCTTCTTGGATTGATCCCTTGAGCATTATGTAGTGTCCTTCTTTGTCTCTTGTAATAGTCTTTGTTTCAAAGTGTATTTTGTCTGATATGAGAATTGCTACTCCAGCTTGCTTTTGATTTCCATTTGCATGGGCTATCTTTTTCCATCCCCTCACTTTCAGTCTGTATGTGTCCCTAGGTATGAAGTGGGTCTCCTGTAGACAGCATATATACGGGGCTTGTTTTTGTATCCATTCCGCCAATCTATGCCTTTTGGTTGGAGCATTTAATCCATTTACATTTAATGTAATTATCTATATGTATGTTCCTATTACCATTTTCTTAGTTGCTTCGGGTCTTTTCCTTCTCTTGTGTTTCCTGTGTAGAGAAGTTCCTTTAGCATTTGTTGTAAAGCTGGTTTGGTGGTGCTGAATTCTCTTAGCTTTTGCTTATCTGTAAAGGTTTTAACTTCTCCATCAAATCTGAATGAGATCCCTGCTGGGTAGAGTAATCTTGCTTGTAGGTTTTTCTCCTTCATCACTTTAAATATTTCCTGCCACTCCCTTCTGGCTTGCAGAGTTTCTGCTGAAAGGTCAGCTGTTAACCTTATGGAGGTTCCCTTATGTGTGATTTGTTGTGTTTCCCTTGCTGCTTTTAATATTTGTTCTTTGTATGTACTTTTTAATAGTTTGATTAATATGTGTCTTGGCATGTTTCTCCTGGGATTTAACCTGTATGGGACTCTCTGTGATTCCTGCACTTGATTAGCTATTTCCTTTTCCATATTAGGGAAGTTTTCAACTATAATTTCTCAGTCCCTTTCTTTTCCTCTTTTTCTTCTGGGACCCCTATAATTCGGATGTTGGTGCGTTTAATGTTGTCCTAGAAGTGTCTGAAAGTGTCCTCAATTCTTTTCATTTTTTTCCCTTTATTCTGCTCTGCAGTAGTTATTTCCACTCTTTTATCTTCCAGGTCACTTATCCGTTCTTCTGCCTCCGTTATTCTGCTATTGATCCCTTCTAGAGAATTTTTAATTTCATTTATTGTGTTGTTCATCACTGTTTGTTTGCTGTATAGTTTTTCTAGGTTCTTGTAAAAAGTTTCTTTTATTTTCTCCATTCAGTTTCCAAGATTTTGGATCATCTTTAATATCATGGTTATGAATTCTTTTTCAGGTAGACTGCCTATTTCCTGTTCATTTGATAGGTCTGGTGGGTTTTTGCCTTGCTCCCTCATCTGCTGTGTGTTTCTCTGTCTTCTCATTTTGCTTAACTTACTGTGTTTGGGGTCTCCTTATCACAGGCTGCAGGGTCATAGCTCCCGTTGCCTTTGGTGTCTGTCCCCAGTGGCTGAGGTTGGTTGAGTGGGTTGTGTAGGCTTCCTGGTGGAGGGGACTAGTGCCTGTGTTCTGGTGCATGACACTGGATCTTGTCCTTCTGGTGTACAGGTCCACGTCTGGTGGTGTGTTTTGGGGTGTCTGTGGCCTTTCTATGATTTTAGGCAGCCTTTGTGCTAGTGGATGGGGTTGTGTTCCTGTCTTGTTACTTGTTTGGCATTGGGTGTCCAGCACTGTAGCTTGCTGGCCGTTGAATGGAGCTGAGTCTTGGCGTTGAGATGGAGATCTCTGGGAGATTTTCACTGTTTCATATTACATGGAGTTGGTAGGTCTCTTGTGGACCAATGTCCTGAGCTTGGCTGTCCCACCTCAGTGGCACAGCACTGATGCCTGACTGGAGCACCAAGAGCCTGTCCTCCACACTGCTCAGAATTAAAGGGAGGAAAAATAGAAAGAAAGAAGAAAAAGGTAAAATAAAATGCAATAAAATATAGTCATTAAAATAAAATATAATTACTAAGAAAAATATTATTTAAGTAATAAATTAAAAAAAGGACAGAGAGAACCCCAGGAAAAATGATAAAAGCAAAGCTATACAGACCAAATCACACACAGAAGCATACGCATACATGCTCACAAAAATAGAAAAACGGAATTATATATGTATATATCGTTGCTCCCAAAGTCCACCTCCTCAATTTGGGATGATACATTGTCTATTCAGGTATTCCACATATGCAGGGTACATCAAGTTGATTGTGGACATTTAATCCACTGCTCCTGAGGCGGCTGGGAGAGATTTCCCTTTCTCTTCATTGTTTGCACAGCTCCCAGTTTCAGCTTTGGATTTGGAACCGCCACTGCGTGTAGGTCACCTGAGTGCGTCTGCTCTTCACTCAGACAGGACGGGGTTAAAGAAGCAGCTGACTCGAGAGCTCTGGCTCGCTCAGGTCGGGCGGAGGGAGGGGTACAGATGTGGGGTGAGCCTGCAGCGGCAGAGGGGCAAGCGTGACGTTGCAACAGCCCGAGGCATGCCTTGTGTTCACCTGGGGAAGCTTTCCCTAGATCATTTGACACTGGCAGTGGCAGGCTGCACAGGCTCCTGGGAGGGGAGGTGTGGGTATTGTCCTGTGCTTGCACACAGACTTCTTGGTGGCTGCAGCAGCAGCCTTAGCGTCTCATGCCCGTCTTTGAGGTCCTTGATGATAGCCGCGACTCGCGCCCATCTCTGGAGCTCTTTAAGTGGCACTCTGAATCCCTCTCCTCGTGTACCAGGAAACAAAGAGGCAAGAAAAAGTCCCTTGCCTCTTTGGCAGCTCCAGATATTTTCCCAGACTCCCTCCCAGCTAGCTGTAGCGCACTAGCCCCCTTCAGGCTGTGTTCACGCAGCCAACCCCAGTCCTCTCCCTGGGATCCGAACTCGGATGCCCAAGCCTCAGCTCCAGGACCCCACCCGTCCCAGCAAGAGAGCAGACAAGCCTCTCTGTCTGGTGAGTGCTGGTCAGCACCGATCCTCTGTGCGGGAATCTCTCCGCTTTGCCCTTCGCACCCCTGTTTCTGCGCTCTCCTCTGTGGCTCCGAAGTTTCCCCCTCCACCTCCCACAGTCTCCGACTGCAAAGGGGCTTCCTAGTGTGTGGAAACCTTTCCTCCTTCACAGCTCCCTCCCACTGGTGCAGGTCTGTTCCCTATTCTTTTGTCTCTGTATTTTCTTTTTTATTTTGCAGTACCCAGGTACGTGGGGGAGTTTCTTGCGTTTTGGGAGGTCTGAGGTCTTCTGCCAGCGTTCAGTAAGTGTTCTGTAGGAGTTGTTTCACATGTAGATGTATTTCCGATGTATTTGTGGGGAGGAAGGTGATCTCCACGTCTTACTCTTCCGCCATCTTGAAGCTCCTCCTTCACTGTAGTTTTGATTTGCCTTTCTCTAATGATTAGTGATGTTGAGCATCCTTTCATGTGTCTGTTGGGAGTCTGTATATCTTCTTTTGAGAAATGTCTATTTAGATTTTCTGCCCGTTTTTCGATTGGGTTGTTTGTTTTTTTTGATATTAAGCTGCATGAGCTGCTTGTAAATGTTGGAGATTAATCCTTTGTCATTTGTTTCATCTGCAAATATTTTCTACCATTCTGAGGGTTGTCTTTTCATCTTTTTTATGTTTTCCTTTGCTGTGCAAAGTTTTTAAGTTTCATTAAGTCCCATTTGTTTATTTCTGCTTTTATTTCCATTTCTCTAGGAGGTGTGTCAAAAAGGATCTTGCTGTGATTTATGTCATAGCGTGTTCTGCCTATGTTTTCCTCTAAGAGTTTGATAGCATCTGGCTTTACATTTAGGTCTTTAATCCATTTTGAGGTTACTTTTGTGTATGCTGTTAGGGAGTGTTCTAATTTCATTGTTTTACATGTAGCTGTCCAGCTTTCCCAGCACCACTTATTGAAGAGGCTGTCTTTTCTCCATTGTATATCCTTGCCTCCGTTATCAATGATGAGTTTATGATATGTGTGTGGGTTTACCTCTGGGCTTTCTATCCTGTTCCATTGATCTATATTTCTGTTTCTGTGCCAGTACCATACTGTCATCATTAATGAAGCTTTGTAATATCGTCTGAAGTCAGGGAGCCTGATTCCTCCAGCTCCGTTATGCTTTCTCCAGGTTGCTTTGGCTATTTCGGGATCTTTTGGTTTGCATAAAAACTGTGAAATTACTGTTCTAGTTCTGTGAAAAGTGCCAGTGGTAGTTTTATAGGGATTGCATTGAATCAGTAGATTGTTTTGGGTAGTACAGTCATTTTAACAGTGTTGATTCTTCCAATCCAAGAACATGGTATATCTCTCCATCTATTTGTATCATCTTTAATTTCTTTCATCAGTGTCATCATTTTCTGCATATGGGGCTTTTTCTCCTTAGGTAGGTTTATTCCTAGATAGTTTATTCTTTTGGTTGCAATGGTAAATGGGAGTGTTTTCTTTATTTCACTTTCAGATTTTTCATGATTAGTGTATAGGAATGCAAGACATTTCTGCGCATTAATTTTGTATCCTCCCACTTTAACAAATTCATTGATTAGCTCTAGCAGTTTTCTGGTAGCATCTTTAGGATTCTCTATGTATAGTATCATGCCTTCTGCAAGCAGTGACAGCGTTACTTGTTCTTTTCCAATTTGGATTCCTTTTATTTTTTTTCTTCTCTGATCACTGTGGCTAAAACTTCCAAAACTATGTTGAATAATAGTGGTGAGAGTGGGCAACCTTGTCTTGTTCCTGATCTTAGTGGAAACGGTTTCATTTTGTCACCATTGAGGACAATGTTTGCTGTGGGTTTGTCATATATGGCCTGTATTATGTTGAGGAAAGTTCCCTCTATGCCTACTTTCTGGAGGGTTTTTATGAAAAATGAGTGTTGAATTTTGTCGAAAGCTTTCTTTGCGTCTATTGAGATGATCATATGGTTTTTCTCCTTCAATTCTTTAATATGGTGTATCAGGTTGATTGACTTGCATATATTGAAGAAGTCTTGCATTCCTGGGATAAACCCCACTTGAGCATAGTGTATGATCCTTTTAATGCGCTGTAGGGTTCTGTTTGTTAGTATTGTGTTGAGGATTTGTGCATCTATATTCAACAGTGATATTGGCCTATAGTTTTCTTATTTATTTATTTATTTATTTATTTATTCATTTATTTATTTTGGGCTGTGTTGGGTCTTCGTTTCTGTGCGATGGCTTTCTCTAGTTGTGGCAAGTGGGGGCCACTCTTTATCGCGGTGCGCGGGCCTCTCACTGTCGCGGCCTCTCTTGTTGCGGAGCACAAGCTGCAGACGCGCGGGCTCAGTAGTTGTGGCTCACGGGCCAGTCGCTCCGCGGCATGTTGGATCCTCCCAGACCAGGGCTCGAACCCGTGTCCCCCGCATTGGCAGGCAGACTCTCAACCACTGCGTCACAAGGGAAGCCCTATAGTTTTCTTTCTTTGTGACACCTTTGTCTGGTTTTGGTATCACAGTGATGGTGGCCTCGTAGAATGAGTTTGGGAGTGTTCCCACTCTGCTATATTTTGGAAGAGTTTGAGAAGGATAGGTGATAGCTCTTCTCTAAATGTTTGATAAAATTCGCCTGTGAAGCCATCTGGTCCTGGGCTTTTGTCTGTTGGAAGAATTGTAATCACAGTTTCAATTTCAGTGCTAGTGATTGTTTTTTTTTAATATTTTCTATTTCTTCCTGGTTCAGTCTCGGAAGGTTGTGCATTTCTAAGAATTTCTCCATTTCTTCCAGGTGGTTCATTTTATTGGCCTATAGCTGCTTGTAGTAATCTCTCATGATCCTTTGTATTTCTGCAGTGTCAGTTGTTACTTCTTCTTTTTCATTTCTAATTCTATTGATTTGAGTCTTCTCTCTTTTTCTTTGATGCGTCTGGCTAATGGTTTATCAATTTGGTTTATCTTATCAAAGAACCAGCTTTTAGTTGTCTTTGTGTTTTAACATCTTTATTAGAGTATAATTGCTTTACAATGGTGTCACTGTTTCTGCTATAGCACGAAGTGAATCAGTTATACATATACCTATGTCCCCATATCTCTACCCTCGTGACTCTCCCTCCCTCCCACCCTCTCTATCCCACCCCTCTAGGTGTTCACAAAGCACCGAGCTCATCTCCCTGTGCTATGCGGCTCCTTCCCACTAGCTATGTTTTTTATGTTTGGTAGTGTATATATGTCCATGCCACTGTCTCACTTTGTCCCAGCTTACCCTTCCCCCTCCCTGTATCCTTAAGTCGATTCTCGAGTAGGTCTTCATCTTTATTCCCGTCTTTCCCCTGGTTCTTCTGACCATTTTCTTTTTCAAAGAAGCAGCTTTTGGTTTTATTGATCTTTGCTGTCGTGTTCTTCATTTCTTTGCCATTTATTTGTGATGTGATTTTTATGACTTCTTTCCTTCTGCTAACTTTGCGGGGTTTTTGTTCTTCTTTCTCTAATTGCATTAGTTGTAAGTTTAGGTTGTTTATTTGAGACGTTTCTTCTTCCTTAAGGTAGGATAGTATTGTTATAGACTTCCCTCTTAGGACTGCTTTTGCTGCATCCCATAGGTTTTGGGTCTTCGTGTTTTCATTGTCATTTGTTTCTAGGTATTTTTTGATTTCCTCTTTGATTTCTGCAGTGATCTCTTGGTTATTAAGTAGTGTGTTGTTCGGGCTCCATGTGTTTGTATTTCTTACAGATTTTTTCCTCTAATTGATATCTAGTCTCATAGCGTTGTTTTCGGAAAAGATACTTGATATGATTTCAATTTTCTTAAATTTACCATGGCTTGGTTTGTGACCCACGATATGGTCTATCCTGGAGAATGTTCCATGAGCACTTGAGAAGAATGTGTATTCTGTTGTTTTTGGATGGAATGTCCTATAAATATTATTTAAGTCCATCTCGTTTAACGTATCATTTAAAGCTTGTGTTTCCTCATTTATTATCATTTTGGATCATCTGTCCATTGGTGAAAGTGGGGTGTTAAAGTCCCCTACTATGACTGTGATACTGTCGATTTCCCCTTTTATGGCTGTTAGTATTTGCCTTATGTAGTGAGGTACTCCTATGTTGGGTGCATAAGTACTTACAATTGTTATATCTTCTTCTTGGATTGATCCCTTGAGCATTATGTAGTGTCCTTCTTTGTCTCTTGTAATAGTCTTTGTTTCAAAGTGTATTTTGTCTGATATGAGAATTGCTACTCCAGCTTGCTTTTGATTTCCATTTGCATGGGCTATCTTTTTCCATCCCCTCACTTTCAGTCTGTATGTGTCCCTAGGTATGAAGTGGGTCTCCTGTAGACAGCATATATACGGGGCTTGTTTTTGTATCCATTCCGCCAATCTATGCCTTTTGGTTGGAGCATTTAATCCATTTACATTTAATGTAATTATCAATATGTATGTTCCTATTACCATTTTCTTAGTTGCTTCGGGTCTTTTCCTTCTCTTGTGTTTCCTGTGTAGAGAAGTTCCTTTAGCATTTGTTGTAAAGCTGGTTTGGTGGTGCTGAATTCTCTTAGCTTTTGCTTATCTGTAAAGGTTTTAACTTCTCCATCAAATCTGAATGAGATCCCTGCTGGGTAGAGTAATCTTGCTTGTAGGTTTTTCTCCTTCATCACTTTAAATATTTCCTGCCACTCCCTTCTGGCTTGCAGAGTTTCTGCTGAAAGGTCAGCTGTTAACCTTATGGAGGTTCCCTTATGTGTGATTTGTTGTGTTTCCCTTGCTGCTTTTAATATTTGTTCTTTGTATGTACTTTTTAATAGTTTGATTAATATGTGTCTTGGCATGTTTCTCCTGGGATTTAACCTGTATGGGACTCTCTGTGATTCCTGCACTTGATTAGCTATTTCCTTTTCCATATTAGGGAAGTTTTCAACTATATTTTCTCAGTCCCTTTCTTTTCCTCTTTTTCTTCTGGGACCCCTATAATTCGGATGTTGGTGCGTTTAATGTTGTCCTAGAAGTGTCTGAAAGTGTCCTCAATTCTCTTCATTTTTTTCCCTTTATTCTGCTCTGCAGTAGTTATTTCCACTCTTTTATCTTCCAGGTCACTTATCCGTTCTTCTGCCTCCGTTATTCTGCTATTGATCCCTTCTAGAGAATTTTTAATTTCATTTATTGTGTTGTTCATCACTGTTTCTTTGCTGTATAGTTTTTCTAGGTTCTTGTAAAAAGTTTCTTTTATTTTCTCCATTCAATTTCCAAGATTTTGGATCATCTTTAATATCATGGTTATAAATTCTTTTTCAGGTAGACTGCCTATTTCCTGTTCATTTGATAGGTCTGGTGGGTTTTTGCCTTGCTCGCCCATCTGCTGTGTGTTTCTCTGTCTTCTCATTTTGCCTAACGTAATATGTTTGGGGTCTCCTTATCACAGGCTTCAGGGTCGTAGCTCCCGTTGCCTTTGGTGTCTGTCCCCAGTGGCTGAGGTTGGTTGAGTGGGTTGTGTAGGCTTCCTGGTGGAGGGGACTAGTGCCTGTGTTCTGGTGCATGACACTGGATCTTGTCCTTCTGGTGTACAGGTCCACGTCTGGTGGTGTGTTTAGGGGTGTCTGTGGCCTTTCTATGATTTTAGGCAGCCTGTGTGCTAGTGGATGGGGTTGTGTTCCTGTCTTGATACTTGTTTGGCATTGGGTGTCCAGCACTGTAGCTTGCTGGCCGTTGAATGGAGCTGAGTCTTGGTGTTGAGATGGAGATCTCTGGGAGATTTTCACTGTTTCATATTACATGGAGTTGGTAGGTCTCTTGTGGACCAATGTCCTGAGCTTGGCTGTCCCACCTCAGTGGCACAGCGCTGATGCCTGACTGGAGCACCAAGAGCCTGTCCTCCACACGGCTCAGAATTAAAGGGAGGAAAAATAGAAAGAAAGAAGAAGAAGATAAAATAAAATACAATAAAATATAGTTATTAAAATAAAAAATAATTACTAAGAAAAATATTATTTAAGTAATAAATTAAAAAAAGGACAGAGAGAACCCCAGGAAAAATGATAAAAGCAAAGCTATACAGACCAAATCACACACAGAAGCATACTCATACATGCTCACAAATATAGAAAAAAGGAATTATATATGTATATATCGTTGCACCCAAAGTCCACCTCCTCAATTTGGGATGATTCATTGTCTATTCAGGTATTCCACATATGCAGGGTACATCAAATTGATTGTGGACATTTAATCCACTTCTCCTGAGGCGGCTGGGAGAGATTTCCCTTTCTCTTCATTGTTTGCACAGCTCCCAGTTTCACCTTTGGATTTGGAACCGCCACTGCGTGTAGGTCACCTGAGTGCGTCTGCTCTTCACTCAGGACGGGGTTAAAGAAGCAGCTGACTCGAGAGCTCTGGCTCGCTCATGTCGGGCGGAGGGAGGGGTACAGATGTGGGGTGAGCCTGCAGCGGCAGAGGGGCAAGCGTGACGTTGCAACAGCCCGAGGCATGCCTTGTGTTCACCTGGGGAAGCTTTCCCTAGATCATTTGACACTGGCAGTGGCAGGCTGCACAGGCTCCTGGGAGGGGAGGTGTGGGTATTGTCCTGTGCTTGCACACAGACTTCTTGGTGGCTGCAGCAGCAGCCTTAGCGTCTCATGCCCGTCTTTGAGGTCCTTGATGATAGCCGCGACTCGCGCCCATCTCTGGAGCTCTTTAAGTGGCACTCTGAATCCCTCTCCTCGTGTACCAGGAAACAAAGAGGCAAGAAAAAGTCCCTTGCCTCTTTGGCAGCTCCAGATATTTTCCCAGACTCCCTCCCAGCTAGCTGTAGCGCACTAGCCCCCTTCAGGCTGTGTTCACGCAGCCAACCCCAGTCCTCTCCCTGGGATCCGAACTCGGATGCCCAGGCCTCAGCTCCAGGACCCCACCCGTCCCAGCAAGAGAGCAGACAAGCCTCTCTGTCTGGTGAGTGCTGGTCAGCACCGATCCTCTGTGCGGGAATCTCTCCGTTTTGCCCTTCGGACCCCTGTTTCTGCACTCTCCTCTGTGGCTCCGAAGTTTCCCCCTCCGCCTCCCACAGTCTCCGACTGCAAAGGGTCTTCCTAGTGTGTGGAAACCTTTCCTCCTTCACAGCTCCCTCCCACTGGTGCAGGTCTGTTCCCTATTCTTTTGTCTCTGTATTTTCTTTTTTATTTTGCAGTACCCAGGTACGTGGGGGAGTTTCTTGCGTTTTGGGAGGTCTGAGGTCTTCTGCCAGCGTTCAGTAGGTGTTCTGTAGGAGTTGTTTCATATGTAGATGTATTTCCGATGTATTTGTGGGGAGGAAGGTGATCTCCACGTCTTACTCTTCCGCCATCTTGAAGCTCCTCCTTCACTGTAGTTTTGATTTGCCTTTCTCTAATGATTAGTGATGTTGAGCATCCTTTCATGTGTCTGTTGGCAGTCTGTATATCTTCTTTTGAGAAATGTCTATTTAGATTTTCTGCCCGTTTTTCGATTGGGTTGTTTGTTTTTGTTGATATTAAGCTGCATGAGCTGCTTGTAAATGTTGGAGATTAATCCTTTGTCATTTGTTTCATCTGCAAATATTTTCTACCATTCTGAGGGTTGTCTTTTCATCTTTTTTATGTTTTCCTTTGCTGTGCAAAGTTTTTAAGTTTCATTAAGTCCCATTTGTTTATTTCTGCTTTTATTTCCATTTCTCTAGGAGGTGTGTCAAAAAGGATCTTGCTGTGATTTATGTCATAGCGTGTTCTGCCTATGTTTTCCTCTAAGAGTTTGATAGCATCTGGCTTTACATTTAGGTCTTTAATCCATTTTGAGGTTACTTTTGTGTATGCTGTTAGGGAGTGTTCTAATTTCATTGTTTTACATGTAGCTGTCCAGTTTTCCCAGCACCACTTATTGAAGAGGCTGTCTTTTCTCCATTGTATATCCTTGCCTCCGTTATCAATGATGAGTTTATGATATGTGTGTGGGTTTACCTCTGGGCTTTCTATCCTGTTCCATTGATCTATATTTCTGTTTCTGTACCAGTACCATACTGTCATCATTAATGAAGCTTTGTAATATCGTCTGAAGTCAGGGAGCCTGATTCCTCCAGCTCCGTTATGCTTTCTCCAGGTTGCTTTGGCTATTTCGGGATCTTTTGGTTTGCATAAAAACTGTGAAATTACTGTTCTAGTTCTGTGAAAAGTGCCAGTGGTAGTTTTATAGGGATTGAATTGAATCAGTAGATTGTTTTGGGTAGTACAGTCATTTTAACAGTGTTGATTCTTCCAATCCAAGAACATGGTATATCTCTCCATCTATTTGTATCATCTTTAATTTCTTTCATCAGTGTCATCATTTTCTGCATATGGGGCTTTTTCTCCTTAGGTAGGTTTATTCCTAGATAGTTTATTCTTTTGGTTGCAATGGTAAATGGGAGTGTTTTCTTTATTTCACTTTCAGATTTTTCATGATTAGTGTATAGGAATGCAAGACATTTCTGCACATTAATTTTGTATCCTCCTACTTTATCAAATTCATTGATTAGCTCTAGCAGTTTTCTGGTAGCATCTTTAGGATTCTCTATGTATAGTATCATGCCTTCTGCAAGCAGTGACAGTGTTACTTGTTCTTTTCCAATTTGGATTCCTTTTATTTTTTTTCTTCTCTGATCACTGTGGCTAAAACTTCCAAAACTATGTTGAATAATAGTGGTGAGAGTGGGCAACCTTGTCTTGTTCCTGATCTTAGTGGAAACGGTTTCATTTTGTCACCATTGAGGACAATGTTTGCTGTGGGTTTGTCATATATGGCCTGTATTATGTTGAGGAAATTTCCCTCTATGCCTACTTTCTGGAGGGTTTTTATGAAAAATGAGTGTTGAATTTTTTCGAAAGCTTTCTTTGCGTCTATTGAGATGATCATATGGTTTTTCTCCTTCAATTCTTTAATATGGTGTATCAGGTTGATTGATTTGCATATATTGAAGAAGTCTTGCATTCCTGGGATAAACCCCACTTGAGCATAGTGTATGATCCTTTTAATGCGCTGTAGGGTTCTGTTTGTTAGTATTTTGTTGAGGATTTGTGCATGTAGATTCAACAGTGATATTGGCCTATAGTTTTCTTATTTATTTATTTATTTATTTATTTATTTATTTATTTATTTATTTATTTATTTTGGGCTGTGTTGGGTCTTCGTTTCTGTGCGATGGCTTTCTCTAGTTGTGGCAAGTGGGGGCCACTCTTTATCGCGGTGCGCGGGCCTCTCACTGTCGCGGCCTCTCTTGTTGCGGAGCACAAGCTGCAGACGCGCGGGCTCAGTAGTTGTGGCTCACGGGCCAGTCGCTCCGCGGCATGTTGGATCCTCCCAGACCAGGGCTCGAACCCGTGTCCCCCGCATTGGCAGGCAGACTCTCAACCACTGCGTCACAAGGGAAGCCCTATAGTTTTCTTTCTTTGTGACACCTTTGTCTGGTTTTGGTATCACAGTGATGGTGGCCTCGTAGAATGAGTTTGGGAGTGTTCCCACTCTGCTATATTTTGGAAGAGTTTGAGAAGGATAGGTGATAGCTCTTCTCTAAATGTTTGATAAAATTCGCCTGTGAAGCCATCTGGTCCTGGGCTTTTGTCTGTTGGAAGAATGGTAATCACAGTTTCAATTTCAGTGCTAGTGATTGTTTTTTTTTAATATTTTCTATTTCTTCCTGGTTCAGTCTCGGAAGGTTGTGCATTTCTAAGAATTTCTCCATTTCTTCCAGGTGGTTCATTTTATTGGCCTATAACTGCTTGTAGTAATCTCTCATGATCCTTTGTATTTCTGCAGTGTCAGTTGTTACTTCTTCTTTTTCATTTCTAATTCTATTGATTTGAGTCTTCTCTCTTTTTCTTTGATGCGTCTGGCTAATGGTTTATCAATTTGGTTTATCTTATCAAAGAACCAGCTTTTAGTTGTCTTTGTGTTTTAACATCTTTATTAGAGTATAATTGCTTTACAATGGTGTCACTGTTTCTGCTATAGCACGAAGTGAATCAGTTATACATATACCTATGTCCCCATATCTCTACCCTCGTGACTCTCCCTCCCTCCCACCCTCTCTATCCCACCCCTCTAGGTGTTCACAAAGCACCGAGCTCATCTCCCTGTGCTATGCGGCTCCTTCCCACTAGCTATGTTTTTTATGTTTGGTAGTGTATATATGTCCATGCCACTGTCTCACTTTGTCCCAGCTTACCCTTCCCCCTCCCTGTATCCTTAAGTCGATTCTCGAGTAGGTCTTCATCTTTATTCCCGTCTTTCCCCTGGTTCTTCTGACCATTTTCTTTTTCAAAGAAGCAGCTTTTGGTTTTATTGATCTTTGCTGTCGTGTTCTTCATTTCTTTGCCATTTATTTGTGATGTGATTTTTATGACTTCTTTCCTTCTGCTAACTTTGCGGGGTTTTTGTTCTTCTTTCTCTAATTGCATTAGTTGTAAGTTTAGGTTGTTTATTTGAGACGTTTCTTCTTCCTTAAGGTAGGATAGTATTGTTATAGACTTCCCTCTTAGGACTGCTTTTGCTGCATCCCATAGGTTTTGGGTCTTCGTGTTTTCATTGTCATTTGTTTCTAGGTATTTTTTGATTTCCTCTTTGATTTCTGCAGTGATCTCTTGGTTATTAAGTAGTGTGTTGTTCGGGCTCCATGTGTTTGTATTTCTTACAGATTTTTTCCTGTAATTGATATCTAGTCTCATAGCGTTGTTTTCAGAAAAGATACTTGATATGATTTCAATTTTCTTAAATTTACCATGGCTTGGTTTGTGACCCACGATATGGTCTATCCTGGAGAATGTTCCATGAGCACTTGAGAAGAATGTGTATTCTGTTGTTTTTGGATGGAATGTCCTATAAATATTATTTAAGTCCATCTCGTTTAACGTATCATTTAAAGCTTGTGTTTCCTCATTTATTTTCATTTTGGATCATCTGTCCATTGGTGAAAGTGGGGTGTTAAAGTCCCCTACTATGACTGTGATACTGTCGATTTCCCCTTTTATGGCTGTTAGTATTTGCCTTATGTAGTGAGGTACTCCTATGTTGGGTGCATAAGTACTTACAATTGTTATATCTTCTTCTTGGATTGATCCCTTGAGCATTATGTAGTGTCCTTCTTTGTCTCTTGTAATAGTCTTTGTTTCAAAGTGTATTTTGTCTGATATGAGAATTGCTACTCCAGCTTGCTTTTGATTTCCATTTGCATGGGCTATCTTTTTCCATCCCCTCACTTTCAGTCTGTATGTGTCCCTAGGTATGAAGTGGGTCTCCTGTAGACAGCATATATACGGGGCTTGTTTTTGTATCCATTCCGCCAATCTATGCCTTTTGGTTGGAGCATTTAATCCATTTACATTTAATGTAATTATCAATATGTATGTTCCTATTACCATTTTCTTAGTTGCTTCGGGTCTTTTCCTTCTCTTGTGTTTCCTGTGTAGAGAAGTTCCTTTAGCATTTGTTGTAAAGCTGGTTTGGTGGTGCTGAATTCTCTTAGCTTTTGCTTATCTGTAAAGGTTTTAACTTCTCCATCAAATCTGAATGAGATCCCTGCTGGGTAGAGTAATCTTGCTTGTAGGTTTTTCTCCTTCATCACTTTAAATATTTCCTGCCACTCCCTTCTGGCTTGCAGAGTTTCTGCTGAAAGGTCAGCTGTTAACCTTATGGAGGTTCCCTTATGTGTGATTTGTTGTGTTTCCCTTGCTGCTTTTAATATTTGTTCTTTGTATGTACTTTTTAATAGTTTGATTAATATGTGTCTTGGCATGTTTCTCCTGGGATTTAACCTGTATGGGACTCTCTGTGATTCCTGCACTTGATTAGCTATTTCCTTTTCCATATTAGGGAAGTTTTCAACTATAATTTCTCAGTCCCTTTCTTTTCCTCTTTTTCTTCTGGGACCCCTATAATTCGGATGTTGGTGCGTTTAATGTTGTCCTAGAAGTGTCTGAAAGTGTCCTCAATTCTCTTCATTTTTTTCCCTTTATTCTGCTCTGCAGTAGTTATTTCCACTCTTTTATCTTCAAGGTCACTTATCCGTTCTTCTGCCTCCGTTATTCTGCTATTGATCCCTTCTAGAGAATTTTTAATTTCATTTATTGTGTTGTTCATCACTGTTTGTTTGCTGTATAGTTTTTCTAGGTTCTTGTAAAAAGTTTCTTTTATTTTCTCCATTCAATTTCAAAGATTTTGGATCATCTTTAATATCATGGTTATAAATTCTTTTTCAGGTAGACTGCCTATTTCCTGTTCATTTGATAGGTCTGGTGGGTTTTTGCCTTGCTCGCCCATCTGCTGTGTGTTTCTCTGTCTTCTCATTTTGCCTAACGTAATATGTTTGGGGTCTCCTTATCACAGGCTTCAGGGTCGTAGCTCCCGTTGCCTTTGGTGTCTGTCCCCAGTGGCTGAGGTTGGTTGAGTGGGTTGTGTAGGCTTCCTGGTGGAGGGGACTAGTGCCTGTGTTCTGGTGCATGACACTGGATCTTGTCCTTCTGGTGTACAGGTCCACGTCTGGTGGTGTGTTTAGGGGTGTCTGTGGCCTTTCTATGATTTTAGGCAGCCTTTGTGCTAGTGGATGGGGTTGTGTTCCTGTCTTGATACTTGTTTGGCATTGGGTGTCCAGCACTGTAGCTTGCTGGCCGTTGAATGGAGCTGAGTCTTGGCGTTGAGATGGAGATCTCTGGGAGATTTTCACTGTTTCATATTACATGGAGTTGGTAGGTCTCTTGTGGACCAATGTCCTGAGCTTGGCTGTCCCACCTCAGTGGCACAGCGCTGATGCCTGACTGGAGCACCAAGAGCCTGTCCTCCACACGGCTCAGAATTAAAGGGAGGAAAAATAGAAAGAAAGAAGAAGAAGATAAAATAAAATACAATAAAATATAGTTATTAAAATAAAAAATAATTACTAAGAAAAATATTATTTAAGTAATAAATTAAAAAAAGGACAGAGAGAACCCCAGGAAAAATGATAAAAGCAAAGCTATACAGACCAAATCACACACAGAAGCATACTCATACATGCTCACAAAAATAGAAAAAAGGAATTATATATGTATATATCGTTGCACCCAAAGTCCACCTCCTCAATTTGGGATGATTCATTGTCTATTCAGGTATTCCACATATGCAGGGTACATCAAATTGATTGTGGACATTTAATCCACTTCTCCTGAGGCGGCTGGGAGAGATTTCCCTTTCTCTTCATTGTTTGCACAGCTCCCAGTTTCACCTTTGGATTTGGAACCGCCACTGCGTGTAGGTCACCTGAGTGCGTCTGCTCTTCACTCAGGACGGGGTTAAAGAAGCAGCTGACTCGAGAGCTCTGGCTCGCTCATGTCGGGCGGAGGGAGGGGTACAGATGTGGGGTGAGCCTGCAGCGGCAGAGGGGCAAGCGTGACGTTGCAACAGCCCGAGGCATGCCTTGTGTTCACCTGGGGAAGCTTTCCCTAGATCATTTGACACTGGCAGTGGCAGGCTGCACAGGCTCCTGGGAGGGGAGGTGTGGGTATTGTCCTGTGCTTGCACACAGACTTCTTGGTGGCTGCAGCAGCAGCCTTAGCGTCTCATGCCCGTCTTTGAGGTCCTTGATGATAGCCGCGACTCGCGCCCATCTCTGGAGCTCTTTAAGTGGCACTCTGAATCCCTCTCCTCGTGTACCAGGAAACAAAGAGGCAAGAAAAAGTCCCTTGCCTCTTTGGCAGCTCCAGATATTTTCCCAGACTCCCTCCCAGCTAGCTGTAGCGCACTAGCCCCCTTCAGGCTGTGTTCACGCAGCCAACCCCAGTCCTCTCCCTGGGATCCGAACTCGGATGCCCAGGCCTCAGCTCCAGGACCCCACCCGTCCCAGCAAGAGAGCAGACAAGCCTCTCTGTCTGGTGAGTGCTGGTCAGCACCGATCCTCTGTGCGGGAATCTCTCCGTTTTGCCCTTCGGACCCCTGTTTCTGCACTCTCCTCTGTGGCTCCGAAGTTTCCCCCTCCGCCTCCCACAGTCTCCGACTGCAAAGGGTCTTCCTAGTGTGTGGAAACCTTTCCTCCTTCACAGCTCCCTCCCACTGGTGCAGGTCTGTTCCCTATTCTTTTGTCTCTGTATTTTCTTTTTTATTTTGCAGTACCCAGGTACGTGGGGGAGTTTCTTGCGTTTTGGGAGGTCTGAGGTCTTCTGCCAGCGTTCAGTAGGTGTTCTGTAGGAGTTGTTTCATATGTAGATGTATTTCCGATGTATTTGTGGGGAGGAAGGTGATCTCCACGTCTTACTCTTCCGCCATCTTGAAGCTCCTCCTTCACTGTAGTTTTGATTTGCCTTTCTCTAATGATTAGTGATGTTGAGCATCCTTTCATGTGTCTGTTGGCAGTCTGTATATCTTCTTTTGAGAAATGTCTATTTAGATTTTCTGCCCGTTTTTCGATTGGGTTGTTTGTTTTTGTTGATATTAAGCTGCATGAGCTGCTTGTAAATGTTGGAGATTAATCCTTTGTCATTTGTTTCATCTGCAAATATTTTCTACCATTCTGAGGGTTGTCTTTTCATCTTTTTTATGTTTTCCTTTGCTGTGCAAAGTTTTTAAGTTTCATTAAGTCCCATTTGTTTATTTCTGCTTTTATTTCCATTTCTCTAGGAGGTGTGTCAAAAAGGATCTTGCTGTGATTTATGTCATAGCGTGTTCTGCCTATGTTTTCCTCTAAGAGTTTGATAGCATCTGGCTTTACATTTAGGTCTTTAATCCATTTTGAGGTTACTTTTGTGTATGCTGTTAGGGAGTGTTCTAATTTCATTGTTTTACATGTAGCTGTCCAGTTTTCCCAGCACCACTTATTGAAGAGGCTGTCTTTTCTCCATTGTATATCCTTGCCTCCGTTATCAATGATGAGTTTATGATATGTGTGTGGGTTTACCTCTGGGCTTTCTATCCTGTTCCATTGATCTATATTTCTGTTTCTGTACCAGTACCATACTGTCATCATTAATGAAGCTTTGTAATATCGTCTGAAGTCAGGGAGCCTGATTCCTCCAGCTCCGTTATGCTTTCTCCAGGTTGCTTTGGCTATTTCGGGATCTTTTGGTTTGCATAAAAACTGTGAAATTACTGTTCTAGTTCTGTGAAAAGTGCCAGTGGTAGTTTTATAGGGATTGAATTGAATCAGTAGATTGTTTTGGGTAGTACAGTCATTTTAACAGTGTTGATTCTTCCAATCCAAGAACATGGTATATCTCTCCATCTATTTGTATCATCTTTAATTTCTTTCATCAGTGTCATCATTTTCTGCATATGGGGCTTTTTCTCCTTAGGTAGGTTTATTCCTAGATAGTTTATTCTTTTGGTTGCAATGGTAAATGGGAGTGTTTTCTTTATTTCACTTTCAGATTTTTCATGATTAGTGTATAGGAATGCAAGACATTTCTGCACATTAATTTTGTATCCTCCTACTTTATCAAATTCATTGATTAGCTCTAGCAGTTTTCTGGTAGCATCTTTAGGATTCTCTATGTATAGTATCATGCCTTCTGCAAGCAGTGACAGTGTTACTTGTTCTTTTCCAATTTGGATTCCTTTTATTTTTTTTCTTCTCTGATCACTGTGGCTAAAACTTCCAAAACTATGTTGAATAATAGTGGTGAGAGTGGGCAACCTTGTCTTGTTCCTGATCTTAGTGGAAACGGTTTCATTTTGTCACCATTGAGGACAATGTTTGCTGTGGGTTTGTCATATATGGCCTGTATTATGTTGAGGAAATTTCCCTCTATGCCTACTTTCTGGAGGGTTTTTATGAAAAATGAGTGTTGAATTTTTTCGAAAGCTTTCTTTGCGTCTATTGAGATGATCATATGGTTTTTCTCCTTCAATTCTTTAATATGGTGTATCAGGTTGATTGATTTGCATATATTGAAGAAGTCTTGCATTCCTGGGATAAACCCCACTTGAGCATAGTGTATGATCCTTTTAATGCGCTGTAGGGTTCTGTTTGTTAGTATTTTGTTGAGGATTTGTGCATGTAGATTCAACAGTGATATTGGCCTATAGTTTTCTTATTTATTTATTTATTTATTTATTTATTTATTTATTTATTTATTTATTTATTTATTTTGGGCTGTGTTGGGTCTTCGTTTCTGTGCGATGGCTTTCTCTAGTTGTGGCAAGTGGGGGCCACTCTTTATCGCGGTGCGCGGGCCTCTCACTGTCGCGGCCTCTCTTGTTGCGGAGCACAAGCTGCAGACACGCGGGCTCAGTAGTTGTGGCTCACGGGCCAGTCGCTCCGCGGCATGTTGGATCCTCCCAGACCAGGGCTCGAACCCGTGTCCCCCGCATTGGCAGGCAGACTCTCAACCACTGCGTCACAAGGGAAGCCCTATAGTTTTCTTTCTTTGTGACACCTTTGTCTGGTTTTGGTATCACAGTGATGGTGGCCTCGTAGAATGAGTTTGGGAGTGTTCCCACTCTGCTATATTTTGGAAGAGTTTGAGAAGGATAGGTGATAGCTCTTCTCTAAATGTTTGATAAAATTCGCCTGTGAAGCCATCTGGTCCTGGGCTTTTGTCTGTTGGAAGAATTGTAATCACAGTTTCAATTTCAGTGCTAGTGATTGTTTTTTTTTAATATTTTCTATTTCTTCCTGGTTCAGTCTCGGAAGGTTGTGCATTTCTAAGAATTTCTCCATTTCTTCCAGGTGGTTCATTTTATTGGCCTATAACTGCTTGTAGTAATCTCTCATGATCCTTTGTATTTCTGCAGTGTCAGTTGTTACTTCTTCTTTTTCATTTCTAATTCTATTGATTTGAGTCTTCTCTCTTTTTCTTTGATGCGTCTGGCTAATGGTTTATCAATTTGGTTTATCTTATCAAAGAACCAGCTTTTAGTTGTCTTTGTGTTTTAACATCTTTATTAGAGTATAATTGCTTTACAATGGTGTCACTGTTTCTGCTATAGCACGAAGTGAATCAGTTATACATATACCTATGTCCCCATATCTCTACCCTCGTGACTCTCCCTCCCTCCCACCCTCTCTATCCCACCCCTCTAGGTGTTCACAAAGCACCGAGCTCATCTCCCTGTGCTATGCGGCTCCTTCCCACTAGCTATGTTTTTTATGTTTGGTAGTGTATATATGTCCATGCCACTCTCTCACTTTGTCCCAGCTTACCCTTCCCCCTCCCTGTATCCTTAAGTCGATTCTCGAGTAGGTCTTCATCTTTATTCCCGTCTTTCCCCTGGTTCTTCTGACCATTTTCTTTTTCAAAGAAGCAGCTTTTGGTTTTATTGATCTTTGCTGTCGTGTTCTTCATTTCTTTGCCATTTATTTGTGATGTGATTTTTATGACTTCTTTCCTTCTGCTAACTTTGCGGGGTTTTTGTTCTTCTTTCTCTAATTGCATTAGTTGTAAGTTTAGGTTGTTTATTTGAGACGTTTCTTCTTCCTTAAGGTAGGATAGTATTGTTATAGACTTCCCTCTTAGGACTGCTTTTGCTGCATCCCATAGGTTTTGGGTCTTCGTGTTTTCATTGTCATTTGTTTCTAGGTATTTTTTGATTTCCTCTTTGATTTCTGCAGTGATCTCTTGGTTATTAAGTAGTGTGTTGTTCGGGCTCCATGTGTTTGTATTTCTTACAGATTTTTTCCTCTAATTGATATCTAGTCTCATAGCGTTGTTTTCGGAAAAGATACTTGATATGATTTCAATTTTCTTAAATTTACCATGGCTTGGTTTGTGACCCACGATATGGTCTATCCTGGAGAATGTTCCATGAGCACTTGAGAAGAATGTGTATTCTGTTGTTTTTGGATGGAATGTCCTATAAATATTATTTAAGTCCATCTCGTTTAACGTATCATTTAAAGCTTGTGTTTCCTCATTTATTTTCATTTTGGATCATCTGTCCATTGGTGAAAGTGGGGTGTTAAAGTCCCCTACTATGACTGTGATACTGTCGATTTCCCCTTTTATGGCTGTTAGTATTTGCCTTATGTAGTGAGGTACTCCTATGTTGGGTGCATAAGTACTTACAATTGTTATATCTTCTTCTTGGATTGATCCCTTGAGCATTATGTAGTGTCCTTCTTTGTCTCTTGTAATAGTCTTTGTTTCAAAGTGTATTTTGTCTGATATGAGAATTGCTACTCCAGCTTGCTTTTGATTTCCATTTGCATGGGCTATCTTTTTCCATCCCCTCACTTTCAGTCTGTATGTGTCCCTAGGTATGAAGTGGGTCTCCTGTAGACAGCATATATACGGGGCTTGTTTTTGTATCCATTCCGCCAATCTATGCCTTTTGGTTGGAGCATTTAATCCATTTACATTTAATGTAATTATCAATATGTATGTTCCTATTACCATTTTCTTAGTTGCTTCGGGTCTTTTCCTTCTCTTGTGTTTCCTGTGTAGAGAAGTTCCTTTAGCATTTGTTGTAAAGCTGGTTTGGTGGTGCTGAATTCTCTTAGCTTTTGCTTATCTGTAAAGGTCTTAACTTCTCCATCAAATCTGAATGAGATCCCTGCTGGGTAGAGTAATCTTGCTTGTAGGTTTTTCTCCTTCATCACTTTAAATATTTCCTGCCACTCCCTTCTGGCTTGCAGAGTTTCTGCTGAAAGGTCAGCTGTTAACCTTATGGAGGTTCCCTTATGTGTGATTTGTTGTGTTTCCCTTGCTGCTTTTAATATTTGTTCTTTGTATGTACTTTTTAATAGTTTGATTAATATGTGTCTTGGCATGTTTCTCCTGGGATTTAACCTGTATGGGACTCTCTGTGATTCCTGCACTTGATTAGCTATTTCCTTTTCCATATTAGGGAAGTTTTCAACTATAATTTCTCAGTCCCTTTCTTTTCCTCTTTTTCTTCTGGGACCCCTATAATTCGGATGTTGGTGCGTTTAATGTTGTCCTAGAAGTGTCTGAAAGTGTCCTCAATTCTCTTCATTTTTTTCCCTTTATTCTGCTCTGCAGTAGTTATTTCCACTCTTTTATCTTCAAGGTCACTTATCCGTTCTTCTGCCTCCGTTATTCTGCTATTGATCCCTTCTAGAGAATTTTTAATTTCATTTATTGTGTTGTTCATCACTGTTTGTTTGCTGTATAGTTTTTCTAGGTTCTTGTAAAAAGTTTCTTTTATTTTCTCCATTCAATTTCAAAGATTTTGGATCATCTTTAATATCATGGTTATAAATTCTTTTTCAGGTAGACTGCCTATTTCCTGTTCATTTGATAGGTCTGGTGGGTTTTTGCCTTGCTCGCCCATCTGCTGTGTGTTTCTCTGTCTTCTCATTTTGCCTAACGTAATATGTTTGGGGTCTCCTTATCACAGGCTTCAGGGTCGTAGCTCCCGTTGCCTTTGGTGTCTGTCCCCAGTGGCTGAGGTTGGTTGAGTGGGTTGTGTAGGCTTCCTGGTGGAGGGGACTAGTGCCTGTGTTCTGGTGCATGACACTGGATCTTGTCCTTCTGGTGTACAGGTCCACGTCTGGTGGTGTGTTTAGGGGTGTCTGTGGCCTTTCTATAACTTTAGGCAGCCTTTGTGCTAGTGGATGGGGTTGTGTTCCTGTCTTGATACTTGTTTGGCATTGGGTGTCCAGCACTGTAGCTTGCTGGCCGTTGAATGGAGCTGAGTCTTGGTGTTGAGATGGAGATCTCTGGGAGATTTTCACTGTTTCATATTACATGGAGTTGGTAGGTCTCTTGTGGACCAATGTCCTGAGCTTGGCTGTCCCACCTCAGTGGCACAGCGCTGATGCCTGACTGGAGCACCAAGAGCCTGTCCTCCACACGGCTCAGCATTAAAGGGAGGAAAAATAGAAAGAAAGAAGAAGAAGATAAAATAAAATACAATAAAATATAGTTATTAAAATAAAAAATAATTACTAAGAAAAATATTATTTAAGTAATAAATTAAAAAAAGGACAGAGAGAACCCCAGGAAAAATGATAAAAGCAAAGCTATACAGACCAAATCACACACAGAAGCATACTCATACATGCTCACAAATATAGAAAAAAGGAATTATATATGTATATATCGTTGCACCCAAAGTCCACCTCCTCAATTTGGGATGATTCATTGTCTATTCAGGTATTCCACATATGCAGGGTACATCAAATTGATTGTGGACATTTAATCCACTTCTCCTGAGGCGGCTGGGAGAGATTTCCCTTTCTCTTCATTGTTTGCACAGCTCCCAGTTTCACCTTTGGATTTGGAACCGCCACTGCGTGTAGGTCACCTGAGTGCGTCTGCTCTTCACTCAGGACGGGGTTAAAGAAGCAGCTGACTCGAGAGCTCTGGCTCGCTCATGTCGGGCGGAGGGAGGGGTACAGATGTGGGGTGAGCCTGCAGCGGCAGAGGGGCAAGCGTGACGTTGCAACAGCCCGAGGCATGCCTTGTGTTCACCTGGGGAAGCTTTCCCTAGATCATTTGACACTGGCAGTGGCAGGCTGCACAGGCTCCTGGGAGGGGAGGTGTGGGTATTGTCCTGTGCTTGCACACAGACTTCTTGGTGGCTGCAGCAGCAGCCTTAGCGTCTCATGCCCGTCTTTGAGGTCCTTGATGATAGCCGCGACTCGCGCCCATCTCTGGAGCTCTTTAAGTGGCACTCTGAATCCCTCTCCTCGTGTACCAGGAAACAAAGAGGCAAGAAAAAGTCCCTTGCCTCTTTGGCAGCTCCAGATATTTTCCCAGACTCCCTCCCAGCTAGCTGTAGCGCACTAGCCCCCTTCAGGCTGTGTTCACGCAGCCAACCCCAGTCCTCTCCCTGGGATCCGAACTCGGATGCCCAGGCCTCAGCTCCAGGACCCCACCCGTCCCAGCAAGAGAGCAGACAAGCCTCTCTGTCTGGTGAGTGCTGGTCAGCACCGATCCTCTGTGCGGGAATCTCTCCGTTTTGCCCTTCGGACCCCTGTTTCTGCACTCTCCTCTGTGGCTCCGAAGTTTCCCCCTCCGCCTCCCACAGTCTCCGACTGCAAAGGGTCTTCCTAGTGTGTGGAAACCTTTCCTCCTTCACAGCTCCCTCCCACTGGTGCAGGTCTGTTCCCTATTCTTTTGTCTCTGTATTTTCTTTTTTATTTTGCAGTACCCAGGTACGTGGGGGAGTTTCTTGCGTTTTGGGAGGTCTGAGGTCTTCTGCCAGCGTTCAGTAGGTGTTCTGTAGGAGTTGTTTCATATGTAGATGTATTTCCGATGTATTTGTGGGGAGGAAGGTGATCTCCACGTCTTACTCTTCCGCCATCTTGAAGCTCCTCCTTCACTGTAGTTTTGATTTGCCTTTCTCTAATGATTAGTGATGTTGAGCATCCTTTCATGTGTCTGTTGGCAGTCTGTATATCTTCTTTTGAGAAATGTCTATTTAGATTTTCTGCCCGTTTTTCGATTGGGTTGTTTGTTTTTTTTGATATTAAGCTGCATGAGCTGCTTGTAAATGTTGGAGATTAATCCTTTGTCATTTGTTTCATCTGCAAATATTTTCTACCATTCTGAGGGTTGTCTTTTCATCTTTTTTATGTTTTCCTTTGCTGTGCAAAGTTTTTAAGTTTCATTAAGTCCCATTTGTTTATTTCTGCTTTTATTTCCAGTTCTCTAGGAGGTGTGTCAAAAAGGATCTTGCTGTGATTTATGTCATAGCGTGTTCTGCCTATGTTTTCCTCTAAGAGTTTGATAGCATCTGGCTTTACATTTAGGTCTTTAATCCATTTTGAGGTTACTTTTGTGTATGCTGTTAGGGAGTGTTCTAATTTCATTGTTTTACATGTAGCTGTCCAGTTTTCCCAGCACCACTTATTGAAGAGGCTGTCTTTTCTCCATTGTATATCCTTGCCTCCGTTATCAATGATGAGTTTATGATATGTGTGTGGGTTTACCTCTGGGCTTTCTATCCTGTTCCATTGATCTATATTTCTGTTTCTGTACCAGTACCATACTGTCATCATTAATGAAGCTTTGTAATATCGTCTGAAGTCAGGGAGCCTGATTCCTCCAGCTCCGTTATGCTTTCTCCAGGTTGCTTTGGCTATTTCGGGATCTTTTGGTTTGCATAAAAACTGTGAAATTACTGTTCTAGTTCTGTGAAAAGTGCCAGTGGTAGTTTTATAGGGATTGAATTGAATCAGTAGATTGTTTTGGGTAGTACAGTCATTTTAACAGTGTTGATTCTTCCAATCCAAGAACATGGTATATCTCTCCATCTATTTGTATCATCTTTAATTTCTTTCATCAGTGTCATCATTTTCTGCATATGGGGCTTTTTCTCCTTAGGTAGGTTTATTCCTAGATAGTTTATTCTTTTGGTTGCAATGGTAAATGGGAGTGTTTTCTTTATTTCACTTTCAGATTTTTCATGATTAGTGTATAGGAATGCAAGACATTTCTGCACATTAATTTTGTATCCTCCTACTTTATCAAATTCATTGATTAGCTCTAGCAGTTTTCTGGTAGCATCTTTAGGATTCTCTATGTATAGTATCATGCCTTCTGCAAGCAGTGACAGTGTTACTTGTTCTTTTCCAATTTGGATTCCTTTTATTTTTTTTCTTCTCTGATCACTGTGGCTAAAACTTCCAAAACTATGTTGAATAATAGTGGTGAGAGTGGGCAACCTTGTCTTGTTCCTGATCTTAGTGGAAACGGTTTCATTTTGTCACCATTGAGGACAATGTTTGCTGTGGGTTTGTCATATATGGCCTGTATTATGTTGAGGAAATTTCCCTCTATGCCTACTTTCTGGAGGGTTTTTATGAAAAATGAGTGTTGAATTTTTTCGAAAGCTTTCTTTGCGTCTATTGAGATGATCATATGGTTTTTCTCCTTCAATTCTTTAATATGGTGTATCAGGTTGATTGATTTGCATATATTGAAGAAGTCTTGCATTCCTGGGATAAACCCCACTTGATCATAGTGTATGATCCTTTTAATGCGCTGTAGGGTTCTGTTTGTTAGTATTTTGTTGAGGATTTGTGCATCTATATTCAACAGTGATATTGGCCTATAGTTTTCTTATTTATTTATTTATTTATTTATTTATTTATTTATTTATTTATTTTGGGCTGTGTTGGGTCTTCGTTTCTGTGCGATGGCTTTCTCTAGTTGTGGCAAGTGGGGGCCACTCTTTATCGCGGTGCGCGGGCCTCTCACTGTCGCGGCCTCTCTTGTTGCAGAGCACAAGCTGCAGACGCGCGGGCTCAGTAGTTGTGGCTCACGGGCCAGTCGCTCCGCGGCAT
The DNA here is from genome assembly GCF_965194825.1 of Balaenoptera physalus. Classification (NCBI taxonomy): domain Eukaryota; kingdom Metazoa; phylum Chordata; class Mammalia; order Artiodactyla; family Balaenopteridae; genus Balaenoptera; species Balaenoptera physalus. The sequence goes on along the minus strand of NC_138903.1, from coordinate 52,469,226 downwards.
GTTGGATCCTCCCAGACCAGGGCTCGAACCCGTGTCCCCCGCATTGGCAGGCAGACTCTCAACCACTGCGTCACAAGGGAAGCCCTATAGTTTTCTTTCTTTGTGACACCTTTGTCTGGTTTTGGTATCACAGTGATGGTGGCCTCGTAGAATGAGTTTGGGAGTGTTCCCACTCTGCTATATTTTGGAAGAGTTTGAGAAGGATAGGTGATAGCTCTTCTCTAAATGTTTGATAAAATTCGCCTGTGAAGCCATCTGGTCCTGGGCTTTTGTCTGTTGGAAGAATTGTAATCACAGTTTCAATTTCAGTGCTAGTGATTGTTTTTTTTTAATATTTTCTATTTCTTCCTGGTTCAGTCTCGGAAGGTTGTGCATTTCTAAGAATTTCTCCATTTCTTCCAGGTGGTTCATTTTATTGGCCTATAGTTGCTTGTAGTAATCTCTCATGATCCTTTGTATTTCTGCAGTGTCAGTTGTTACTTCTTCTTTTTCATTTCTAATTCTATTGATTTGAGTCTTCTCTCTTTTTCTTTGATGCGTCTGGCTAATGGTTGATCAATTTGGTTTATCTTATCAAAGAACCAGCTTTTAGTTGTCTTTGTGTTTTAACATCTTTATTAGAGTATAATTGCTTTACAATGGTGTCTCTGTTTCTGCTATAGCACGAAGTGAATCAGTTATACATATACCTATGTCCCCATATCTCTACCCTCGTGACTCTCCCTCCCTCCCACCCTCTCTATCCCACCCCTCTAGGTGTTCACAAAGCACCGAGCTCATCTCCCTGTGCTATGCGGCTCCTTCCCACTAGCTATGTTTTTTATGTTTGGTAGTGTATATATGTCCATGCCACTCTCTCACTTTGTCCCAGCTTACCCTTCCCCCTCCCTGTATCCTTAAGTCGATTCTCGAGTAGGTCTTCATCTTTATTCCCGTCTTTCCCCTGGTTCTTCTGATCATTTTCTTTTTCAAAGAAGCAGCTTTTGGTTTTATTGATCTTTGCTGTCGTGTTCTTCATTTCTTTGCCATTTATTTGTGATGTGATTTTTATGACTTCTTTCCTTCTGCTAACTTTGCGGGGTTTTTGTTCTTCTTTCTCTAATTGCATTAGTTGTAAGTTTAGGTTGTTTATTTGAGACGTTTCTTCTTTCTTAAGGTAGGATAGTATTGTTATAGACTTCCCTCTTAGGACTGCTTTTGCTGCATCCCATAGGTTTTGGGTCTTCGTGTTTTCATTGTCATTTGTTTCTAGGTATTTTTTGATTTTCTCTTTGATTTCTGCAGTGATCTCTTGGTTATTAAGTAGTGTGTTGTTCGGGCTCCATGTGTTTGTATTTCTTACAGATTTTTTCCTCTAATTGATATCTAGTCTCATAGCATTGTTTTCGGAAAAGATACTTGATATGATTTCAATTTTCTTAAATTTACCATGGCTTGGTTTGTGACCCACGATATGGTCTATCCTGGAGAATGTTCCATGAGCACTTGAGAAGAATGTGTATTCTGTTGTTTTTGGATGGAATGTCCTATAAATATTATTTAAGTCCATCTCGTTTAATGTATCATTTAAAGCTTGTGTTTCCTCATTTATTTTCATTTTGGATCATCTGTCCATTGGTGAAAGTGGGGTGTTAAAGTCCCCTACTATGACTGTGATACTGTCGATTTCCCCTTTTATGGCTGTTAGTATTTGCCTTATGTAGTGAGGTACTCCTATGTTGGGTGCATAAGTACTTACAATTGTTATATCTTCTTCTTGGATTGATCCCTTGAGCATTATGTAGTGTCCTTCTTTGTCTCTTGTAATAGTCTTTGTTTCAAAGTGTATTTTGTCTGATATGAGAATTGCTACTCCAGCTTGCTTTTGATTTCCATTTGCATGGGCTATCTTTTTCCATCCCCTCACTTTCAGTCTGTATGTGTCCCTAGGTATGAAGTGGGTCTCCTGTAGACAGCATATATACGGGGCTTGTTTTTGTATCCATTCCGCCAATCTATGCCTTTTGGTTGGAGCATTTAATCCATTTACATTTAATGTAATTATCAATATGTATGTTCCTATTACCATTTTCTTAGTTGCTTCGGGTCTTTTCCTTCTCTTGTGTTTCCTGTGTAGAGAAGTTCCTTTAGCATTTGTTGTAAAGCTGGTTTGGTGGTGCTGAATTCTCTTAGCTTTTGCTTATCTGTAAAGGTTTTAACTTCTCCATCAAATCTGAATGAGATCCCTGCTGGGTAGAGTAATCTTGCTTGTAGGTTTTTCTCCTTCATCACTTTAAATATTTCCTGCCACTCCCTTCTGGCTTGCAGAGTTTCTGCTGAAAGGTCAGCTGTTAACCTTATGGAGGTTCCCTTATGTGTGATTTGTTGTGTTTCCCTTGCTGCTTTTAATATTTGTTCTTTGTATGTACTTTTTAATAGTTTGATTAATATGTGTCTTGGCATGTTTCTCCTGGGATTTAACCTGTATGGGACTCTCTGTGATTCCTGCACTTGATTAGCTATTTCCTTTTCCATATTAGGGAAGTTTTCAACTATAATTTCTCAGTCCCTTTCTTTTCCTCTTTTTCTTCTGGGACCCCTATAATTCGGATGTTGGTGCGTTTAATGTTGTCCTAGAAGTGTCTGAAAGTGTCCTCAATTCTCTTCATTTTTTTCCCTTTATTCTGCTCTGCAGTAGTTATTTCCACTCTTTTATCTTCCAGGTCACTTATCCGTTCTTCTGCCTCCGTTATTCTGCTATTGATCCCTTCTAGAGAATTTTTAATTTCATTTATTGTGTTGTTCATCACTGTTTGTTTGCTGTATAGTTTTTCTAGGTTCTTGTAAAAAGTTTCTTTTATTTTCTCCATTCAGTTTCCAAGATTTTGGATCATCTTTAATATCATGGTTATAAATTCTTTTTCAGGTAGACTGCCTATTTCCTGTTCATTTGATAGGTCTGGTGGGTTTTTGCCTTGCTCGCCCATCTGCTGTGTGTTTCTCTGTCTTCTCATTTTGCCTAACGTAATATGTTTGGGGTCTCCTTATCACAGGCTTCAGGGTTGTAGGTCCCGTTGCCTTTGGTGTCTGTCCCCAGTGGCTGAGGTTGGTTGAGTGGGTTGTGTAGGCTTCCTGGTGGAGGGGACTAGTGCCTGTGTTCTGGTGCATGACACTGGATCTTGTCCTTCTGGTGTACAGGTCCACGTCTGGTGGTGTGTTTAGGGGTGTCTGTGGCCTTTCTATGACTTTAGGCAGCCTTTGTGCTAGTGGATGGGGTTGTGTTCCTGTCTTGATACTTGTTTGGCATTGGGTGTCCAGCACTGTAGCTTGCTGGCCGTTGAATGGAGCTGAGTCTTGGTGTTGAGATGGAGATCTCTGGGAGATTTTCACTGTTTCATATTACATGGAGTTGGTAGGTCTCTTGTGGACCAATGTCCTGAGCTTGGCTGTCCCACCTCAGTGGCACAGCGCTGATGCCTGACTGGAGCACCAAGAGCCTGTCCTCCACACGGCTCAGCATTAAAGGGAGGAAAAATAGAAAGAAAGAAGAAGAAGATAAAATAAAATACAATAAAATATAGTTATTAAAATAAAAAATAATTACTAAGAAAAATATTATTTAAGTAATAAATTAAAAAAAGGACAGAGAGAACCCCAGGAAAAATGATAAAAGCAAAGCTATACAGACCAAATCACACACAGAAGCATACTCATACATGCTCACAAATATAGAAAAAAGGAATTATATATGTATATATCGTTGCACCCAAAGTCCACCTCCTCAATTTGGGATGATTCATTGTCTATTCAGGTATTCCACATATGCAGGGTACATCAAATTGATTGTGGACATTTAATCCACTTCTCCTGAGGCGGCTGGGAGAGATTTCCCTTTCTCTTCATTGTTTGCACAGCTCCCAGTTTCACCTTTGGATTTGGAACCGCCACTGCGTGTAGGTCACCTGAGTGCGTCTGCTCTTCACTCAGGACGGGGTTAAAGAAGCAGCTGACTCGAGAGCTCTGGCTCGCTCATGTCGGGCGGAGGGAGGGGTACAGATGTGGGGTGAGCCTGCAGCGGCAGAGGGGCAAGCGTGACGTTGCAACAGCCCGAGGCATGCCTTGTGTTCACCTGGGGAAGCTTTCCCTAGATCATTTGACACTGGCAGTGGCAGGCTGCACAGGCTCCTGGGAGGGGAGGTGTGGGTATTGTCCTGTGCTTGCACACAGACTTCTTGGTGGCTGCAGCAGCAGCCTTAGCGTCTCATGCCCGTCTTTGAGGTCCTTGATGATAGCCGCGACTCGCGCCCATCTCTGGAGCTCTTTAAGTGGCACTCTGAATCCCTCTCCTCGTGTACCAGGAAACAAAGAGGCAAGAAAAAGTCCCTTGCCTCTTTGGCAGCTCCAGATATTTTCCCAGACTCCCTCCCAGCTAGCTGTAGCGCACTAGCCCCCTTCAGGCTGTGTTCACGCAGCCAACCCCAGTCCTCTCCCTGGGATCCGAACTCGGATGCCCAGGCCTCAGCTCCAGGACCCCACCCGTCCCAGCAAGAGAGCAGACAAGCCTCTCTGTCTGGTGAGTGCTGGTCAGCACCGATCCTCTGTGCGGGAATCTCTCCGTTTTGCCCTTCGGACCCCTGTTTCTGCACTCTCCTCTGTGGCTCCGAAGTTTCCCCCTCCGCCTCCCACAGTCTCCGACTGCAAAGGGTCTTCCTAGTGTGTGGAAACCTTTCCTCCTTCACAGCTCCCTCCCACTGGTGCAGGTCTGTTCCCTATTCTTTTGTCTCTGTATTTTCTTTTTTATTTTGCAGTACCCAGGTACGTGGGGGAGTTTCTTGCGTTTTGGGAGGTCTGAGGTCTTCTGCCAGCGTTCAGTAGGTGTTCTGTAGGAGTTGTTTCATATGTAGATGTATTTCCGATGTATTTGTGGGGAGGAAGGTGATCTCCACGTCTTACTCTTCCGCCATCTTGAAGCTCCTCCTTCACTGTAGTTTTGATTTGCCTTTCTCTAATGATTAGTGATGTTGAGCATCCTTTCATGTGTCTGTTGGCAGTCTGTATATCTTCTTTTGAGAAATGTCTATTTAGATTTTCTGCCCGTTTTTCGATTGGGTTGTTTGTTTTTTTTGATATTAAGCTGCATGAGCTGCTTGTAAATGTTGGAGATTAATCCTTTGTCATTTGTTTCATCTGCAAATATTTTCTACCATTCTGAGGGTTGTCTTTTCATCTTTTTTATGTTTTCCTTTGCTGTGCAAAGTTTTTAAGTTTCATTAAGTCCCATTTGTTTATTTCTGCTTTTATTTCCAGTTCTCTAGGAGGTGTGTCAAAAAGGATCTTGCTGTGATTTATGTCATAGCGTGTTCTGCCTATGTTTTCCTCTAAGAGTTTGATAGCATCTGGCTTTACATTTAGGTCTTTAATCCATTTTGAGGTTACTTTTGTGTATGCTGTTAGGGAGTGTTCTAATTTCATTGTTTTACATGTAGCTGTCCAGTTTTCCCAGCACCACTTATTGAAGAGGCTGTCTTTTCTCCATTGTATATCCTTGCCTCCGTTATCAATGATGAGTTTATGATATGTGTGTGGGTTTACCTCTGGGCTTTCTATCCTGTTCCATTGATCTATATTTCTGTTTCTGTACCAGTACCATACTGTCATCATTAATGAAGCTTTGTAATATCGTCTGAAGTCAGGGAGCCTGATTCCTCCAGCTCCGTTATGCTTTCTCCAGGTTGCTTTGGCTATTTCGGGATCTTTTGGTTTGCATAAAAACTGTGAAATTACTGTTCTAGTTCTGTGAAAAGTGCCAGTGGTAGTTTTATAGGGATTGAATTGAATCAGTAGATTGTTTTGGGTAGTACAGTCATTTTAACAGTGTTGATTCTTCCAATCCAAGAACATGGTATATCTCTCCATCTATTTGTATCATCTTTAATTTCTTTCATCAGTGTCATCATTTTCTGCATATGGGGCTTTTTCTCCTTAGGTAGGTTTATTCCTAGATAGTTTATTCTTTTGGTTGCAATGGTAAATGGGAGTGTTTTCTTTATTTCACTTTCAGATTTTTCATGATTAGTGTATAGGAATGCAAGACATTTCTGCACATTAATTTTGTATCCTCCTACTTTATCAAATTCATTGATTAGCTCTAGCAGTTTTCTGGTAGCATCTTTAGGATTCTCTATGTATAGTATCATGCCTTCTGCAAGCAGTGACAGTGTTACTTGTTCTTTTCCAATTTGGATTCCTTTTATTTTTTTTCTTCTCTGATCACTGTGGCTAAAACTTCCAAAACTATGTTGAATAATAGTGGTGAGAGTGGGCAACCTTGTCTTGTTCCTGATCTTAGTGGAAACGGTTTCATTTTGTCACCATTGAGGACAATGTTTGCTGTGGGTTTGTCATATATGGCCTGTATTATGTTGAGGAAATTTCCCTCTATGCCTACTTTCTGGAGGGTTTTTATGAAAAATGAGTGTTGAATTTTTTCGAAAGCTTTCTTTGCGTCTATTGAGATGATCATATGGTTTTTCTCCTTCAATTCTTTAATATGGTGTATCAGGTTGATTGATTTGCATATATTGAAGAAGTCTTGCATTCCTGGGATAAACCCCACTTGATCATAGTGTATGATCCTTTTAATGCGCTGTAGGGTTCTGTTTGTTAGTATTTTGTTGAGGATTTGTGCATCTATATTCAACAGTGATATTGGCCTATAGTTTTCTTATTTATTTATTTATTTATTTATTTATTTATTTATTTATTTATTTTGGGCTGTGTTGGGTCTTCGTTTCTGTGCGATGGCTTTCTCTAGTTGTGGCAAGTGGGGGCCACTCTTTATCGCGGTGCGCGGGCCTCTCACTGTCGCGGCCTCTCTTGTTGCAGAGCACAAGCTGCAGACGCGCGGGCTCAGTAGTTGTGGCTCACGGGCCAGTCGCTCCGCGGCATGTTGGATCCTCCCAGACCAGGGCTCGAACCCGTGTCCCCCGCATTGGCAGGCAGACTCTCAACCACTGCGTCACAAGGGAAGCCCTATAGTTTTCTTTCTTTGTGACACCTTTGTCTGGTTTTGGTATCACAGTGATGGTGGCCTCGTAGAATGAGTTTGGGAGTGTTCCCACTCTGCTATATTTTGGAAGAGTTTGAGAAGGATAGGTGATAGCTCTTCTCTAAATGTTTGATAAAATTCGCCTGTGAAGCCATCTGGTCCTGGGCTTTTGTCTGTTGGAAGAATTGTAATCACAGTTTCAATTTCAGTGCTAGTGATTGTTTTTTTTTAATATTTTCTATTTCTTCCTGGTTCAGTCTCGGAAGGTTGTGCATTTCTAAGAATTTCTCCATTTCTTCCAGGTGGTTCATTTTATTGGCCTATAGTTGCTTGTAGTAATCTCTCATGATCCTTTGTATTTCTGCAGTGTCAGTTGTTACTTCTTCTTTTTCATTTCTAATTCTATTGATTTGAGTCTTCTCTCTTTTTCTTTGATGCGTCTGGCTAATGGTTGATCAATTTGGTTTATCTTATCAAAGAACCAGCTTTTAGTTGTCTTTGTGTTTTAACATCTTTATTAGAGTATAATTGCTTTACAATGGTGTCTCTGTTTCTGCTATAGCACGAAGTGAATCAGTTATACATATACCTATGTCCCCATATCTCTACCCTCGTGACTCTCCCTCCCTCCCACCCTCTCTATCCCACCCCTCTAGGTGTTCACAAAGCACCGAGCTCATCTCCCTGTGCTATGCGGCTCCTTCCCACTAGCTATGTTTTTTATGTTTGGTAGTGTATATATGTCCATGCCACTCTCTCACTTTGTCCCAGCTTACCCTTCCCCCTCCCTGTATCCTTAAGTCGATTCTCGAGTAGGTCTTCATCTTTATTCCCGTCTTTCCCCTGGTTCTTCTGATCATTTTCTTTTTCAAAGAAGCAGCTTTTGGTTTTATTGATCTTTGCTGTCGTGTTCTTCATTTCTTTGCCATTTATTTGTGATGTGATTTTTATGACTTCTTTCCTTCTGCTAACTTTGCGGGGTTTTTGTTCTTCTTTCTCTAATTGCATTAGTTGTAAGTTTAGGTTGTTTATTTGAGACGTTTCTTCTTTCTTAAGGTAGGATAGTATTGTTATAGACTTCCCTCTTAGGACTGCTTTTGCTGCATCCCATAGGTTTTGGGTCTTCGTGTTTTCATTGTCATTTGTTTCTAGGTATTTTTTGATTTTCTCTTTGATTTCTGCAGTGATCTCTTGGTTATTAAGTAGTGTGTTGTTCGGGCTCCATGTGTTTGTATTTCTTACAGATTTTTTCCTCTAATTGATATCTAGTCTCATAGCATTGTTTTCGGAAAAGATACTTGATATGATTTCAATTTTCTTAAATTTACCATGGCTTGGTTTGTGACCCACGATATGGTCTATCCTGGAGAATGTTCCATGAGCACTTGAGAAGAATGTGTATTCTGTTGTTTTTGGATGGAATGTCCTATAAATATTATTTAAGTCCATCTCGTTTAATGTATCATTTAAAGCTTGTGTTTCCTCATTTATTTTCATTTTGGATCATCTGTCCATTGGTGAAAGTGGGGTGTTAAAGTCCCCTACTATGACTGTGATACTGTCGATTTCCCCTTTTATGGCTGTTAGAATTTGCCTTATGTAGTGAGGTAATCCTATGGTTTGGGTGCATAAGTACTTACAATTGTTATATCTTGCTTTCTTGGAGATTGAGCTCTTGAGCATTATGTAGTGGCCTTCTTTGTCCTCTTGTAATAGTCTTTGTTTCAAAGTGTATTTTGTCTGATATGAGAATTGCTACTCCAGCTTGCTTTTGATTTTCCATTTGCATGGGCTATCTTTTTCCATCCCCTCACTTTCAGTCTGTATGTGTCCCTAGGTATTGAAGTGGGTCTCCTGTAGACAGCATATATACGGGGCTTGTTTTGTTATCCATTCCGCCAATCTATGCCTTTTGGTTGGAGCATTTAATCCATTTACATTTAATGTAATTATCAATATGTATGTTCCTATTACCATTTCTTAGTTGCTTCGGGTCTTTTCCTTCTCTTGTGTTTCCTGTGTAGAGAAGTTCCTTTAGCATTTGTTGTAAAGCTGGTTTGGTGGTGCTGAATTCTCTTAGCTTTTGCTTATCTGTAAAGGTTTTAACTTCTCCATCAAATCTGAATGAGATCCCTGCTGGGTAGAGTAATCTTGCTTGTAGGGTTTTCTCTTCATCACTTTAAATATTCCTGCCACTCCCTTCTGGCTTGCAGAGTTCTGCTGAAAGGTCAGCTGTTAACCTTATGGAGGTTCCCTTATGTGTGATTTGTTGTGTTTCCCTTGCTGCTTTTAATATTTGTTCTTTGTATGTACTTTTTAATAGTTTGATTAATATGTGTCTTGGCATGTTTCTCCTGGGATTTAACCTGTATGGGACTCTCTGTGATTCCTGCACTTGATTAGCTATTCCTTTTCCATATTAGGGAAGTTTTCAACTATAATTTCTCAGTCCCTTTCTTTCCTCCTTTTCTTTCTGGGACCCCTATAATTCGGATGTTGGTGCGTTTAATGTTGTCCTAGAAGTGTCTGAAAGTGTCCTCAATTCTCTTCATTTTTTTCCCTTTATTCTGCTCTGCAGTAGTATTTCCACTCTTTTATCTTCCAGGTCACTTATCCGTTCTTCTGCCTCCGTTATTCTGCTATTGATCCCTTCTAGAGAATTTTTAATTTCATTTATTGTGTTGTTCATCACTGTTTGTTTCTGTATAGTTTTTCTAGGTTCTTGTAAAAAGTTTCTTTTTATTTTCTCCATTCAGTTTCCAAGATTTTGGATCATCTTTAATATCATGGTTATAAATTCTTTTTCAGGTAGACTGCCTATTTCCTGTTCATTTGATAGGTCTGGTGGGTTTTTGCCTTGCTCGCCCATCTGCTGTGTGTTTCTCTGTCTTCTCATTTGCCTAACGTAATATGTTTGGGGTCTCCTTATCACAGGCTTCAGGGTTGTAGGTCCCGTTGCCTTTGTGTCTGTCCCCAGTGGCTGAGGTTGGTTGAGTGGGTTGTGTAGGCTTCCTGGTGGAGGGGACTAGTGCCTGTGTTCTGGTGCATGACACTGGATCTTGTCCTTCTGGTGTACAGGTCCACGTCTGGTGGTGTGTTTAGGGGTGTCTGTGGCCTTTCTATGACTTTAGGCAGCCTTTGTGCTAGTGGATGGGGTTGTGTTCCTGTCTTGATACTTGTTTGGCATTGGGTGTCCAGCACTGTAGCTTGCTGGCCGTTGAATGGAGCTGAGTCTTGGTGTTGAGATGGAGATCTCTGGGAGATTTTCACTGTTTCATATTACATGGAGTTGGTAGGTCTCTTGTGGACCAATGTCCTGAGCTTGGCTGTCCCACCTCAGTGGCACAGCGCTGATGCCTGACTGGAGCACCAAGAGCCTGTCCTCCACACGGCTCAGAATTAAAGGGAGGAAAAATAGAAAGAAAGAAGAAGAAGATAAAATAAAATACAATAAAATATAGTTATTAAAATAAAAAATAATTACTAAGAAAAATATTATTTAAGTAATAAATTAAAAAAAGGACAGAGAGAACCCCAGGAAAAATGATAAAAGCAAAGCTATACAGACCAAATCACACACAGAAGCATACTCATACATGCTCACAAAAATAGAAAAAAGGAATTATATATGTATATATCGTTGCACCCAAAGTCCACCTCCTCAATTTGGGATGATTCATTGTCTATTCAGGTATTCCACATATGCAGGGTACATCAAATTGATTGTGGACATTTAATCCACTTCTCCTGAGGCGGCTGGGAGAGATTTCCCTTTCTCTTCATTGTTTGCACAGCTCCCAGTTTCACCTTTGGATTTGGAACCGCCACTGCGTGTAGGTCACCTGAGTGCGTCTGCTCTTCACTCAGGACGGGGTTAAAGAAGCAGCTGACTCGAGAGCTCTGGCTCGCTCATGTCGGGCGGAGGGAGGGGTACAGATGTGGGGTGAGCCTGCAGCGGCAGAGGGGCAAGCGTGACGTTGCAACAGCCCGAGGCATGCCTTGTGTTCACCTGGGGAAGCTTTCCCTAGATCATTTGACACTGGCAGTGGCAGGCTGCACAGGCTCCTGGGAGGGGAGGTGTGGGTATTGTCCTGTGCTTGCACACAGACTTCTTGGTGGCTGCAGCAGCAGCCTTAGCGTCTCATGCCCGTCTTTGAGGTCCTTGATGATAGCCGCGACTCGCGCCCATCTCTGGAGCTCTTTAAGTGGCACTCTGAATCCCTCTCCTCGTGTACCAGGAAACAAAGAGGCAAGAAAAAGTCCCTTGCCTTTTGGCAGCTCCAGTATTTTCCCAGACTCCCTCCCAGCTAGCTGTAGCGCACTAGCCCCCTTCAGGCTGTGTTCACGCAGCCAACCCCAGTCCTCTCCCTGGGATCCGAACTCGGATGCCCAGGCCTCAGCTCCAGACCCCACCCGTCCCAGCAAGAGAGCAGACAAGCCTCTCTGTCTGGTGAGTGCTGGTCAGCACCGATTCTCTGTGCGGGAATCTCTCCGTTTTGCCCTTCGGACCCCTGTTTCTGCACTCTCCTCTGTGGCTCCGAAGTTTCCCCCTCCGCCTCCCACAGTCTCCGACTGCAAAGGGTCTTCCTAGTGTGTGGAAACCTTTCCTCCTTCACAGCTCCCTCCCACTGGTGCAGGTCTGTTCCCTATTCTTTTGTCTCTGTATTTTCTTTTTTATTTTGCAGTACCCAGGTACGTGGGGGAGTTTCTTGCGTTTTGGGAGGTCTGAGGTCTTCTGCCAGCGTTCAGTAGGTGTTCTGTAGGAGTTGTTTCATATGTAGATGTATTTCCGATGTATTTGTGGGGAGGAAGGTGATCTCCACGTCTTACTCTTCCGCCATCTTGAAGCTCCTCCTTCACTGTAGTTTTGATTTGCCTTTCTCTAATGATTAGTGATGTTGAGCATCCTTTCATGTGTCTGTTGGCAGTCTGTATATCTTCTTTTGAGAAATGTCTATTTAGATTTTCTGCCCGTTTTTCGATTGGGTTGTTTGTTTTTTTTTGATATTAAGCTGCATGAGCTGCTTGTAAATGTTGGAGATTAATCCTTTGTCATTTGTTTCATCTGCAAATATTTTCTACCATTCTGAGGGTTGTCTTTTCATCTTTTTATGTTTTCCTTTGCTGTGCAAAGTTTTTAAGTTTCATTAAGTCCCATTTGTTTATTTCTGCTTTTATTTCCAGTTCTCTAGAGGTGTGTCAAAAAGGATCTTGCTGTGATTTATGTCATAGCGTGTTCTGCCTATGTTTTCCTCTAAGAGTTTGATAGCATCTGGCTTTACATTTAGGTCTTTAATCCATTTTGAGGTTACTTTTGTGTATGCTGTTAGGGAGTGTTCTAATTTCATTGTTTTACATGTAGCTGTCCAGTTTTCCAGCACCACTTATTGAAGAGGCTGTCTTTTCTCCATTGTATATCCTTGCCTCCGTTATCAATGATGAGTTTATGATATGTGTGTGGGTTTACCTCTGGGCTTTCTATCCTGTTCCATTGATCTATATTTCTTGTTTCTGTACCAGTACCATACTGTCATCATTAATGAAGCTTTGTAATATCGTCTGAAGTCAGGGAGCCTGATTCCTCCAGCTCCGTTATGCTTTCTCCAGGTTGCTTTGGCTATTTCGGGATCTTTTGGTTTGCATAAAAACTGTGAAATTTACTGTTCTAGTTCTGTGAAAAGTGCCAGTGGTAGTTTTATAGGGATTGAATTGAATCAGTAGATTGTTTTGGGTAGTACAGTCATTTTAACAGTGTTGATTCTTCCAATCCAAGAACATGGTATATCTCTCCATCTATTTGTATCATCTTTAATTTCTTTCATCAGTGTCATCATTTTCTGCATATGGGGCTTTTTCTCCTTAGGTAGGTTTATTCCTAGATAGTTTTATTCTTTTGGTTGCAATGGTAAATGGGAGTGTTTTCTTTATTTCACTTTCAGATTTTTCATGATTAGTGTATAGGAATGCAAGACCATTTCTGCACATTAATTTTGTATCCTCCTACTTTATCAAATTCATTGATTAGCTCTAGCAGTTTTCTGGTAGCATCTTTAGGATTCTCTATGTATAGTATCATGCCTTCTGCAAGCAGTGACAGTGTTACTTGTTCTTTTCCAATTTGGATTCCTTTTATTTTTTTCTTCTCTGATCACTGTGGCTAAAACTTCCAAAACTATGTTGAATAATAGTGGTGAGAGTGGGCAACCTTGTCTTGTTCCTGATCTTAGTGGAAACGGTTTCATTTTGTCACCATTGAGGACAATGTTTGCTGTGGGTTTGTCATATATGGCCTGTATTATGTTGAGGAAATTTCCCTCTATGCCTACTTTCTGGGAGGGTTTTTATGAAAAATGAGTGTTGAATTTTTCGAAAGCTTTCTTTGCGTCTATTGATGATCATATGGTTTTTCTCCTTCAATTCTTTAATATGGTGTATCAGGTTGATTGATTTGCATATATTGAAGAAGTCTTGCATTCCTGGGATAAACCCCACTTGATCATAGTGTATGATCCTTTTAATGCGCTGTAGGGTTCTGTTTGTTAGTATTTTGTTGAGGATTTGTGCATCTATATTCAACAGTGATATTGGCCTATAGTTTTCTTATTTATTTATTTATTTATTTATTTATTTATTTATTTATTTTGGGCTGTGTTGGGTCTTCGTTTCTGTGCGATGGCTTTCTCTATTTGTGGCAAGTGGGGGCCACTCTTTATCGCGGTGCGCGGGCCTCTCACTGTCGCGGCCTCTCTTGTTGCGGAGCACAAGCTGCAGACGCGCGGGCTCAGTAGTTGTGGCTCACGGGCCAGTCGCTCCGCGGCATGTTGGATCCTCCCAGACCAGGGCTCGAACCCGTGTCCCCCGCATTGGCAGGCAGACTCTCAACCACTGCGTCACAAGGGAAGCCCTATAGTTTTCTTTCTTTGTGACACCTTTGTCTGGTTTTGGTATCACAGTGATGGTGGCCTCGTAGAATGAGTTTGGGAGTGTTCCCACTCTGCTATATTTTGGAAGAGTTTGAGAAGGATAGGTGATAGCTCTTCTCTAAATGTTTGATAAAATTCGCCTGTGAAGCCATCTGGTCCTGGGCTTTTGTCTGTTGGAAGAATTGTAATCACAGTTTCAATTTCAGTGCTAGTGATTGTTTTTTTTTAATATTTTCTATTTCTTCCTGGTTCAGTCTCGGAAGGTTGTGCATTTCTAAGAATTTCTCCATTTCTTCCAGGTGGTTCATTTTATTGGCCTATAGTTGCTTGTAGTAATCTCTCATGATCCTTTGTATTTCTGCAGTGTCAGTTGTTACTTCTTCTTTTTCATTTCTAATTCTATTGATTTGAGTCTTCTCTCTTTTTCTTTGATGCGTCTGGCTAATGGTTTATCAATTTGGTTTATCTTATCAAAGAACCAGCTTTTAGTTGTCTTTGTGTTTTAACATCTTTATTAGAGTATAATTGCTTTACAATGGTGTCTCTGTTTCTGCTATAGCATGAAGTGAATCAGTTATACATATACCTATGTCCCCATATCTCTACCCTCGTGACTCTCCCTCCCTCCCACCCTCTCTATCCCACCCCTCTAGGTGTTCACAAAGCACCGAGCTCATCTCTCTGTGCTATGCGGCTCCTTCCCACTAGCTATGTTTTTTATGTTTGGTAGTGTATATATGTCCATGCCACTCTCTCACTTTGTCCCAGCTTACCCTTCCCCCTCCCTGTATCCTTAAGTCGATTCTCGAGTAGGTCTTCATCTTTATTCCCGTCTTTCCCCTGGTTCTTCTGATCATTTTCTTTTTCAAAGAAGCAGCTTTTGGTTTTATTGATCTTTGCTGTCGTGTTCTTCATTTCTTTGCCATTTATTTGTGATGTGATTTTTATGACTTCTTTCCTTCTGCTAACTTTGCGGGGTTTTTGTTCTTCTTTCTCTAATTGCATTAGTTGTAAGTTTAGGTTGTTTATTTGAGACGTTTCTTCTTTCTTAAGGTAGGATAGTATTGTTATAGACTTCCCTCTTAGGACTGCTTTTGCTGCATCCCATAGGTTTTGGGTCTTCGTGTTTTCATTGTCATTTGTTTCTAGGTATTTTTTGATTTCCTCTTTGATTTCTGCAGTGATCTCTTGGTTATTAAGTAGTGTGTTGTTCGGGCTCCATGTGTTTGTATTTCTTACAGATTTTTTCCTCTAATTGATATCTAGTCTCATAGCATTGTTTTCGGAAAAGATACTTGATATGATTTCAATTTTCTTAAATTTACCATGGCTTGGTTTGTGACCCACGATATGGTCTATCCTGGAGAATGTTCCATGAGCACTTGAGAAGAATGTGTATTCTGTTGTTTTTGGATGGAATGTCCTATAAATATTATTTAAGTCCATCTCGTTTAATGTATCATTTAAAGCTTGTGTTTCCTCATTTATTTTCATTTTGGATCATCTGTCCATTGGTGAAAGTGGGGTGTTAAAGTCCCCTACTATGACTGTGATACTGTCGATTTCCCCTTTTATGGCTGTTAGTATTTGCCTTATGTAGTGAGGTACTCCTATGTTGGGTGCATAAGTACTTACAATTGTTATATCTTCTTCTTGGATTGATCCCTTGAGCATTATGTAGTGTCCTTCTTTGTCTCTTGTAATAGTCTTTGTTTCAAAGTGTATTTTGTCTGATATGAGAATTGCTACTCCAGCTTGCTTTTGATTTCCATTTGCATGGGCTATCTTTTTCCATCCCCTCACTTTCAGTCTGTATGTGTCCCTAGGTATGAAGTGGGTCTCCTGTAGACAGCATATATACGGGGCTTGTTTTTGTATCCATTCCGCCAATCTATGCCTTTTGGTTGGAGCATTTAATCCATTTACATTTAATGTAATTATCAATATGTATGTTCCTATTACCATTTTCTTAGTTGCTTCGGGTCTTTTCCTTCTCTTGTGTTTCCTGTGTAGAGAAGTTCCTTTAGCATTTGTTGTAAAGCTGGTTTGGTGGTGCTGAATTCTCTTAGCTTTTGCTTATCTGTAAAGGTTTTAACTTCTCCATCAAATCTGAATGAGATCCCTGCTGGGTAGAGTAATCTTGCTTGTAGGTTTTTCTCCTTCATCACTTTAAATATTTCCTGCCACTCCCTTCTGGCTTGCAGAGTTTCTGCTGAAAGGTCAGCTGTTAACCTTATGGAGGTTCCCTTATGTGTGATTTGTTGTGTTTCCCTTGCTGCTTTTAATATTTGTTCTTTGTATGTACTTTTTAATAGTTTGATTAATATGTGTCTTGGCATGTTTCTCCTGGGATTTAACCTGTATGGGACTCTCTGTGATTCCTGCACTTGATTAGCTATTTCCTTTTCCATATTAGGGAAGTTTTCAACTATAATTTCTCAGTCCCTTTCTTTTCCTCTTTTTCTTCTGGGACCCCTATAATTCGGATGTTGGTGCGTTTAATGTTGTCCTAGAAGTGTCTGAAAGTGTCCTCAATTCTCTTCATTTTTTTCCCTTTATTCTGCTCTGCAGTAGTTATTTCCACTCTTTTATCTTCCAGGTCACTTATCCGTTCTTCTGCCTCCGTTATTCTGCTATTGATCCCTTCTAGAGAATTTTTAATTTCATTTATTGTGTTGTTCATCACTGTTTCTTTGCTGTATAGTTTTTCTAGGTTCTTGTAAAAAGTTTCTTTTATTTTCTCCATTCAGTTTCCAAGATTTTGGATCATCTTTAATATCATGGTTATAAATTATTTTTCAGGTAGACTGCCTATTTCCTGTTCATTTGATAGGTCTGGTGGGTTTTTGCCTTGCTCGCCCATCTGCTGTGTGTTTCTCTGTCTTCTCATTTTGCCTAACGTAATATGTTTGGGGTCTCCTTATCACAGGCTTCAGGGTCATAGGTCCCGTTGCCTTTGGTGTCTGTCCCCAGTGGCTGAGGTTGGTTGAGTGGGTTGTGTAGGCTTCCTGGTGGAGGGGACTAGTGCCTGTGTTCTGGTGCATGACACTGGATCTTGTCCTTCTGGTGTACAGGTCCACGTCTGGTGGTGTGTTTAGGGGTGTCTGTGGCCTTTCTATGACTTTAGGCAGCCTTTGTGCTAGTGGATGGGGTTGTGTTCCTGTCTTGATACTTGTTTGGCATTGGGTGTCCAGCACTGTAGCTTGCTGGCCGTTGAATGGAGCTGAGTCTTGGCGTTGAGATGGAGATCTCTGGGAGATTTTCACTGTTTCATATTACATGGAGTTGGTAGGTCTCTTGTGGACCAATGTCCTGAGCTTGGCTGTCCCACCTCAGTGGCACAGCGCTGATGCCTGACTGGAGCACCAAGAGCCTGTCCTCCACACGGCTCAGAATTAAAGGGAGGAAAAATAGAAAGAAAGAAGAAGAAGATAAAATAAAATACAATAAAATATAGTTATTAAAATAAAAAATAATTACTAAGAAAAATATTATTTAAGTAATAAATTAAAAAAAGGACAGAGAGAACCCCAGGAAAAATGATAAAAGCAAAGCTATACAGACCAAATCACACACAGAAGCATACTCATACATGCTCACAAAAATAGAAAAAAGGAATTATATATGTATATATCGTTGCACCCAAAGTCCACCTCCTCAATTTGGGATGATTCATTGTCTATTCAGGTATTCCACATATGCAGGGTACATCAAATTGATTGTGGACATTTAATCCACTTCTCCTGAGGCGGCTGGGAGAGATTTCCCTTTCTCTTCATTGTTTGCACAGCTCCCAGTTTCACCTTTGGATTTGGAACCGCCACTGCGTGTAGGTCACCTGAGTGCGTCTGCTCTTCACTCAGGACGGGGTTAAAGAAGCAGCTGACTCGAGAGCTCTGGCTCGCTCATGTCGGGCGGAGGGAGGGGTACAGATGTGGGGTGAGCCTGCAGCGGCAGAGGGGCAAGCGTGACGTTGCAACAGCCCGAGGCATGCCTTGTGTTCACCTGGGGAAGCTTTCCCTAGATCATTTGACACTGGCAGTGGCAGGCTGCACAGGCTCCTGGGAGGGGAGGTGTGGGTATTGTCCTGTGTTTGCACACAGACTTCTTGGTGGCTGCAGCAGCAGCCTTAGCGTCTCATGCCTGTCTTTGAGGTCCTTGATGATAGCCGCGACTCGCGCCCATCTCTGGAGCTCTTTAAGTGGCACTCTGAATCCCTCTCCTCGTGTACCAGGAAACAAAGAGGCAAGAAAAAGTCCCTTGCCTCTTTGGCAGCTCCAGATATTTTCCCAGACTCCCTCCCAGCTAGCTGTAGCGCACTAGCCCCCTTCAGGCTGTGTTCACGCAGCCAACCCCAGTCCTCTCCCTGGGATCCGAACTCGGATGCCCAGGCCTCAGCTCCAGGACCCCACCCGTCCCAGCAAGAGAGCAGACAAGCCTCTCTGTCTGGTGAGTGCTGGTCAGCACCGATCCTCTGTGCGGGAATCTCTCCGTTTTGCCCTTCGGACCCCTGTTTCTGCACTCTCCTCTGTGGCTCCGAAGTTTCCCCCTCCGCCTCCCACAGTCTCCAACTGCAAAGGGTCTTCCTAGTGTGTGGAAACCTTTCCTCCTTCACAGCTCCCTCCCACTGGTGCAGGTCTGTTCCCTATTCTTTTGTCTCTGTATTTTCTTTTTTATTTTGCAGTACCCAGGTACGTGGGGGAGTTTCTTGCGTTTTGGGAGGTCTGAGGTCTTCTGCCAGCGTTCAGTAGGTGTTCTGTAGGAGTTGTTTCACATGTAGATGTATTTCCGATGTATTTGTGGGGAGGAAGGTGATCTCCACGTCTTACTCTTCCGCCATCTTGAAGCTCCTCCTTCACTGTAGTTTTGATTTGCCTTTCTCTAATGATTAGTGATGTTGAGCATCCTTTCATGTGTCTGTTGGCAGTCTGTATATCTTCTTTTGAGAAATGTCTATTTAGATTTTCTGCCCGTTTTTCGATTGGGTTGTTTGTTTTTTTTGATATTAAGCTGCATGAGCTGCTTGTAAATGTTGGAGATTAATCCTTTGTCATTTGTTTCATCTG
Organism: Balaenoptera physalus; assembly: GCF_965194825.1. NCBI lineage: Eukaryota > Metazoa > Chordata > Mammalia > Artiodactyla > Balaenopteridae > Balaenoptera > Balaenoptera physalus. The sequence continues at coordinate 52,450,210 of NC_138903.1, read as the reverse complement.
CAAATATTTTCTACCATTCTGAGGGTTGTCTTTTCATCTTTTTTATGTTTTCCTTTGCTGTGCAAAGTTTTTAAGTTTCATTAAGTCCCATTTGTTTATTTCTGCTTTTATTTCCAGTTCTCTAGGAGGTGTGTCAAAAAGGATCTTGCTGTGATTTATGTCATAGCGTGTTCTGCCTATGTTTTCCTCTAAGAGTTTGATAGCATCTGGCTTTACATTTAGGTCTTTAATCCATTTTGAGGTTACTTTTGTGTATGCTGTTAGGGAGTGTTCTAATTTCATTGTTTTACATGTAGCTGTCCAGTTTTCCCAGCACCACTTATTGAAGAGGCTGTCTTTTCTCCATTGTATATCCTTGCCTCCGTTATCAATGATGAGTTTATGATATGTGTGTGGGTTTACCTCTGGGCTTTCTATCCTGTTCCATTGATCTATATTTCTGTTTCTGTACCAGTACCATACTGTCATCATTAATGAAGCTTTGTAATATCGTCTGAAGTCAGGGAGCCTGATTCCTCCAGCTCCGTTATGCTTTCTCCAGGTTGCTTTGGCTATTTCGGGATCTTTTGGTTTGCATAAAAACTGTGAAATTACTGTTCTAGTTCTGTGAAAAGTGCCAGTGGTAGTTTTATAGGGATTGAATTGAATCAGTAGATTGTTTTGGGTAGTACAGTCATTTTAACAGTGTTGATTCTTCCAATCCAAGAACATGGTATATCTCTCCATCTATTTGTATCATCTTTAATTTCTTTCATCAGTGTCATCATTTTCTGCATATGGGGCTTTTTCTCCTTAGGTAGGTTTATTCCTAGATAGTTTATTCTTTTGGTTGCAATGGTAAATGGGAGTGTTTTCTTTATTTCACTTTCAGATTTTTCATGATTAGTGTATAGGAATGCAAGACATTTCTGCACATTAATTTTGTATCCTCCTACTTTATCAAATTCATTGATTAGCTCTAGCAGTTTTCTGGTAGCATCTTTAGGATTCTCTATGTATAGTATCATGCCTTCTGCAAGCAGTGACAGTGTTACTTGTTCTTTTCCAATTTGGATTCCTTTTATTTTTTTTCTTCTCTGATCACTGTGGCTAAAACTTCCAAAACTATGTTGAATAATAGTGGTGAGAGTGGGCAACCTTGTCTTGTTCCTGATCTTAGTGGAAACGGTTTCATTTTGTCACCATTGAGGACAATGTTTGCTGTGGGTTTGTCATATATGGCCTGTATTATGTTGAGGAAATTTCCCTCTATGCCTACTTTCTGGAGGGTTTTTATGAAAAATGAGTGTTGAATTTTTTCGAAAGCTTTCTTTGCGTCTATTGAGATGATCATATGGTTTTTCTCCTTCAATTCTTTAATATGGTGTATCAGGTTGATTGATTTGCATATATTGAAGAAGTCTTGCATTCCTGGGATAAACCCCACTTGATCATAGTGTATGATCCTTTTAATGCGCTGTAGGGTTCTGTTTGTTAGTATTTTGTTGAGGATTTGTGCATCTATATTCAACAGTGATATTGGCCTATAGTTTTCTTATTTATTTATTTATTTATTTATTTATTTATTTATTTATTTATTTATTTATTTTGGGCTGTGTTGGGTCTTCGTTTCTGTGCGATGGCTTTCTCTAGTTGTGGCAAGTGGGGGCCACTCTTTATCGCGGTGCGCGGGCCTCTCACTGTCGCGGCCTCTCTTGTTGCGGAGCACAAGCTGCAGACGCGCGGGCTCAGTAGTTGTGGCTCACGGGCCAGTCGCTCCGCGGCATGTTGGATCCTCCCAGACCAGGGCTCGAACCCGTGTCCCCCGCATTGGCAGGCAGACTCTCAACCACTGCGTCACAAGGGAAGCCCTATAGTTTTCTTTCTTTGTGACACCTTTGTCTGGTTTTGGTATCACAGTGATGGTGGCCTCGTAGAATGAGTTTGGGAGTGTTCCCACTCTGCTATATTTTGGAAGAGTTTGAGAAGGATAGGTGATAGCTCTTCTCTAAATGTTTGATAAAATTCGCCTGTGAAGCCATCTGGTCCTGGGCTTTTGTCTGTTGGAAGAATTGTAATCACAGTTTCAATTTCAGTGCTAGTGATTGTTTTTTTTTAATATTTTCTATTTCTTCCTGGTTCAGTCTCGGAAGGTTGTGCATTTCTAAGAATTTCTCCATTTCTTCCAGGTGGTTCATTTTATTGGCCTATAGTTGCTTGTAGTAATCTCTCATGATCCTTTGTATTTCTGCAGTGTCAGTTGTTACTTCTTCTTTTTCATTTCTAATTCTATTGATTTGAGTCTTCTCTCTTTTTCTTTGATGCGTCTGGCTAATGGTTTATCAATTTGGTTTATCTTATCAAAGAACCAGCTTTTAGTTGTCTTTGTGTTTTAACATCTTTATTAGAGTATAATTGCTTTACAATGGTGTCTCTGTTTCTGCTATAGCACGAAGTGAATCAGTTATACATATACCTATGTCCCCATATCTCTACCCTCGTGACTCTCCCTCCCTCCCACCCTCTCTATCCCACCCCTCTAGGTGTTCACAAAGCACCGAGCTCATCTCCCTGTGCTATGCGGCTCCTTCCCACTAGCTATGATTTTTATGTTTGGTAGTGTATATATGTCCATGCCACTCTCTCACTTTGTCCCAGCTTACCCTTCCCCCTCCCTGTATCCTTAAGTCGATTCTCGAGTAGGTCTTCATCTTTATTCCCATCTTTCCCCTGGTTCTTCTGATCATTTTCTTTTTCAAAGAAGCAGCTTTTGGTTTTATTGATCTTTGCTGTCGTGTTCTTCATTTCTTTGCCATTTATTTGTGATGTGATTTTTATGACTTCTTTCCTTCTGCTAACTTTGCGGGGTTTTTGTTCTTCTTTCTCTAATTGCATTAGTTGTAAGTTTAGGTTGTTTATTTGAGACGTTTCTTCTTTCTTAAGGTAGGATAGTATTGTTATAGACTTCCCTCTTAGGACTGCTTTTGCTGCATCCCATAGGTTTTGGGTCTTCGTGTTTTCATTGTCATTTGTTTCTAGGTATTTTTTGATTTCCTCTTTGATTTCTGCAGTGATCTCTTGGTTATTAAGTAGTGTGTTGTTCGGGCTCCATGTGTTTGTATTTCTTACAGATTTTTTCCTCTAATTGATATCTAGTCTCATAGCATTGTTTTCGGAAAAGATACTTGATATGATTTCAATTTTCTTAAATTTACCATGGCTTGGTTTGTGACCCACGATATGGTCTATCCTGGAGAATGTTCCATGAGCACTTGAGAAGAATGTGTATTCTGTTGTTTTTGGATGGAATGTCCTATAAATATTATTTAAGTCCATCTCGTTTAATGTATCATTTAAAGCTTGTGTTTCCTCATTTATTTTCATTTTGGATCATCTGTCCATTGGTGAAAGTGGGGTGTTAAAGTCCCCTACTATGACTGTGATACTGTCGATTTCCCCTTTTATGGCTGTTAGTATTTGCCTTATGTAGTGAGGTACTCCTATGTTGGGTGCATAAGTACTTACAATTGTTATATCTTCTTCTTGGATTGATCCCTTGAGCATTATGTAGTGTCCTTCTTTGTCTCTTGTAATAGTCTTTGTTTCAAAGTGTATTTTGTCTGATATGAGAATTGCTACTCCAGCTTGCTTTTGATTTCCATTTGCATGGGCTATCTTTTTCCATCCCCTCACTTTCAGTCTGTATGTGTCCCTAGGTATGAAGTGGGTCTCCTGTAGACAGCATATATACGGGGCTTGTTTTTGTATCCATTCCGCCAATCTATGCCTTTTGGTTGGAGCATTTAATCCATTTACATTTAATGTAATTATCAATATGTATGTTCCTATTACCATTTTCTTAGTTGCTTCGGGTCTTTTCCTTCTCTTGTGTTTCCTGTGTAGAGAAGTTCCTTTAGCATTTGTTGTAAAGCTGGTTTGGTGGTGCTGAATTCTCTTAGCTTTTGCTTATCTGTAAAGGTTTTAACTTCTCCATCAAATCTGAATGAGATCCCTGCTGGGTAGAGTAATCTTGCTTGTAGGTTTTTCTCCTTCATCACTTTAAATATTTCCTGCCACTCCCTTCTGGCTTGCAGAGTTTCTGCTGAAAGGTCAGCTGTTAACCTTATGGAGGTTCCCTTATGTGTGATTTGTTGTGTTTCCCTTGCTGCTTTTAATATTTGTTCTTTGTATGTACTTTTTAATAGTTTGATTAATATGTGTCTTGGCATGTTTCTCCTGGGATTTAACCTGTATGGGACTCTCTGTGATTCCTGCACTTGATTAGCTATTTCCTTTTCCATATTAGGGAAGTTTTCAACTATAATTTCTCAGTCCCTTTCTTTTCCTCTTTTTCTTCTGGGACCCCTATAATTCGGATGTTGGTGCGTTTAATGTTGTCCTAGAAGTGTCTGAAAGTGTCCTCAATTCTTTTCATTTTTTTCCCTTTATTCTGCTCTGCAGTAGTTATTTCCACTCTTTTATCTTCCAGGTCACTTATCCGTTCTTCTGCCTCCGTTATTCTGCTATTGATCCCTTCTAGAGAATTTTTAATTTCATTTATTGTGTTGTTCATCACTGTTTGTTTGCTGTATAGTTTTTCTAGGTTCTTGTAAAAAGTTTCTTTTATTTTCTCCATTCAGTTTCCAAGATTTTGGATCATCTTTAATATCATGGTTATGAATTCTTTTTCAGGTAGACTGCCTATTTCCTGTTCATTTGATAGGTCTGGAGGGTTTTTGCCTTGCTCCCTCATCTGCTGTGTGTTTCTCTGTCTTCTCATTTTGCTTAACTTACTGTGTTTGGGGTCTCCTTATCACAGGCTGCAGGGTCATAGCTCCCGTTGCCTTTGGTGTCTGTCCCCAGTGGCTGAGGTTGGTTGAGTGGGTTGTGTAGGCTTCCTGGTGGAGGGGACTAGTGCCTGTGTTCTGGTGCATGACACTGGATCTTGTCCTTCTGGTGTACAGGTCCACGTCTGGTGGTGTGTTTTGGGGTGTCTGTGGCCTTTCTATGATTTTAGGCAGCCTTTGTGCTAGTGGATGGGGTTGTGTTCCTGTCTTGTTACTTGTTTGGCATTGGGTGTCCAGCACTGTAGCTTGCTGGCCGTTGAATGGAGCTGAGTCTTGGCGTTGAGATGGAGATCTCTGGGAGATTTTCACTGTTTCATATTACATGGAGTTGGTAGGTCTCTTGTGGACCAATGTCCTGAGCTTGGCTGTCCCACCTCAGTGGCACAGCACTGATGCCTGACTGGAGCACCAAGAGCCTGTCCTCCACACTGCTCAGAATTAAAGGGAGGAAAAATAGAAAGAAAGAAGAAAAAGGTAAAATAAAATGCAATAAAATATAGTCATTAAAATAAAATATAATTACTAAGAAAAATATTATTTAAGTAATAAATTAAAAAAAGGACAGAGAGAACCCCAGGAAAAATGATAAAAGCAAAGCTATACAGACCAAATCACACACAGAAGCATACTCATACATGCTCACAAAAATAGAAAAAAGGAATTATATATGTATATATCGTTGCACCCAAAGTCCACCTCCTCAATTTGGGATGATTCATTGTCTATTCAGGTATTCCACATATGCAGGGTACATCAAATTGATTGTGGACATTTAATCCACTTCTCCTGAGGCGGCTGGGAGAGATTTCCCTTTCTCTTCATTGTTTGCACAGCTCCCAGTTTCACCTTTGGATTTGGAACCGCCACTGCGTGTAGGTCACCTGAGTGCGTCTGCTCTTCACTCAGGACGGGGTTAAAGAAGCAGCTGACTCGAGAGCTCTGGCTCGCTCATGTCGGGCGGAGGGAGGGGTACAGATGTGGGGTGAGCCTGCAGCGGCAGAGGGGCAAGCGTGACGTTGCAACAGCCCGAGGCATGCCTTGTGTTCACCTGGGGAAGCTTTCCCTAGATCATTTGACACTGGCAGTGGCAGGCTGCACAGGCTCCTGGGAGGGGAGGTGTGGGTATTGTCCTGTGTTTGCACACAGACTTCTTGGTGGCTGCAGCAGCAGCCTTAGCGTCTCATGCCTGTCTTTGAGGTCCTTGATGATAGCCGCGACTCGCGCCCATCTCTGGAGCTCTTTAAGTGGCACTCTGAATCCCTCTCCTCGTGTACCAGGAAACAAAGAGGCAAGAAAAAGTCCCTTGCCTCTTTGGCAGCTCCAGATATTTTCCCAGACTCCCTCCCAGCTAGCTGTAGCGCACTAGCCCCCTTCAGGCTGTGTTCACGCAGCCAACCCTAGTCCTCTCCCTGGGATCCGAACTCGGATGCCCAGGCCTCAGCTCCAGGACCCCACCCGTCCCAGCAAGAGAGCAGACAAGCCTCTCTGTCTGGTGAGTGCTGGTCAGCACCGATCCTCTGTGCGGGAATCTCTCCGTTTTGCCCTTCGGACCCCTGTTTCTGCACTCTCCTCTGTGGCTCCGAAGTTTCCCCCTCCGCCTCCCACAGTCTCCGACTGCAAAGGGTCTTCCTAGTGTGTGGAAACCTTTCCTCCTTCACAGCTCCCTCCCACTGGTGCAGGTCTGTTCCCTATTCTTTTGTCTCTGTATTTTCTTTTTTATTTTGCAGTACCCAGGTACGTGGGGGAGTTTCTTGCGTTTTGGGAGGTCTGAGGTCTTCTGCCAGCGTTCAGTAGGTGTTCTGTAGGAGTTGTTTCATATGTAGATGTATTTCCGATGTATTTGTGGGGAGGAAGGTGATCTCCACGTCTTACTCTTCCGCCATCTTGAAGCTCCTCCTTCACTGTAGTTTTGATTTGCCTTTCTCTAATGATTAGTGATGTTGAGCATCCTTTCATGTGTCTGTTGGCAGTCTGTATATCTTCTTTTGAGAAATGTCTATTTAGATTTTCTGCCCGTTTTTCGATTGGGTTGTTTGTTTTTTTTGATATTAAGCTGCATGAGCTGCTTGTAAATGTTGGAGATTAATCCTTTGTCATTTGTTTCATCTGCAAATATTTTCTACCATTCTGAGGGTTGTCTTTTCATCTTTTTTATGTTTTCCTTTGCTGTGCAAAGTTTTTAAGTTTCATTAAGTCCCATTTGTTTATTTCTGCTTTTATTTCCAGTTCTCTAGGAGGTGTGTCAAAAAGGATCTTGCTGTGATTTATGTCATAGCGTGTTCTGCCTATGTTTTCCTCTAAGAGTTTGATAGCATCTGGCTTTACATTTAGGTCTTTAATCCATTTTGAGGTTACTTTTGTGTATGCTGTTAGGGAGTGTTCTAATTTCATTGTTTTACATGTAGCTGTCCAGTTTTCCCAGCACCACTTATTGAAGAGGCTGTCTTTTCTCCATTGTATATCCTTGCCTCCGTTATCAATGATGAGTTTATGATATGTGTGTGGGTTTACCTCTGGGCTTTCTATCCTGTTCCATTGATCTATATTTCTGTTTCTGTACCAGTACCATACTGTCATCATTAATGAAGCTTTGTAATATCGTCTGAAGTCAGGGAGCCTGATTCCTCCAGCTCCGTTATGCTTTCTCCAGGTTGCTTTGGCTATTTCGGGATCTTTTGGTTTGCATAAAAACTGTGAAATTACTGTTCTAGTTCTGTGAAAAGTGCCAGTGGTAGTTTTATAGGGATTGAATTGAATCAGTAGATTGTTTTGGGTAGTACAGTCATTTTAACAGTGTTGATTCTTCCAATCCAAGAACATGGTATATCTCTCCATCTATTTGTATCATCTTTAATTTCTTTCATCAGTGTCATCATTTTCTGCATATGGGGCTTTTTCTCCTTAGGTAGGTTTATTCCTAGATAGTTTATTCTTTTGGTTGCAATGGTAAATGGGAGTGTTTTCTTTATTTCACTTTCAGATTTTTCATGATTAGTGTATAGGAATGCAAGACATTTCTGCACATTAATTTTGTATCCTCCTACTTTATCAAATTCATTGATTAGCTCTAGCAGTTTTCTGGTAGCATCTTTAGGATTCTCTATGTATAGTATCATGCCTTCTGCAAGCAGTGACAGTGTTACTTGTTCTTTTCCAATTTGGATTCCTTTTATTTTTTTTCTTCTCTGATCACTGTGGCTAAAACTTCCAAAACTATGTTGAATAATAGTGGTGAGAGTGGGCAACCTTGTCTTGTTCCTGATCTTAGTGGAAACGGTTTCATTTTGTCACCATTGAGGACAATGTTTGCTGTGGGTTTGTCATATATGGCCTGTATTATGTTGAGGAAATTTCCCTCTATGCCTACTTTCTGGAGGGTTTTTATGAAAAATGAGTGTTGAATTTTTTCGAAAGCTTTCTTTGCGTCTATTGAGATGATCATATGGTTTTTCTCCTTCAATTCTTTAATATGGTGTATCAGGTTGATTGATTTGCATATATTGAAGAAGTCTTGCATTCCTGGGATAAACCCCACTTGATCATAGTGTATGATCCTTTTAATGCGCTGTAGGGTTCTGTTTGTTAGTATTTTGTTGAGGATTTGTGCATCTATATTCAACAGTGATATTGGCCTATAGTTTTCTTATTTATTTATTTATTTATTTATTTATTTATTTATTTATTTATTTATTTATTTAGGGCTGTGTTGGGTCTTCGTTTCTGTGCGATGGCTTTCTCTAGTTGTGGCAAGTGGGGGCCACTCTTTATCGCGGTGCGCGGGCCTCTCACTGTCGCGGCCTCTCTTGTTGCGGAGCACAAGCTGCAGACGCGCGGGCTCAGTAGTTGTGGCTCACGGGCCAGTCGCTCCGCGGCATGTTGGATCCTCCCAGACCAGGGCTCGAACCCGTGTCCCCCGCATTGGCAGGCAGACTCTCAACCACTGCGTCACAAGGGAAGCCCTATAGTTTTCTTTCTTTGTGACACCTTTGTCTGGTTTTGGTATCACAGTGATGGTGGCCTCGTAGAATGAGTTTGGGAGTGTTCCCACTCTGCTATATTTTGGAAGAGTTTGAGAAGGATAGGTGATAGCTCTTCTCTAAATGTTTGATAAAATTCGCCTGTGAAGCCATCTGGTCCTGGGCTTTTGTCTGTTGGAAGAATTGTAATCACAGTTTCAACTTCAGTGCTAGTGATTGTTTTTTTTTAATATTTTCTATTTCTTCCTGGTTCAGTCTCGGAAGGTTGTGCATTTCTAAGAATTTCTCCATTTCTTCCAGGTGGTTCATTTTATTGGCCTATAGCTGCTTGTAGTAATCTCTCATGATCCTTTGTATTTCTGCAGTGTCAGTTGTTACTTCTTCTTTTTCATTTCTAATTCTATTGATTTGAGTCTTCTCTCTTTTTCTTTGATGCGTCTGGCTAATGGTTTATCAATTTGGTTTATCTTATCAAAGAACCAGCTTTTAGTTGTCTTTGTGTTTTAACATCTTTATTAGAGTATAATTGCTTTACAATGGTGTCTCTGTTTCTGCTATAGCACGAAGTGAATCAGTTATACATATACCTATGTCCCCATATCTCTACCCTCGTGACTCTCCCTCCCTCCCACCCTCTCTATCCCACCCCTCTAGGTGTTCACAAAGCACCGAGCTCATCTCCCTGTGCTATGCGGCTCCTTCCCACTAGCTATGATTTTTATGTTTGGTAGTGTATATATGTCCATGCCACTCTCTCACTTTGTCCCAGCTTACCCTTCCCCCTCCCTGTATCCTTAAGTCGATTCTCGAGTAGGTCTTCATCTTTATTCCCATCTTTCCCCTGGTTCTTCTGATCATTTTCTTTTTCAAAGAAGCAGCTTTTGGTTTTATTGATCTTTGCTGTCGTGTTCTTCATTTCTTTGCCATTTATTTGTGATGTGATTTTTATGACTTCTTTCCTTCTGCTAACTTTGCGGGGTTTTTGTTCTTCTTTCTCTAATTGCATTAGTTGTAAGTTTAGGTTGTTTATTTGAGACGTTTCTTCTTTCTTAAGGTAGGATAGTATTGTTATAGACTTCCCTCTTAGGACTGCTTTTGCTGCATCCCATAGGTTTTGGGTCTTCGTGTTTTCATTGTCATTTGTTTCTAGGTATTTTTTGATTTCCTCTTTGATTTCTGCAGTGATCTCTTGGTTATTAAGTAGTGTGTTGTTCGGGCTCCATGTGTTTGTATTTCTTACAGATTTTTTCCTCTAATTGATATCTAGTCTCATAGCATTGTTTTCGGAAAAGATACTTGATATGATTTCAATTTTCTTAAATTTACCATGGCTTGGTTTGTGACCCACGATATGGTCTATCCTGGAGAATGTTCCATGAGCACTTGAGAAGAATGTGTATTCTGTTGTTTTTGGATGGAATGTCCTATAAATATTATTTAAGTCCATCTCGTTTAATGTATCATTTAAAGCTTGTGTTTCCTCATTTATTTTCATTTTGGATCATCTGTCCATTGGTGAAAGTGGGGTGTTAAAGTCCCCTACTATGACTGTGATACTGTCGATTTCCCCTTTTATGGCTGTTAGTATTTGCCTTATGTAGTGAGGTACTCCTATGTTGGGTGCATAAGTACTTACAATTGTTATATCTTCTTCTTGGATTGATCCCTTGAGCATTATGTAGTGTCCTTCTTTGTCTCTTGTAATAGTCTTTGTTTCAAAGTGTATTTTGTCTGATATGAGAATTGCTACTCCAGCTTGCTTTTGATTTCCATTTGCATGGGCTATCTTTTTCCATCCCCTCACTTTCAGTCTGTATGTGTCCCTAGGTATGAAGTGGGTCTCCTGTAGACAGCATATATACGGGGCTTGTTTTTGTATCCATTCCGCCAATCTATGCCTTTTGGTTGGAGCATTTAATCCATTTACATTTAATGTAATTATCAATATGTATGTTCCTATTACCATTTTCTTAGTTGCTTCGGGTCTTTTCCTTCTCTTGTGTTTCCTGTGTAGAGAAGTTCCTTTAGCATTTGTTGTAAAGCTGGTTTGGTGGTGCTGAATTCTCTTAGCTTTTGCTTATCTGTAAAGGTTTTAACTTCTCCATCAAATCTGAATGAGATCCCTGCTGGGTAGAGTAATCTTGCTTGTAGGTTTTTCTCCTTCATCACTTTAAATATTTCCTGCCACTCCCTTCTGGCTTGCAGAGTTTCTGCTGAAAGGTCAGCTGTTAACCTTATGGAGGTTCCCTTATGTGTGATTTGTTGTGTTTCCCTTGCTGCTTTTAATATTTGTTCTTTGTATGTACTTTTTAATAGTTTGATTAATATGTGTCTTGGCATGTTTCTCCTGGGATTTAACCTGTATGGGACTCTCTGTGATTCCTGCACTTGATTAGCTATTTCCTTTTCCATATTAGGGAAGTTTTCAACTATAATTTCTCAGTCCCTTTCTTTTCCTCTTTTTCTTCTGGGACCCCTATAATTCGGATGTTGGTGCGTTTAATGTTGTCCTAGAAGTGTCTGAAAGTGTCCTCAATTCTTTTCATTTTTTTCCCTTTATTCTGCTCTGCAGTAGTTATTTCCACTCTTTTATCTTCCAGGTCACTTATCCGTTCTTCTGCCTCCGTTATTCTGCTATTGATCCCTTCTAGAGAATTTTTAATTTCATTTATTGTGTTGTTCATCACTGTTTGTTTGCTGTATAGTTTTTCTAGGTTCTTGTAAAAAGTTTCTTTTATTTTCTCCATTCAGTTTCCAAGATTTTGGATCATCTTTAATATCATGGTTATGAATTCTTTTTCAGGTAGACTGCCTATTTCCTGTTCATTTGATAGGTCTGGAGGGTTTTTGCCTTGCTCCCTCATCTGCTGTGTGTTTCTCTGTCTTCTCATTTTGCTTAACTTACTGTGTTTGGGGTCTCCTTATCACAGGCTGCAGGGTCATAGCTCCCGTTGCCTTTGGTGTCTGTCCCCAGTGGCTGAGGTTGGTTGAGTGGGTTGTGTAGGCTTCCTGGTGGAGGGGACTAGTGCCTGTGTTCTGGTGCATGACACTGGATCTTGTCCTTCTGGTGTACAGGTCCACGTCTGGTGGTGTGTTTTGGGGTGTCTGTGGCCTTTCTATGATTTTAGGCAGCCTTTGTGCTAGTGGATGGGGTTGTGTTCCTGTCTTGTTACTTGTTTGGCATTGGGTGTCCAGCACTGTAGCTTGCTGGCCGTTGAATGGAGCTGAGTCTTGGCGTTGAGATGGAGATCTCTGGGAGATTTTCACTGTTTCATATTACATGGAGTTGGTAGGTCTCTTGTGGACCAATGTCCTGAGCTTGGCTGTCCCACCTCAGTGGCACAGCACTGATGCCTGACTGGAGCACCAAGAGCCTGTCCTCCACACTGCTCAGAATTAAAGGGAGGAAAAATAGAAAGAAAGAAGAAAAAGGTAAAATAAAATGCAATAAAATATAGTCATTAAAATAAAATATAATTACTAAGAAAAATATTATTTAAGTAATAAATTAAAAAAAGGACAGAGAGAACCCCAGGAAAAATGATAAAAGCAAAGCTATACAGACCAAATCACACACAGAAGCATACTCATACATGCTCACAAAAATAGAAAAAAGGAATTATATATGTATATATCGTTGCACCCAAAGTCCACCTCCTCAATTTGGGATGATTCATTGTCTATTCAGGTATTCCACATATGCAGGGTACATCAAATTGATTGTGGACATTTAATCCACTTCTCCTGAGGCGGCTGGGAGAGATTTCCCTTTCTCTTCATTGTTTGCACAGCTCCCAGTTTCACCTTTGGATTTGGAACCGCCACTGCGTGTAGGTCACCTGAGTGCGTCTGCTCTTCACTCAGGACGGGGTTAAAGAAGCAGCTGACTCGAGAGCTCTGGCTCGCTCATGTCGGGCGGAGGGAGGGGTACAGATGTGGGGTGAGCCTGCAGCGGCAGAGGGGCAAGCGTGACGTTGCAACAGCCCGAGGCATGCCTTGTGTTCACCTGGGGAAGCTTTCCCTAGATCATTTGACACTGGCAGTGGCAGGCTGCACAGGCTCCTGGGAGGGGAGGTGTGGGTATTGTCCTGTGTTTGCACACAGACTTCTTGGTGGCTGCAGCAGCAGCCTTAGCGTCTCATGCCTGTCTTTGAGGTCCTTGATGATAGCCGCGACTCGCGCCCATCTCTGGAGCTCTTTAAGTGGCACTCTGAATCCCTCTCCTCGTGTACCAGGAAACAAAGAGGCAAGAAAAAGTCCCTTGCCTCTTTGGCAGCTCCAGATATTTTCCCAGACTCCCTCCCAGCTAGCTGTAGCGCACTAGCCCCCTTCAGGCTGTGTTCACGCAGCCAACCCTAGTCCTCTCCCTGGGATCCGAACTCGGATGCCCAGGCCTCAGCTCCAGGACCCCACCCGTCCCAGCAAGAGAGCAGACAAGCCTCTCTGTCTGGTGAGTGCTGGTCAGCACCGATCCTCTGTGCGGGAATCTCTCCGTTTTGCCCTTCGGACCCCTGTTTCTGCACTCTCCTCTGTGGCTCCGAAGTTTCCCCCTCCGCCTCCCACAGTCTCCGACTGCAAAGGGTCTTCCTAGTGTGTGGAAACCTTTCCTCCTTCACAGCTCCCTCCCACTGGTGCAGGTCTGTTCCCTATTCTTTTGTCTCTGTATTTTCTTTTTTATTTTGCAGTACCCAGGTACGTGGGGGAGTTTCTTGCGTTTTGGGAGGTCTGAGGTCTTCTGCCAGCGTTCAGTAGGTGTTCTGTAGGAGTTGTTTCATATGTAGATGTATTTCCGATGTATTTGTGGGGAGGAAGGTGATCTCCACGTCTTACTCTTCCGCCATCTTGAAGCTCCTCCTTCACTGTAGTTTTGATTTGCCTTTCTCTAATGATTAGTGATGTTGAGCATCCTTTCATGTGTCTGTTGGCAGTCTGTATATCTTCTTTTGAGAAATGTCTATTTAGATTTTCTGCCCGTTTTTCGATTGGGTTGTTTGTTTTTTTTGATATTAAGCTGCATGAGCTGCTTGTAAATGTTGGAGATTAATCCTTTGTCATTTGTTTCATCTGCAAATATTTTCTACCATTCTGAGGGTTGTCTTTTCATCTTTTTTATGTTTTCCTTTGCTGTGCAAAGTTTTTAAGTTTCATTAAGTCCCATTTGTTTATTTCTGCTTTTATTTCCAGTTCTCTAGGAGGTGTGTCAAAAAGGATCTTGCTGTGATTTATGTCATAGCGTGTTCTGCCTATGTTTTCCTCTAAGAGTTTGATAGCATCTGGCTTTACATTTAGGTCTTTAATCCATTTTGAGGTTACTTTTGTGTATGCTGTTAGGGAGTGTTCTAATTTCATTGTTTTACATGTAGCTGTCCAGTTTTCCCAGCACCACTTATTGAAGAGGCTGTCTTTTCTCCATTGTATATCCTTGCCTCCGTTATCAATGATGAGTTTATGATATGTGTGTGGGTTTACCTCTGGGCTTTCTATCCTGTTCCATTGATCTATATTTCTGTTTCTGTACCAGTACCATACTGTCATCATTAATGAAGCTTTGTAATATCGTCTGAAGTCAGGGAGCCTGATTCCTCCAGCTCCGTTATGCTTTCTCCAGGTTGCTTTGGCTATTTCGGGATCTTTTGGTTTGCATAAAAACTGTGAAATTACTGTTCTAGTTCTGTGAAAAGTGCCAGTGGTAGTTTTATAGGGATTGAATTGAATCAGTAGATTGTTTTGGGTAGTACAGTCATTTTAACAGTGTTGATTCTTCCAATCCAAGAACATGGTATATCTCTCCATCTATTTGTATCATCTTTAATTTCTTTCATCAGTGTCATCATTTTCTGCATATGGGGCTTTTTCTCCTTAGGTAGGTTTATTCCTAGATAGTTTATTCTTTTGGTTGCAATGGTAAATGGGAGTGTTTTCTTTATTTCACTTTCAGATTTTTCATGATTAGTGTATAGGAATGCAAGACATTTCTGCACATTAATTTTGTATCCTCCTACTTTATCAAATTCATTGATTAGCTCTAGCAGTTTTCTGGTAGCATCTTTAGGATTCTCTATGTATAGTATCATGCCTTCTGCAAGCAGTGACAGTGTTACTTGTTCTTTTCCAATTTGGATTCCTTTTATTTTTTTTCTTCTCTGATCACTGTGGCTAAAACTTCCAAAACTATGTTGAATAATAGTGGTGAGAGTGGGCAACCTTGTCTTGTTCCTGATCTTAGTGGAAACGGTTTCATTTTGTCACCATTGAGGACAATGTTTGCTGTGGGTTTGTCATATATGGCCTGTATTATGTTGAGGAAATTTCCCTCTATGCCTACTTTCTGGAGGGTTTTTATGAAAAATGAGTGTTGAATTTTTTCGAAAGCTTTCTTTGCGTCTATTGAGATGATCATATGGTTTTTCTCCTTCAATTCTTTAATATGGTGTATCAGGTTGATTGATTTGCATATATTGAAGAAGTCTTGCATTCCTGGGATAAACCCCACTTGATCATAGTGTATGATCCTTTTAATGCGCTGTAGGGTTCTGTTTGTTAGTATTTTGTTGAGGATTTGTGCATCTATATTCAACAGTGATATTGGCCTATAGTTTTCTTATTTATTTATTTATTTATTTATTTATTTATTTATTTATTTATTTATTTATTTTGGGCTGTGTTGGGTCTTCGTTTCTGTGCGATGGCTTTCTCTAGTTGTGGCAAGTGGGGGCCACTCTTTATCGCGGTGCGCGGGCCTCTCACTGTCGCGGCCTCTCTTGTTGCGGAGCACAAGCTGCAGACGCGCGGGCTCAGTAGTTGTGGCTCACGGGCCAGTCGCTCCGCAGCATGTTGGATCCTCCCAGACCAGGGCTCGAACCCGTGTCCCCCGCATTGGCAGGCAGACTCTCAACCACTGCGTCACAAGGGAAGCCCTATAGTTTTCTTTCTTTGTGACACCTTTGTCTGGTTTTGGTATCACAGTGATGGTGGCCTCGTAGAATGAGTTTGGGAGTGTTCCCACTCTGCTATATTTTGGAAGAGTTTGAGAAGGATAGGTGATAGCTCTTCTCTAAATGTTTGATAAAATTCGCCTGTGAAGCCATCTGGTCCTGGGCTTTTGTCTGTTGGAAGAATTGTAATCACAGTTTCAACTTCAGTGCTAGTGATTGTTTTTTTTTAATATTTTCTATTTCTTCCTGGTTCAGTCTCGGAAGGTTGTGCATTTCTAAGAATTTCTCCATTTCTTCCAGGTGGTTCATTTTATTGGCCTATAGCTGCTTGTAGTAATCTCTCATGATCCTTTGTATTTCTGCAGTGTCAGTTGTTACTTCTTCTTTTTCATTTCTAATTCTATTGATTTGAGTCTTCTCTCTTTTTCTTTGATGCGTCTGGCTAATGGTTTATCAATTTGGTTTATCTTATCAAAGAACCAGCTTTTAGTTGTCTTTGTGTTTTAACATCTTTATTAGAGTATAATTGCTTTACAATGGTGTCACTGTTTCTGCTATAGCACGAAGTGAATCAGTTATACATATACCTATGTCCCCATATCTCTACCCTCGTGACTCTCCCTCCCTCCCACCCTCTCTATCCCACCCCTCTAGGTGTTCACAAAGCACCGAGCTCATCTCCCTGTGCTATGCGGCTCCTTCCCACTAGCTATGTTTTTTATGTTTGGTAGTGTATATATGTCCATGCCACTCTCTCACTTTGTCCCAGCTTACCCTTCCCCCTCCCTGTATCCTTAAGTCGATTCTCGAGTAGGTCTTCGTCTTTATTCCCGTCTTTCCCCTGGTTCTTCTGACCATTTTCTTTTTCAAAGAAGCAGCTTTTGGTTTTATTGATCTTTGCTGTCGTGTTCTTCATTTCTTTGCCATTTATTTGTGATGTGATTTTTATGACTTCTTTCCTTCTGCTAACTTTGCGGGGTTTTTGTTCTTCTTTCTCTAATTGCATTAGTTGTAAGTTTAGGTTGTTTATTTGAGACGTTTCTTCTTCCTTAAGGTAGGATAGTATTGTTATAGACTTCCCTCTTAGGACTGCTTTTGCTGCATCCCATAGGTTTTGGGTCTTCGTGTTTTCATTGTCATTTGTTTCTAGGTATTTTTTGATTTCCTCTTTGATTTCTGCAGTGATCTCTTGGTTATTAAGTAGTGTGTTGTTCGGGCTCCATGTGTTTGTATTTCTTACAGATTTTTTCCTCTAATTGATATCTAGTCTCATAGCGTTGTTTTCGGAAAAGATACTTGATATGATTTCAATTTTCTTAAATTTACCATGGCTTGGTTTGTGACCCACGATATGGTCTATCCTGGAGAATGTTCCATGAGCACTTGAGAAGAATGTGTATTCTGTTGTTTTTGGATGGAATGTCCTATAAATATTATTTAAGTCCATCTCGTTTAACGTATCATTTAAAGCTTGTGTTTCCTCATTTATTTTCATTTTGGATCATCTGTCCATTGGTGAAAGTGGGGTGTTAAAGTCCCCTACTATGACTGTGATACTGTCGATTTCCCCTTTTATGGCTGTTAGTATTTGCCTTATGTAGTGAGGTACTCCTATGTTGGGTGCATAAGTACTTACAATTGTTATATCTTCTTCTTGGATTGATCCCTTGAGCATTATGTAGTGTCCTTCTTTGTCTCTTGTAATAGTCTTTGTTTCAAAGTGTATTTTGTCTGATATGAGAATTGCTACTCCAGCTTGCTTTTGATTTCCATTTGCATGGGCTATCTTTTTCCATCCCCTCACTTTCAGTCTGTATGTGTCCCTAGGTATGAAGTGGGTCACCTGTAGACAGCATATATACGGGGCTTGTTTTTGTATCCATTCCGCCAATCTATGCCTTTTGGTTGGAGCATTTAATCCATTTACATTTAATGTAATTATCAATATGTATGTTCCTATTACCATTTTCTTAGTTGCTTCGGGTCTTTTCCTTCTCTTGTGTTTCCTGTGTAGAGAAGTTCCTTTAGCATTTGTTGTAAAGCTGGTTTGGTGGTGCTGAATTCTCTTAGCTTTTGCTTATCTGTAAAGGTCTTAACTTCTCCATCAAATCTGAATGAGATCCCTGCTGGGTAGAGTAATCTTGCTTGTAGGTTTTTCTCCTTCATCACTTTAAATATTTCCTGCCACTCCCTTCTGGCTTGCAGAGTTTCTGCTGAAAGGTCAGCTGTTAACCTTATGGAGGTTCCCTTATGTGTGATTTGTTGTGTTTCCCTTGCTGTTTTTAATATTTGTTCTTTGTATGTACTTTTTAATAGTTTGATTAATATGTGTCTTGGCATGTTTCTCCTGGGATTTAACCTGTATGGGACTCTCTGTGATTCCTGCACTTGATTAGCTATTTCCTTTTCCATATTAGGGAAGTTTTCAACTATAATTTCTCAGTCCCTTTCTTTTCCTCTTTTTCTTCTGGGACCCCTATAATTCGGATGTTGGTGCGTTTAATGTTGTCCTAGAAGTGTCTGAAAGTGTCCTCAATTCTCTTCATTTTTTTCCCTTTATTCTGCTCTGCAGTAGTTATTTCCACTCTTTTATCTTCCAGGTCACTTATCCGTTCTTCTGCCTCCGTTATTCTGCTATTGATCCCTTCTAGAGAATTTTTAATTTCATTTATTGTGTTGTTCATCACTGTTTGTTTGCTGTATAGTTTTTCTAGGTTCTTGTAAAAAGTTTCTTTTATTTTCTCCATTCAATTTCCAAGATTTTGGATCATCTTTAATATCATGGTTATAAATTCTTTTTCAGGTAGACTGCCTATTTCCTGTTCATTTGATAGGTCTGGTGGGTTTTTGCCTTGCTCGCCCATCTGCTGTGTGTTTCTCTGTCTTCTCATTTTGCCTAACGTAATATGTTTGGGGTCTCCTTATCACAGGCTTCAGGGTCGTAGCTCCCGTTGCCTTTGGTGTCTGTCCCCAGTGGCTGAGGTTGGTTGAGTGGGTTGTGTAGGCTTCCTGGTGGAGGGGACTAGTGCCTGTGTTCTGGTGCATGACACTGGATCTTGTCCTTCTGGTGTACAGGTCCACGTCTGGTGGTGTGTTTAGGGGTGTCTGTGGCCTTTCTATGATTTTAGGCAGCCTTTGTGCTAGTGGATGGGGTTGTGTTCCTGTCTTGATACTTGTTTGGCATTGGGTGTCCAGCACTGTAGCTTGCTGGCCGTTGAATGGAGCTGAGTCTTGGCGTTGAGATGGAGATCTCTGGGAGATTTTCACTGTTTCATATTACATGGAGTTGGTAGGTCTCTTGTGGACCAATGTCCTGAGCTTGGCTGTCCCACCTCAGTGGCACAGCGCTGATGCCTGACTGGAGCACCAAGAGCCTGTCCTCCACACGGCTCAGAATTAAAGGGAGGAAAAATAGAAAGAAAGAAGAAGAAGATAAAATAAAATACAATAAAATATAGTTATTAAAATAAAAAATAATTACTAAGAAAAATATTATTTAAGTAATAAATTAAAAAAAGGACAGAGAGAACCCCAGGAAAAATGATAAAAGCAAAGCTATACAGACCAAATCACACACAGAAGCATACTCATACATGCTCACAAAAATAGAAAAAAGGAATTATATATGTATATATCGTTGCACCCAAAGTCCACCTCCTCAATTTGGGATGATTCATTGTCTATTCAGGTATTCCACATATGCAGGGTACATCAAATTGATTGTGGACATTTAATCCACTTCTCCTGAGGCGGCTGGGAGAGATTTCCCTTTCTCTTCATTGTTTGCACAGCTCCCAGTTTCACCTTTGGATTTGGAACCGCCACTGCGTGTAGGTCACCTGAGTGCGTCTGCTCTTCACTCAGGACGGGGTTAAAGAAGCAGCTGACTCGAGAGCTCTGGCTCGCTCATGTCGGGCGGAGGGAGGGGTACAGATGTGGGGTGAGCCTGCAGCGGCAGAGGGGCAAGCGTGACGTTGCAACAGCCCGAGGCATGCCTTGTGTTCACCTGGGGAAGCTTTCCCTAGATCATTTGACACTGGCAGTGGCAGGCTGCACAGGCTCCTGGGAGGGGAGGTGTGGGTATTGTCCTGTGCTTGCACACAGACTTCTTGGTGGCTGCAGCAGCAGCCTTAGCGTCTCATGCCCGTCTTTGAGGTCCTTGATGATAGCCGCGACTCGCGCCCATCTCTGGAGCTCTTTAAGTGGCACTCTGAATCCCTCTCCTCGTGTACCAGGAAACAAAGAGGCAAGAAAAAGTCTCTTGCCTCTTTGGCAGCTCCAGATATTTTCCCAGACTCCCTCCCAGCTAGCTGTAGCGCACTAGCCCCCTTCAGGCTGTGTTCACGCAGCCAACCCCAGTCCTCTCCCTGGGATCCGAACTCGGATGCCCAGGCCTCAGCTCCAGGACCCCACCCGTCCCAGCAAGAGAGCAGACAAGCCTCTCTGTCTGGTGAGTGCTGGTCAGCACCGATCCTCTGTGCGGGAATCTCTCCGTTTTGCCCTTCGGACCCCTGTTTCTGCGCTCTCCTCTGTGGCTCCGAAGTTTCCCCCTCCGCCACCCACAGTCTCCGACTGCAAAGGGGCTTCCTAGTGTGTGGAAACCTTTCCTCCTTCACAGCTCCCTCCCACTGGTGCAGGTCTGTTCCCTATTCTTTTGTCTCTGTATTTTCTTTTTTATTTTGCAGTACCCAGGTACGTGGGGGAGTTTCTTGCGTTTTGGGAGGTCTGAGGTCTTCTGCCAGCGTTCAGTAGGTGTTCTGTAGGAGTTGTTTCACATGTAGATGTATTTCCGATGTATTTGTGGGGAGGAAGGTGATCTCCACGTCTTACTCTTCCGCCATCTTGAAGCTCCTCCTTCACTGTAGTTTTGATTTGCCTTTCTCTAATGATTAGTGATGTTGAGCATCCTTTCATGTGTCTGTTGGCAGTCTGTATATCTTCTTTTGAGAAATGTCTATTTAGATTTTCTGCCCGTTTTTCGATTGGGTTGTTTGTTTTTTTTGATATTAAGCTGCATGAGCTGCTTGTAAATGTTGGAGATTAATCCTTTGTCATTTGTTTCATCTGCAAATATTTTCTACCATTCTGAGGGTTGTCTTTTCATCTTTTTTATGTTTTCCTTTGCTGTGCAAAGTTTTTAAGTTTCATTAAGTCCCATTTGTTTATTTCTGCTTTTATTTCCATTTCTCTAGGAGGTGTGCCAAAAAGGATCTTGCTGTGATTTATGTCATAGCGTGTTCTGCCTATGTTTTCCTCTAAGAGTTTGATAGCATCTGGCTTTACATTTAGGTCTTTAATCCATTTTGAGGTTACTTTTGTGTATGCTGTTAGGGAGTGTTCTAATTTCATTGTTTTACATGTAGCTGTCCAATTTTCCCAGCACCACTTATTGAAGAGGCTGTCTTTTCTCCATTGTATATCCTTGCCTCCGTTATCAATGATGAGTTTATGATATGTGTGTGGGTTTACCTCTGGGCTTTCTATCCTGTTCCATTGATCTATATTTCTGTTTCTGTGCCAGTACCATACTGTCATCATTAATGAAGCTTTGTAATATCGTCTGAAGTCAGGGAGCCTGATTCCTCCAGCTCCGTTATGCTTTCTCCAGGTTGCTTTGGCTATTTCGGGATCTTTTGGTTTGCATAAAAACTGTGAAATTACTGTTCTAGTTCTGTGAAAAGTGCCAGTGGTAGTTTTATAGGGATTGCATTGAATCAGTAGATTGTTTTGGGTAGTACAGTCATTTTAACAGTGTTGATTCTTCCAATCCAAGAACATGGTATATCTCTCCATCTATTTGTATCATCTTTAATTTCTTTCATCAGTGTCATCATTTTCTGCATATGGGGCTTTTTCTCCTTAGGTAGGTTTATTCCTAGATAGTTTATTCTTTTGGTTGCAATGGTAAATGGGAGTGTTTTCTTTATTTCACTTTCAGATTTTTCATGATTAGTGTATAGGAATGCAAGACATTTCTGCACATTAATTTTGTATCCTCCTACTTTATCAAATTCATTGATTAGCTCTAGCAGTTTTCTGGTAGCATCTTTAGGATTCTCTATGTATAGTATCATGCCTTCTGCAAGCAGTGACAGTGTTACTTGTTCTTTTCCAATTTGGATTCCTTTTATTTTTTTTCTTCTCTGATCACTGTGGCTAAAACTTCCAAAACTATGTTGAATAATAGTGGTGAGAGTGGGCAACCTTGTCTTGTTCCTGATCTTAGTGGAAACGGTTTCATTTTGTCACCATTGAGGACAATGTTTGCTGTGGGTTTGTCATATATGGCCTGTATTATGTTGAGGAAATTTCCCTCTATGCCTACTTTCTGGAGGGTTTTTATGAAAAATGAGTGTTGAATTTTTTCGAAAGCTTTCTTTGCGTCTATTGAGATGATCATATGGTTTTTCTCCTTCAATTCTTTAATATGGTGTATCAGGTTGATTGATTTGCATATATTGAAGAAGTCTTGCATTCCTGGGATAAACCCCACTTGATCATAGTGTATGATCCTTTTAATGCGCTGTAGGGTTCTGTTTGTTAGTATTTTGTTGAGGATTTGTGCATCTATATTCAACAGTGATATTGGCCTATAGTTTTCTTATTTATTTATTTATTTATTTATTTATTTATTTATTTATTTATTTATTTTGGGCTGTGTTGGGTCTTCGTTTCTGTGCGATGGCTTTCTCTAGTTGTGGCAAGTGGGGGCCACTCTTTATCGCGGTGCGCGGGCCTCTCACTGTCGCGGCCTCTCTTGTTGCGGAGCACAAGCTGCAGACGCGCGGGCTCAGTAGTTGTGGCTCACGGGCCAGTCGCTCCGTGGCATGTTGGATCCTCCCAGACCAGGGCTCGAACCCGTGTCCCCCGCATTGGCAGGCAGACTCTCAACCACTGCGTCACAAGGGAAGCCCTATAGTTTTCTTTCTTTGTGACACCTTTGTCTGGTTTTGGTATCACAGTGATGGTGGCCTCGTAGAATGAGTTTGGGAGTGTTCCCACTCTGCTATATTTTGGAAGAGTTTGAGAAGGATAGGTGATAGCTCTTCTCTAAATGTTTGATAAAATTCGCCTGTGAAGCCATCTGGTCCTGGGCTTTTGTCTGTTGGAAGAATTGTAATCACAGTTTCAATTTCAGTGCTAGTGATTGTTTTTTTTTAATATTTTCTATTTCTTCCTGGTTCAGTCTCGGAAGGTTGTGCATTTCTAAGAATTTCTCCATTTCTTCCAGGTGGTTCATTTTATTGGCCTATAGTTGCTTGTAGTAATCTCTCATGATCCTTTGTATTTCTGCAGTGTCAGTTGTTACTTCTTCTTTTTCATTTCTAATTCTATTGATTTGAGTCTTCTCTCTTTTTCTTTGATGCGTCTGGCTAATGGTTTATCAATTTGGTTTATCTTATCAAAGAACCAGCTTTTAGTTGTCTTTGTGTTTTAACATCTTTATTAGAGTATAATTGCTTTACAATGGTGTCTCTGTTTCTGCTATAGCACGAAGTGAATCAGTTATACATATACCTATGTCCCCATATCTCTACCCTCGTGACTCTCCCTCCCTCCCACCCTCTCTATCCCACCCCTCTAGGTGTTCACAAAGCACCGAGCTCATCTCCCTGTGCTATGCGGCTCCTTCCCACTAGCTATGTTTTTTATGTTTGGTAGTGTATATATGTCCATGCCACTCTCTCACTTTGTCCCAGCTTACCCTTCCCCCTCCCTGTATCCTTAAGTCGATTCTCGAGTAGGTCTTCATCTTTATTCCCTTCTTTCCCCTGGTTCTTCTGATCATTTTCTTTTTCAAAGAAGCAGCTTTTGGTTTTATTGATCTTTGCTGTCGTGTTCTTCATTTCTTTGCCATTTATTTGTGATGTGATTTTTATGACTTCTTTCCTTCTGCTAACTTTGCGGGGTTTTTGTTCTTCTTTCTCTAATTGCATTAGTTGTAAGTTTAGGTTGTTTATTTGAGACGTTTCTTCTTTCTTAAGGTAGGATAGTATTGTTATAGACTTCCCTCTTAGGACTGCTTTTGCTGCATCCCATAGGTTTTGGGTCTTCGTGTTTTCATTGTCATTTGTTTCTAGGTATTTTTTGATTTCCTCTTTGATTTCTGCAGTGATCTCTTGGTTATTAAGTAGTGTGTTGTTCGGGCTCCATGTGTTTGTATTTCTTTCAGATTTTTTCCTCTAATTGATATCTAGTCTCATAGCGTTGTTTTCGGAAAAGATACTTGATATGATTTCAATTTTCTTAAATTTACCATGGCTTGGTTTGTGACCCACGATATGGTCTATCCTGGAGAATGTTCCATGAGCACTTGAGAAGAATGTGTATTCTGTTGTTTTTGGATGGAATGTCCTATAAATATTATTTAAGTCCATCTCGTTTAACGTATCATTTAAAGCTTGTGTTTCCTCATTTATTTTCATTTTGGATCATCTGTCCATTGGTGAAAGTGGGGTGTTAAAGTCCCCTACTATGACTGTGATACTGTCGATTTCCCCTTTTATGGCTGTTAGTATTTGCCTTATGTAGTGAGGTACTCCTATGTTGGGTGCATAAGTACTTACAATTGTTATATCTTCTTCTTGGATTGATCCCTTGAGCATTATGTAGTGTCCTTCTTTGTCTCTTGTAATAGTCTTTGTTTCAAAGTGTATTTTGTCTGATATGAGAATTGCTACTCCAGCTTGCTTTTGATTTCCATTTGCATGGGCTATCTTTTTCCATCCCCTCACTTTCAGTCTGTATGTGTCCCTAGGTATGAAGTGGGTCTCCTGTAGACAGCATATATACGGGGCTTGTTTTTGTATCCATTCCGCCAATCTATGCCTTTTGGTTGGAGCATTTAATCCATTTACATTTAATGTAATTATCAATATGTATGTTCCTATTACCATTTTCTTAGTTGCTTCGGGTCTTTTCCTTCTCTTGTGTTTCCTGTGTAGAGAAGTTCCTTTAGCATTTGTTGTAAAGCTGGTTTGGTGGTGCTGAATTCTCTTAGCTTTTGCTTATCTGTAAAGGTTTTAACTTCTCCATCAAATCTGAATGAGATCCCTGCTGGGTAGAGTAATCTTGCTTGTAGGTTTTTCTCCTTCATCACTTTAAATATTTCCTGCCACTCCCTTCTGGCTTGCAGAGTTTCTGCTGAAAGGTCAGCTGTTAACCTTATGGAGGTTCCCTTATGTGTGATTTGTTGTGTTTCCCTTGCTGCTTTTAATATTTGTTCTTTGTATGTACTTTTTAATAGTTTGATTAATATGTGTCTTGGCATGTTTCTCCTGGGATTTAACCTGTATGGGAGTCTCTGTGATTCCTGCACTTGATTAGCTATTTCCTTTTCCATATTAGGGAAGTTTTCAACTATAATTTCTCAGTCCCTTTCTTTTCCTCTTTTTCTTCTGGGACCCCTATAATTCGGATGTTGGTGCGTTTAATGTTGTCCTAGAAGTGTCTGAAAGTGTCCTCAATTCTTTTCATTTTTTTCCCTTTATTCTGCTCTGCAGTAGTTATTTCCACTCTTTTATCTTCCAGGTCACTTATCCGTTCTTCTGCCTCCGTTATTCTGCTATTGATCCCTTCTAGAGAATTTTTAATTTCATTTATTGTGTTGTTCATCACTGTTTGTTTGCTGTATAGTTTTTCTAGGTTCTTGTAAAAAGTTTCTTTTATTTTCTCCATTCAGTTTCCAAGATTTTGGATCATCTTTAATATCATGGTTATGAATTCTTTTTCAGGTAGACTGCCTATTTCCTGTTCATTTGATAGGTCTGGTGGGTTTTTGCCTTGCTCCCTCATCTGCTGTGTGTTTCTCTGTCTTCTCATTTTGCTTAACTTACTGTGTTTGGGGTCTCCTTATCACAGGCTGCAGGGTCATAGCTCCCGTTGCCTTTGGTGTCTGTCCCCAGTGGCTGAGGTTGGTTGAGTGGGTTGTGTAGGCTTCCTGGTGGAGGGGACTAGTGCCTGTGTTCTGGTGCATGACACTGGATCTTGTCCTTCTGGTGTACAGGTCCACGTCTGGTGGTGTGTTTTGGGGTGTCTGTGGCCTTTCTATGATTTTAGGCAGCCTTTGTGCTAGTGGATGGGGTTGTGTTCCTGTCTTGTTACTTGTTTGGCATTGGGTGTCCAGCACTGTAGCTTGCTGGCCGTTGAATGGAGCTGAGTCTTGGCGTTGAGATGGAGATCTCTGGGAGATTTTCACTGTTTCATATTACATGGAGTTGGTAGGTCTCTTGTGGACCAATGTCCTGAGCTTGGCTGTCCCACCTCAGTGGCACAGCACTGATGCCTGACTGGAGCACCAAGAGCCTGTCCTCCACACTGCTCAGAATTAAAGGGAGGAAAAATAGAAAGAAAGAAGAAAAAGGTAAAATAAAATGCAATAAAATATAGTCATTAAAATAAAATATAATTACTAAGAAAAATATTATTTAAGTAATAAATTAAAAAAAGGACAGAGAGAACCCCAGGAAAAATGATAAAAGCAAAGCTATACAGACCAAATCACACACAGAAGCATACGCATACATGCTCACAAAAATAGAAAAACGGAATTATATATGTATATATCGTTGCTCCCAAAGTCCACCTCCTCAATTTGGGATGATACATTGTCTATTCAGGTATTCGACATATGCAGGGTACATCAAGTTGATTGTGGACATTTAATCCACTGCTCCTGAGGCGGCTGGGAGAGATTTCCCTTTCTCTTCATTGTTTGCACAGCTCCCAGTTTCAGCTTTGGATTTGGAACCGCCACTGCGTGTAGGTCACCTGAGTGCGTCTGCTCTTCACTCAGACAGGACGGGGTTAAAGAAGCAGCTGACTCGAGAGCTCTGGCTCGCTCAGGTCGGGCGGAGGGAGGGGTACAGATGTGGGGTGAGCCTGCAGCGGCAGAGGGGCAAGCGTGACGTTGCAACAGCCCGAGGCATGCCTTGTGTTCACCTGGGGAAGCTTTCCCTAGATCATTTGACACTGGCAGTGGCAGGCTGCACAGGCTCCTGGGAGGGGAGGTGTGGGTATTGTCCTGTGCTTGCACACAGACTTCTTGGTGGCTGCAGCAGCAGCCTTAGCGTCTCATGCCCGTCTTTGAGGTCCTTGATGATAGCCGCGACTCGCGCCCATCTCTGGAGCTCTTTAAGTGGCACTCTGAATCCCTCTCCTCGTGTACCAGGAAACAAAGAGGCAAGAAAAAGTCCCTTGCCTCTTTGGCAGCTCCAGATATTTTCCCAGACTCCCTCCCAGCTAGCTGTAGCGCACTAGCCCCCTTCAGGCTGTGTTCACGCAGCCAACCCCAGTCCTCTCCCTGGGATCCGAACTCGGATGCCCAAGCCTCAGCTCCAGGACCCCACCCGTCCCAGCAAGAGAGCAGACAAGCCTCTCTGTCTGGTGAGTGCTGGTCAGCACCGATCCTCTGTGCGGGAATCTCTCCGCTTTGCCCTTCGCACCCCTGTTTCTGCGCTCTCCTCTGTGGCTCCGAAGTTTCCCCCTCCACCTCCCACAGTCTCCGACTGCAAAGGGGCTTCCTAGTGTGTGGAAACCTTTCCTCCTTCACAGCTCCCTCCCACTGGTGCAGGTCTGTTCCCTATTCTTTTGTCTCTGTATTTTCTTTTTTATTTTGCAGTACCCAGGTACGTGGGGGAGTTTCTTGCGTTTTGGGAGGTCTGAGGTCTTCTGCCAGCGTTCAGTAAGTGTTCTGTAGGAGTTGTTTCACATGTAGATGTATTTCCGATGTATTTGTGGGGAGGAAGGTGATCTCCACGTCTTACTCTTCCGCCATCTTGAAGCTCCTCCTTCACTGTAGTTTTGATTTGCCTTTCTCTAATGATTAGTGATGTTGAGCATCCTTTCATGTGTCTGTTGGGAGTCTGTATATCTTCTTTTGAGAAATGTCTATTTAGATTTTCTGCCCGTTTTTCGATTGGGTTGTTTGTTTTTTTTGATATTAAGCTGCATGAGCTGCTTGTAAATGTTGGAGATTAATCCTTTGTCATTTGTTTCATCTGCAAATATTTTCTACCATTCTGAGGGTTGTCTTTTCATCTTTTTTATGTTTTCCTTTGCTGTGCAAAGTTTTTAAGTTTCATTAAGTCCCATTTGTTTATTTCTGCTTTTATTTCCATTTCTCTAGGAGGTGTGTCAAAAAGGATCTTGCTGTGATTTATGTCATAGCGTGTTCTGCCTATGTTTTCCTCTAAGAGTTTGATAGCATCTGGCTTTACATTTAGGTCTTTAATCCATTTTGAGGTTACTTTTGTGTATGCTGTTAGGGAGTGTTCTAATTTCATTGTTTTACATGTAGCTGTCCAGCTTTCCCAGCACCACTTATTGAAGAGGCTGTCTTTTCTCCATTGTATATCCTTGCCTCCGTTATCAATGATGAGTTTATGATATGTGTGTGGGTTTACCTCTGGGCTTTCTATCCTGTTCCATTGATCTATATTTCTGTTTCTGTGCCAGTACCATACTGTCATCATTAATGAAGCTTTGTAATATCGTCTGAAGTCAGGGAGCCTGATTCCTCCAGCTCCGTTATGCTTTCTCCAGGTTGCTTTGGCTATTTCGGGATCTTTTGGTTTGCATAAAAACTGTGAAATTACTGTTCTAGTTCTGTGAAAAGTGCCAGTGGTAGTTTTATAGGGATTGCATTGAATCAGTAGATTGTTTTGGGTAGTACAGTCATTTTAACAGTGTTGATTCTTCCAATCCAAGAACATGGTATATCTCTCCATCTATTTGTATCATCTTTAATTTCTTTCATCAGTGTCATCATTTTCTGCATATGGGGCTTTTTCTCCTTAGGTAGGTTTATTCCTAGATAGTTTATTCTTTTGGTTGCAATGGTAAATGGGAGTGTTTTCTTTATTTCACTTTCAGATTTTTCATGATTAGTGTATAGGAATGCAAGACATTTCTGCGCATTAATTTTGTATCCTCCTACTTTAACAAATTCATTGATTAGCTCTAGCAGTTTTCTGGTAGCATCTTTAGGATTCTCTATGTATAGTATCATGCCTTCTGCAAGCAGTGACAGCGTTACTTGTTCTTTTCCAATTTGGATTCCTTTTATTTTTTTTCTTCTCTGATCACTGTGGCTAAAACTGCCAAAACTATGTTGAATAATAGTGGTGAGAGTGGGCAACCTTGTCTTGTTCCTGATCTTAGTGGAAACGGTTTCATTTTGTCACCATTGAGGACAATGTTTGCTGTGGGTTTGTCATATATGGCCTGTATTATGTTGAGGAAAGTTCCCTCTATGCCTACTTTCTGGAGGGTTTTTATGAAAAATGAGTGTTGAATTTTGTCGAAAGCTTTCTTTGCGTCTATTGAGATGATCATATGGTTTTTCTCCTTCAATTCTTTAATATGGTGTATCAGGTTGATTGACTTGCATATATTGAAGAAGTCTTGCATTCCTGGGATAAAACCCACTTGAGCATAGTGTATGATCCTTTTAATGCGCTGTAGGGTTCTGTTTGTTAGTATTGTGTTGAGGATTTGTGCATCTATATTCAACAGTGATATTGGCCTATAGTTTTCTTATTTATTTATTTATTTATTTATTTATTCATTTATTTATTTTGGGCTGTGTTGGGTCTTCGTTTCTGTGCGATGGCTTTCTCTAGTTGTGGCAAGTGGGGGCCACTCTTTATCGCGGTGCGCGGGCCTCTCACTGTCGCGGCCTCTCTTGTTGCGGAGCACAAGCTGCAGACGCGCGGGCTCAGTAGTTGTGGCTCACGGGCCAGTCGCTCCGCGGCATGTTGGATCCTCCCAGACCAGGGCTCGAACCCGTGTCCCCCGCATTGGCAGGCAGACTCTCAACCACTGCGTCACAAGGGAAGCCCTATAGTTTTCTTTCTTTGTGACACCTTTGTCTGGTTTTGGTATCACAGTGATGGTGGCCTCGTAGAATGAGTTTGGGAGTGTTCCCACTCTGCTATATTTTGGAAGAGTTTGAGAAGGATAGGTGATAGCTCTTCTCTAAATGTTTGATAAAATTCGCCTGTGAAGCCATCTGGTCCTGGGCTTTTGTCTGTTGGAAGAATTGTAATCACAGTTTCAATTTCAGTGCTAGTGATTGTTTTTTTTTAATATTTTCTATTTCTTCCTGGTTCAGTCTCGGAAGGTTGTGCATTTCTAAGAATTTCTCCATTTCTTCCAGGTGGTTCATTTTATTGGCCTATAGCTGCTTGTAGTAATCTCTCATGATCCTTTGTATTTCTGCAGTGTCAGTTGTTACTTCTTCTTTTTCATTTCTAATTCTATTGATTTGAGTCTTCTCTCTTTTTCTTTGATGCGTCTGGCTAATGGTTTATCAATTTGGTTTATCTTATCAAAGAACCAGCTTTTAGTTGTCTTTGTGTTTTAACATCTTTATTAGAGTATAATTGCTTTACAATGGTGTCACTGTTTCTGCTATAGCACGAAGTGAATCAGTTATACATATACCTATGTCCCCATATCTCTACCCTCGTGACTCTCCCTCCCTCCCACCCTCTCTATCCCACCCCTCTAGGTGTTCACAAAGCACCGAGCTCATCTCCCTGTGCTATGCGGCTCCTTCCCACTAGCTATGTTTTTTATGTTTGGTAGTGTATATATGTCCATGCCACTGTCTCACTTTGTCCCAGCTTACCCTTCCCCCTCCCTGTATCCTTAAGTCGATTCTCGAGTAGGTCTTCATCTTTATTCCCGTCTTTCCCCTGGTTCTTCTGACCATTTTCTTTTTCAAAGAAGCAGCTTTTGGTTTTATTGATCTTTGCTGTCGTGTTCTTCATTTCTTTGCCATTTATTTGTGATGTGATTTTTATGACTTCTTTCCTTCTGCTAACTTTGCGGGGTTTTTGTTCTTCTTTCTCTAATTGCATTAGTTGTAAGTTTAGGTTGTTTATTTGAGACGTTTCTTCTTCCTTAAGGTAGGATAGTATTGTTATAGACTTCCCTCTTAGGACTGCTTTTGCTGCATCCCATAGGTTTTGGGTCTTCGTGTTTTCATTGTCATTTGTTTCTAGGTATTTTTTGATTTCCTCTTTGATTTCTGCAGTGATCTCTTGGTTATTAAGTAGTGTGTTGTTCGGGCTCCATGTGTTTGTATTTCTTACAGATTTTTTCCTCTAATTGATATCTAGTCTCATAGCGTTGTTTTCGGAAAAGATACTTGATATGATTTCAATTTTCTTAAATTTACCATGGCTTGGTTTGTGACCCACGATATGGTCTATCCTGGAGAATGTTCCATGAGCACTTGAGAAGAATGTGTATTCTGTTGTTTTTGGATGGAATGTCCTATAAATATTATTTAAGTCCATCTCGTTTAACGTATCATTTAAAGCTTGTGTTTCCTCATTTATTATCATTTTGGATCATCTGTCCATTGGTGAAAGTGGGGTGTTAAAGTCCCCTACTATGACTGTGATACTGTCGATTTCCCCTTTTATGGCTGTTAGTATTTGCCTTATGTAGTGAGGTACTCCTATGTTGGGTGCATAAGTACTTACAATTGTTATATCTTCTTCTTGGATTGATCCCTTGAGCATTATGTAGTGTCCTTCTTTGTCTCTTGTAATAGTCTTTGTTTCAAAGTGTATTTTGTCTGATATGAGAATTGCTACTCCAGCTTGCTTTTGATTTCCATTTGCATGGGCTATCTTTTTCCATCCCCTCACTTTCAGTCTGTATGTGTCCCTAGGTATGAAGTGGGTCTCCTGTAGACAGCATATATACGGGGCTTGTTTTTGTATCCATTCCGCCAATCTATGCCTTTTGGTTGGAGCATTTAATCCATTTACATTTAATGTAATTATCAATATGTATGTTCCTATTACCATTTTCTTAGTTGCTTCGGGTCTTTTCCTTCTCTTGTGTTTCCTGTGTAGAGAAGTTCCTTTAGCATTTGTTGTAAAGCTGGTTTGGTGGTGCTGAATTCTCTTAGCTTTTGCTTATCTGTAAAGGTTTTAACTTCTCCATCAAATCTGAATGAGATCCCTGCTGGGTAGAGTAATCTTGCTTGTAGGTTTTTCTCCTTCATCACTTTAAATATTTCCTGCCACTCCCTTCTGGCTTGCAGAGTTTCTGCTGAAAGGTCAGCTGTTAACCTTATGGAGGTTCCCTTATGTGTGATTTGTTGTGTTTCCCTTGCTGCTTTTAATATTTGTTCTTTGTATGTACTTTTTAATAGTTTGATTAATATGTGTCTTGGCATGTTTCTCCTGGGATTTAACCTGTATGGGACTCTCTGTGATTCCTGCACTTGATTAGCTATTTCCTTTTCCATATTAGGGAAGTTTTCAACTATATTTTCTCAGTCCCTTTCTTTTCCTCTTTTTCTTCTGGGACCCCTATAATTCGGATGTTGGTGCGTTTAATGTTGTCCTAGAAGTGTCTGAAAGTGTCCTCAATTCTCTTCATTTTTTTCCCTTTATTCTGCTCTGCAGTAGTTATTTCCACTCTTTTATCTTCCAGGTCACTTATCCGTTCTTCTGCCTCCGTTATTCTGCTATTGATCCCTTCTAGAGAATTTTTAATTTCATTTATTGTGTTGTTCATCACTGTTTCTTTGCTGTATAGTTTTTCTAGGTTCTTGTAAAAAGTTTCTTTTATTTTCTCCATTCAATTTCCAAGATTTTGGATCATCTTTAATATCATGGTTATAAATTCTTTTTCAGGTAGACTGCCTATTTCCTGTTCATTTGATAGGTCTGGTGGGTTTTTGCCTTGCTCGCCCATCTGCTGTGTGTTTCTCTGTCTTCTCATTTTGCCTAACGTAATATGTTTGGGGTCTCCTTATCACAGGCTTCAGGGTCGTAGCTCCCGTTGCCTTTGGTGTCTGTCCCCAGTGGCTGAGGTTGGTTGAGTGGGTTGTGTAGGCTTCCTGGTGGAGGGGACTAGTGCCTGTGTTCTGGTGCATGACACTGGATCTTGTCCTTCTGGTGTACAGGTCCACGTCTGGTGGTGTGTTTAGGGGTGTCTGTGGCCTTTCTATGATTTTAGGCAGCCTGTGTGCTAGTGGATGGGGTTGTGTTCCTGTCTTGATACTTGTTTGGCATTGGGTGTCCAGCACTGTAGCTTGCTGGCCGTTGAATGGAGCTGAGTCTTGGTGTTGAGATGGAGATCTCTGGGAGATTTTCACTGTTTCATATTACATGGAGTTGGTAGGTCTCTTGTGGACCAATGTCCTGAGCTTGGCTGTCCCACCTCAGTGGCACAGCGCTGATGCCTGACTGGAGCACCAAGAGCCTGTCCTCCACACGGCTCAGAATTAAAGGGAGGAAAAATAGAAAGAAAGAAGAAGAAGATAAAATAAAATACAATAAAATATAGTTATTAAAATAAAAAATAATTACTAAGAAAAATATTATTTAAGTAATAAATTAAAAAAAGGACAGAGAGAACCCCAGGAAAAATGATAAAAGCAAAGCTATACAGACCAAATCACACACAGAAGCATACTCATACATGCTCACAAAAATAGAAAAAAGGAATTATATATGTATATATCGTTGCACCCAAAGTCCACCTCCTCAATTTGGGATGATTCATTGTCTATTCAGGTATTCCACATATGCAGGGTACATCAAATTGATTGTGGACATTTAATCCACTTCTCCTGAGGCGGCTGGGAGAGATTTCCCTTTCTCTTCATTGTTTGCACAGCTCCCAGTTTCACCTTTGGATTTGGAACCGCCACTGCGTGTAGGTCACCTGAGTGCGTCTGCTCTTCACTCAGGACGGGGTTAAAGAAGCAGCTGACTCGAGAGCTCTGGCTCGCTCAGGTCGGGCGGAGGGAGGGGTACAGATGTGGGGTGAGCCTGCAGCGGCAGAGGGGCAAGCGTGACGTTGCAACAGCCCGAGGCATGCCTTGTGTTCACCTGGGGAAGCTTTCCCTAGATCATTTGACACTGGCAGTGGCAGGCTGCACAGGCTCCTGGGAGGGGAGGTGTGGGTATTGTCCTGTGCTTGCACACAGACTTCTTGGTGGCTGCAGCAGCAGCCTTAGCGTCTCATGCCCGTCTTTGAGGTCCTTGATGATAGCCGCGACTCGCGCCCATCTCTGGAGCTCTTTAAGTGGCACTCTGAATCCCTCTCCTCGTGTACCAGGAAACAAAGAGGCAAGAAAAAGTCTCTTGCCTCTTTGGCAGCTCCAGATATTTTCCCAGACTCCCTCCCAGCTAGCTGTAGTGCACTAGCCCCCTTCAGGCTGTGTTCACGCAGCCAACCCCAGTCCTCTCCCTGGGATCCGAACTCGGATGCCCAGGCCTCAGCTCCAGGACCCCACCCGTCCCAGCAAGAGAGCAGACAAGCCTCTCTGTCTGGTGAGTGCTGGTCAGCACCGATCCTCTGTGCGGGAATCTCTCCGTTTTGCCCTTCGGACCCCTGTTTCTGCACTCTCCTCTGTGGCTCCGAAGTTTCCCCCTCCGCCACCCACAGTCTCCGACTGCAAAGGGGCTTCCTAGTGTGTGGAAACCTTTCCTCCTTCACAGCTCCCTCCCACTGGTGCAGGTCTGTTCCCTATTCTTTTGTCTCTGTATTTTCTTTTTTATTTTGCAGTACCCAGGTACGTGGGGGAGTTTCTTGCGTTTTGGGAGGTCTGAGGTCTTCTGCCAGCGTTCAGTAGGTGTTCTGTAGGAGTTGTTTCACATGTAGATGTATTTCCGATGTATTTGTGGGGAGGAAGGTGATCTCCACGTCTTACTCTTCCGCCATCTTGAAGCTCCTCCTTCACTGTAGTTTTGATTTGCCTTTCTCTAATGATTAGTGATGTTGAGCATCCTTTCATGTGTCTGTTGGCAGTCTGTATATCTTCTTTTGAGAAATGTCTATTTAGATTTTCTGCCCGTTTTTCGATTGGGTTGTTTGTTTTTTTTGATATTAAGCTGCATGAGCTGCTTGTAAATGTTGGAGATTAATCCTTTGTCATTTGTTTCATCTGCAAATATTTTCTACCATTCTGAGGGTTGTCTTTTCATCTTTTTTATGTTTTCCTTTGCTGTGCAAAGTTTTTAAGTTTCATTAAGTCCCATTTGTTTATTTCTGCTTTTATTTCCATTTCTCTAGGAGGTGTGCCAAAAAGGATCTTGCTGTGATTTATGTCATAGCGTGTTCTGCCTATGTTTTCCTCTAAGAGTTTGATAGCATCTGGCTTTACATTTAGGTCTTTAATCCATTTTGAGGTTACTTTTGTGTATGCTGTTAGGGAGTGTTCTAATTTCATTGTTTTACATGTAGCTGTCCAGTTTTCCCAGCACCACTTATTGAAGAGGCTGTCTTTTCTCCATTGTATATCCTTGCCTCCGTTATCAATGATGAGTTTATGATATGTGTGTGGGTTTACCTCTGGGCTTTCTATCCTGTTCCATTGATCTATATTTCTGTTTCTGTGCCAGTACCATACTGTCATCATTAATGAAGCTTTGTAATATCGTCTGAAGTCAGGGAGCCTGATTCCTCCAGCTCCGTTATGCTTTCTCCAGGTTGCTTTGGCTATTTCGGGATCTTTTGGTTTGCATAAAAACTGTGAAATTACTGTTCTAGTTCTGTGAAAAGTGCCAGTGGTAGTTTTATAGGGATTGCATTGAATCAGTAGATTGTTTTGGGTAGTACAGTCATTTTAACAGTGTTGATTCTTCCAATCCAAGAACATGGTATATCTCTCCATCTATTTGTATCATCTTTAATTTCTTTCATCAGTGTCATCATTTTCTGCATATGGGGCTTTTTCTCCTTAGGTAGGTTTATTCCTAGATAGTTTATTCTTTTGGTTGCAATGGTAAATGGGAGTGTTTTCTTTATTTCACTTTCAGATTTTTCATTATTAGTGTATAGGAATGCAAGACATTTATGCGCATTAATTTTGTATCCTCCTACTTTAACAAATTCATTGATTAGCTCTAGCAGTTTTCTGGTAGCATCTTTAGGATTCTCTATGTATAGTATCATGCCTTCTGCAAGCAGTGACAGCGTTACTTGTTCTTTTCCAATTTGGATTCCTTTTATTTTTTTTCTTCTCTGATCACTGTGGCTAAAACTTCCAAAACTATGTTGAATAATAGTGGTGAGAGTGGGCAACCTTGTCTTGTTCCTGATCTTAGTGGAAACGGTTTCATTTTGTCACCATTGAGGACAATGTTTGCTGTGGGTTTGTCATATATGGCCTGTATTATGTTGAGGAAAGTTCCCTCTATGCCTACTTTCTGGAGGGTTTTTATGAAAAATGAGTGTTGAATTTTGTCGAAAGCTTTCTTTGCGTCTATTGAGATGATCATATGGTTTTTCTCCTTCAATTCTTTAATATGGTGTATCAGGTTGATTGACTTGCATATATTGAAGAAGTCTTGCATTCCTGGGATAAACCCCACTTGAGCATATTGTATGATCCTTTTAATGCGCTGTAGGGTTCTGTTTGTTAGTATTGTGTTGAGGATTTGTGCATCTATATTCAACAGTGATATTGGCCTATAGTTTTCTTATTTATTTATTTATTTATTTATTTATTTATTTATTTATTTATTTATTTTGGGCTGTGTTGGGTCTTCGTTTCTGTGCGATGGCTTTCTCTAGTTGTGGCAAGTGGGGGCCACTCTTTATCGCGGTGCGCGGGCCTCTCACTGTCGCGGCCTCTCTTGTTGCGGAGCACAAGCTGCAGACGCGCGGGCTCAGTAGTTGTGGCTCACGGGCCAGTCGCTCCGCGGCATGTTGGATCCTCCCAGACCAGGGCTCGAACCCGTGTCCCCCGCATTGGCAGGCAGACTCTCAACCACTGCGTCACAAGGGAAGCCCTATAGTTTTCTTTCTTTGTGACACCTTTGTCTGGTTTTGGTATCACAGTGATGGTGGCCTCGTAGAATGAGTTTGGGAGTGTTCCCACTCTGCTATATTTTGGAAGAGTTTGAGAAGGATAGGTGATAGCTCTTCTCTAAATGTTTGATAAAATTCGCCTGTGAAGCCATCTGGTCCTGGGCTTTTGTCTGTTGGAAGAATTGTAATCACAGTTTCAATTTCAGTGCTAGTGATTGTTTTTTTTTAATATTTTCTATTTCTTCCTGGTTCAGTCTCGGAAGGTTGTGCATTTCTAAGAATTTCTCCATTTCTTCCAGGTGGTTCATTTTATTGGCCTATAGCTGCTTGTAGTAATCTCTCATGATCCTTTGTATTTCTGCAGTGTCAGTTGTTACTTCTTCTTTTTCATTTCTAATTCTATTGATTTGAGTCTTCTCTCTTTTTCTTTGATGCGTCTGGCTAATGGTTTATCAATTTGGTTTATCTTATCAAAGAACCAGCTTTTAGTTGTCTTTGTGTTTTAACATCTTTATTAGAGTATAATTGCTTTACAATGGTGTCACTGTTTCTGCTATAGCACGAAGTGAATCAGTTATACATATACCTATGTCCCCATATCTCTACCCTCGTGACTCTCCCTCCCTCCCACCCTCTCTATCCCACCCCTCTAGGTGTTCACAAAGCACCGAGCTCATCTCCCTGTGCTATGCGGCTCCTTCCCACTAGCTATGTTTTTTATGTTTGGTAGTGTATATATGTCCATGCCACTGTCTCACTTTGTCCCAGCTTACCCTTCCCCCTCCCTGTATCCTTAAGTCGATTCTCGAGTAGGTCTTCATCTTTATTCCCGTCTTTCCCCTGGTTCTTCTGACCATTTTCTTTTTCAAAGAAGCAGCTTTTGGTTTTATTGATCTTTGCTGTCGTGTTCTTCATTTCTTTGCCATTTATTTGTGATGTGATTTTTATGACTTCTTTCCTTCTGCTAACTTTGCGGGGTTTTTGTTCTTCTTTCTCTAATTGCATTAGTTGTAAGTTTAGGTTGTTTATTTGAGACGTTTCTTCTTCCTTAAGGTAGGATAGTATTGTTATAGACTTCCCTCTTAGGACTGCTTTTGCTGCATCCCATAGGTTTTGGGTCTTCGTGTTTTCATTGTCATTTGTTTCTAGGTATTTTTTGATTTCCTCTTTGATTTCTGCAGTGATCTCTTGGTTATTAAGTAGTGTGTTGTTCGGGCTCCATGTGTTTGTATTTCTTACAGATTTTTTCCTCTAATTGATATCTAGTCTCATAGCGTTGTTTTCGGAAAAGATACTTGATATGATTTCAATTTTCTTAAATTTACCATGGCTTGGTTTGTGACCCACGATATGGTCTATCCTGGAGAATGTTCCATGAGCACTTGAGAAGAATGTGTATTCTGTTGTTTTTGGATGGAATGTCCTATAAATATTATTTAAGTCCATCTCGTTTAACGTATCATTTAAAGCTTGTGTTTCCTCATTTATTATCATTTTGGATCATCTGTCCATTGGTGAAAGTGGGGTGTTAAAGTCCCCTACTATGACTGTGATACTGTCGATTTCCCCTTTTATGGCTGTTAGTATTTGCCTTATGTAGTGAGGTACTCCTATGTTGGGTGCATAAGTACTTACAATTGTTATATCTTCTTCTTGGATTGATCCCTTGAGCATTATGTAGTGTCCTTCTTTGTCTCTTGTAATAGTCTTTGTTTCAAAGTGTATTTTGTCTGATATGAGAATTGCTACTCCAGCTTGCTTTTGATTTCCATTTGCATGGGCTATCTTTTTCCATCCCCTCACTTTCAGTCTGTATGTGTCCCTAGGTATGAAGTGGGTCTCCTGTAGACAGCATATATACGGGGCTTGTTTTTGTATCCATTCCGCCAATCTATGCCTTTTGGTTGGAGCATTTAATCCATTTACATTTAATGTAATTATCAATATGTATGTTCCTATTACCATTTTCTTAGTTGCTTCGGGTCTTTTCCTTCTCTTGTGTTTCCTGTGTAGAGAAGTTCCTTTAGCATTTGTTGTAAAGCTGGTTTGGTGGTGCTGAATTCTCTTAGCTTTTGCTTATCTGTAAAGGTTTTAACTTCTCCATCAAATCTGAATGAGATCCCTGCTGGGTAGAGTAATCTTGCTTGTAGGTTTTTCTCCTTCATCACTTTAAATATTTCCTGCCACTCCCTTCTGGCTTGCAGAGTTTCTGCTGAAAGGTCAGCTGTTAACCTTATGGAGGTTCCCTTATGTGTGATTTGTTGTGTTTCCCTTGCTGCTTTTAATATTTGTTCTTTGTATGTACTTTTTAATAGTTTGATTAATATGTGTCTTGGCATGTTTCTCCTGGGATTTAACCTGTATGGGACTCTCTGTGATTCCTGCACTTGATTAGCTATTTCCTTTTCCATATTAGGGAAGTTTTCAACTATATTTTCTCAGTCCCTTTCTTTTCCTCTTTTTCTTCTGGGACCCCTATAATTCGGATGTTGGTGCGTTTAATGTTGTCCTAGAAGTGTCTGAAAGTGTCCTCAATTCTCTTCATTTTTTTCCCTTTATTCTGCTCTGCAGTAGTTATTTCCACTCTTTTATCTTCCAGGTCACTTATCCGTTCTTCTGCCTCCGTTATTCTGCTATTGATCCCTTCTAGAGAATTTTTAATTTCATTTATTGTGTTGTTCATCACTGTTTCTTTGCTGTATAGTTTTTCTAGGTTCTTGTAAAAAGTTTCTTTTATTTTCTCCATTCAATTTCCAAGATTTTGGATCATCTTTAATATCATGGTTATAAATTCTTTTTCAGGTAGACTGCCTATTTCCTGTTCATTTGATAGGTCTGGTGGGTTTTTGCCTTGCTCGCCCATCTGCTGTGTGTTTCTCTGTCTTCTCATTTTGCCTAACGTAATATGTTTGGGGTCTCCTTATCACAGGCTTCAGGGTCGTAGCTCCCGTTGCCTTTGGTGTCTGTCCCCAGTGGCTGAGGTTGGTTGAGTGGGTTGTGTAGGCTTCCTGGTGGAGGGGACTAGTGCCTGTGTTCTGGTGCATGACACTGGATCTTGTCCTTCTGGTGTACAGGTCCACGTCTGGTGGTGTGTTTAGGGGTGTCTGTGGCCTTTCTATGATTTTAGGCAGCCTGTGTGCTAGTGGATGGGGTTGTGTTCCTGTCTTGATACTTGTTTGGCATTGGGTGTCCAGCACTGTAGCTTGCTGGCCGTTGAATGGAGCTGAGTCTTGGTGTTGAGATGGAGATCTCTGGGAGATTTTCACTGTTTCATATTACATGGAGTTGGTAGGTCTCTTGTGGACCAATGTCCTGAGCTTGGCTGTCCCACCTCAGTGGCACAGCGCTGATGCCTGACTGGAGCACCAAGAGCCTGTCCTCCACACGGCTCAGAATTAAAGGGAGGAAAAATAGAAAGAAAGAAGAAGAAGATAAAATAAAATACAATAAAATATAGTTATTAAAATAAAAAATAATTACTAAGAAAAATATTATTTAAGTAATAAATTAAAAAAAGGACAGAGAGAACCCCAGGAAAAATGATAAAAGCAAAGCTATACAGACCAAATCACACACAGAAGCATACTCATACATGCTCACAAAAATAGAAAAAAGGAATTATATATGTATATATCGTTGCACCCAAAGTCCACCTCCTCAATTTGGGATGATTCATTGTCTATTCAGGTATTCCACATATGCAGGGTACATCAAATTGATTGTGGACATTTAATCCACTTCTCCTGAGGCGGCTGGGAGAGATTTCCCTTTCTCTTCATTGTTTGAACAGCTCCCAGTTTCACCTTTGGATTTGGAACCGCCACTGCGTGTAGGTCACCTGAGTGCGTCTGCTCTTCACTCAGGACGGGGTTAAAGAAGCAGCTGACTCGAGAGCTCTGGCTCGCTCAGGTCGGGCGGAGGGAGGGGTACAGATGTGGGGTGAGCCTGCAGCGGCAGAGGGGCAAGCGTGACGTTGCAACAGCCCGAGGCATGCCTTGTGTTCACCTGGGGAAGCTTTCCCTAGATCATTTGACACTGGCAGTGGCAGGCTGCACAGGCTCCTGGGAGGGGAGGTGTGGGTATTGTCCTGTGCTTGCACACAGACTTCTTGGTGGCTGCAGCAGCAGCCTTAGCGTCTCATGCCCGTCTTTGAGGTCCTTGATGATAGCCGCGACTCGCGCCCATCTCTGGAGCTCTTTAAGTGGCACTCTGAATCCCTCTCCTCGTGTACCAGGAAACAAAGAGGCAAGAAAAAGTCTCTTGCCTCTTTGGCAGCTCCAGATATTTTCCCAGACTCCCTCCCAGCTAGCTGTAGCGCACTAGCCCCCTTCAGGCTGTGTTCACGCAGCCAACCCCAGTCCTCTCCCTGGGATCCGAACTCGGATGCCCAGGCCTCAGCTCCAGGACCCCACCCGTCCCAGCAAGAGAGCAGACAAGCCTCTCTGTCTGGTGAGTGCTGGTCAGCACCGATCCTCTGTGCGGGAATCTCTCCGTTTTGCCCTTCGGACCCCTGTTTCTGCACTCTCCTCTGTGGCTCCGAAGTTTCCCCCTCCGCCACCCACAGTCTCCGACTGCAAAGGGGCTTCCTAGTGTGTGGAAACCTTTCCTCCTTCACAGCTCCCTCCCACTGGTGCAGGTCTGTTCCCTATTCTTTTGTCTCTGTATTTTCTTTTTTATTTTGCAGTACCCAGGTACGTGGGGGAGTTTCTTGCGTTTTGGGAGGTCTGAGGTCTTCTGCCAGCGTTCAGTAGGTGTTCTGTAGGAGTTGTTTCACATGTAGATGTATTTCCGATGTATTTGTGGGGAGGAAGGTGATCTCCACGTCTTACTCTTCCGCCATCTTGAAGCTCCTCCTTCACTGTAGTTTTGATTTGCCTTTCTCTAATGATTAGTGATGTTGAGCATCCTTTCATGTGTCTGTTGGCAGTCTGTATATCTTCTTTTGAGAAATGTCTATTTAGATTTTCTGCCCGTTTTTCGATTGGGTTGTTTGTTTTTTTTGATATTAAGCTGCATGAGCTGCTTGTAAATGTTGGAGATTAATCCTTTGTCATTTGTTTCATCTGCAAATATTTTCTACCATTCTGAGGGTTGTCTTTTCATCTTTTTTATGTTTTCCTTTGCTGTGCAAAGTTTTTAAGTTTCATTAAGTCCCATTTGTTTATTTCTGCTT
Source organism: Balaenoptera physalus (assembly GCF_965194825.1). Taxonomy (NCBI): domain Eukaryota; kingdom Metazoa; phylum Chordata; class Mammalia; order Artiodactyla; family Balaenopteridae; genus Balaenoptera; species Balaenoptera physalus. Next base: position 52,408,509 of record NC_138903.1, on the reverse strand, counting down.
TTATTTCCATTTCTCTAGGAGGTGTGCCAAAAAGGATCTTGCTGTGATTTATGTCATAGCGTGTTCTGCCTATGTTTTCCTCTAAGAGTTTGATAGCATCTGGCTTTACATTTAGGTCTTTAATCCATTTTGAGGTTACTTTTGTGTATGCTGTTAGGGAGTGTTCTAATTTCATTGTTTTACATGTAGCTGTCCAGTTTTCCCAGCACCACTTATTGAAGAGGCTGTCTTTTCTCCATTGTATATCCTTGCCTCCGTTATCAATGATGAGTTTATGATATGTGTGTGGGTTTACCTCTGGGCTTTCTATCCTGTTCCATTGATCTATATTTCTGTTTCTGTGCCAGTACCATACTGTCATCATTAATGAAGCTTTGTAATATCGTCTGAAGTCAGGGAGCCTGATTCCTCCAGCTCCGTTATGCTTTCTCCAGGTTGCTTTGGCTATTTCGGGATCTTTTGGTTTGCATAAAAACTGTGAAATTACTGTTCTAGTTCTGTGAAAAGTGCCAGTGGTAGTTTTATAGGGATTGCATTGAATCAGTGGATTGTTTTGGGTAGTACAGTCATTTTAACAGTGTTGATTCTTCCAATCCAAGAACATGGTATATCTCTCCATCTATTTGTATCATCTTTAATTTCTTTCATCAGTGTCATCATTTTCTGCATATGGGGCTTTTTCTCCTTAGGTAGGTTTATTCCTAGATAGTTTATTCTTTTGGTTGCAATGGTAAATGGGAGTGTTTTCTTTATTTCACTTTCAGATTTTTCATGATTAGTGTATAGGAATGCAAGACATTTCTGCGCATTAATTTTGTATCCTCCTACTTTAACAAATTCATTGATTAGCTCTAGCAGTTTTCTGGTAGCATCTTTAGGATTCTCTATGTATAGTATCATGCCTTCTGCAAGCAGTGACAGCGTTACTTGTTCTTTTCCAATTTGGATTCCTTTTATTTTTTTTCTTCTCTGATCACTGTGGCTAAAACTTCCAAAACTATGTTGAATAATAGTGGTGAGAGTGGGCAACCTTGTCTTGTTCCTGATCTTAGTGGAAACGGTTTCATTTTGTCACCATTGAGGACAATGTTTGCTGTGGGTTTGTCATATATGGCCTGTATTATGTTGAGGAAAGTTCCCTCTATGCCTACTTTCTGGAGGGTTTTTATGAAAAATGAGTGTTGAATTTTGTCGAAAGCTTTCTTTGCGTCTATTGAGATGATCATATGGTTTTTCTCCTTCAATTCTTTAATATGGTGTATCAGGTTGATTGACTTGCATATATTGAAGAAGTCTTGCATTCCTGGGATAAACCCCACTTGAGCATAGTGTATGATCCTTTTAATGCGCTGTAGGGTTCTGTTTGTTAGTATTGTGTTGAGGATTTGTGCATCTATATTCAACAGTGATATTGGCCTATAGTTTTCTTATTTATTTATTTATTTATTTATTTATTTATTTATTTATTTATTTATTTATTTTGGGCTGTGTTGGGTCTTCGTTTCTGTGCGATGGCTTTCTCTAGTTGTGGCAAGTGGGGGCCACTCTTTATCGCGGTGCGCGGGCCTCTCACTGTCGCGGCCTCTCTTGTTGCGGAGCACAAGCTGCAGACGCGCGGGCTCAGTAGTTGTGGCTCACGGGCCAGTCGCTCCGCGGCATGTTGGATCCTCCCAGACCAGGGCTCGAACCCGTGTCCCCCGCATTGGCAGGCAGACTCTCAACCACTGCGTCACAAGGGAAGCCCTATAGTTTTCTTTCTTTGTGACACCTTTGTCTGGTTTTGGTATCACAGTGATGGTGGCCTCGTAGAATGAGTTTGGGAGTGTTCCCACTCTGCTATATTTTGGAAGAGTTTGAGAAGGATAGGTGATAGCTCTTCTCTAAATGTTTGATAAAATTCGCCTGTGAAGCCATCTGGTCCTGGGCTTTTGTCTGTTGGAAGAATTGTAATCACAGTTTCAATTTCAGTGCTAGTGATTGTTTTTTTTTAATATTTTCTATTTCTTCCTGGTTCAGTCTCGGAAGGTTGTGCATTTCTAAGAATTTCTCCATTTCTTCCAGGTGGTTCATTTTATTGGCCTATAGCTGCTTGTAGTAATCTCTCATGATCCTTTGTATTTCTGCAGTGTCAGTTGTTACTTCTTCTTTTTCATTTCTAATTCTATTGATTTGAGTCTTCTCTCTTTTTCTTTGATGCGTCTGGCTAATGGTTTATCAATTTGGTTTATCTTATCAAAGAACCAGCTTTTAGTTGTCTTTGTGTTTTAACATCTTTATTAGAGTATAATTGCTTTACAATGGTGTCACTGTTTCTGCTATAGCACGAAGTGAATCAGTTATACATATACCTATGTCCCCATATCTCTACCCTCGTGACTCTCCCTCCCTCCCACCCTCTCTATCCCACCCCTCTAGGTGTTCACAAAGCACCGAGCTCATCTCCCTGTGCTATGCGGCTCCTTCCCACTAGCTATGTTTTTTATGTTTGGTAGTGTATATATGTCCATGCCACTGTCTCACTTTGTCCCAGCTTACCCTTCCCCCTCCCTGTATCCTTAAGTCGATTCTCGAGTAGGTCTTCATCTTTATTCCCGTCTTTCCCCTGGTTCTTCTGACCATTTTCTTTTTCAAAGAAGCAGCTTTTGGTTTTATTGATCTTTGCTGTCGTGTTCTTCATTTCTTTGCCATTTATTTGTGATGTGATTTTTATGACTTCTTTCCTTCTGCTAACTTTGCGGGGTTTTTGTTCTTCTTTCTCTAATTGCATTAGTTGTAAGTTTAGGTTGTTTATTTGAGACGTTTCTTCTTCCTTAAGGTAGGATAGTATTGTTATAGACTTCCCTCTTAGGACTGCTTTTGCTGCATCCCATAGGTTTTGGGTCTTCGTGTTTTCATTGTCATTTGTTTCTAGGTATTTTTTGATTTCCTCTTTGATTTCTGCAGTGATCTCTTGGTTATTAAGTAGTGTGTTGTTCGGGCTCCATGTGTTTGTATTTCTTACAGATTTTTTCCTCTAATTGATATCTAGTCTCATAGCGTTGTTTTCGGAAAAGATACTTGATATGATTTCAATTTTCTTAAATTTACCATGGCTTGGTTTGTGACCCACGATATGGTCTATCCTGGAGAATGTTCCATGAGCACTTGAGAAGAATGTGTATTCTGTTGTTTTTGGATGGAATGTCCTATAAATATTATTTAAGTCCATCTCGTTTAACGTATCATTTAAAGCTTGTGTTTCCTCATTTATTATCATTTTGGATCATCTGTCCATTGGTGAAAGTGGGGTGTTAAAGTCCCCTACTATGACTGTGATACTGTCGATTTCCCCTTTTATGGCTGTTAGTATTTGCCTTATGTAGTGAGGTACTCCTATGTTGGGTGCATAAGTACTTACAATTGTTATATCTTCTTCTTGGATTGATCCCTTGAGCATTATGTAGTGTCCTTGTTTGTCTCTTGTAATAGTCTTTGTTTCAAAGTGTATTTTGTCTGATATGAGAATTGCTACTCCAGCTTGCTTTTGATTTCCATTTGCATGGGCTATCTTTTTCCATCCCCTCACTTTCAGTCTGTATGTGTCCCTAGGTATGAAGTGGGTCTCCTGTAGACAGCATATATACGGGGCTTGTTTTTGTATCCATTCCGCCAATCTATGCCTTTTGGTTGGAGCATTTAATCCATTTACATTTAATGTAATTATCAATATGTATGTTCCTATTACCATTTTCTTAGTTGCTTCGGGTCTTTTCCTTCTCTTGTGTTTCCTGTGTAGAGAAGTTCCTTTAGCATTTGTTGTAAAGCTGGTTTGGTGGTGCTGAATTCTCTTAGCTTTTGCTTATCTGTAAAGGTTTTAACTTCTCCATCAAATCTGAATGAGATCCCTGCTGGGTAGAGTAATCTTGCTTGTAGGTTTTTCTCCTTCATCACTTTAAATATTTCCTGCCACTCCCTTCTGGCTTGCAGAGTTTCTGCTGAAAGGTCAGCTGTTAACCTTATGGAGGTTCCCTTATGTGTGATTTGTTGTGTTTCCCTTGCTGCTTTTAATATTTGTTCTTTGTATGTACTTTTTAATAGTTTGATTAATATGTGTCTTGGCATGTTTCTCCTGGGATTTAACCTGTATGGGACTCTCTGTGATTCCTGCACTTGATTAGCTATTTCCTTTTCCATATTAGGGAAGTTTTCAACTATATTTTCTCAGTCCCTTTCTTTTCCTCTTTTTCTTCTGGGACCCCTATAATTCGGATGTTGGTGCGTTTAATGTTGTCCTAGAAGTGTCTGAAAGTGTCCTCAATTCTCTTCATTTTTTTCCCTTTATTCTGCTCTGCAGTAGTTATTTCCACTCTTTTATCTTCCAGGTCACTTATCCGTTCTTCTGCCTCCGTTATTCTGCTATTGATCCCTTCTAGAGAATTTTTAATTTCATTTATTGTGTTGTTCATCACTGTTTCTTTGCTGTATAGTTTTTCTAGGTTCTTGTAAAAAGTTTCTTTTATTTTCTCCATTCAATTTCCAAGATTTTGGATCATCTTTAATATCATGGTTATAAATTCTTTTTCAGGTAGACTGCCTATTTCCTGTTCATTTGATAGGTCTGGTGGGTTTTTGCCTTGCTCGCCCATCTGCTGTGTGTTTCTCTGTCTTCTCATTTTGCCTAACGTAATATGTTTGGGGTCTCCTTATCACAGGCTTCAGGGTCGTAGCTCCCGTTGCCTTTGGTGTCTGTCCCCAGTGGCTGAGGTTGGTTGAGTGGGTTGTGTAGGCTTCCTGGTGGAGGGGACTAGTGCCTGTGTTCTGGTGCATGACACTGGATCTTGTCCTTCTGGTGTACAGGTCCACGTCTGGTGGTGTGTTTAGGGGTGTCTGTGGCCTTTCTATGATTTTAGGCAGCCTGTGTGCTAGTGGATGGGGTTGTGTTCCTGTCTTGATACTTGTTTGGCATTGGGTGTCCAGCACTGTAGCTTGCTGGCCGTTGAATGGAGCTGAGTCTTGGTGTTGAGATGGAGATCTCTGGGAGATTTTCACTGTTTCATATTACATGGAGTTGGTAGGTCTCTTGTGGACCAATGTCCTGAGCTTGGCTGTCCCACCTCAGTGGCACAGCGCTGATGCCTGACTGGAGCACCAAGAGCCTGTCCTCCACACGGCTCAGAATTAAAGGGAGGAAAAATAGAAAGAAAGAAGAAGAAGATAAAATAAAATACAATAAAATATAGTTATTAAAATAAAAAATAATTACTAAGAAAAATATTATTTAAGTAATAAATTAAAAAAAGGACAGAGAGAACCCCAGGAAAAATGATAAAAGCAAAGCTATACAGACCAAATCACACACAGAAGCATACTCATACATGCTCACAAAAATAGAAAAAAGGAATTATATATGTATATATCGTTGCACCCAAAGTCCACCTCCTCAATTTGGGATGATTCATTGTCTATTCAGGTATTCCACATATGCAGGGTACATCAAATTGATTGTGGACATTTAATCCACTTCTCCTGAGGCGGCTGGGAGAGATTTCCCTTTCTCTTCATTGTTTGCACAGCTCCCAGTTTCACCTTTGGATTTGGAACCGCCACTGCGTGTAGGTCACCTGAGTGCGTCTGCTCTTCACTCAGGACGGGGTTAAAGAAGCAGCTGACTCGAGAGCTCTGGCTCGCTCAGGTCGGGCGGAGGGAGGGGTACAGATGTGGGGTGAGCCTGCAGCGGCAGAGGGGCAAGCGTGATGTTGCAACAGCCCGAGGCATGCCTTGTGTTCACCTGGGGAAGCTTTCCCTAGATCATTTGACACTGGCAGTGGCAGGCTGCACAGGCTCCTGGGAGGGGAGGTGTGGGTATTGTCCTGTGCTTGCACACAGACTTCTTGGTGGCTGCAGCAGCAGCCTTAGCGTCTCATGCCCGTCTTTGAGGTCCTTGATGATAGCCGCGACTCGCGCCCATCTCTGGAGCTCTTTAAGTGGCACTCTGAATCCCTCTCCTCGTGTACCAGGAAACAAAGAGGCAAGAAAAAGTCTCTTGCCTCTTTGGCAGCTCCAGATATTTTCCCAGACTCCCTCCCAGCTAGCTGTAGCGCACTAGCCCCCTTCAGGCTGTGTTCACGCAGCCAACCCCAGTCCTCTCCCTGGGATCCGAACTCGGATGCCCAGGCCTCAGCTCCAGGACCCCACCCGTCCCAGCAAGAGAGCAGACAAGCCTCTCTGTCTGGTGAGTGCTGGTCAGCACCGATCCTCTGTGCGGGAATCTCTCCGTTTTGCCCTTCGGACCCCTGTTTCTGCACTCTCCTCTGTGGCTCCGAAGTTTCCCCCTCCGCCACCCACAGTCTCCGACTGCAAAGGGGCTTCCTAGTGTGTGGAAACCTTTCCTCCTTCACAGCTCCCTCCCACTGGTGCAGGTCTGTTCCCTATTCTTTTGTCTCTGTATTTTCTTTTTTATTTTGCAGTACCCAGGTACGTGGGGGAGTTTCTTGCGTTTTGGGAGGTCTGAGGTCTTCTGCCAGCGTTCAGTAGGTGTTCTGTAGGAGTTGTTTCACATGTAGATGTATTTCCGATGTATTTGTGGGGAGGAAGGTGATCTCCACGTCTTACTCTTCCGCCATCTTGAAGCTCCTCCTTCACTGTAGTTTTGATTTGCCTTTCTCTAATGATTAGTGATGTTGAGCATCCTTTCATGTGTCTGTTGGCAGTCTGTATATCTTCTTTTGAGAAATGTCTATTTAGATTTTCTGCCCGTTTTTCGATTGGGTTGTTTGTTTTTTTTGATATTAAGCTGCATGAGCTGCTTGTAAATGTTGGAGATTAATCCTTTGTCATTTGTTTCATCTGCAAATATTTTCTACCATTCTGAGGGTTGTCTTTTCATCTTTTTTATGTTTTCCTTTGCTGTGCAAAGTTTTTAAGTTTCATTAAGTCCCATTTGTTTATTTCTGCTTTTATTTCCATTTCTCTAGGAGGTGTGCCAAAAAGGATCTTGCTGTGATTTATGTCATAGCGTGTTCTGCCTATGTTTTCCTCTAAGAGTTTGATAGCATCTGGCTTTACATTTAGGTCTTTAATCCATTTTGAGGTTACTTTTGTGTATGCTGTTAGGGAGTGTTCTAATTTCATTGTTTTACATGTAGCTGTCCAGTTTTCCCAGCACCACTTATTGAAGAGGCTGTCTTTTCTCCATTGTATATCCTTGCCTCCGTTATCAATGATGAGTTTATGATATGTGTGTGGGTTTACCTCTGGGCTTTCTATCCTGTTCCATTGATCTATATTTCTGTTTCTGTGCCAGTACCATACTGTCATCATTAATGAAGCTTTGTAATATCGTCTGAAGTCAGGGAGCCTGATTCCTCCAGCTCCGTTATGCTTTCTCCAGGTTGCTTTGGCTATTTCGGGATCTTTTGGTTTGCATAAAAACTGTGAAATTACTGTTCTAGTTCTGTGAAAAGTGCCAGTGGTAGTTTTATAGGGATTGCATTGAATCAGTGGATTGTTTTGGGTAGTACAGTCATTTTAACAGTGTTGATTCTTCCAATCCAAGAACATGGTATATCTCTCCATCTATTTGTATCATCTTTAATTTCTTTCATCAGTGTCATCATTTTCTGCATATGGGGCTTTTTCTCCTTAGGTAGGTTTATTCCTAGATAGTTTATTCTTTTGGTTGCAATGGTAAATGGGAGTGTTTTCTTTATTTCACTTTCAGATTTTTCATGATTAGTGTATAGGAATGCAAGACATTTCTGCGCATTAATTTTGTATCCTCCTACTTTAACAAATTCATTGATTAGCTCTAGCAGTTTTCTGGTAGCATCTTTAGGATTCTCTATGTATAGTATCATGCCTTCTGCAAGCAGTGACAGCGTTACTTGTTCTTTTCCAATTTGGATTCCTTTTATTTTTTTTCTTCTCTGATCACTGTGGCTAAAACTTCCAAAACTATGTTGAATAATAGTGGTGAGAGTGGGCAACCTTGTCTTGTTCCTGATCTTAGTGGAAACGGTTTCATTTTGTCACCATTGAGGACAATGTTTGCTGTGGGTTTGTCATATATGGCCTGTATTATGTTGAGGAAAGTTCCCTCTATGCCTACTTTCTGGAGGGTTTTTATGAAAAATGAGTGTTGAATTTTGTCGAAAGCTTTCTTTGCGTCTATTGAGATGATCATATGGTTTTTCTCCTTCAATTCTTTAATATGGTGTATCAGGTTGATTGACTTGCATATATTGAAGAAGTCTTGCATTCCTGGGATAAACCCCACTTGAGCATAGTGTATGATCCTTTTAATGCGCTGTAGGGTTCTGTTTGTTAGTATTGTGTTGAGGATTTGTGCATCTATATTCAACAGTGATATTGGCCTATAGTTTTCTTATTTATTTATTTATTTATTTATTTAATTATTTTGGGCTGTGTTGGGTCTTCGTTTCTGTGCGATGGCTTTCTCTAGTTGTGGCAAGTGGGGGCCACTCTTTATCGCGGTGCGCGGGCCTCTCACTGTCGCGGCCTCTCTTGTTGCGGAGCACAAGCTGCAGACGCGCGGGCTCAGTAGTTGTGGCTCACGGGCCAGTCGCTCCGCGGCATGTTGGATCCTCCCAGACCAGGGCTCGAACCCGTGTCCCCCGCATTGGCAGGCAGACTCTCAACCACTGCGTCACAAGGGAAGCCCTATAGTTTTCTTTCTTTGTGACACCTTTGTCTGGTTTTGGTATCACAGTGATGGTGGCCTCGTAGAATGAGTTTGGGAGTGTTCCCACTCTGCTATATTTTGGAAGAGTTTGAGAAGGATAGGTGATAGCTCTTCTCTAAATGTTTGATAAAATTCGCCTGTGAAGCCATCTGGTCCTGGGCTTTTGTCTGTTGGAAGAATTGTAATCACAGTTTCAATTTCAGTGCTAGTGATTGTTTTTTTTTAATATTTTCTATTTCTTCCTGGTTCAGTCTCGGAAGGTTGTGCATTTCTAAGAATTTCTCCATTTCTTCCAGGTGGTTCATTTTATTGGCCTATAGCTGCTTGTAGTAATCTCTCATGATCCTTTGTATTTCTGCAGTGTCAGTTGTTACTTCTTCTTTTTCATTTCTAATTCTATTGATTTGAGTCTTCTCTCTTTTTCTTTGATGCGTCTGGCTAATGGTTTATCAATTTGGTTTATCTTATCAAAGAACCAGCTTTTAGTTGTCTTTGTGTTTTAACATCTTTATTAGAGTATAATTGCTTTACAATGGTGTCACTGTTTCTGCTATAGCACGAAGTGAATCAGTTATACATATACCTATGTCCCCATATCTCTACCCTCGTGACTCTCCCTCCCTCCCACCCTCTCTATCCCACCCCTCTAGGTGTTCACAAAGCACCGAGCTCATCTCCCTGTGCTATGCGGCTCCTTCCCACTAGCTATGTTTTTTATGTTTGGTAGTGTATATATGTCCATGCCACTGTCTCACTTTGTCCCAGCTTACCCTTCCCCCTCCCTGTATCCTTAAGTCGATTCTCGAGTAGGTCTTCATCTTTATTCCCGTCTTTCCCCTGGTTCTTCTGACCATTTTCTTTTTCAAAGAAGCAGCTTTTGGTTTTATTGATCTTTGCTGTCGTGTTCTTCATTTCTTTGCCATTTATTTGTGATGTGATTTTTATGACTTCTTTCCTTCTGCTAACTTTGCGGGGTTTTTGTTCTTCTTTCTCTAATTGCATTAGTTGTAAGTTTAGGTTGTTTATTTGAGACGTTTCTTCTTCCTTAAGGTAGGATAGTATTGTTATAGACTTCCCTCTTAGGACTGCTTTTGCTGCATCCCATAGGTTTTGGGTCTTCGTGTTTTCATTGTCATTTGTTTCTAGGTATTTTTTGATTTCCTCTTTGATTTCTGCAGTGATCTCTTGGTTATTAAGTAGTGTGTTGTTCGGGCTCCATGTGTTTGTATTTCTTACAGATTTTTTCCTCTAATTGATATCTAGTCTCATAGCGTTGTTTTCGGAAAAGATACTTGATATGATTTCAATTTTCTTAAATTTACCATGGCTTGGTTTGTGACCCACGATATGGTCTATCCTGGAGAATGTTCCATGAGCACTTGAGAAGAATGTGTATTCTGTTGTTTTTGGATGGAATGTCCTATAAATATTATTTAAGTCCATCTCGTTTAACGTATCATTTAAAGCTTGTGTTTCCTCATTTATTATCATTTTGGATCATCTGTCCATTGGTGAAAGTGGGGTGTTAAAGTCCCCTACTATGACTGTGATACTGTCGATTTCCCCTTTTATGGCTGTTAGTATTTGCCTTATGTAGTGAGGTACTCCTATGTTGGGTGCATAAGTACTTACAATTGTTATATCTTCTTCTTGGATTGATCCCTTGAGCATTATGTAGTGTCCTTGTTTGTCTCTTGTAATAGTCTTTGTTTCAAAGTGTATTTTGTCTGATATGAGAATTGCTACTCCAGCTTGCTTTTGATTTCCATTTGCATGGGCTATCTTTTTCCATCCCCTCACTTTCAGTCTGTATGTGTCCCTAGGTATGAAGTGGGTCTCCTGTAGACAGCATATATACGGGGCTTGTTTTTGTATCCATTCCGCCAATCTATGCCTTTTGGTTGGAGCATTTAATCCATTTACATTTAATGTAATTATCAATATGTATGTTCCTATTACCATTTTCTTAGTTGCTTCGGGTCTTTTCCTTCTCTTGTGTTTCCTGTGTAGAGAAGTTCCTTTAGCATTTGTTGTAAAGCTGGTTTGGTGGTGCTGAATTCTCTTAGCTTTTGCTTATCTGTAAAGGTTTTAACTTCTCCATCAAATCTGAATGAGATCCCTGCTGGGTAGAGTAATCTTGCTTGTAGGTTTTTCTCCTTCATCACTTTAAATATTTCCTGCCACTCCCTTCTGGCTTGCAGAGTTTCTGCTGAAAGGTCAGCTGTTAACCTTATGGAGGTTCCCTTATGTGTGATTTGTTGTGTTTCCCTTGCTGCTTTTAATATTTGTTCTTTGTATGTACTTTTTAATAGTTTGATTAATATGTGTCTTGGCATGTTTCTCCTGGGATTTAACCTGTATGGGACTCTCTGTGATTCCTGCACTTGATTAGCTATTTCCTTTTCCATATTAGGGAAGTTTTCAACTATATTTTCTCAGTCCCTTTCTTTTCCTCTTTTTCTTCTGGGACCCCTATAATTCGGATGTTGGTGCGTTTAATGTTGTCCTAGAAGTGTCTGAAAGTGTCCTCAATTCTCTTCATTTTTTTCCCTTTATTCTGCTCTGCAGTAGTTATTTCCACTCTTTTATCTTCCAGGTCACTTATCCGTTCTTCTGCCTCCGTTATTCTGCTATTGATCCCTTCTAGAGAATTTTTAATTTCATTTATTGTGTTGTTCATCACTGTTTCTTTGCTGTATAGTTTTTCTAGGTTCTTGTAAAAAGTTTCTTTTATTTTCTCCATTCAATTTCCAAGATTTTGGATCATCTTTAATATCATGGTTATAAATTCTTTTTCAGGTAGACTGCCTATTTCCTGTTCATTTGATAGGTCTGGTGGGTTTTTGCCTTGCTCGCCCATCTGCTGTGTGTTTCTCTGTCTTCTCATTTTGCCTAACGTAATATGTTTGGGGTCTCCTTATCACAGGCTTCAGGGTCGTAGCTCCCGTTGCCTTTGGTGTCTGTCCCCAGTGGCTGAGGTTGGTTGAGTGGGTTGTGTAGGCTTCCTGGTGGAGGGGACTAGTGCCTGTGTTCTGGTGCATGACACTGGATCTTGTCCTTCTGGTGTACAGGTCCACGTCTGGTGGTGTGTTTAGGGGTGTCTGTGGCCTTTCTATGATTTTAGGCAGCCTGTGTGCTAGTGGATGGGGTTGTGTTCCTGTCTTGATACTTGTTTGGCATTGGGTGTCCAGCACTGTAGCTTGCTGGCCGTTGAATGGAGCTGAGTCTTGGTGTTGAGATGGAGATCTCTGGGAGATTTTCACTGTTTCATATTACATGGAGTTGGTAGGTCTCTTGTGGACCAATGTCCTGAGCTTGGCTGTCCCACCTCAGTGGCACAGCGCTGATGCCTGACTGGAGCACCAAGAGCCTGTCCTCCACACGGCTCAGAATTAAAGGGAGGAAAAATAGAAAGAAAGAAGAAGAAGATAAAATAAAATACAATAAAATATAGTTATTAAAATAAAAAATAATTACTAAGAAAAATATTATTTAAGTAATAAATTAAAAAAAGGACAGAGAGAACCCCAGGAAAAATGATAAAAGCAAAGCTATACAGACCAAATCACACACAGAAGCATACTCATACATGCTCACAAAAATAGAAAAAAGGAATTATATATGTATATATCGTTGCACCCAAAGTCCACCTCCTCAATTTGGGATGATTCATTGTCTATTCAGGTATTCCACATATGCAGGGTACATCAAATTGATTGTGGACATTTAATCCACTTCTCCTGAGGCGGCTGGGAGAGATTTCCCTTTCTCTTCATTGTTTGCACAGCTCCCAGTTTCACCTTTGGATTTGGAACCGCCACTGCGTGTAGGTCACCTGAGTGCGTCTGCTCTTCACTCAGGACGGGGTTAAAGAAGCAGCTGACTCGAGAGCTCTGGCTCGCTCAGGTCGGGCGGAGGGAGGGGTACAGATGTGGGGTGAGCCTGCAGCGGCAGAGGGGCAAGCGTGACGTTGCAACAGCCCGAGGCATGCCTTGTGTTCACCTGGGGAAGCTTTCCCTAGATCATTTGACACTGGCAGTGGCAGGCTGCACAGGCTCCTGGGAGGGGAGGTGTGGGTATTGTCCTGTGCTTGCACACAGACTTCTTGGTGGCTGCAGCAGCAGCCTTAGCGTCTCATGCCCGTCTTTGAGGTCCTTGATGATAGCCGCGACTCGCGCCCATCTCTGGAGCTCTTTAAGTGGCACTCTGAATCCCTCTCCTCGTGTACCAGGAAACAAAGAGGCAAGAAAAAGTCTCTTGCCTCTTTGGCAGCTCCAGATATTTTCCCAGACTCCCTCCCAGCTAGCTGTAGCGCACTAGCCCCCTTCAGGCTGTGTTCACGCAGCCAACCCCAGTCCTCTCCCTGGGATCCGAACTCGGATGCCCAGGCCTCAGCTCCAGGACCCCACCCGTCCCAGCAAGAGAGCAGACAAGCCTCTCTGTCTGGTGAGTGCTGGTCAGCACCGATCCTCTGTGCGGGAATCTCTCCGTTTTGCCCTTCGGACCCCTGTTTCTGCACTCTCCTCTGTGGCTCCGAAGTTTCCCCCTCCGCCACCCACAGTCTCCGACTGCAAAGGGGCTTCCTAGTGTGTGGAAACCTTTCCTCCTTCACAGCTCCCTCCCACTGGTGCAGGTCTGTTCCCTATTCTTTTGTCTCTGTATTTTCTTTTTTATTTTGCAGTACCCAGGTACGTGGGGGAGTTTCTTGCGTTTTGGGAGGTCTGAGGTCTTCTGCCAGCGTTCAGTAGGTGTTCTGTAGGAGTTGTTTCACATGTAGATGTATTTCCGATGTATTTGTGGGGAGGAAGGTGATCTCCACGTCTTACTCTTCCGCCATCTTGAAGCTCCTCCTTCACTGTAGTTTTGATTTGCCTTTCTCTAATGATTAGTGATGTTGAGCATCCTTTCATGTGTCTGTTGGCAGTCTGTATATCTTCTTTTGAGAAATGTCTATTTAGATTTTCTGCCCGTTTTTCGATTGGGTTGTTTGTTTTTTTTGATATTAAGCTGCATGAGCTGCTTGTAAATGTTGGAGATTAATCCTTTGTCATTTGTTTCATCTGCAAATATTTTCTACCATTCTGAGGGTTGTCTTTTCATCTTTTTTATGTTTTCCTTTGCTGTGCAAAGTTTTTAAGTTTCATTAAGTCCCATTTGTTTATTTCTGCTTTTATTTCCATTTCTCTAGGAGGTGTGCCAAAAAGGATCTTGCTGTGATTTATGTCATAGCGTGTTCTGCCTATGTTTTCCTCTAAGAGTTTGATAGCATCTGGCTTTACATTTAGGTCTTTAATCCATTTTGAGGTTACTTTTGTGTATGCTGTTAGGGAGTGTTCTAATTTCATTGTTTTACATGTAGCTGTCCAGTTTTCCCAGCACCACTTATTGAAGAGGCTGTCTTTTCTCCATTGTATATCCTTGCCTCCGTTATCAATGATGAGTTTATGATATGTGTGTGGGTTTACCTCTGGGCTTTCTATCCTGTTCCATTGATCTATATTTCTGTTTCTGTGCCAGTACCATACTGTCATCATTAATGAAGCTTTGTAATATCGTCTGAAGTCAGGGAGCCTGATTCCTCCAGCTCCGTTATGCTTTCTCCAGGTTGCTTTGGCTATTTCGGGATCTTTTGGTTTGCATAAAAACTGTGAAATTACTGTTCTAGTTCTGTGAAAAGTGCCAGTGGTAGTTTTATAGGGATTGCATTGAATCAGTAGATTGTTTTGGGTAGTACAGTCATTTTAACAGTGTTGATTCTTCCAATCCAAGAACATGGTATATCTCTCCATCTATTTGTATCATCTTTAATTTCTTTCATCAGTGTCATCATTTTCTGCATATGGGGCTTTTTCTCCTTAGGTAGGTTTATTCCTAGATAGTTTATTCTTTTGGTTGCAATGGTAAATGGGAGTGTTTTCTTTATTTCACTTTCAGATTTTTCATGATTAGTGTATAGGAATGCAAGACATTTCTGCGCATTAATTTTGTATCCTCCTACTTTAACAAATTCATTGATTAGCTCTAGCAGTTTTCTGGTAGCATCTTTAGGATTCTCTATGTATAGTATCATGCCTTCTGCAAGCAGTGACAGCGTTACTTGTTCTTTTCCAATTTGGATTCCTTTTATTTTTTTTCTTCTCTGATCACTGTGGCTAAAACTTCCAAAACTATGTTGAATAATAGTGGTGAGAGTGGGCAACCTTGTCTTGTTCCTGATCTTAGTGGAAATGGTTTCATTTTGTCACCATTGAGGACAATGTTTGCTGTGGGTTTGTCATATATGGCCTGTATTATGTTGAGGAAAGTTCCCTCTATGCCTACTTTCTGGAGGGTTTTTATGAAAAATGAGTGTTGAATTTTGTCGAAAGCTTTCTTTGCGTCTATTGAGATGATCATATGGTTTTTCTCCTTCAATTCTTTAATATGGTGTATCAGGTTGATTGACTTGCATATATTGAAGAAGTCTTGCATTCCTGGGATAAACCCCACTTGAGCATAGTGTATGATCCTTTTAATGCGCTGTAGGGTTCTGTTTGTTAGTATTGTGTTGAGGATTTGTGCATCTATATTCAACAGTGATATTGGCCTATAGTTTTCTTATTTATTTATTTATTTATTTATTTATTTATTTATTTATTTATTTATTTATTTTGGGCTGTGTTGGGTCTTCGTTTCTGTGCGATGGCTTTCTCTAGTTGTGGCAAGTGGGGGCCACTCTTTATCGCGGTGCGCGGGCCTCTCACTGTCGCGGCCTCTCTTGTTGTGGAGCACAAGCTGCAGACGCGCGGGCTCAGTAGTTGTGGCTCACGGGCCAGTCGCTCCGCGGCATGTTGGATCCTCCCAGACCAGGGCTCGAACCCGTGTCCCCCGCATTGGCAGGCAGACTCTCAACCACTGCGTCACAAGGGAAGCCCTATAGTTTTCTTTCTTTGTGACACCTTTGTCTGGTTTTGGTATCACAGTGATGGTGGCCTCGTAGAATGAGTTTGGGAGTGTTCCCACTCTGCTATATTTTGGAAGAGTTTGAGAAGGATAGGTGATAGCTCTTCTCTAAATGTTTGATAAAATTCGCCTGTGAAGCCATCTGGTCCTGGGCTTTTGTCTGTTGGAAGAATTGTAATCACAGTTTCAATTTCAGTGCTAGTGATTGTTTTTTTTTAATATTTTCTATTTCTTCCTGGTTCAGTCTCGGAAGGTTGTGCATTTCTAAGAATTTCTCCATTTCTTCCAGGTGGTTCATTTTATTGGCCTATAGCTGCTTGTAGTAATCTCTCATGATCCTTTGTATTTCTGCAGTGTCAGTTGTTACTTCTTCTTTTTCATTTCTAATTCTATTGATTTGAGTCTTCTCTCTTTTTCTTTGATGCGTCTGGCTAATGGTTTATCAATTTGGTTTATCTTATCAAAGAACCAGCTTTTAGTTGTCTTTGTGTTTTAACATCTTTATTAGAGTATAATTGCTTTACAATGGTGTCACTGTTTCTGCTATAGCACGAAGTGAATCAGTTATACATATACCTATGTCCCCATATCTCTACCCTCGTGACTCTCCCTCCCTCCCACCCTCTCTATCCCACCCCTCTAGGTGTTCACAAAGCACCGAGCTCATCTCCCTGTGCTATGCGGCTCCTTCCCACTAGCTATGTTTTTTATGTTTGGTAGTGTATATATGTCCATGCCACTGTCTCACTTTGTCCCAGCTTACCCTTCCCCCTCCCTGTATCCTTAAGTCGATTCTCGAGTAGGTCTTCATCTTTATTCCCGTCTTTCCCCTGGTTCTTCTGACCATTTTCTTTTTCAAAGAAGCAGCTTTTGGTTTTATTGATCTTTGCTGTCGTGTTCTTCATTTCTTTGCCATTTATTTGTGATGTGATTTTTATGACTTCTTTCCTTCTGCTAACTTTGCGGGGTTTTTGTTCTTCTTTCTCTAATTGCATTAGTTGTAAGTTTAGGTTGTTTATTTGAGACGTTTCTTCTTCCTTAAGGTAGGATAGTATTGTTATAGACTTCCCTCTTAGGACTGCTTTTGCTGCATCCCATAGGTTTTGGGTCTTCGTGTTTTCATTGTCATTTGTTTCTAGGTATTTTTTGATTTCCTCTTTGATTTCTGCAGTGATCTCTTGGTTATTAAGTAGTGTGTTGTTCGGGCTCCATGTGTTTGTATTTCTTACAGATTTTTTCCTGTAATTGATATCTAGTCTCATAGCGTTGTTTTCGGAAAAGATACTTGATATGATTTCAATTTTCTTAAATTTACCATGGCTTGGTTTGTGACCCACGATATGGTCTATCCTGGAGAATGTTCCATGAGCACTTGAGAAGAATGTGTATTCTGTTGTTTTTGGATGGAATGTCCTATAAATATTATTTAAGTCCATCTCGTTTAACGTATCATTTAAAGCTTGTGTTTCCTCATTTATTATCATTTTGGATCATCTGTCCATTGGTGAAAGTGGGGTGTTAAAGTCCCCTACTATGACTGTGATACTGTCGATTTCCCCTTTTATGGCTGTTAGTATTTGCCTTATGTAGTGAGGTACTCCTATGTTGGGTGCATAAGTACTTACAATTGTTATATCTTCTTCTTGGATTGATCCCTTGAGCATTATGTAGTGTCCTTGTTTGTCTCTTGTAATAGTCTTTGTTTCAAAGTGTATTTTGTCTGATATGAGAATTGCTACTCCAGCTTGCTTTTGATTTCCATTTGCATGGGCTATCTTTTTCCATCCCCTCACTTTCAGTCTGTATGTGTCCCTAGGTATGAAGTGGGTCTCCTGTAGACAGCATATATACGGGGCTTGTTTTTGTATCCATTCCGCCAATCTATGCCTTTTGGTTGGAGCATTTAATCCATTTACATTTAATGTAATTATCAATATGTATGTTCCTATTACCATTTTCTTAGTTGCTTCGGGTCTTTTCCTTCTCTTGTGTTTCCTGTGTAGAGAAGTTCCTTTAGCATTTTTTGTAAAGCTGGTTTGGTGGTGCTGAATTCTCTTAGCTTTTGCTTATCTGTAAAGGTTTTAACTTCTCCATCAAATCTGAATGAGATCCCTGCTGGGTAGAGTAATCTTGCTTGTAGGTTTTTCTCCTTCATCACTTTAAATATTTCCTGCCACTCCCTTCTGGCTTGCAGAGTTTCTGCTGAAAGGTCAGCTGTTAACCTTATGGAGGTTCCCTTATGTGTGATTTGTTGTGTTTCCCTTGCTGCTTTTAATATTTGTTCTTTGTATGTACTTTTTAATAGTTTGATTAATATGTGTCTTGGCATGTTTCTCCTGGGATTTAACCTGTATGGGACTCTCTGTGATTCCTGCACTTGATTAGCTATTTCCTTTTCCATATTAGGGAAGTTTTCAACTATATTTTCTCAGTCCCTTTCTTTTCCTCTTTTTCTTCTGGGACCCCTATAATTCGGATGTTGGTGCGTTTAATGTTGTCCTAGAAGTGTCTGAAAGTGTCCTCAATTCTCTTCATTTTTTTCCCTTTATTCTGCTCTGCAGTAGTTATTTCCACTCTTTTATCTTCCAGGTCACTTATCCGTTCTTCTGCCTCCGTTATTCTGCTATTGATCCCTTCTAGAGAATTTTTAATTTCATTTATTGTGTTGTTCATCACTGTTTCTTTGCTGTATAGTTTTTCTAGGTTCTTGTAAAAAGTTTCTTTTATTTTCTCCATTCAATTTCCAAGATTTTGGATCATCTTTAATATCATGGTTATAAATTCTTTTTCAGGTAGACTGCCTATTTCCTGTTCATTTGATAGGTCTGGTGGGTTTTTGCCTTGCTCGCCCATCTGCTGTGTGTTTCTCTGTCTTCTCATTTTGCCTAACGTAATATGTTTGGGGTCTCCTTATCACAGGCTTCAGGGTCGTAGCTCCCGTTGCCTTTGGTGTCTGTCCCCAGTGGCTGAGGTTGGTTGAGTGGGTTGTGTAGGCTTCCTGGTGGAGGGGACTAGTGCCTGTGTTCTGGTGCATGACACTGGATCTTGTCCTTCTGGTGTACAGGTCCACGTCTGGTGGTGTGTTTAGGGGTGTCTGTGGCCTTTCTATGATTTTAGGCAGCCTGTGTGCTAGTGGATGGGGTTGTGTTCCTGTCTTGATACTTGTTTGGCATTGGGTGTCCAGCACTGTAGCTTGCTGGCCGTTGAATGGAGCTGAGTCTTGGTGTTGAGATGGAGATCTCTGGGAGATTTTCACTGTTTCATATTACATGGAGTTGGTAGGTCTCTTGTGGACCAATGTCCTGAGCTTGGCTGTCCCACCTCAGTGGCACAGCGCTGATGCCTGACTGGAGCACCAAGAGCCTGTCCTCCACACGGCTCAGAATTAAAGGGAGGAAAAATAGAAAGAAAGAAGAAGAAGATAAAATAAAATACAATAAAATATAGTTATTAAAATAAAAAATAATTACTAAGAAAAATATTATTTAAGTAATAAATTAAAAAAAGGACAGAGAGAACCCCAGGAAAAATGATAAAAGCAAAGCTATACAGACCAAATCACACACAGAAGCATACTCATACATGCTCACAAAAATAGAAAAAAGGAATTATATATGTATATATCGTTGCACCCAAAGTCCACCTCCTCAATTTGGGATGATTCATTGTCTATTCAGGTATTCCACATATGCAGGGTACATCAAATTGATTGTGGACATTTAATCCACTTCTCCTGAGGCGGCTGGGAGAGATTTCCCTTTCTCTTCATTGTTTGAACAGCTCCCAGTTTCACCTTTGGATTTGGAACCGCCACTGCGTGTAGGTCACCTGAGTGCGTCTGCTCTTCACTCAGGACGGGGTTAAAGAAGCAGCTGACTCGAGAGCTCTGGCTCGCTCAGGTCGGGCGGAGGGAGGGGTACAGATGTGGGGTGAGCCTGCAGCGGCAGAGGGGCAAGCGTGACGTTGCAACAGCCCGAGGCATGCCTTGTGTTCACCTGGGGAAGCTTTCCCTAGATCATTTGACACTGGCAGTGGCAGGCTGCACAGGCTCCTGGGAGGGGAGGTGTGGGTATTGTCCTGTGCTTGCACACAGACTTCTTGGTGGCTGCAGCAGCAGCCTTAGCGTCTCATGCCCGTCTTTGAGGTCCTTGATGATAGCCGCGACTCGTGCCCATCTCTGGAGCTCTTTAAGTGGCACTCTGAATCCCTCTCCTCGTGTACCAGGAAACAAAGAGGCAAGAAAAAGTCTCTTGCCTCTTTGGCAGCTCCAGATATTTTCCCAGACTCCCTCCCAGCTAGCTGTAGCGCACTAGCCCCCTTCAGGCTGTGTTCACGCAGCCAACCCCAGTCCTCTCCCTGGGATCCGAACTCGGATGCCCAGGCCTCAGCTCCAGGACCCCACCCGTCCCAGCAAGAGAGCAGACAAGCCTCTCTGTCTGGTGAGTGCTGGTCAGCACCGATCCTCTGTGCGGGAATCTCTCCGTTTTGCCCTTCGGACCCCTGTTTCTGCACTCTCCTCTGTGGCTCCGAAGTTTCCCCCTCCGCCACCCACAGTCTCCGACTGCAAAGGGGCTTCCTAGTGTGTGGAAACCTTTCCTCCTTCACAGCTCCCTCCCACTGGTGCAGGTCTGTTCCCTATTCTTTTGTCTCTGTATTTTCTTTTTTATTTTGCAGTACCCAGGTACGTGGGGGAGTTTCTTGCGTTTTGGGAGGTCTGAGGTCTTCTGCCAGCGTTCAGTAGGTGTTCTGTAGGAGTTGTTTCACATGTAGATGTATTTCCGATGTATTTGTGGGGAGGAAGGTGATCTCCACGTCTTACTCTTCCGCCATCTTGAAGCTCCTCCTTCACTGTAGTTTTGATTTGCCTTTCTCTAATGATTAGTGATGTTGAGCATCCTTTCATGTGTCTGTTGGCAGTCTGTATATCTTCTTTTGAGAAATGTCTATTTAGATTTTCTGCCCGTTTTTCGATTGGGTTGTTTGTTTTTTTTGATATTAAGCTGCATGAGCTGCTTGTAAATGTTGGAGATTAATCCTTTGTCATTTGTTTCATCTGCAAATATTTTCTACCATTCTGAGGGTTGTCTTTTCATCTTTTTTATGTTTTCCTTTGCTGTGCAAAGTTTTTAAGTTTCATTAAGTCCCATTTGTTTATTTCTGCTTTTATTTCCATTTCTCTAGGAGGTGTGCCAAAAAGGATCTTGCTGTGATTTATGTCATAGCGTGTTCTGCCTATGTTTTCCTCTAAGAGTTTGATAGCATCTGGCTTTACATTTAGGTCTTTAATCCATTTTGAGGTTACTTTTGTGTATGCTGTTAGGGAGTGTTCTAATTTCATTGTTTTACATGTAGCTGTCCAGTTTTCCCAGCACCACTTATTGAAGAGGCTGTCTTTTCTCCATTGTATATCCTTGCCTCCGTTATCAATGATGAGTTTATGATATGTGTGTGGGTTTACCTCTGGGCTTTCTATCCTGTTCCATTGATCTATATTTCTGTTTCTGTGCCAGTACCATACTGTCATCATTAATGAAGCTTTGTAATATCGTCTGAAGTCAGGGAGCCTGATTCCTCCAGCTCCGTTATGCTTTCTCCAGGTTGCTTTGGCTATTTCGGGATCTTTTGGTTTGCATAAAAACTGTGAAATTACTGTTCTAGTTCTGTGAAAAGTGCCAGTGGTAGTTTTATAGGGATTGCATTGAATCAGTAGATTGTTTTGGGTAGTACAGTCATTTTAACAGTGTTGATTCTTCCAATCCAAGAACATGGTATATCTCTCCATCTATTTGTATCATCTTTAATTTCTTTCATCAGTGTCATCATTTTCTGCATATGGGGCTTTTTCTCCTTAGGTAGGTTTATTCCTAGATAGTTTATTCTTTTGGTTGCAATGGTAAATGGGAGTGTTTTCTTTATTTCACTTTCAGATTTTTCATGATTAGTGTATAGGAATGCAAGACATTTCTGCGCTTTAATTTTGTATCCTCCTACTTTAACAAATTCATTGATTAGCTCTAGCAGTTTTCTGGTAGCATCTTTAGGATTCTCTATGTATAGTATCATGCCTTCTGCAAGCAGTGACAGCGTTACTTGTTCTTTTCCAATTTGGATTCCTTTTATTTTTTTTCTTCTCTGATCACTGTGGCTAAAACTTCCAAAACTATGTTGAATAATAGTGGTGAGAGTGGGCAACCTTGTCTTGTTCCTGATCTTAGTGGAAACGGTTTCATTTTGTCACCATTGAGGACAATGTTTGCTGTGGGTTTGTCATATATGGCCTGTATTATGTTGAGGAAAGTTCCCTCTATGCCTACTTTCTGGAGGGTTTTTATGAAAAATGAGTGTTGAATTTTGTCGAAAGCTTTCTTTGCGTCTATTGAGATGATCATATGGTTTTTCTCCTTCAATTCTTTAATATGGTGTATCAGGTTGATTGACTTGCATATATTGAAGAAGTCTTGCATTCCTGGGATAAACCCCACTTGAGCATAGTGTATGATCCTTTTAATGCGCTGTAGGGTTCTGTTTGTTAGTATTGTGTTGAGGATTTGTGCATCTATATTCAACAGTGATATTGGCCTATAGTTTTCTTATTTATTTATTTATTTATTTATTTATTTATTTATTTATTTATTTATTTATTTATTTTGGGCTGTGTTGGGTCTTCGTTTCTGTGCGATGGCTTTCTCTAGTTGTGGCAAGTGGGGGCCACTCTTTATCGCGGTGCGCGGGCCTCTCACTGTCGCGGCCTCTCTTGTTGCGGAGCACAAGCTGCAGACGCGCGGGCTCAGTAGTTGTGGCTCACGGGCCAGTCGCTCCGCGGCATGTTGGATCCTCCCAGACCAGGGCTCGAACCCGTGTCCCCCGCATTGGCAGGCAGACTCTCAACCACTGCGTCACAAGGGAAGCCCTATAGTTTTCTTTCTTTGTGACACCTTTGTCTGGTTTTGGTATCACAGTGATGGTGGCGTCGTAGAATGAGTTTGGGAGTGTTCCCACTCTGCTATATTTTGGAAGAGTTTGAGAAGGATAGGTGATAGCTCTTCTCTAAATGTTTGATAAAATTCGCCTGTGAAGCCATCTGGTCCTGGGCTTTTGTCTGTTGGAAGAATTGTAATCACAGTTTCAATTTCAGTGCTAGTGATTGTTTTTTTTTAATATTTTCTATTTCTTCCTGGTTCAGTCTCGGAAGGTTGTGCATTTCTAAGAATTTCTCCATTTCTTCCAGGTGGTTCATTTTATTGGCCTATAGCTGCTTGTAGTAATCTCTCATGATCCTTTGTATTTCTGCAGTGTCAGTTGTTACTTCTTCTTTTTCATTTCTAATTCTATTGATTTGAGTCTTCTCTCTTTTTCTTTGATGCGTCTGGCTAATGGTTTATCAATTTGGTTTATCTTATCAAAGAACCAGCTTTTAGTTGTCTTTGTGTTTTAACATCTTTATTAGAGTATAATTGCTTTACAATGGTGTCACTGTTTCTGCTATAGCACGAAGTGAATCAGTTATACATATACCTATGTCCCCATATCTCTACCCTCGTGACTCTCCCTCCCTCCCACCCTCTCTATCCCACCCCTCTAGGTGTTCACAAAGCACCGAGCTCATCTCCCTGTGCTATGCGGCTCCTTCCCACTAGCTATGTTTTTTATGTTTGGTAGTGTATATATGTCCATGCCACTGTCTCACTTTGTCCCAGCTTACCCTTCCCCCTCCCTGTATCCTTAAGTCGATTCTCGAGTAGGTCTTCATCTTTATTCCCGTCTTTCCCCTGGTTCTTCTGACCATTTTCTTTTTCAAAGAAGCAGCTTTTGGTTTTATTGATCTTTGCTGTCGTGTTCTTCATTTCTTTGCCATTTATTTGTGATGTGATTTTTATGACTTCTTTCCTTCTGCTAACTTTGCGGGGTTTTTGTTCTTCTTTCTCTAATTGCATTAGTTGTAAGTTTAGGTTGTTTATTTGAGACGTTTCTTCTTCCTTAAGGTAGGATAGTATTGTTATAGACTTCCCTCTTAGGACTGCTTTTGCTGCATCCCATAGGTTTTGGGTCTTCGTGTTTTCATTGTCATTTGTTTCTAGGTATTTTTTGATTTCCTCTTTGATTTCTGCAGTGATCTCTTGGTTATTAAGTAGTGTGTTGTTCGGGCTCCATGTGTTTGTATTTCTTACAGATTTTTTCCTCTAATTGATATCTAGTCTCATAGCGTTGTTTTCGGAAAAGATACTTGATATGATTTCAATTTTCTTAAATTTACCATGGCTTGGTTTGTGACCCACGATATGGTCTATCCTGGAGAATGTTCCATGAGCACTTGAGAAGAATGTGTATTCTGTTGTTTTTGGATGGAATGTCCTATAAATATTATTTAAGTCCATCTCGTTTAACGTATCATTTAAAGCTTGTGTTTCCTCATTTATTATCATTTTGGATCATCTGTCCATTGGTGAAAGTGGGGTGTTAAAGTCCCCTACTATGACTGTGATACTGTCGATTTCCCCTTTTATGGCTGTTAGTATTTGCCTTATGTAGTGAGGTACTCCTATGTTGGGTGCATAAGTACTTACAATTGTTATATCTTCTTCTTGGATTGATCCCTTGAGCATTATGTAGTGTCCTTGTTTGTCTCTTGTAATAGTCTTTGTTTCAAAGTGTATTTTGTCTGATATGAGAATTGCTACTCCAGCTTGCTTTTGATTTCCATTTGCATGGGCTATCTTTTTCCATCCCCTCACTTTCAGTCTGTATGTGTCCCTAGGTATGAAGTGGGTCTCCTGTAGACAGCATATATACGGGGCTTGTTTTTGTATCCATTCCGCCAATCTATGCCTTTTGGTTGGAGCATTTAATCCATTTACATTTAATGTAATTATCAATATGTATGTTCCTATTACCATTTTCTTAGTTGCTTCGGGTCTTTTCCTTCTCTTGTGTTTCCTGTGTAGAGAAGTTCCTTTAGCATTTGTTGTAAAGCTGGTTTGGTGGTGCTGAATTCTCTTAGCTTTTGCTTATCTGTAAAGGTTTTAACTTCTCCATCAAATCTGAATGAGATCCCTGCTGGGTAGAGTAATCTTGCTTGTAGGTTTTTCTCCTTCATCACTTTAAATATTTCCTGCCACTCCCTTCTGGCTTGCAGAGTTTCTGCTGAAAGGTCAGCTGTTAACCTTATGGAGGTTCCCTTATGTGTGATTTGTTGTGTTTCCCTTGCTGCTTTTAATATTTGTTCTTTGTATGTACTTTTTAATAGTTTGATTAATATGTGTCTTGGCATGTTTCTCCTGGGATTTAACCTGTATGGGACTCTCTGTGATTCCTGCACTTGATTAGCTATTTCCTTTTCCATATTAGGGAAGTTTTCAACTATATTTTCTCAGTCCCTTTCTTTTCCTCTTTTTCTTCTGGGACCCCTATAATTCGGATGTTGGTGCGTTTAATGTTGTCCTAGAAGTGTCTGAAAGTGTCCTCAATTCTCTTCATTTTTTTCCCTTTATTCTGCTCTGCAGTAGTTATTTCCACTCTTTTATCTTCCAGGTCACTTATCCGTTCTTCTGCCTCCGTTATTCTGCTATTGATCCCTTCTAGAGAATTTTTAATTTCATTTATTGTGTTGTTCATCACTGTTTCTTTGCTGTATAGTTTTTCTAGGTTCTTGTAAAAAGTTTCTTTTATTTTCTCCATTCAATTTCCAAGATTTTGGATCATCTTTAATATCATGGTTATAAATTCTTTTTCAGGTAGACTGCCTATTTCCTGTTCATTTGATAGGTCTGGTGGGTTTTTGCCTTGCTCGCCCATCTGCTGTGTGTTTCTCTGTCTTCTCATTTTGCCTAACGTAATATGTTTGGGGTCTCCTTATCACAGGCTTCAGGGTCGTAGCTCCCGTTGCCTTTGGTGTCTGTCCCCAGTGGCTGAGGTTGGTTGAGTGGGTTGTGTAGGCTTCCTGGTGGAGGGGACTAGTGCCTGTGTTCTGGTGCATGACACTGGATCTTGTCCTTCTGGTGTACAGGTCCACGTCTGGTGGTGTGTTTAGGGGTGTCTGTGGCCTTTCTATGATTTTAGGCAGCCTGTGTGCTAGTGGATGGGGTTGTGTTCCTGTCTTGATACTTGTTTGGCATTGGGTGTCCAGCACTGTAGCTTGCTGGCCGTTGAATGGAGCTGAGTCTTGGTGTTGAGATGGAGATCTCTGGGAGATTTTCACTGTTTCATATTACATGGAGTTGGTAGGTCTCTTGTGGACCAATGTCCTGAGCTTGGCTGTCCCACCTCAGTGGCACAGCGCTGATGCCTGACTGGAGCACCAAGAGCCTGTCCTCCACACGGCTCAGAATTAAAGGGAGGAAAAATAGAAAGAAAGAAGAAGAAGATAAAATAAAATACAATAAAATATAGTTATTAAAATAAAAAATAATTACTAAGAAAAATATTATTTAAGTAATAAATTAAAAAAAGGACAGAGAGAACCCCAGGAAAAATGATAAAAGCAAAGCTATACAGACCAAATCACACACAGAAGCATACTCATACATGCTCACAAAAATAGAAAAAAGGAATTATATATGTATATATCGTTGCACCCAAAGTCCACCTCCTCAATTTGGGATGATTCATTGTCTATTCAGGTATTCCACATATGCAGGGTACATCAAATTGATTGTGGACATTTAATCCACTTCTCCTGAGGCGGCTGGGAGAGATTTCCCTTTCTCTTCATTGTTTGCACAGCTCCCAGTTTCACCTTTGGATTTGGAACCGCCACTGCGTGTAGGTCACCTGAGTGCGTCTGCTCTTCACTCAGGACGGGGTTAAAGAAGCAGCTGACTCGAGAGCTCTGGCTCGCTCAGGTCGGGCGGAGGGAGGGGTACAGATGTGGGGTGAGCCTGCAGCGGCAGAGGGGCAAGCGTGACGTTGCAACAGCCCGAGGCATGCCTTGTGTTCACCTGGGGAAGCTTTCCCTAGATCATTTGACACTGGCAGTGGCAGGCTGCACAGGCTCCTGGGAGGGGAGGTGTGGGTATTGTCCTGTGCTTGCACACAGACTTCTTGGTGGCTGCAGCAGCAGCCTTAGCGTCTCATGCCCGTCTTTGAGGTCCTTGATGATAGCCGCGACTCGCGCCCATCTCTGGAGCTCTTTAAGTGGCACTCTGAATCCCTCTCCTCGTGTACCAGGAAACAAAGAGGCAAGAAAAAGTCTCTTGCCTCTTTGGCAGCTCCAGATATTTTCCCAGACTCCCTCCCAGCTAGCTGTAGCGCACTAGCCCCCTTCAGGCTGTGTTCACGCAGCCAACCCCAGTCCTCTCCCTGGGATCCGAACTCGGATGCCCAGGCCTCAGCTCCAGGACCCCACCCGTCCCAGCAAGAGAGCAGACAAGCCACTCTGTCTGGTGAGTGCTGGTCAGCACCGATCCTCTGTGCGGGAATCTCTCCGTTTTGCCCTTCGGACCCCTGTTTCTGCACTCTCCTCTGTGGCTCCGAAGTTTCCCCCTCCGCCACCCACAGTCTCCGACTGCAAAGGGGCTTCCTAGTGTGTGGAAACCTTTCCTCCTTCACAGCTCCCTCCCACTGGTGCAGGTCTGTTCCCTATTCTTTTGTCTCTGTATTTTCTTTTTTATTTTGCAGTACCCAGGTACGTGGGGGAGTTTCTTGCGTTTTGGGAGGTCTGAGGTCTTCTGCCAGCGTTCAGTAGGTGTTCTGTAGGAGTTGTTTCACATGTAGATGTATTTCCGATGTATTTGTGGGGAGGAAGGTGATCTCCACGTCTTACTCTTCCGCCATCTTGAAGCTCCTCCTTCACTGTAGTTTTGATTTGCCTTTCTCTAATGATTAGTGATGTTGAGCATCCTTTCATGTGTCTGTTGGCAGTCTGTATATCTTCTTTTGAGAAATGTCTATTTAGATTTTCTGCCCGTTTTTCGATTGGGTTGTTTGTTTTTTTTGATATTAAGCTGCATGAGCTGCTTGTAAATGTTGGAGATTAATCCTTTGTCATTTGTTTCATCTGCAAATATTTTCTACCATTCTGAGGGTTGTCTTTTCATCTTTTTTATGTTTTCCTTTGCTGTGCAAAGTTTTTAAGTTTCATTAAGTCCCATTTGTTTATTTCTGCTTTTATTTCCATTTCTCTAGGAGGTGTGCCAAAAAGGATCTTGCTGTGATTTATGTCATAGCGTGTTCTGCCTATGTTTTCCTCTAAGAGTTTGATAGCATCTGGCTTTACATTTAGGTCTTTAATCCATTTTGAGGTTACTTTTGTGTATGCTGTTAGGGAGTGTTCTAATTTCATTGTTTTACATGTAGCTGTCCAGTTTTCCCAGCACCACTTATTGAAGAGGCTGTCTTTTCTCCATTGTATATCCTTGCCTCCGTTATCAATGATGAGTTTATGATATGTGTGTGGGTTTACCTCTGGGCTTTCTATCCTGTTCCATTGATCTATATTTCTGTTTCTGTGCCAGTACCATACTGTCATCATTAATGAAGCTTTGTAATATCGTCTGAAGTCAGGGAGCCTGATTCCTCCAGCTCCGTTATGCTTTCTCCAGGTTGCTTTGGCTATTTCGGGATCTTTTGGTTTGCATAAAAACTGTGAAATTACTGTTCTAGTTCTGTGAAAAGTGCCAGTGGTAGTTTTATAGGGATTGCATTGAATCAGTAGATTGTTTTGGGTAGTACAGTCATTTTAACAGTGTTGATTCTTCCAATCCAAGAACATGGTATATCTCTCCATCTATTTGTATCATCTTTAATTTCTTTCATCAGTGTCATCATTTTCTGCATATGGGGCTTTTTCTCCTTAGGTAGGTTTATTCCTAGATAGTTTATTCTTTTGGTTGCAATGGTAAATGGGAGTGTTTTCTTTATTTCACTTTCAGATTTTTCATGATTAGTGTATAGGAATGCAAGACATTTCTGCGCATTAATTTTGTATCCTCCTACTTTAACAAATTCATTGATTAGCTCTAGCAGTTTTCTGGTAGCATCTTTAGGATTCTCTATGTATAGTATCATGCCTTCTGCAAGCAGTGACAGCGTTACTTGTTCTTTTCCAATTTGGATTCCTTTTATTTTTTTTCTTCTCTGATCACTGTGGCTAAAACTTCCAAAACTATGTTGAATAATAGTGGTGAGAGTGGGCAACCTTGTCTTGTTCCTGATCTTAGTGGAAACGGTTTCATTTTGTCACCATTGAGGACAATGTTTGCTGTGGGTTTGTCATATATGGCCTGTATTATGTTGAGGAAAGTTCCCTCTATGCCTACTTTCTGGAGGGTTTTTATGAAAAATGAGTGTTGAATTTTGTCGAAAGCTTTCTTTGCGTCTATTGAGATGATCATATGGTTTTTCTCCTTCAATTCTTTAATATGGTGTATCAGGTTGATTGACTTGCATATATTGAAGAAGTCTTGCATTCCTGGGATAAACCCCACTTGAGCATAGTGTATGATCCTTTTAATGCGCTGTAGGGTTCTGTTTGTTAGTATTGTGTTGAGGATTTGTGCATCTATATTCAACAGTGATATTGGCCTATAGTTTTCTTATTTATTTATTTATTTATTTATTTATTTATTTATTTTGGGCTGTGTTGGGTCTTCGTTTCTGTGCGATGGCTTTCTCTAGTTGTGGCAAGTGGGGGCCACTCTTTATCGCGGTGCGCGGGCCTCTCACTGTCGCGGCCTCTCTTGTTGCGGAGCACAAGCTGCAGACGCGCGGGCTCAGTAGTTGTGGCTCACGGGCCAGTCGCTCCGCGGCATGTTGGATCCTCCCAGACCAGGGCTCGAACCCGTGTCCCCCGCATTGGCAGGCAGACTCTCAACCACTGCGTCACAAGGGAAGCCCTATAGTTTTCTTTCTTTGTGACACCTTTGTCTGGTTTTGGTATCACAGTGATGGTGGCCTCGTAGAATGAGTTTGGGAGTGTTCCCACTCTGCTATATTTTGGAAGAGTTTGAGAAGGATAGGTGATAGCTCTTCTCTAAATGTTTGATAAAATTCGCCTGTGAAGCCATCTGGTCCTGGGCTTTTGTCTGTTGGAAGAATTGTAATCACAGTTTCAACTTCAGTGCTAGTGATTGTTTTTTTTTAATATTTTCTATTTCTTCCTGGTTCAGTCTCGGAAGGTTGTGCATTTCTAAGAATTTCTCCATTTCTTCCAGGTGGTTCATTTTATTGGCCTATAGCTGCTTGTAGTAATCTCTCATGATCCTTTGTATTTCTGCAGTGTCAGTTGTTACTTCTTCTTTTTCATTTCTAATTCTATTGATTTGAGTCTTCTCTCTTTTTCTTTGATGCGTCTGGCTAATGGTTTATCAATTTGGTTTATCTTATCAAAGAACCAGCTTTTAGTTGTCTTTGTGTTTTAACATCTTTATTAGAGTATAATTGCTTTACAATGGTGTCACTGTTTCTGCTATAGCACGAAGTGAATCAGTTATACATATACCTATGTCCCCATATCTCTACCCTCGTGACTCTCCCTCCCTCCCACCCTCTCTATCCCACCCCTCTAGGTGTTCACAAAGCACCGAGCTCATCTCCCTGTGCTATGCGGCTCCTTCCCACTAGCTATGTTTTTTATGTTTGGTAGTGTATATATGTCCATGCCACTGTCTCACTTTGTCCCAGCTTACCCTTCCCCCTCCCTGTATCCTTAAGTCGATTCTCGAGTAGGTCTTCATCTTTATTCCCGTCTTTCCCCTGGTTCTTCTGACCATTTTCTTTTTCAAAGAAGCAGCTTTTGGTTTTATTGATCTTTGCT
Organism: Balaenoptera physalus; assembly: GCF_965194825.1. Taxonomy (NCBI): domain Eukaryota; kingdom Metazoa; phylum Chordata; class Mammalia; order Artiodactyla; family Balaenopteridae; genus Balaenoptera; species Balaenoptera physalus. The sequence continues at coordinate 52,378,138 of NC_138903.1, read as the reverse complement.
GTCGTGTTCTTCATTTCTTTGCCATTTATTTGTGATGTGATTTTTATGACTTCTTTCCTTCTGCTAACTTTGCGGGGTTTTTGTTCTTCTTTCTCTAATTGCATTAGTTGTAAGTTTAGGTTGTTTATTTGAGACGTTTCTTCTTCCTTAAGGTAGGATAGTATTGTTATAGACTTCCCTCTTAGGACTGCTTTTGCTGCATCCCATAGGTTTTGGGTCTTCGTGTTTTCATTGTCATTTGTTTCTAGGTATTTTTTGATTTCCTCTTTGATTTCTGCAGTGATCTCTTGGTTATTAAGTAGTGTGTTGTTCGGGCTCCATGTGTTTGTATTTCTTACAGATTTTTTCCTCTAATTGATATCTAGTCTCATAGCGTTGTTTTCGGAAAAGATACTTGATATGATTTCAATTTTCTTAAATTTACCATGGCTTGGTTTGTGACCCACGATATGGTCTATCCTGGAGAATGTTCCATGAGCACTTGAGAAGAATGTGTATTCTGTTGTTTTTGGATGGAATGTCCTATAAATATTATTTAAGTCCATCTCGTTTAACGTATCATTTAAAGCTTGTGTTTCCTCATTTATTATCATTTTGGATCATCTGTCCATTGGTGAAAGTGGGGTGTTAAAGTCCCCTACTATGACTGTGATACTGTCGATTTCCCCTTTTATGGCTGTTAGTATTTGCCTTATGTAGTGAGGTACTCCTATGTTGGGTGCATAAGTACTTACAATTGTTATATCTTCTTCTTGGATTGATCCCTTGAGCATTATGTAGTGTCCTTCTTTGTCTCTTGTAATAGTCTTTGTTTCAAAGTGTATTTTGTCTGATATGAGAATTGCTACTCCAGCTTGCTTTTGATTTCCATTTGCATGGGCTATCTTTTTCCATCCCCTCACTTTCAGTCTGTATGTGTCCCTAGGTATGAAGTGGGTCTCCTGTAGACAGCATATATACGGGGCTTGTTTTTGTATCCATTCCGCCAATCTATGCCTTTTGGTTGGAGCATTTAATCCATTTACATTTAATGTAATTATCAATATGTATGTTCCTATTACCATTTTCTTAGTTGCTTCGGGTCTTTTCCTTCTCTTGTGTTTCCTGTGTAGAGAAGTTCCTTTAGCATTTGTTGTAAAGCTGGTTTGGTGGTGCTGAATTCTCTTAGCTTTTGCTTATCTGTAAAGGTTTTAACTTCTCCATCAAATCTGAATGAGATCCCTGCTGGGTAGAGTAATCTTGCTTGTAGGTTTTTCTCCTTCATCACTTTAAATATTTCCTGCCACTCCCTTCTGGCTTGCAGAGTTTCTGCTGAAAGGTCAGCTGTTAACCTTATGGAGGTTCCCTTATGTGTGATTTGTTGTGTTTCCCTTGCTGCTTTTAATATTTGTTCTTTGTATGTACTTTTTAATAGTTTGATTAATATGTGTCTTGGCATGTTTCTCCTGGGATTTAACCTGTATGGGACTCTCTGTGATTCCTGCACTTGATTAGCTATTTCCTTTTCCATATTAGGGAAGTTTTCAACTATATTTTCTCAGTCCCTTTCTTTTCCTCTTTTTCTTCTGGGACCCCTATAATTCGGATGTTGGTGCGTTTAATGTTGTCCTAGAAGTGTCTGAAAGTGTCCTCAATTCTCTTCATTTTTTTCCCTTTATTCTGCTCTGCAGTAGTTATTTCCACTCTTTTATCTTCCAGGTCACTTATCCGTTCTTCTGCCTCCGTTATTCTGCTATTGATCCCTTCTAGAGAATTTTTAATTTCATTTATTGTGTTGTTCATCACTGTTTCTTTGCTGTATAGTTTTTCTAGGTTCTTGTAAAAAGTTTCTTTTATTTTCTCCATTCAGTTTCCAAGATTTTGGATCATCTTTAATATCATGGTTATGAATTCTTTTTCAGGTAGACTGCCTATTTCCTGTTCATTTGATAGGTCTGGTGGGTTTTTGCCTTGCTCCCTCATCTGCTGTGTGTTTCTCTGTCTTCTCATTTTGCTTAACTTACTGTGTTTGGGGTCTCCTTATCACAGGCTGCAGGGTCATAGCTCCCGTTGCCTTTGGTGTCTGTCCCCAGTGGCTGAGGTTGGTTGAGTGAGTTGTGTAGGCTTCCTGGTGGAGGGGACTAGTGCCTGTGTTCTGGTGCATGACACTGGATCTTGTCCTTCTGGTGTACAGGTCCACGTCTGGTGGTGTGTTTTGGGGTGTCTGTGGCCTTTCTATGATTTTAGGCAGCCTTTGTGCTAGTGGATGGGGTTGTGTTCCTGTCTTGTTACTTGTTTGGCATTGGGTGTCCAGCACTGTAGCTTGCTGGCCGTTGAATGGAGCTGAGTCTTGGCGTTGAGATGGAGATCTCTGGGAGATTTTCACTGTTTCATATTACATGGAGTTGGTAGGTCTCTTGTGGACCAATGTCCTGAGCTTGGCTGTCCCACCTCAGTGGCACAGCGCTGATGCCTGACTGGAGCACCAAGAGCCTGTCCTCCACACGGCTCAGAATTAAAGGGAGGAAAAATAGAAAGAAAGAAGAAAAAGGTAAAATAAAATGCAATAAAATATAGTTATTAAAATAAAATATAATTACTAAGAAAAATATTATTTAAGTAATAAATTAAAAAAAGGACAGAGAGAACCCCAGGAAAAATGATAAAAGCAAAGCTATACAGACCAAATCACACACAGAAGCATACGCATACATGCTCACAAAAATAGAAAAACGGAATTATATATGTATATATCGTTGCTCCCAAAGTCCACCTCCTCAATTTGGGATGATACATTGTCTATTCAGGTATTCCACATATGCAGGGTACATCAAGTTGATTGTGGACATTTAATCCACTGCTCCTGAGGCGGCTGGGAGAGATTTCCCTTTCTCTTCATTGTTTGCACAGCTCCCAGTTTCAGCTTTGGATTTGGAACCGCCACTGCGTGTAGGTCACCTGAGTGCGTCTGCTCTTCACTCAGACAGGACGGGGTTAAAGAAGCAGCTGACTCGAGAGCTCTGGCTCGCTCAGGTCGGGCGGAGGGAGGGGTACAGATGTGGGGTGAGCCTGCAGCGGCAGAGGGGCAAGCGTGACGTTGCAACAGCCCGCGGCATGCCTTGTGTTCACCTGGGGAAGTTTTCCCTAGATCATTTGACACTGGCAGTGGCAGGCTGCACAGGCTCCTGGGAGGGTAGGTGTGGGTATTGTCCTGTGCTTGCACACAGACTTCTTGGTGGCTGCAGCAGCAGCCTTAGCGTCTCATGCCCGTCTTTGAGGTCCTTGATGATAGCCGCGACTCGCGCCCATCTCTGGAGCTCTTTAAGTGGCACTCTGAATCCCTCTCCTCGTGTACCAGGAAACAAAGAGGCAAGAAAAAGTCCCTTGCCTCTTTGGCAGCTCCAGATATTTTCCCAGACTCCCTCCCAGCTAGCTGTAGCGCACTAGCCCCCTTCAGGCTGTGTTCACGCAGCCAACCCCAGTCCTCTCCCTGGGATCCGAACTCGGATGCCCAAGCCTCAGCTCCAGGACCCCACCCGTCCCAGCAAGAGAGCAGACAAGCCTCTCTGTCTGTTGAGTGCTGGTCAGCACCGATCCTCTGTGCGGGAATCTCTCCGCTTTGCCCTTCGCACCCCTGTTTCTGCGCTCTCCTCTGTGGCTCCGAAGTTTCCCCCTCCGCCACCCACAGTCTCCGACTGCAAAGGGGCTTCCTAGTGTGTGGAAACCTTTCCTCCTTCACAGCTCCCTCCCACTGGTGCAGGTCTGTTCCCTATTCTTTTGTCTCTGTATTTTCTTTTTTATTTTGCAGTACCCAGGTACGTGGGGGAGTTTCTTGCGTTTTGGGAGGTCTGAGGTCTTCTGCCAGCGTTCAGTAGGTGTTCTGTAGGAGTTGTTTCACATGTAGATGTATTTCCGATGTATTTGTGGGGAGGAAGGTGATCTCCACGTCTTACTCTTCCGCCATCTTGAAGCTCCTCCTTCACTGTAGTTTTGATTTGCCTTTCTCTAATGATTAGTGATGTTGAGCATCCTTTCATGTGTCTGTTGGCAGTCTGTATATCTTCTTTTGAGAAATGTCTATTTAGATTTTCTGCCCGTTTTTCGATTGGGTTGTTTGTTTTTTTTGATATTAAGCTGCATGAGCTGCTTGTAAATGTTGGAGATTAATCCTTTGTCATTTGTTTCATCTGCAAATATTTTCTACCATTCTGAGGGTTGTCTTTTCATCTTTTTTATGTTTTCCTTTGCTGTGCCAAGTTTTTAAGTTTCATTAAGTCCCATTTGTTTATTTCTGCTTTTATTTCCATTTCTCTAGGAGGTGTGTCAAAAAGGATCTTGCTGTGATTTATGTCATAGCGTGTTCTGCCTATGTTTTCCTCTAAGAGTTTGATAGCATCTGGCTTTACATTTAGGTCTTTAATCCATTTTGAGGTTACTTTTGTGTATGCTGTTAGGGAGTGTTCTAATTTCATTGTTTTACATGTAGCTGTCCAGCTTTCCCAGCACCACTTATTGAAGAGGCTGTCTTTTCTCCATTGTATATCCTTGCCTCCGTTATCAATGATGAGTTTATGATATGTGTGTGGGTTTACCTCTGGGCTTTCTATCCTGCTCCATTGATCTATATTTCTGTTTCTGTGCCAGTACCATACTGTCATCATTAATGAAGCTTTGTAATATCGTCTGAAGTCAGGGAGCCTGATTCCTCCAGCTCCGTTATGCTTTCTCCAGGTTGCTTTGGCTATTTCGGGATCTTTTGGTTTGCATAAAAACTGTGAAATTACTGTTCTAGTTCTGTGAAAAGTGCCAGTGGTAGTTTTATAGGGATTGCATTGAATCAGTAGATTGTTTTGGGTAGTACAGTCATTTTAACAGTGTTGATTCTTCCAATCCAAGAACATGGTATATCTCTCCATCTATTTGTATCATCTTTAATTTCTTTCATCAGTGTCATCATTTTCTGCATATGGGGCTTTTTCTCCTTAGGTAGGTTTATTCCTAGATAGTTTATTCTTTTGGTTGCAATGGTAAATGGGAGTGTTTTCTTTATTTCACTTTCAGATTTTTCATGATTAGTGTATAGGAATGCAAGACATTTCTGCGCATTAATTTTGTATCCTCCTACTTTAACAAATTCATTGATTAGCTCTAGCAGTTTTCTGGTAGCATCTTTAGGATTCTCTATGTATAGTATCATGCCTTCTGCAAGCAGTGACAGCGTTACTTGTTCTTTTCCAATTTGGATTCCTTTTATTTTTTTTCTTCTCTGATCACTGTGGCTAAAACTTCCAAAACTATGTTGAATAATAGTGGTGAGAGTGGGCAACCTTGTCTTGTTCCTGATCTTAGTGGAAACGGTTTCATTTTGTCACCATTGAGGACAATGTTTGCTGTGGGTTTGTCATATATGGCCTGTATTATGTTGAGGAAAGTTCCCTCTATGCCTACTTTCTGGAGGGTTTTTATGAAAAATGAGTGTTGAATTTTGTCGAAAGCTTTCTTTGCGTCTATTGAGATGATCATATGGTTTTTCTCCTTCAATTCTTTAATATGGTGTATCAGGTTGATTGACTTGCATATATTGAAGAAGTCTTGCATTCCTGGGATAAACCCCACTTGATCATAGTGTATGATCCTTTTAATGCGCTGTAGGGTTCTGTTTGTTAGTATTTTGTTGAGGATTTGTGCATCTATATTCAACAGTGATATTGGCCTATAGTTTTCTTACTTATTTATTTATTTATTTATTTATTTATTTATTTATTTATTTATTTATTTATTTATTTATTTATTTTGGGCTGTGTTGGGTCTTCGTTTCTGTGCGATGGCTTTCTCTAGTTGTGGCAAGTGGGGGCCACTCTTTATCGCGGTGCGCGGGCCTCTCACTGTCGCGGCCTCTCTTGTTGCGGAGCACAAGCTGCAGACGCGCGGGCTCAGTAGTTGTGGCTCACGGGCCAGTCGCTCCGCGGCATGTTGGATCCTCCCAGACCAGGGCTCGAACCCGTGTCCCCCGCATTGGCAGGCAGACTCTCAACCACTGCGTCACAAGGGAAGCCCTATAGTTTTCTTTCTTTGTGACACCTTTGTCTGGTTTTGGTATCACAGTGATGGTGGCCTCGTAGAATGAGTTTGGGAGTGTTCCCACTCTGCTATATTTTGGAAGAGTTTGAGAAGGATAGGTGATAGCTCTTCTCTAAATGTTTGATAAAATTCGCCTGTGAAGCCATCTGGTCCTGGGCTTTTGTCTGTTGGAAGAATTGTAATCACAGTTTCAATTTCAGTGCTAGTGATTGTTTTTTTTTAATATTTTCTATTTCTTCCTGGTTCAGTCTCGGAAGGTTGTGCATTTCTAAGAATTTCTCCATTTCTTCCAGGTGGTTCATTTTATTGGCCTATAGTTGCTTGTAGTAATCTCTCATGATCCTTTGTATTTCTGCAGTGTCAGTTGTTACTTCTTCTTTTTCATTTCTAATTCTATTGATTTGAGTCTTCTCTCTTTTTCTTTGATGCGTCTGGCTAATGGTTTATCAATTTGGTTTATCTTATCAAAGAACCAGCTTTTAGTTGTCTTTGTGTTTTAACATCTTTATTAGAGTATAATTGCTTTACAATGGTGTCTCTGTTTCTGCTATAGCACGAAGTGAATCAGTTATACATATACCTATGTCCCCATATCTCTACCCTCGTGACTCTCCCTCCCTCCCACCCTCTCTATCCCACCCCTCTAGGTGTTCACAAAGCACCGAGCTCATCTCCCTGTGCTATGCGGCTCCTTCCCACTAGCTATGTTTTTTATGTTTGGTAGTGTATATATGTCCATGCCACTCTCTCACTTTGTCCCAGCTTACCCTTCCCCCTCCCTGTATCCTTAAGTCGATTCTCGAGTAGGTCTTCATCTTTATTCCCGTCTTTCCCCTGGTTCTTCTGACCATTTTCTTTTTCAAAGAAGCAGCTTTTGGTTTTATTGATCTTTGCTGTCGTGTTCTTCATTTCTTTGCCATTTATTTGTGATGTGATTTTTATGACTTCTTTCCTTCTGCTAACTTTGCGGGGTTTTTGTTCTTCTTTCTCTAATTGCATTAGTTGTAAGTTTAGGTTGTTTATTTGAGACGTTTCTTCTTTCTTAAGGTAGGATAGTATTGTTATAGACTTCCCTCTTAGGACTGCTTTTGCTGCATCCCATAGGTTTTGGGTCTTCGTGTTTTCATTGTCATTTGTTTCTAGGTATTTTTTGATTTCCTCTTTGATTTCTGCAGTGATCTCTTGTTTATTAAGTAGTGGGTTGTTCGGCCTCCATGTGTTTGTATTTCTTACAGATTTTTTCCTCTAATTGATATCTAGTCTCATAGCGTTGTTTTCGGAAAAGATACTTGATATGATTTCAATTTTCTTAAATTTACCATGGCTTGGTTTGTGACCCACGATATGGTCTACCCTGGAGAATGTTCCATGAGCACTTGAGAAGAATGTGTATTCTGTTGTTTTTGGATGGAATGTCCTATAAATATTATTTAAGTCCATCTCGTTTAACGTATCATTTAAAGCTTGTGTTTCCTCATTTATTTTCATTTTGGATCATCTGTCCATTGGTGAAAGTGGGGTGTTAAAGTCCCCTACTATGACTGTGATACTGTCGATTTCCCCTTTTATGGCTGTTAGTATTTGCCTTATGTAGTGAGGTACTCCTATGTTGGGTGCATAAGTACTTACAATTGTTATATCTTCTTCTTGGATTGATCCCTTGAGCATTATGTAGTGTCCTTCTTTGTCTCTTGTAATAGTCTTTGTTTCAAAGTGTATTTTGTCTGATATGAGAATTGCTACTCCAGCTTGCTTTTGATTTCCATTTGCATGGGCTATCTTTTTCCATCCCCTCACTTTCAGTCTGTATGTGTCCCTAGGTATGAAGTGGGTCTCCTGTAGACAGCATATATACGGGGCTTGTTTTTGTATCCATTCCGCCAATCTATGCCTTTTGGTTGGAGCATTTAATCCATTTACATTTAATGTAATTATCAATATGTATGTTCCTATTACCATTTTCTTAGTTGCTTCGGGTCTTTTCCTTCTCTTGTGTTTCCTGTGTAGAGAAGTTCCTTTAGCATTTGTTGTAAAGCTGGTTTGGTGGTGCTGAATTCTCTTAGCTTTTGCTTATCTGTAAAGGTTTTAACTTCTCCATCAAATCTGAATGAGATCCCTGCTGGGTAGAGTAATCTTGCTTGTAGGTTTTTCTCCTTCATCACTTTAAATATTTCCTGCCACTCCCTTCTGGCTTGCAGAGTTTCTGCTGAAAGGTCAGCTGTTAACCTTATGGAGGTTCCCTTATGTGTGATTTGTTGTGTTTCCCTTGCTGCTTTTAATATTTGTTCTTTGTATGTACTTTTTAATAGTTTGATTAATATGTGTCTTGGCATGTTTCTCCTGGGATTTAACCTGTATGGGACTCTCTGTGATTCCTGCACTTGATTAGCTATTTCCTTTTCCATATTAGGGAAGTTTTCAACTATAATTTCTCAGTCCCTTTCTTTTCCTCTTTTTCTTCTGGGACCCCTATAATTCGGATGTTGGTGCGTTTAATGTTGTCCTAGAAGTGTCTGAAAGTGTCCTCAATTCTTTTCATTTTTTTCCCTTTATTCTGCTCTGCAGTAGTTATTTCCACTCTTTTATCTTCCAGGTCACTTATCCGTTCTTCTGCCTCCGTTATTCTGCTATTGATCCCTTCTAGAGAATTTTTAATTTCATTTATTGTGTTGTTCATCACTGTTTGTTTGCTGTATAGTTTTTCTAGGTTCTTGTAAAAAGTTTCTTTTATTTTCTCCATTCAGTTTCCAAGATTTTGGATCATCTTTAATATCATGGTTATGAATTCTTTTTCAGGTAGACTGCCTATTTCCTGTTCATTTGATAGGTCTGGTGGGTTTTTGCCTTGCTCCCTCATCTGCTGTGTGTTTCTCTGTCTTCTCATTTTGCTTAACTTACTGTGTTTGGGGTCTCCTTATCACAGGCTGCAGGGTCATAGCTCCCGTTGCCTTTGGTGTCTGTCCCCAGTGGCTGAGGTTGGTTGAGTGGGTTGTGTAGGCTTCCTGGTGGAGGGGACTAGTGCCTGTGTTCTGGTGCATGACACTGGATCTTGTCCTTCTGGTGTACAGGTCCACGTCTGGTGGTGTGTTTTGGGGTGTCTGTGGCCTTTCTATGATTTTAGGCAGCCTTTGTGCTAGTGGATGGGGTTGTGTTCCTGTCTTGTTACTTGTTTGGCATTGGGTGTCCAGCACTGTAGCTTGCTGGCCGTTGAATGGAGCTGAGTCTTGGCGTTGAGATGGAGATCTCTGGGAGATTTTCACTGTTTCATATTACATGGAGTTGGTAGGTCTCTTGTGGACCAATGTCCTGAGCTTGGCTGTCCCACCTCAGTGGCACAGCGCTGATGCCTGACTGGAGCACCAAGAGCCTGTCCTCCACACGGCTCAGAATTAAAGGGAGGAAAAATAGAAAGAAAGAAGAAAAAGGTAAAATAAAATGCAATAAAATATAGTTATTAAAATAAAATATAATTACTAAGAAAAATATTATTTAAGTAATAAATTAAAAAAAGGACAGAGAGAACCCCAGGAAAAATGATAAAAGCAAAGCTATACAGACCAAATCACACACAGAAGCATACGCATACATGCTCACAAAAATAGAAAAACGGAATTATATATGTATATATCGTTGCTCCCAAAGTCCACCTCCTCAATTTGGGATGATACATTGTCTATTCAGGTATTCCACATATGCAGGGTACATCAAGTTGATTGTGGACATTTAATCCACTGCTCCTGAGGCGGCTGGGAGAGATTTCCCTTTCTCTTCATTGTTTGCACAGCTCCCAGTTTCAGCTTTGGATTTGGAACCGCCACTGCGTGTAGGTCACCTGAGTGCGTCTGCTCTTCACTCAGACAGGACGGGGTTAAAGAAGCAGCTGACTCGAGAGCTCTGGCTCGCTCAGGTCGGGCGGAGGGAGGGGTACAGATGTGGGGTGAGCCTGCAGCGGCAGAGGGGCAAGCGTGACGTTGCAACAGCCCGAGGCATGCCTTGTGTTCACCTGGGGAAGCTTTCCCTAGATCATTTGACACTGGCAGTGGCAGGCTGCACAGGCTCCTGGGAGGGGAGGTGTGGGTATTGTCCTGTGCTTGCACACAGACTTCTTGGTGGCTGCAGCAGCAGCCTTAGCGTCTCATGCCCGTCTTTGAGGTCCTTGATGATAGCCGCGACTCGCGCCCATCTCTGGAGCTCTTTAAGTGGCACTCTGAATCCCTCTCCTCGTGTACCAGGAAACAAAGAGGCAAGAAAAAGTCCCTTGCCTCTTTGGCAGCTCCAGATATTATCCCAGACTCCCTCCCAGCTAGCTGTAGCGCACTAGCTCCCTTCAGGCTGTGTTCACGCAGCCAACCCCAGTCCTCTCCCTGGGATCCGAACTCGGATGCCCAGGCCTCAGCTCCAGGACCCCACCCGTCCCAGCAAGAGAGCAGACAAGCCTCTCTGTCTGGTGAGTGCTGGTCAGCACCGATCCTCTGTGCGGGAATCTCTCCGCTTTGCCCTTCGCACCCCTGTTTCTGCGCTCTCCTCTGTGGCTCCGAAGTTTCCCCCTCCGCCTCCCACAGTCTCCGACTGCAAAGGGGCTTCCTAGTGTGTGGAAACCTTTCCTCCTTCACAGCTCCCTCCCACTGGTGCAGGTCTGTTCCCTATTCTTTTGTCTCTGTATTTTCTTTTTTATTTTGCAGTACCCAGGTACGTGGGGGAGTTTCTTGCGTTTTGGGAGGTCTGAGGTCTTCTGCCAGCGTTCAGTAGGTGTTCTGTAGGAGTTGTTTCACATGTAGATGTATTTCCGATGTATTTGTGGGGAGGAAGGTGATCTCCACGTCTTACTCTTCCGCCATCTTGAAGCTCCTCCTTCACTGTAGTTTTGATTTGCCTTTCTCTAATGATTAGTGATGTTGAGCATCCTTTCATGTGTCTGTTGGCAGTCTGTGTATCTTCTTTTGAGAAATGTCTATTTAGATTTTCTGCCCGTTTTTCGATTGGGTTGTTTGTTTTTTTTGATATTAAGCTGCATGAGCTGCTTGTAAATGTTGGAGATTAATCCTTTGTCATTTGTTTCATCTGCAAATATTTTCTACCATTCTGAGGGTTGTCTTTTCATCTTTTTTATGTTTTCCTTTGCTGTGCAAAGTTTTTAAGTTTCATTAAGTCCCATTTGTTTATTTCTGCTTTTATTTCCATTTCTCTAGGAGGTGTGCCAAAAAGGATCTTGCTGTGATTTATGTCATAGCGTGTTCTGCCTATGTTTTCCTCTAAGAGTTTGATAGCATCTGGCTTTACATTTAGGTCTTTAATCCATTTTGAGGTTACTTTTGTGTATGCTGTTAGGGAGTGTTCTAATTTCATTGTTTTACATGTAGCTGTCCAGTTTTCCCAGCACCACTTATTGAAGAGGCTGTCTTTTCTCCATTGTATATCCTTGCCTCCGTTATCAATGATGAGTTTATGATATGTGTGTGGGTTTACCTCTGGGCTTTCTATCCTGTTCCATTGATCTATATTTCTGTTTCTGTGCCAGTACCATACTGTCATCATTAATGAAGCTTTGTAATATCGTCTGAAGTCAGGGAGCCTGATTCCTCCAGCTCCGTTATGCTTTCTCCAGGTTGCTTTGGCTATTTCGGGATCTTTTGGTTTGCATAAAAACTGTGAAATTACTGTTCTAGTTCTGTGAAAAGTGCCAGTGGTAGTTTTATAGGGATTGCATTGAATCAGTAGATTGTTTTGGGTAGTACAGTCATTTTAACAGTGTTGATTCTTCCAATCCAAGAACATGGTATATCTCTCCATCTATTTGTATCATCTTTAATTTCTTTCATCAGTGTCATCATTTTCTGCATATGGGGCTTTTTCTCCTTAGGTAGGTTTATTCCTAGATAGTTTATTCTTTTGGTTGCAATGGTAAATGGGAGTGTTTTCTTTATTTCACTTTCAGATTTTTCATGATTAGTGTATAGGAATGCAAGACATTTCTGCGCATTAATTTTGTATCCTCCTACTTTAACAAATTCATTGATTAGCTCTAGCAGTTTTCTGGTAGCATCTTTAGGATTCTCTATGTATAGTATCATGCCTTCTGCAAGCAGTGACAGCGTTACTTGTTCTTTTCCAATTTGGATTCCTTTTATTTTTTTTCTTCTCTGATCACTGTGGCTAAAACTTCCAAAACTATGTTGAATAATAGTGGTGAGAGTGGGCAACCTTGTCTTGTTCCTGATCTTAGTGGAAACGGTTTCATTTTGTCACCATTGAGGACAATGTTTGCTGTGGGTTTGTCATATATGGCCTGTATTATGTTGAGGAAATTTCCCTCTATGCCTACTTTCTGGAGGGTTTTTATGAAAAATGAGTGTTGAATTTTGTCGAAAGCTTTCTTTGCGTCTATTGAGATGATCATATGGTTTTTCTCCTTCAAATCTTTAATATGGTGTATCAGGTTGATTGACTTGCATATATTGAAGAAGTCTTGCATTCCTGGGATAAACCCCACTTGAGCATAGTGTATGATCCTTTTAATGCGCTGTAGGGTTCTGTTTGTTAGTATTGTGTTGAGGATTTGTGCATCTATATTCAACAGTGATATTGGCCTATAGTTTTCTTATTTATTTATTTATTTATTTATTTATTTATTTATTTATTTATTTATTTATTTATTTATTTATTTTGGGCTGTGTTGGGTCTTCGTTTCTGTGCGATGGCTTTCTCTAGTTGTGGCAAGTGGGGGCCACTCTTTATCGCGGTGCGCGGGCCTCTCACTGTCGCGGCCTCTCTTGTTGCGGAGCACAATCTGCAGACGCGCGGGCTCAGTAGTTGTGGCTCACGGGCCAGTCGCTCCACGGCATGTTGGATCCTCCCAGACCAGGGCTCGAACCCGTGTCCCCCGCATTGGCAGGCAGACTCTCAACCACTGCGTCACAAGGGAAGCCCTATAGTTTTCTTTCTTTGTGACACCTTTGTCTGGTTTTGGTATCACAGTGATGGTGGCCTCGTAGAATGAGTTTGGGAGTGTTCCCACTCTGCTATATTTTGGAAGAGTTTGAGAAGGATAGGTGATAGCTCTTCTCTAAATGTTTGATAAAATTCGCCTGTGAAGCCATCTGGTCCTGGGCTTTTGTCTGTTGGAAGAATTGTAATCACAGTTTCAATTTCAGTGCTAGTGATTGTTTTTTTTTAATATTTTCTATTTCTTCCTGGTTCAGTCTCGGAAGGTTGTGCATTTCTAAGAATTTCTCCATTTCTTCCAGGTGGTTCATTTTATTGGCCTATAGTTGCTTGTAGTAATCTCTCATGATCCTTTGTATTTCTGCAGTGTCAGTTGTTACTTCTTCTTTTTCATTTCTAATTCTATTGATTTGAGTCTTCTCTCTTTTTCTTTGATGCGTCTGGCTAATGGTTTATCAATTTGGTTTATCTTATCAAAGAACCAGCTTTTAGTTGTCTTTGTGTTTTAACATCTTTATTAGAGTATAATTGCTTTACAATGGTGTCTCTGTTTCTGCTATAGCACGAAGTGAATCAGTTATACATATACCTATGTCCCCATATCTCTACCCTCGTGACTCTCCCTCCCTCCCACCCTCTCTATCCCACCCCTCTAGGTGTTCACAAAGCACCGAGCTCATCTCCCTGTGCTATGCGGCTCCTTCCCACTAGCTATGTTTTTTATGTTTGGTAGTGTATATATGTCCATGCCACTCTCTCACTTTGTCCCAGCTTACCCTTCCCCCTCCCTGTATCCTTAAGTCGATTCTCGAGTAGGTCTTCATCTTTATTCCCGTCTTTCCCCTGGTTCTTCTGACCATTTTCTTTTTCAAAGAAGCAGCTTTTGGTTTTATTGATCTTTGCTGTCGTGTTCTTCATTTCTTTGCCATTTATTTGTGATGTGATTTTTATGACTTCTTTCCTTCTGCTAACTTTGCGGGGTTTTTGTTCTTCTTTCTCTAATTGCATTAGCTGTAAGTTTAGGTTGTTTATTTGAGACGTTTCTTCTTTCTTAAGGTAGGATAGTATTGTTATAGACTTCCCTCTTAGGACTGCTTTTGCTGCATCCCATAGGTTTTGGGTGCTCGTGTTTTCATTGTCATTTGTTTCTAGGTATTTTTTGATTTCCTCTTTGATTTCTGCAGTGATCTCTTGGTTATTAAGTAGTGTGTTGTTCGGGCTCCATGTGTTTGTATTTCTTACAGATTTTTTCCTGTAATTGATATCTAGTCTCATAGCGTTGTTTTCGGAAAAGATACTTGATATGATTTCAATTTTCTTAAATTTACCATGGCTTGGTTTGTGACCCACGATATGGTCTACCCTGGAGAATGTTCCATGAGCACTTGAGAAGAATGTGTATTCTGTTGTTTTTGGATGGAATGTCGTATAAATATTATTTAAGTCCATCTCGTTTAACGTATCATTTAAAGCTTGTGTTTCCTCATTTATTTTCATTTTGGATCATCTGTCCATTGGTGAAAGTGGGGTGTTAAAGTCCCCTACTATGACTGTGATACTGTCGATTTCCCCTTTTATGGCTGTTAGTATTTGCCTTATGTAGTGAGGTACTCCTATGTTGGGTGCATAAGTACTTACAATTGTTATATCTTCTTCTTGGATTGATCCCTTGAGCATTATGTAGTGTCCTTCTTTGTCTCTTGTAATAGTCTTTGTTTCAAAGTGTATTTTGTCTGATATGAGAATTGCTAATCCAGCTTGCTTTTGATTTCCATTTGCATGGGCTATCTTTTTCCATCCCCTCACTTTCAGTCTGTATGTGTCCCTAGGTATGAAGTGGGTCTCCTGTAGACAGCATATATACGGGGCTTGTTTTTGTATCCATTCCGCCAATCTATGCCTTTTGGTTGGAGCATTTAATCCATTTACATTTAATGTAATTATCAATATGTATGTTCCTATTACCATTTTCTTAGTTGCTTCGGGTCTTTTCCTTCTCTTGTGTTTCCTGTGTAGAGAAGTTCCTTTAGCATTTGTTGTAAAGCTGGTTTGGTGGTGCTGAATTCTCTTAGCTTTTGCTTATCTGTAAAGGTCTTAACTTCTCCATCAAATCTGAATGAGATCCCTGCTGGGTAGAGTAATCTTGCTTGTAGGTTTTTCTCCTTCATCACTTTAAATATTTCCTGCCACTCCCTTCTGGCTTGCAGAGTTTCTGCTGAAAGGTCAGCTGTTAACCTTATGGAGGTTCCCTTATGTGTGATTTGTTGTGTTTCCCTTGCTGCTTTTAATATTTGTTCTTTGTATGTACTTTTTAATAGTTTGATTAATATGTGTCTTGGCATGTTTCTCCTGGGATTTAACCTGTATGGGACTCTCTGTGATTCCTGCACTTGATTAGCTATTTCCTTTTCCATATTAGGGAAGTTTTCAACTATAATTTCTCAGTCCCTTTCTTTTCCTCTTTTTCTTCTGGGACCCCTATAATTCGGATGTTGGTGCGTTTAATGTTGTCCTAGAAGTGTCTGAAAGTGTCCTCAATTCTTTTCATTTTCTTCCCTTTATTCTGCTCTGCAGTAGTTATTTCCACTCTTTTATCTTCCAGGTCTCTTATCCGTTCTTCTGCCTCCGTTATTCTGCTATTGATCCCTTCTAGAGAATTTTTAATTTCATTTATTGTGTTGTTCATCACTGTTTGTTTGCTGTATAGTTTTTCTAGGTTCTTGTAAAAAGTTTCTTTTATTTTCTCCATTCAGTTTCCAAGATTTTGGATCATCTTTAATATCATGGTTATGAATTCTTTTTCAGGTAGACTGCCTATTTCCTGTTCATTTGATAGGTCTGGTGGGTTTTTGCCTTGCTCGCCCATCTGCTGTGTGTTTCTCTGTCTTCTCATTTTGCTTAACTTACTGTGTTTGGGGTCTCCTTATCACAGGCTGCAGGGTCATAGCTCCCGTTGCCTTTGGTGTCTGTCCCCAGTGGCTGAGGTTGGTTGAGTGAGTTGTGTAGGCTTCCTGGTGGAGGGGACTAGTGCCTGTGTTCTGGTGCATGACACTGGATCTTGTCCTTCTGGTGTACAGGTCCACGTCTGGTGGTGTGTTTTGGGGTGTCTGTGGCCTTTCTATGATTTTAGGCAGCCTTTGTGCTAGTGGATGGGGTTGTGTTCCTGTCTTGTTACTTGTTTGGCATTGGGTGTCCAGCACTGTAGCTTGCTGGCCGTTGAATGGAGCTGAGTCTTGGCGTTGAGATGGAGATCTCTGGGAGATTTTCACTGTTTCATATTACATGGAGTTGGTAGGTCTCTTGTGGACCAATGTCCTGAGCTTGGCTGTCCCACCTCAGTGGCACAGCGCTGATGCCTGACTGGAGCACCAAGAGCCTGTCCTCCACACTGCTCAGAATTAAAGGGAGGAAAAATAGAAAGAAAGAAGAAAAAGGTAAAATAAAATGCAATAAAATATAGTTATTAAAATAAAATATAATTACTAAGAAAAATATTATTTAAGTAATAAATTAAAAAAAGGACAGAGAGAACCCCAGGAAAAATGATAAAAGCAAAGCTATACAGACCAAATCACACACAGAAGCATACGCATACATGCTCACAAAAATAGAAAAACGGAATTATATATGTATATATCGTTGCTCCCAAAGTCCACCTCCTCAATTTGGGATGATACATTGTCTATTCAGGTATTCCACATATGCAGGGTACATCAAGTTGATTGTGGACATTTAATCCACTGCTCCTGAGGCGGCTGGGAGAGATTTCCCTTTCTCTTCATTGTTTGCACAGCTCCCAGTTTCAGCTTTGGATTTGGAACCGCCACTGCGTGTAGGTCACCTGAGTGCGTCTGCTCTTCACTCAGACAGGACGGGGTTAAAGAAGCAGCTGACTCGAGAGCTCTGGCTCGCTCAGGTCGGGCGGAGGGAGGGGTACAGATGTGGGGTGAGCCTGCAGCGGCAGAGGGGCAAGCGTGACGTTGCAACAGCCCGCGGCATGCCTTGTGTTCACCTGGGGAAGTTTTCCCTAGATCATTTGACACTGGCAGTGGCAGGCTGCACAGGCTCCTGGGAGGGGAGGTGTGGGTATTGTCCTGTGCTTGCACACAGACTTCTTGGTGGCTGCAGCAGCAGCCTTAGCGTCTCATGCCCGTCTTTGAGGTCCTTGATGATAGCCGCGACTCGCGCCCATCTCTGGAGCTCTTTAAGTGGCACTCTGAATCCCTCTCCTCGTGTACCAGGAAACAAAGAGGCAAGAAAAAGTCCCTTGCCTCTTTGGCAGCTCCAGATATTTTCCCAGGATCCCTCCCAGCTAGCTGTAGCGCACTAGCCCCCTTCAGGCTGTGTTCACGCAGCCAACCCCAGTCCTCTCCCTGGGATCCGAACTCGGATGCCCAAGCCTCAGCTCCAGGACCCCACCCGTCCCAGCAAGAGAGCAGACAAGCCTCTCTGTCTGGTGAGTGCTGGTCAGCACCGATCCTCTGTGCGGGAATCTCTCCGCTTTGCCCTTCGCACCCCTGTTTCTGCGCTCTCCTCTGTGGCTCCGAAGTTTCCCCCTCCGCCACCCACAGTCTCCGACTGCAAAGGGGCTTCCTAGTGTGTGGAAACCTTTCCTCCTTCACAGCTCCCTCCCACTGGTGCAGGTCTGTTCCCTATTCTTTTGTCTCTGTATTTTCTTTTTTATTTTGCAGTACCCAGGTACGTGGGGGAGTTTCTTGCGTTTTGGGAGGTCTGAGGTCTTCTGCCAGCGTTCAGTAGGTGTTCTGTAGGAGTTGTTTCACATGTAGATGTATTTCCGATGTATTTGTGGGGAGGAAGGTGATCTCCACGTCTTACTCTTCCGCCATCTTGAAGCTCCTCCTTCACTGTAGTTTTGATTTGCCTTTCTCTAATGATTAGTGATGTTGAGCATCCTTTCATGTGTCTGTTGGCAGTCTGTATATCTTCTTTTGAGAAATGTCTATTTAGATTTTCTGCCCGTTTTTCGATTGGGTTGTTTGTTTTTTTTGATATTAAGCTGCATGAGCTGCTTGTAAATGTTGGAGATTAATCCTTTGTCATTTGTTTCATCTGCAAATATTTTCTACCATTCTGAGGGTTGTCTTTTCATCTTTTTTATGTTTTCCTTTGCTGTGCCAAGTTTTTAAGTTTCATTAAGTCCCATTTGTTTATTTCTGCTTTTATTTCCATTTCTCTAGGAGGTGTGTCAAAAAGGATCTTGCTGTGATTTATGTCATAGCGTGTTCTGCCTATGTTTTCCTCTAAGAGTTTGATAGCATCTGGCTTTACATTTAGGTCTTTAATCCATTTTGAGGTTACTTTTGTGTATGCTGTTAGGGAGTGTTCTAATTTCATTGTTTTACATGTAGCTGTCCAGCTTTCCCAGCACCACTTATTGAAGAGGCTGTCTTTTCTCCATTGTATATCCTTGCCTCCGTTATCAATGATGAGTTTATGATATGTGTGTGGGTTTACCTCTGGGCTTTCTATCCTGTTCCATTGATCTATATTTCTGTTTCTGTGCCAGTACCATACTGTCATCATTAATGAAGCTTTGTAATATCGTCTGAAGTCAGGGAGCCTGATTCCTCCAGCTCCGTTATGCTTTCTCCAGGTTGCTTTGGCTATTTCGGGATCTTTTGGTTTGCATAAAAACTGTGAAATTACTGTTCTAGTTCTGTGAAAAGTGCCAGTGGTAGTTTTATAGGGATTGCATTGAATCAGTAGATTGTTTTGGGTAGTACAGTCATTTTAACAGTGTTGATTCTTCCAATCCAAGAACATGGTATATCTCTCCATCTATTTGTATCATTTTTAATTTCTTTCATCAGTGTCATCATTTTCTGCATATGGGGCTTTTTCTCCTTAGGTAGGTTTATTCCTAGATAGTTTATTCTTTTGGTTGCAATGGTAAATGGGAGTGTTTTCTTTATTTCACTTTCAGATTTTTCATGATTAGTGTATAGGAATGCAAGACATTTCTGCGCATTAATTTTGTATCCTCCTACTTTAACAAATTCATTGATTAGCTCTAGCAGTTTTCTGGTAGCATCTTTAGGATTCTCTATGTATAGTATCATGCCTTCTGCAAGCAGTGACAGCGTTACTTGTTCTTTTCCAATTTGGATTCCTTTTATTTTTTTTCTTCTCTGATCACTGTGGCTAAAACTTCCAAAACTATGTTGAATAATAGTGGTGAGAGTGGGCAACCTTGTCTTGTTCCTGATCTTAGTGGAAACGGTTTCATTTTGTCACCATTGAGGACAATGTTTGCTGTGGGTTTGTCATATATGGCCTGTATTATGTTGAGGAAAGTTCCCTCTATGCCTACTTTCTGGAGGGTTTTTATGAAAAATGAGTGTTGAATTTTGTCGAAAGCTTTCTTTGCGTCTATTGAGATGATCATATGGTTTTTCTCCTTCAATTCTTTAACATGGTGTATCAGGTTGATTGACTTGCATATATTGAAGAAGTCTTGCATTCCTGGGATAAACCCCACTTGATCATAGTGTATGATCCTTTTAATGCGCTGTAGGGTTCTGTTTGTTAGTATTGTGTTGAGGATTTGTGCATCTATATTCAACAGTGATATTGGCCTATAGTTTTCTTACTTATTTATTTATTTATTTATTTATTTATTTATTTATTTATTTATTTATTTATTTATTTTGGGCTGTGTTGGGTCTTCGTTTCTGTGCGATGGCTTTCTCTAGTTGTGGCAAGTGGGGGCCACTCTTTATCGCGGTGCGCGGGCCTCTCACTGTCGCGGCCTCTCTTGTTGCGGAGCACAAGCTGCAGACGCGCGGGCTCAGTAGTTGTGGCTCACGGGCCAGTCGCTCCGCGGCATGTTGGATCCTCCCAGACCAGGGCTCGAACCCGTGTCCCCCGCATTGGCAGGCAGACTCTCAACCACTGCGTCACAAGGGAAGCCCTATAGTTTTCTTTCTTTGTGACACCTTTGTCTGGTTTTGGTATCACAGTGATGGTGGCCTCGTAGAATGAGTTTGGGAGTGTTCCCACTCTGCTATATTTTGGAAGAGTTTGAGAAGGATAGGTGATAGCTCTTCTCTAAATGTTTGATAAAATTCGCCTGTGAAGCCATCTGGTCCTGGGCTTTTGTCTGTTGGAAGAATTGTAATCACAGTTTCAATTTCAGTGCTAGTGATTGTTTTTTTTTAATATTTTCTATTTCTTCCTGGTTCAGTCTCGGAAGGTTGTGCATTTCTAAGAATTTCTCCATTTCTTCCAGGTGGTTCATTTTATTGGCCTATAGTTGCTTGTAGTAATCTCTCATGATCCTTTGTATTTCTGCAGTGTCAGTTGTTACTTCTTCTTTTTCATTTCTAATTCTATTGATTTGAGTCTTCTCTCTTTTTCTTTGATGCGTCTGGCTAATGGTTTATCAATTTGGTTTATCTTATCAAAGAACCAGCTTTTAGTTGTCTTTGTGTTTTAACATCTTTATTAGAGTATAATTGCTTTACAATGGTGTCTCTGTTTCTGCTATAGCACGAAGTGAATCAGTTATACATATACCTATGTCCCCATATCTCTACCCTCGTGACTCTCCCTCCCTCCCACCCTCTCTATCCCACCCCTCTAGGTGTTCACAAAGCACCGAGCTCATCTCCCTGTGCTATGCGGCTCCTTCCCACTAGCTATGTTTTTTATGTTTGGTAGTGTATATATGTCCATGCCACTCTCTCACTTTGTCCCAGCTTACCCTTCCCCCTCCCTGTATCCTTAAGTCGATTCTCGAGTAGGTCTTCATCTTTATTCCCGTCTTTCCCCTGGTTCTTCTGACCATTTTCTTTTTCAAAGAAGCAGCTTTTGGTTTTATTGATCTTTGCTGTCGTGTTCTTCATTTCTTTGCCATTTATTTGTGATGTGATTTTTATGACTTCTTTCCTTCTGCTAACTTTGCGGGGTTTTTGTTCTTCTTTCTCTAATTGCATTAGTTGTAAGTTTAGGTTGTTTATTTGAGACGTTTCTTCTTTCTTAAGGTAGGATAGTATTGTTATAGACTTCCCTCTTAGGACTGCTTTTGCTGCATCCCATAGGTTTTGGGTCTTCGTGTTTTCATTGTCATTTGTTTTTAGGTATTTTTTGATTTCCTCTTTGATTTCTGCAGTGATCTCTTGTTTATTAAGTAGTGGGTTGTTCGGCCTCCATGTGTTTGTATTTCTTACAGATTTTTTCCTCTAATTGATATCTAGTCTCATAGCGTTGTTTTCGGAAAAGATACTTGATATGATTTCAATTTTCTTAAATTTACCATGGCTTGGTTTGTGACCCACGATATGGTCTACCCTGGAGAATGTTCCATGAGCACTTGAGAAGAATGTGTATTCTGTTGTTTTTGGATGGAATGTCCTATAAATATTATTTAAGTCCATCTCGTTTAACGTATCATTTAAAGCTTGTGTTTCCTCATTTATTTTCATTTTGGATCATCTGTCCATTGGTGAAAGTGGGGTGTTAAAGTCCCCTACTATGACTGTGATACTGTCGATTTCCCCTTTTATGGCTGTTAGTATTTGCCTTATGTAGTGAGGTACTCCTATGTTGGGTGCATAAGTACTTACAATTGTTATATCTTCTTCTTGGATTGATCCCTTGAGCATTATGTAGTGTCCTTCTTTGTCTCTTGTAATAGTCTTTGTTTCAAAGTGTATTTTGTCTGATATGAGAATTGCTACTCCAGCTTGCTTTTGATTTCCATTTGCATGGGCTATCTTTTTCCATCCCCTCACTTTCAGTCTGTATGTGTCCCTAGGTATGAAGTGGGTCTCCTGTAGACAGCATATATACGGGGCTTGTTTTTGTATCCATTCCGCCAATCTATGCCTTTTGGTTGGAGCATTTAATCCATTTACATTTAATGTAATTATCAATATGTATGTTCCTATTACCATTTTCTTAGTTGCTTCGGGTCTTTTCCTTCTCTTGTGTTTCCTGTGTAGAGAAGTTCCTTTAGCATTTGTTGTAAAGCTGGTTTGGTGGTGCTGAATTCTCTTAGCTTTTGCTTATCTGTAAAGGTTTTAACTTCTCCATCAAATCTGAATGAGATCCCTGCTGGGTAGAGTAATCTTGCTTGTAGGTTTTTCTCCTTCATCACTTTAAATATTTCCTGCCACTCCCTTCTGGCTTGCAGAGTTTCTGCTGAAAGGTCAGCTGTTAACCTTATGGAGGTTCCCTTATGTGTGATTTGTTGTGTTTCCCTTGCTGCTTTTAATATTTGTTCTTTGTATGTACTTTTTAATAGTTTGATTAATATGTGTCTTGGCATGTTTCTCCTGGGATTTAACCTGTATGGGACTCTCTGTGATTCCTGCACTTGATTAGCTATTTCCTTTTCCATATTAGGGAAGTTTTCAACTATAATTTCTCAGTCCCTTTCTTTTCCTCTTTTTCTTCTGGGACCCCTATAATTCGGATGTTGGTGCGTTTAATGTTGTCCTAGAAGTGTCTGAAAGTGTCCTCAATTCTTTTCATTTTTTTCCCTTTATTCTGCTCTGCAGTAGTTATTTCCACTCTTTTATCTTCCAGGTCACTTATCCGTTCTTCTGCCTCCGTTATTCTGCTATTGATCCCTTCTAGAGAATTTTTAATTTCATTTATTGTGTTGTTCATCACTGTTTGTTTGCTGTATAGTTTTTCTAGGTTCTTGTAAAAAGTTTCTTTTATTTTCTCCATTCAGTTTCCAAGATTTTGGATCATCTTTAATATCATGGTTATGAATTCTTTTTCAGGTAGACTGCCTATTTCCTGTTCATTTGATAGGTCTGGTGGGTTTTTGCCTTGCTCCCTCATCTGCTGTGTGTTTCTCTGTCTTCTCATTTTGCTTAACTTACTGTGTTTGGGGTCTCCTTATCACAGGCTGCAGGGTCATAGCTCCCGTTGCCTTTGGTGTCTGTCCCCAGTGGCTGAGGTTGGTTGAGTGGGTTGTGTAGGCTTCCTGGTGGAGGGGACTAGTGCCTGTGTTCTGGTGCATGACACTGGATCTTGTCCTTCTGGTGTACAGGTCCACGTCTGGTGGTGTGTTTTGGGGTGTCTGTGGCCTTTCTATGATTTTAGGCAGCCTTTGTGCTAGTGGATGGGGTTGTGTTCCTGTCTTGTTACTTGTTTGGCATTGGGTGTCCAGCACTGTAGCTTGCTGGCCGTTGAATGGAGCTGAGTCTTGGCGTTGAGATGGAGATCTCTGGGAGATTTTCACTGTTTCATATTACATGGAGTTGGTAGGTCTCTTGTGGACCAATGTCCTGAGCTTGGCTGTCCCACCTCAGTGGCACAGCGCTGATGCCTGACTGGAGCACCAAGAGCCTGTCCTCCACACGGCTCAGAATTAAAGGGAGGAAAAATAGAAAGAAAGAAGAAAAAGGTAAAATAAAATGCAATAAAATATAGTTATTAAAATAAAATATAATTACTAAGAAAAATATTATTTAAGTAATAAATTAAAAAAAGGACAGAGAGAACCCCAGGAAAAATGATAAAAGCAAAGCTATACAGACCAAATCACACACAGAAGCATACGCATACATGCTCACAAAAATAGAAAAACGGAATTATATATGTATATATCGTTGCTCCCAAAGTCCACCTCCTCAATTTGGGATGATACATTGTCTATTCAGGTATTCCACATATGCAGGGTACATCAAGTTGATTGTGGACATTTAATCCACTGCTCCTGAGGCGGCTGGGAGAGATTTCCCTTTCTCTTCATTGTTTGCACAGCTCCCAGTTTCAGCTTTGGATTTGGAACCGCCACTGCGTGTAGGTCACCTGAGTGCGTCTGCTCTTCACTCAGACAGGACGGGGTTAAAGAAGCAGCTGACTCGAGAGCTCTGGCTCGCTCAGGTCGGGCGGAGGGAGGGGTACAGATGTGGGGTGAGCCTGCAGCGGCAGAGGGGCAAGCGTGACGTTGCAACAGCCCGAGGCATGCCTTGTGTTCACCTGGGGAAGCTTTCCCTAGATCATTTGACACTGGCAGTGGCAGGCTGCACAGGCTCCTGGGAGGGGAGGTGTGGGTATTGTCCTGTGCTTGCACACAGACTTCTTGGTGGCTGCAGCAGCAGCCTTAGCGTCTCATGCCCGTCTTTGAGGTCCTTGATGATAGCCGCGACTCGCGCCCATCTCTGGAGCTCTTTAAGTGGCACTCTGAATCCCTCTCCTCGTGTACCAGGAAACAAAGAGGCAAGAAAAAGTCCCTTGCCTCTTTGGCAGCTCCAGATATTATCCCAGACTCCCTCCCAGCTAGCTGTAGCGCACTAGCTCCCTTCAGGCTGTGTTCACGCAGCCAACCCCAGTCCTCTCCCTGGGATCCGAACTCGGATGCCCAGGCCTCAGCTCCAGGACCCCACCCGTCCCAGCAAGAGAGCAGACAAGCCTCTCTGTCTGGTGAGTGCTGGTCAGCACCGATCCTCTGTGCGGGAATCTCTCCGCTTTGCCCTTCGCACCCCTGTTTCTGCGCTCTCCTCTGTGGCTCCGAAGTTTCCCCCTCCGCCTCCCACAGTCTCCGACTGCAAAGGGGCTTCCTAGTGTGTGGAAACCTTTCCTCCTTCACAGCTCCCTCCCACTGGTGCAGGTCTGTTCCCTATTCTTTTGTCTCTGTATTTTCTTTTTTATTTTGCAGTACCCAGGTACGTGGGGGAGTTTCTTGCGTTTTGGGAGGTCTGAGGTCTTCTGCCAGCGTTCAGTAGGTGTTCTGTAGGAGTTGTTTCACATGTAGATGTATTTCCGATGTATTTGTGGGGAGGAAGGTGATCTCCACGTCTTACTCTTCCGCCATCTTGAAGCTCCTCCTTCACTGTAGTTTTGATTTGCCTTTCTCTAATGATTAGTGATGTTGAGCATCCTTTCATGTGTCTGTTGGCAGTCTGTGTATCTTCTTTTGAGAAATGTCTATTTAGATTTTCTGCCCGTTTTTCGATTGGGTTGTTTGTTTTTTTTGATATTAAGCTGCATGAGCTGCTTGTAAATGTTGGAGATTAATCCTTTGTCATTTGTTTCATCTGCAAATATTTTCTACCATTCTGAGGGTTGTCTTTTCATCTTTTTTATGTTTTCCTTTGCTGTGCAAAGTTTTTAAGTTTCATTAAGTCCCATTTGTTTATTTCTGCTTTTATATCCATTTCTCTAGGAGGTGTGTCAAAAAGGATCTTGCTGTGATTTATGTCATAGCGTGTTCTGCCTATGTTTTCCTCTAAGAGTTTGATAGCATCTGGCTTTACATTTAGGTCTTTAATCCATTTTGAGGTTACTTTTGTGTATGCTGTTAGGGAGTGTTCTAATTTCATTGTTTTACATGTAGCTGTCCAGTTTTCCCAGCACCACTTATTGAAGAGGCTGTCTTTTCTCCATTGTATATCCTTGCCTCCGTTATCAATGATGAGTTTATGATATGTGTGTGGGTTTACCTCTGGGCTTTCTATCCTGTTCCATTGATCTATATTTCTGTTTCTGTGCCAGTACCATACTGTCATCATTAATGAAGCTTTGTAATATCGTCTGAAGTCAGGGAGCCTGATTCCTCCAGCT
Organism: Balaenoptera physalus; assembly: GCF_965194825.1. Lineage (NCBI taxonomy): Eukaryota > Metazoa > Chordata > Mammalia > Artiodactyla > Balaenopteridae > Balaenoptera > Balaenoptera physalus. Next base: position 52,352,593 of record NC_138903.1, on the reverse strand, counting down.
CCGTTATGCTTTCTCCAGGTTGCTTTGGCTATTTCGGGATCTTTTGGTTTGCATAAAAACTGTGAAATTACTGTTCTAGTTCTGTGAAAAGTGCCAGTGGTAGTTTTATAGGGATTGCATTGAATCAGTAGATTGTTTTGGGTAGTACAGTCATTTTAACAGTGTTGATTCTTCCAATCCAAGAACATGGTATATCTCTCCATCTATTTGTATCATCTTTAATTTCTTTCATCAGTGTCATCATTTTCTGCATATGGGGCTTTTTCTCCTTAGGTAGGTTTATTCCTAGATAGTTTATTCTTTTGGTTGCAATGGTAAATGGGAGTGTTTTCTTTATTTCACTTTCAGATTTTTCATGATTAGTGTATAGGAATGCAAGACATTTCTGCGCATTAATTTTGTATCCTCCTACTTTAACAAATTCATTGATTAGCTCTAGCAGTTTTCTGGTAGCATCTTTAGGATTCTCTATGTATAGTATCATGCCTTCTGCAAGCAGTGACAGCGTTACTTGTTCTTTTCCAATTTGGATTCCTTTTATTTTTTTTCTTCTCTGATCACTGTGGCTAAAACTTCCAAAACTATGTTGAATAATAGTGGTGAGAGTGGGCAACCTTGTCTTGTTCCTGATCTTAGTGGAAACGGTTTCATTTTGTCACCATTGAGGACAATGTTTGCTGTGGGTTTGTCATATATGGCCTGTATTATGTTGAGGAAATTTCCCTCTATGCCTACTTTCTGGAGGGTTTTTATGAAAAATGAGTGTTGAATTTTGTCGAAAGCTTTCTTTGCGTCTATTGAGATGATCATATGGTTTTTCTCCTTCAAATCTTTAATATGGTGTATCAGGTTGATTGACTTGCATATATTGAAGAAGTCTTGCATTCCTGGGATAAACCCCACTTGAGCATAGTGTATGATCCTTTTAATGCGCTGTAGGGTTCTGTTTGTTAGTATTGTGTTGAGGATTTGTGCATCTATATTCAACAGTGATATTGGCCTATAGTTTTCTTATTTATTTATTTATTTATTTATTTATTTATTTATTTATTTATTTATTTATTTATTTATTTATTTTGGGCTGTGTTGGGTCTTCGTTTCTGTGCGATGGCTTTCTCTAGTTGTGGCAAGTGGGGGCCACTCTTTATCGCGGTGCGCGGGCCTCTCACTGTCGCGGCCTCTCTTGTTGCGGAGCACAATCTGCAGACGCGCGGGCTCAGTAGTTGTGGCTCACGGGCCAGTCGCTCCACGGCATGTTGGATCCTCCCAGACCAGGGCTCGAACCCGTGTCCCCCGCATTGGCAGGCAGACTCTCAACCACTGCGTCACAAGGGAAGCCCTATAGTTTTCTTTCTTTGTGACACCTTTGTCTGGTTTTGGTATCACAGTGATGGTGGCCTCGTAGAATGAGTTTGGGAGTGTTCCCACTCTGCTATATTTTGGAAGAGTTTGAGAAGGATAGGTGATAGCTCTTCTCTAAATGTTTGATAAAATTCGCCTGTGAAGCCATCTGGTCCTGGGCTTTTGTCTGTTGGAAGAATTGTAATCACAGTTTCAATTTCAGTGCTAGTGATTGTTTTTTTTTAATATTTTCTATTTCTTCCTGGTTCAGTCTCGGAAGGTTGTGCATTTCTAAGAATTTCTCCATTTCTTCCAGGTGGTTCATTTTATTGGCCTATAGTTGCTTGTAGTAATCTCTCATGATCCTTTGTATTTCTGCAGTGTCAGTTGTTACTTCTTCTTTTTCATTTCTAATTCTATTGATTTGAGTCTTCTCTCTTTTTCTTTGATGCGTCTGGCTAATGGTTTATCAATTTGGTTTATCTTATCAAAGAACCAGCTTTTAGTTGTCTTTGTGTTTTAACATCTTTATTAGAGTATAATTGCTTTACAATGGTGTCTCTGTTTCTGCTATAGCACGAAGTGAATCAGTTATACATATACCTATGTCCCCATATCTCTACCCTCGTGACTCTCCCTCCCTCCCACCCTCTCTATCCCACCCCTCTAGGTGTTCACAAAGCACCGAGCTCATCTCCCTGTGCTATGCGGCTCCTTCCCACTAGCTATGTTTTTTATGTTTGGTAGTGTATATATGTCCATGCCACTCTCTCACTTTGTCCCAGCTTACCCTTCCCCCTCCCTGTATCCTTAAGTCGATTCTCGAGTAGGTCTTCATCTTTATTCCCGTCTTTCCCCTGGTTCTTCTGACCATTTTCTTTTTCAAAGAAGCAGCTTTTGGTTTTATTGATCTTTGCTGTCGTGTTCTTCATTTCTTTGCCATTTATTTGTGATGTGATTTTTATGACTTCTTTCCTTCTGCTAACTTTGCGGGGTTTTTGTTCTTCTTTCTCTAATTGCATTAGTTGTAAGTTTAGGTTGTTTATTTGAGACGTTTCTTCTTTCTTAAGGTAGGATAGTATTGTTATAGACTTCCCTCTTAGGACTGCTTTTGCTGCATCCCATAGGTTTTGGGTGCTCGTGTTTTCATTGTCATTTGTTTCTAGGTATTTTTTGATTTCCTCTTTGATTTCTGCAGTGATCTCTTGGTTATTAAGTAGTGTGTTGTTCGGGCTCCATGTGTTTGTATTTCTTACAGATTTTTTCCTGTAATTGATATCTAGTCTCATAGCGTTGTTTTCGGAAAAGATACTTGATATGATTTCAATTTTCTTAAATTTACCATGGCTTGGTTTGTGACCCACGATATGGTCTACCCTGGAGAATGTTCCATGAGCACTTGAGAAGAATGTGTATTCTGTTGTTTTTGGATGGAATGTCGTATAAATATTATTTAAGTCCATCTCGTTTAACGTATCATTTAAAGCTTGTGTTTCCTCATTTATTTTCATTTTGGATCATCTGTCCATTGGTGAAAGTGGGGTGTTAAAGTCCCCTACTATGACTGTGATACTGTCGATTTCCCCTTTTATGGCTGTTAGTATTTGCCTTATGTAGTGAGGTACTCCTATGTTGGGTGCATAAGTACTTACAATTGTTATATCTTCTTCTTGGATTGATCCCTTGAGCATTATGTAGTGTCCTTCTTTGTCTCTTGTAATAGTCTTTGTTTCAAAGTGTATTTTGTCTGATATGAGAATTGCTAATCCAGCTTGCTTTTGATTTCCATTTGCATGGGCTATCTTTTTCCATCCCCTCACTTTCAGTCTGTATGTGTCCCTAGGTATGAAGTGGGTCTCCTGTAGACAGCATATATACGGGGCTTGTTTTTGTATCCATTCCGCCAATCTATGCCTTTTGGTTGGAGCATTTAATCCATTTACATTTAATGTAATTATCAATATGTATGTTCCTATTACCATTTTCTTAGTTGCTTCGGGTCTTTTCCTTCTCTTGTGTTTCCTGTGTAGAGAAGTTCCTTTAGCATTTGTTGTAAAGCTGGTTTGGTGGTGCTGAATTCTCTTAGCTTTTGCTTATCTGTAAAGGTCTTAACTTCTCCATCAAATCTGAATGAGATCCCTGCTGGGTAGAGTAATCTTGCTTGTAGGTTTTTCTCCTTCATCACTTTAAATATTTCCTGCCACTCCCTTCTGGCTTGCAGAGTTTCTGCTGAAAGGTCAGCTGTTAACCTTATGGAGGTTCCCTTATGTGTGATTTGTTGTGTTTCCCTTGCTGCTTTTAATATTTGTTCTTTGTATGTACTTTTTAATAGTTTGATTAATATGTGTCTTGGCATGTTTCTCCTGGGATTTAACCTGTATGGGACTCTCTGTGATTCCTGCACTTGATTAGCTATTTCCTTTTCCATATTAGGGAAGTTTTCAACTATAATTTCTCAGTCCCTTTCTTTTCCTCTTTTTCTTCTGGGACCCCTATAATTCGGATGTTGGTGCGTTTAATGTTGTCCTAGAAGTGTCTGAAAGTGTCCTCAATTCTTTTCATTTTCTTCCCTTTATTCTGCTCTGCAGTAGTTATTTCCACTCTTTTATCTTCCAGGTCTCTTATCCGTTCTTCTGCCTCCGTTATTCTGCTATTGATCCCTTCTAGAGAATTTTTAATTTCATTTATTGTGTTGTTCATCACTGTTTGTTTGCTGTATAGTTTTTCTAGGTTCTTGTAAAAAGTTTCTTTTATTTTCTCCATTCAGTTTCCAAGATTTTGGATCATCTTTAATATCATGGTTATGAATTCTTTTTCAGGTAGACTGCCTATTTCCTGTTCATTTGATAGGTCTGGTGGGTTTTTGCCTTGCTCGCCCATCTGCTGTGTGTTTCTCTGTCTTCTCATTTTGCTTAACTTACTGTGTTTGGGGTCTCCTTATCACAGGCTGCAGGGTCATAGCTCCCGTTGCCTTTGGTGTCTGTCCCCAGTGGCTGAGGTTGGTTGAGTGAGTTGTGTAGGCTTCCTGGTGGAGGGGACTAGTGCCTGTGTTCTGGTGCATGACACTGGATCTTGTCCTTCTGGTGTACAGGTCCACGTCTGGTGGTGTGTTTTGGGGTGTCTGTGGCCTTTCTATGATTTTAGGCAGCCTTTGTGCTAGTGGATGGGGTTGTGTTCCTGTCTTGTTACTTGTTTGGCATTGGGTGTCCAGCACTGTAGCTTGCTGGCCGTTGAATGGAGCTGAGTCTTGGCGTTGAGATGGAGATCTCTGGGAGATTTTCACTGTTTCATATTACATGGAGTTGGTAGGTCTCTTGTGGACCAATGTCCTGAGCTTGGCTGTCCCACCTCAGTGGCACAGCGCTGATGCCTGACTGGAGCACCAAGAGCCTGTCCTCCACACTGCTCAGAATTAAAGGGAGGAAAAATAGAAAGAAAGAAGAAAAAGGTAAAATAAAATGCAATAAAATATAGTTATTAAAATAAAATATAATTACTAAGAAAAATATTATTTAAGTAATAAATTAAAAAAAGGACAGAGAGAACCCCAGGAAAAATGATAAAAGCAAAGCTATACAGACCAAATCACACACAGAAGCATACGCATACATGCTCACAAAAATAGAAAAACGGAATTATATATGTATATATCGTTGCTCCCAAAGTCCACCTCCTCAATTTGGGATGATACATTGTCTATTCAGGTATTCCACATATGCAGGGTACATCAAGTTGATTGTGGACATTTAATCCACTGCTCCTGAGGCGGCTGGGAGAGATTTCCCTTTCTCTTCATTGTTTGCACAGCTCCCAGTTTCAGCTTTGGATTTGGAACCGCCACTGCGTGTAGGTCACCTGAGTGCGTCTGCTCTTCACTCAGACAGGACGGGGTTAAAGAAGCAGCTGACTCGAGAGCTCTGGCTCGCTCAGGTCGGGCGGAGGGAGGGGTACAGATGTGGGGTGAGCCTGCAGCGGCAGAGGGGCAAGCGTGACGTTGCAACAGCCCGCGGCATGCCTTGTGTTCACCTGGGGAAGTTTTCCCTAGATCATTTGACACTGGCAGTGGCAGGCTGCACAGGCTCCTGGGAGGGGAGGTGTGGGTATTGTCCTGTGCTTGCACACAGACTTCTTGGTGGCTGCAGCAGCAGCCTTAGCGTCTCATGCCCGTCTTTGAGGTCCTTGATGATAGCCGCGACTCGCGCCCATCTCTGGAGCTCTTTAAGTGGCACTCTGAATCCCTCTCCTCGTGTACCAGGAAACAAAGAGGCAAGAAAAAGTCCCTTGCCTCTTTGGCAGCTCCAGATATTTTCCCAGGATCCCTCCCAGCTAGCTGTAGCGCACTAGCCCCCTTCAGGCTGTGTTCACGCAGCCAACCCCAGTCCTCTCCCTGGGATCCGAACTCGGATGCCCAAGCCTCAGCTCCAGGACCCCACCCGTCCCAGCAAGAGAGCAGACAAGCCTCTCTGTCTGGTGAGTGCTGGTCAGCACCGATCCTCTGTGCGGGAATCTCTCCGCTTTGCCCTTCGCACCCCTGTTTCTGCGCTCTCCTCTGTGGCTCCGAAGTTTCCCCCTCCGCCACCCACAGTCTCCGACTGCAAAGGGGCTTCCTAGTGTGTGGAAACCTTTCCTCCTTCACAGCTCCCTCCCACTGGTGCAGGTCTGTTCCCTATTCTTTTGTCTCTGTATTTTCTTTTTTATTTTGCAGTACCCAGGTACGTGGGGGAGTTTCTTGCGTTTTGGGAGGTCTGAGGTCTTCTGCCAGCGTTCAGTAGGTGTTCTGTAGGAGTTGTTTCACATGTAGATGTATTTCCGATGTATTTGTGGGGAGGAAGGTGATCTCCACGTCTTACTCTTCCGCCATCTTGAAGCTCCTCCTTCACTGTAGTTTTGATTTGCCTTTCTCTAATGATTAGTGATGTTGAGCATCCTTTCATGTGTCTGTTGGCAGTCTGTATATCTTCTTTTGAGAAATGTCTATTTAGATTTTCTGCCCGTTTTTCGATTGGGTTGTTTGTTTTTTTTGATATTAAGCTGCATGAGCTGCTTGTAAATGTTGGAGATTAATCCTTTGTCATTTGTTTCATCTGCAAATATTTTCTACCATTCTGAGGGTTGTCTTTTCATCTTTTTTATGTTTTCCTTTGCTGTGCCAAGTTTTTAAGTTTCATTAAGTCCCATTTGTTTATTTCTGCTTTTATTTCCATTTCTCTAGGAGGTGTGTCAAAAAGGATCTTGCTGTGATTTATGTCATAGCGTGTTCTGCCTATGTTTTCCTCTAAGAGTTTGATAGCATCTGGCTTTACATTTAGGTCTTTAATCCATTTTGAGGTTACTTTTGTGTATGCTGTTAGGGAGTGTTCTAATTTCATTGTTTTACATGTAGCTGTCCAGCTTTCCCAGCACCACTTATTGAAGAGGCTGTCTTTTCTCCATTGTATATCCTTGCCTCCGTTATCAATGATGAGTTTATGATATGTGTGTGGGTTTACCTCTGGGCTTTCTATCCTGTTCCATTGATCTATATTTCTGTTTCTGTGCCAGTACCATACTGTCATCATTAATGAAGCTTTGTAATATCGTCTGAAGTCAGGGAGCCTGATTCCTCCAGCTCCGTTATGCTTTCTCCAGGTTGCTTTGGCTATTTCGGGATCTTTTGGTTTGCATAAAAACTGTGAAATTACTGTTCTAGTTCTGTGAAAAGTGCCAGTGGTAGTTTTATAGGGATTGCATTGAATCAGTAGATTGTTTTGGGTAGTACAGTCATTTTAACAGTGTTGATTCTTCCAATCCAAGAACATGGTATATCTCTCCATCTATTTGTATCATTTTTAATTTCTTTCATCAGTGTCATCATTTTCTGCATATGGGGCTTTTTCTCCTTAGGTAGGTTTATTCCTAGATAGTTTATTCTTTTGGTTGCAATGGTAAATGGGAGTGTTTTCTTTATTTCACTTTCAGATTTTTCATGATTAGTGTATAGGAATGCAAGACATTTCTGCGCATTAATTTTGTATCCTCCTACTTTAACAAATTCATTGATTAGCTCTAGCAGTTTTCTGGTAGCATCTTTAGGATTCTCTATGTATAGTATCATGCCTTCTGCAAGCAGTGACAGCGTTACTTGTTCTTTTCCAATTTGGATTCCTTTTATTTTTTTTCTTCTCTGATCACTGTGGCTAAAACTTCCAAAACTATGTTGAATAATAGTGGTGAGAGTGGGCAACCTTGTCTTGTTCCTGATCTTAGTGGAAACGGTTTCATTTTGTCACCATTGAGGACAATGTTTGCTGTGGGTTTGTCATATATGGCCTGTATTATGTTGAGGAAAGTTCCCTCTATGCCTACTTTCTGGAGGGTTTTTATGAAAAATGAGTGTTGAATTTTGTCGAAAGCTTTCTTTGCGTCTATTGAGATGATCATATGGTTTTTCTCCTTCAATTCTTTAATATGGTGTATCAGGTTGATTGACTTGCATATATTGAAGAAGTCTTGCATTCCTGGGATAAACCCCACTTGATCATAGTGTATGATCCTTTTAATGCGCTGTAGGGTTCTGTTTGTTAGTATTGTGTTGAGGATTTGTGCATCTATATTCAACAGTGATATTGGCCTATAGTTTTCTTACTTATTTATTTATTTATTTATTTATTTATTTATTTATTTATTTATTTTGGGCTGTGTTGGGTCTTCGTTTCTGTGCGATGGCTTTCTCTAGTTGTGGCAAGTGGGGGCCACTCTTTATCGCGGTGCGCGGGCCTCTCACTGTCGCGGCCTCTCTTGTTGCGGAGCACAAGCTGCAGACGCGCGGGCTCAGTAGTTGTGGCTCACGGGCCAGTCGCTCCGCGGCATGTTGGATCCTCCCAGACCAGGGCTCGAACCCGTGTCCCCCGCATTGGCAGGCAGACTCTCAACCACTGCGTCACAAGGGAAGCCCTATAGTTTTCTTTCTTTGTGACACCTTTGTCTGGTTTTGGTATCACAGTGATGGTGGCCTCGTAGAATGAGTTTGGGAGTGTTCCCACTCTGCTATATTTTGGAAGAGTTTGAGAAGGATAGGTGATAGCTCTTCTCTAAATGTTTGATAAAATTCGCCTGTGAAGCCATCTGGTCCTGGGCTTTTGTCTGTTGGAAGAATTGTAATCACAGTTTCAATTTCAGTGCTAGTGATTGTTTTTTTTTAATATTTTCTATTTCTTCCTGGTTCAGTCTCGGAAGGTTGTGCATTTCTAAGAATTTCTCCATTTCTTCCAGGTGGTTCATTTTATTGGCCTATAGTTGCTTGTAGTAATCTCTCATGATCCTTTGTATTTCTGCAGTGTCAGTTGTTACTTCTTCTTTTTCATTTCTAATTCTATTGATTTGAGTCTTCTCTCTTTTTCTTTGATGCGTCTGGCTAATGGTTTATCAATTTGGTTTATCTTATCAAAGAACCAGCTTTTAGTTGTCTTTGTGTTTTAACATCTTTATTAGAGTATAATTGCTTTACAATGGTGTCTCTGTTTCTGCTATAGCACGAAGTGAATCAGTTATACATATACCTATGTCCCCATATCTCTACCCTCGTGACTCTCCCTCCCTCCCACCCTCTCTATCCCACCCCTCTAGGTGTTCACAAAGCACCGAGCTCATCTCCCTGTGCTATGCGGCTCCTTCCCACTAGCTATGTTTTTTATGTTTGGTAGTGTATATATGTCCATGCCACTCTCTCACTTTGTCCCAGCTTACCCTTCCCCCTCCCTGTATCCTTAAGTCGATTCTCGAGTAGGTCTTCATCTTTATTCCCGTCTTTCCCCTGGTTCTTCTGACCATTTTCTTTTTCAAAGAAGCAGCTTTTGGTTTTATTGATCTTTGCTGTCGTGTTCTTCATTTCTTTGCCATTTATTTGTGATGTGATTTTTATGACTTCTTTCCTTCTGCTAACTTTGCGGGGTTTTTGTTCTTCTTTCTCTAATTGCATTAGTTGTAAGTTTAGGTTGTTTATTTGAGACGTTTCTTCTTTCTTAAGGTAGGATAGTATTGTTATAGACTTCCCTCTTAGGACTGCTTTTGCTGCATCCCATAGGTTTTGGGTCTTCGTGTTTTCATTGTCATTTGTTTCTAGGTATTTTTTGATTTCCTCTTTGATTTCTGCAGTGATCTCTTGGTTATTAAGTAGTGTGTTGTTCGGGCTCCATGTGTTTGTATTTCTTACAGATTTTTTCCTCTAATTGATATCTAGTCTCATAGCGTTGTTTTCGGAAAAGATACTTGATATGATTTCAATTTTCTTAAATTTACCATGGCTTGGTTTGTGACCCACGATATGGTCTATCCTGGAGAATGTTCCATGAGCACTTGAGAAGAATGTGTATTCTGTTGTTTTTGGATGGAATGTCCTATAAATATTATTTAAGTCCATCTCGTTTAACGTATCATTTAAAGCTTGTGTTTCCTCATTTATTTTCATTTTGGATCATCTGTCCATTGGTGAAAGTGGGGTGTTAAAGTCCCCTACTATGACTGTGATACTGTCGATTTCCCTTTTTATGGCTGTTAGGATTTGCCTTATGTAGTGAGGTACTCCTATGTTGGGTGCATAAGTACTTACAATTGTTATATCTTCTTCTTGGATTGATCCCTTGAGCATTATGTAGTGTCCTTCTTTGTCTCTTGTAATAGTCTTTGTTTCAAAGTGTATTTTGTCTGATATGAGAATTGCTAATCCAGCTTGCTTTTGATTTCCATTTGCATGGGCTATCTTTTTCCATCCCCTCACTTTCAGTCTGTATGTGTCCCTAGGTATGAAGTGGGTCTCCTGTAGACAGCATATATACGGGGCTTGTTTTTGTATCCATTCCGCCAATCTATGCCTTTTGGTTGGAGCATTTAATCCATTTACATTTAATGTAATTATCAATATGTATGTTCCTATTACCATTTTCTTAGTTGCTTCGGGTCTTTTCCTTCTCTTGTGTTTCCTGTGTAGAGAAGTTCCTTTAGCATTTGTTGTAAAGCTGGTTTGGTGGTGCTGAATTCTCTTAGCTTTTGCTTATCTGTAAAGGTCTTAACTTCTCCATCAAATCTGAATGAGATCCCTGCTGGGTAGAGTAATCTTGCTTGTAGGTTTTTCTCCTTCATCACTTTAAATATTTCCTGCCACTCCCTTCTGGCTTGCAGAGTTTCTGCTGAAAGGTCAGCTGTTAACCTTATGGAGGTTCCCTTATGTGTGATTTGTTGTGTTTCCCTTGCTGCTTTTAATATTTGTTCTTTGTATGTACTTTTTAATAGTTTGATTAATATGTGTCTTGGCATGTTTCTCCTGGGATTTAACCTGTATGGGACTCTCTGTGATTCCTGCACTTGATTAGCTATTTCCTTTTCCATATTAGGGAAGTTTTCAACTATAATTTCTCAGTCCCTTTCTTTTCCTCTTTTTCTTCTGGGACCCCTATAATTCGGATGTTGGTGCGTTTAATGTTGTCCTAGAAGTGTCTGAAAGTGTCCTCAATTCTCTTCATTTTTTTCCCTTTATTCTGCTCTGCAGTAGTTATTTCCACTCTTTTATCTTCCAGGTCACTTATCCGTTCTTCTGCCTCCGTTATTCTGCTATTGATCCCTTCTAGAGAATTTTTAATTTCATTTATTGTGTTGTTCATCACTGTTTGTTTGCTGTATAGTTTTTCTAGGTTCTTGTAAAAAGTTTCTTTTATTTTCTCCATTCAGTTTCCAAGATTTTGGATCATCTTTAATATCATGGTTATGAATTCTTTTTCAGGTAGACTGCCTATTTCCTGTTCATTTGATAGGTCTGGTGGGTTTTTGCCTTGCTCCCTCATCTGCTGTGTGTTTCTCTGTCTTCTCATTTTGCTTAACTTACTGTGTTTGGGGTCTCCTTATCACAGGCTGCAGGGTCATAGCTCCCGTTGCCTTTGGTGTCTGTCCCCAGTGGCTGAGGTTGGTTGAGTGAGTTGTGTAGGCTTCCTGGTGGAGGGGACTAGTGCCTGTGTTCTGGTGCATGACACTGGATCTTGTCCTTCTGGTGTACAGGTCCACGTCTGGTGGTGTGTTTTGGGGTGTCTGTGGCCTTTCTATGATTTTAGGCAGCCTTTGTGCTAGTGGATGGGGTTGTGTTCCTGTCTTGTTACTTGTTTGGCATTGGGTGTCCAGCACTGTAGCTTGCTGGCCGTTGAATGGAGCTGAGTCTTGGCGTTGAGATGGAGATCTCTGGGAGATTTTCACTGTTTCATATTACATGGAGTTGGTAGGTCTCTTGTGGACCAATGTCCTGAGCTTGGCTGTCCCACCTCAGTGGCACAGCGCTGATGCCTGACTGGAGCACCAAGAGCCTGTCCTCCACACTGCTCAGAATTAAAGGGAGGAAAAATAGAAAGAAAGAAGAAAAAGGTAAAATAAAATGCAATAAAATATAGTTATTAAAATAAAATATAATTACTAAGAAAAATATTATTTAAGTAATAAATTAAAAAAAGGACAGAGAGAACCCCAGGAAAAATGATAAAAGCAAAGCTATACAGACCAAATCACACACAGAAGCATACTCATACATGCTCACAAAAATAGAAAAAAGGAATTATATATGTATATATCGTTGCACCCAAAGTCCACCTCCTCAATTTGGGATGATTCATTGTCTATTCAGGTATTCCACATATGCAGGGTACATCAAATTGATTGTGGACATTTAATCCACTTCTCCTGAGGCGGCTGGGAGAGATTTCCCTTTCTCTTCATTGTTTGCACAGCTCCCAGTTTCACCTTTGGATTTGGAACCGCCACTGCGTGTAGGTCACCTGAGTGCGTCTGCTCTTCACTCAGGACGGGGTTAAAGAAGCAGCTGACTCGAGAGCTCTGGCTCGCTCAGGTCGGGCGGAGGGAGGGGTACAGATGTGGGGTGAGCCTGCAGCGGCAGAGGGGCAAGCGTGACGTTGCAACAGCCCGAGGCATGCCTTGTGTTCACCTGGGGAAGCTTTCCCTAGATCATTTGACACTGGCAGTGGCAGGCTGCACAGGCTCCTGGGAGGGGAGGTGTGGGTATTGTCCTGTGCTTGCACACAGACTTCTTGGTGGCTGCAGCAGCAGCCTTAGCGTCTCATGCCCGTCTTTGAGGTCCTTGATGATAGCCGCGACTCGCGCCCATCTCTGGAGCTCTTTAAGTGGCACTCTGAATCCCTCTCCTCGTGTACCAGGAAACAAAGAGGCAAGAAAAAGTCCCTTGCCTCTTTGGCAGCTCCAGATATTATCCCAGACTCCCTCCCAGCTAGCTGTAGCGCACTAGCCCCCTTCAGGCTGTGTTCACGCAGCCAACCCCAGTCCTCTCCCTGGGATCCGAACTCGGATGCCCAAGCCTCAGCTCCAGGACCCCACCCGTCCCAGCAAGAGAGCAGACAAGCCTCTCTGTCTGGTGAGTGCTGGTCAGCACCGATCCTCTGTGCGGGAATCTCTCCGCTTTGCCCTTCGCACCCCTGTTTCTGCGCTCTCCTCTGTGGCTCCGAAGTTTCCCCCTCCGCCTCCCACAGTCTCCGACTGCAAAGGGGCTTCCTAGTGTGTGGAAACCTTTCCTCCTTCACAGCTCCCTCCCACTGGTGCAGGTCTGTTCCCTATTCTTTTGTCTCTGTATTTTCTTTTTTATTTTGCAGTACCCAGGTACGTGGGGGAGTTTCTTGCGTTTTGGGAGGTCTGAGGTCTTCTGCCAGCGTTCAGTAGGTGTTCTGTAGGAGTTGTTTCACATGTAGATGTATTTCCGATGTATTTGTGGGGAGGAAGGTGATCTCCACGTCTTACTCTTCCGCCATCTTGAAGCTCCTCCTTCACTGTAGTTTTGATTTGCCTTTCTCTAATGATTAGTGATGTTGAGCATCCTTTCATGTGTCTGTTGGCAGTCTGTATATCTTCTTTTGAGAAATGTCTATTTAGATTTTCTGCCCGTTTTTCGATTGGGTTGTTTGTTTTTTTTGATATTAAGCTGCATGAGCTGCTTGTAAATGTTGGAGATTAATCCTTTGTCATTTGTTTCATCTGCAAATATTTTCTACCATTCTGAGGGTTGTCTTTTCATCTTTTTTATGTTTTCCTTTGCTGTGCCAAGTTTTTAAGTTTCATTAAGTCCCATTTGTTTATTTCTGCTTTTATTTCCATTTCTCTAGGAGGTGTGTCAAAAAGGATCTTGCTGTGATTTATGTCATAGCGTGTTCTGCCTATGTTTTCCTCTAAGAGTTTGATAGCATCTGGCTTTACATTTAGGTCTTTAATCCATTTTGAGGTTACTTTTGTGTATGCTGTTAGGGAGTGTTCTAATTTCATTGTTTTACATGTAGCTGTCCAGTTTTCCCAGCACCACTTATTGAAGAGGCTGTCTTTTCTCCATTGTATATCCTTGCCTCCGTTATCAATGATGAGTTTATGATATGTGTGTGGGTTTACCTCTGGGCTTTCTATCCTGTTCCATTGATCTATATTTCTGTTTCTGTGCCAGTACCATACTGTCATCATTAATGAAGCTTTGTAATATCGTCTGAAGTCAGGGAGCCTGATTCCTCCAGCTCCGTTATGCTTTCTCCAGGTTGCTTTGGCTATTTCGGGATCTTTTGGTTTGCATAAAAACTGTGAAATTACTGTTCTAGTTCTGTGAAAAGTGCCAGTGGTAGTTTTATAGGGATTGCATTGAATCAGTAGATTGTTTTGGGTAGTACAGTCATTTTAACAGTGTTGATTCTTCCAATCCAAGAACATGGTATATCTCTCCATCTATTTGTATCATCTTTAATTTCTTTCATCAGTGTCATCATTTTCTGCATATGGGGCTTTTTCTCCTTAGGTAGGTTTATTCCTAGATAGTTTATTCTTTTGGTTGCAATGGTAAATGGGAGTGTTTTCTTTATTTCACTTTCAGATTTTTCATGATTAGTGTATAGGAATGCAAGACATTTCTGCGCATTAATTTTGTATCCTCCTACTTTAACAAATTCATTGATTAGCTCTAGCAGTTTTCTGGTAGCATCTTTAGGATTCTCTATGTATAGTATCATGCCTTCTGCAAGCAGTGACAGCGTTACTTGTTCTTTTCCAATTTGGATTCCTTTTATTTTTTTTCTTCTCTGATCACTGTGGCTAATACTTCCAAAACTATGTTGAATAATAGTGGTGAGAGTGGGCAACCTTGTCTTGTTCCTGATCTTAGTGGAAACGGTTTCATTTTGTCACCATTGAGGACAATGTTTGCTGTGGGTTTGTCATATATGGCCTGTATTATGTTGAGGAAATTTCCCTCTATGCCTACTTTCTGGAGGGTTTTTATGAAAAATGAGTGTTGAATTTTGTCGAAAGCTTTCTTTGCATCTATTGAGATGATCATATGGTTTTTCTCCTTCAATTCTTTAATATGGTGTATCAGGTTGATTGACTTGCATATATTGAAGAAGTCTTGCATTCCTGGGATAAACCCCACTTGAGCATAGTGTATGATCCTTTTAATGCGCTGTAGGGTTCTGTTTGTTAGTATTGTGTTGAGGATTTGTGCATCTATATTCAACAGTGATATTGGCCTATAGTTTTCTTATTTATTTATTTATTTATTTATTTATTTATTTATTTATTTATTTATTTATTTATTTTGGGCTGTGTTGGGTCTTCGTTTCTGTGCGATGGCTTTCTCTAGTTGTGGCAAGTGGGGGCCACTCTTTATCGCGGTGCGCGGGCCTCTCACTGTCGCGGCCTCTCTTGTTGCGGAGCACAAGCTGCAGACGCGCGGGCTCAGTAGTTGTGGCTCACGGGCCAGTCGCTCCGCGGCATGTTGGATCCTCCCAGACCAGGGCTCGAACCCGTGTCCCCCGCATTGGCAGGCAGACTCTCAACCACTGCGTCACAAGGGAAGCCCTATAGTTTTCTTTCTTTGTGACACCTTTGTCTGGTTTTGGTATCACAGTGATGGTGGCCTCGTAGAATGAGTTTGGGAGTGTTCCCACTCTGCTATATTTTGGAAGAGTTTGAGAAGGATAGGTGATAGCTCTTCTCTAAATGTTTGATAAAATTCGCCTGTGAAGCCATCTGGTCCTGGGCTTTTGTCTGTTGGAAGAATTGTAATCACAGTTTCAATTTCAGTGCTAGTGATTGTTTTTTTTTAATATTTTCTATTTCTTCCTGGTTCAGTCTCGGAAGGTTGTGCATTTCTAAGAATTTCTCCATTTCTTCCAGGTGGTTCATTTTATTGGCCTATAGTTGCTTGTAGTAATCTCTCATGATCCTTTGTATTTCTGCAGTGTCAGTTGTTACTTCTTCTTTTTCATTTCTAATTCTATTGATTTGAGTCTTCTCTCTTTTTCTTTGATGCGTCTGGCTAATGGTTTATCAATTTGGTTTATCTTATCAAAGAACCAGCTTTTAGTTGTCTTTGTGTTTTAACATCTTTATTAGAGTATAATTGCTTTACAATGGTGTCTCTGTTTCTGCTATAGCACGAAGTGAATCAGTTATACATATACCTATGTCCCCATATCTCTACCCTCGTGACTCTCCCTCCCTCCCACCCTCTCTATCCCACCCCTCTAGGTGTTCACAAAGCACCGAGCTCATCTCCCTGTGCTATGCGGCTCCTTCCCACTAGCTATGTTTTTTATGTTTGGTAGTGTATATATGTCCATGCCACTCTCTCACTTTGTCCCAGCTTACCCTTCCCCCTCCCTGTATCCTTAAGTCAATTCTCGAGTAGGTCTTCATCTTTATTCCCGTCTTTCCCCTGGTTCTTCTGACCATTTTCTTTTTCAAAGAAGCAGCTTTTGGTTTTATTGATCTTTGCTGTCGTGTTCTTCATTTCTTTGCCATTTATTTGTGATGTGATTTTTATGACTTCTTTCCTTCTGCTAACTTTGCGGGGTTTTTGTTCTTCTTTCTCTAATTGCATTAGTTGTAAGTTTAGGTTGTTTATTTGAGACGTTTCTTCTTTCTTAAGGTAGGATAGTATTGTTATAGACTTCCCTCTTAGAACTGCTTTTGCTGCATCCCATAGGTTTTGGGTGTTCGTGTTTTCATTGTCATTTGTTTCTAGGTATTTTTTGATTTCCTCTTTGATTTCTGCAGTGATCTCTTGGTTATTAAGTAGTGTGTTGTTCGGGCTCCATGTGTTTGTATTTCTTACAGATTTTTTCCTCTAATTGATATCTAGTCTCATAGCGTTGTTTTCGGAAAAGATACTTGATATGATTTCAATTTTCTTAAATTTACCATGGCTTGGTTTGTGACCCACGATATTGTCTACCCTGGAGAATGTTCCATGAGCACTTGAGAAGAATGTGTATTCTGTTGTTTTTGGATGGAATGTCCTATAAATATTATTTAAGTCCATCTCGTTTAACGTATCATTTAAAGCTTGTGTTTCCTCATTTATTTTCATTTTGGATCATCTGTCCATTGGTGAAAGTGGGGTGTTAAAGTCCCCTACTATGACTGTGATACTGTCGATTTCCCCTTTTATGGCTGTTAGGATTTGCCTTATGTAGTGAGGTACTCCTATGTTGGGTGCATAAGTACTTACAATTGTTATATCTTCTTCTTGGATTGATCCCTTGAGCATTATGTAGTGTCCTTCTTTGTCTCTTGTAATAGTCTTTGTTTCAAAGTGTATTTTGTCTGATATGAGAATTGCTAATCCAGCTTGCTTTTGATTTCCATTTGCATGGGCTATCTTTTTCCATCCCCTCACTTTCAGTCTGTATGTGTCCCTAGGTATGAAGTGGGTCTCCTGTAGACAGCATATATACGGGGCTTGTTTTTGTATCCATTCCGCCAATCTATGCCTTTTGGTTGGAGCATTTAATCCATTTACATTTAATGTAATTATCAATCTGTATGTTCCTATTACCATTTTCTTAGTTGCTTCGGGTCTTTTCCTTCTCTTGTGTTTCCTGTGTAGAGAAGTTCCTTTAGCATTTGTTGTAAAGCTGGTTTGGTGGTGCTGAATTCTCTTAGCTTTTGCTTATCTGTAAAGGTTTTAACTTCTCCATCAAATCTGAATGAGATCCCTGCTGGGTAGAGTAATCTTGCTTGTAGGTTTTTCTCCTTCATCACTTTAAATATTTCCTGCCACTCCCTTCTGGCTTGCAGAGTTTCTGCTGAAAGGTCAGCTGTTAACCTTATGGAGGTTCCCTTATGTGTGATTTGTTGTGTTTCCCTTGCTGCTTTTAATATGTGTTCTTTGTATGTACTTTTTAATAGTTTGATTAATATGTGTCTTGGCATGTTTCTCCTGGGATTTAACCTGTATGGGACTCTCTGTGATTCCTGCACTTGATTAGCTATTTCCTTTTCCATATTAGGGAAGTTTTCAACTATAATTTCTCAGTCCCTTTCTTTTCCTCTTTTTCTTCTGGGACCCCTATAATTCGGATGTTGGTGCGTTTAATGTTGTCCTAGAAGTGTCTGAAAGTGTCCTCAATTCTCTTCATTTTTTTCCCTTTATTCTGCTCTGCAGTAGTTATTTCCACTCTTTTATCTTCCAGGTCACTTATCCGTTCTTCTGCCTCCGTTATTCTGCTATTGATCCCTTCTAGAGAATTTTTAATTTCATTTATTGTGTTGTTCATCACTGTTTGTTTGCTGTATAGTTTTTCTAGGTTCTTGTAAAAAGTTTCTTTTATTTTCTCCATTCAGTTTCCAAGATTTTGGATCATCTTTAATATCATGGTTATGAATTCTTTTTCAGGTAGACTGCCTATTTCCTGTTCATTTGATAGGTCTGGTGGGTTTTTGCCTTGCTCGCCCATCTGCTGTGTGTTTCTCTGTCTTCTCATTTTGCTTAACTTACTGTGTTTGGGGTCTCCTTATCACAGGCTGCAGGGTCATAGCTCCCGTTGCCTTTGGTGTCTGTCCCCAGTGGCTGAGGTTGGTTGAGTGAGTTGTGTAGGCTTCCTGGTGGAGGGGACTAGTGCCTGTGTTCTGGTGCATGACACTGGATCTTGTCCTTCTGGTGTACAGGTCCACGTCTGGTGGTGTGTTTTGGGGTGTCTGTGGCCTTTCTATGATTTTAGGCAGCCTTTGTGCTAGTGGATGGGGTTGTGTTCCTGTCTTGTTACTTGTTTGGCATTGGGTGTCCAGCACTGTAGCTTGCTGGCCGTTGAATGGAGCTGAGTCTTGGCGTTGAGATGGAGATCTCTGGGAGATTTTCACTGTTTCATATTACATGGAGTTGGTAGGTCTCTTGTGGACCAATGTCCTGAGCTTGGCTGTCCCACCTCAGTGGCACAGCGCTGATGCCTGACTGGAGCACCAAGAGCCTGTCCTCCACACTGCTCAGAATTAAAGGGAGGAAAAATAGAAAGAAAGAAGAAAAAGGTAAAATAAAATGCAATAAAATATAGTTATTAAAATAAAATATAATTACTAAGAAAAATATTATTTAAGTAATAAATTAAAAAAAGGACAGAGAGAACCCCAGGAAAAATGATAAAAGCAAAGCTATACAGACCAAATCACACACAGAAGCATACGCATACATGCTCACAAAAATAGAAAAACGGAATTATATATGTATATATCGTTGCTCCCAAAGTCCACCTCCTCAATTTGGGATGATACATTGTCTATTCAGGTATTCCACATATGCAGGGTACATCAAGTTGATTGTGGACATTTAATCCACTGCTCCTGAGGCGGCTGGGAGAGATTTCCCTTTCTCTTCATTGTTTGCACAGCTCCCAGTTTCAGCTTTGGATTTGGAACCGCCACTGCGTGTAGGTCACCTGAGTGCGTCTGCTCTTCACTCAGACAGGACGGGGTTAAAGAAGCAGCTGACTCGAGAGCTCTGGCTCGCTCAGGTCGGGCGGAGGGAGGGGTACAGATGTGGGGTGAGCCTGCAGCGGCAGAGGGGCAAGCGTGACGTTGCAACAGCCCGAGGCATGCCTTGTGTTCACCTGGGGAAGCTTTCCCTAGATCATTTGACACTGGCAGTGGCAGGCTGCACAGGCTCCTGGGAGGGGAGGTGTGGGTATTGTCCTGTGCTTGCACACAGACTTCTTGGTGGCTGCAGCAGCAGCCTTAGCGTCTCATGCCCGTCTTTGAGGTCCTTGATGATAGCCGCGACTCGCGCCCATCTCTGGAGCTCTTTAAGTGGCACTCTGAATCCCTCTCCTCGTGTACCAGGAAACAAAGAGGCAAGAAAAAGTCCCTTGCCTCTTTGGCAGCTCCAGATATTTTCCCAGACTCCCTCCCAGCTAGCTGTAGCGCACTAGCCCCCTTCAGGCTGTGTTCACGCAGCCAACCCCAGTCCTCTCCCTGGGATCCGAACTCGGATGCCCAAGCCTCAGCTCCAGGACCCCACCCGTCCCAGCAAGAGAGCAGACAAGCCTCTCTGTCTGGTGAGTGCTGGTCAGCACCGATCCTCTGTGCGGGAATCTCTCCGCTTTGCCCTTCGCACCCCTGTTGCTGCGCTCTCCTCTGTGGCTCCGAAGTTTCCCCCTCCGCCACCCACAGTCTCCGACTGCAAAGGGGCTTCCTAGTGTGTGGAAACCTTTCCTCCTTCACAGCTCCCTCCCACTGGTGCAGGTCTGTTCCCTATTCTTTTGTCTCTGTATTTTCTTTTTTATTTTGCAGTACCCAGGTACGTGGGGGAGTTTCTTGCGTTTTGGGAGGTCTGAGGTCTTCTGCCAGCGTTCAGTAGGTGTTCTGTAGGAGTTGTTTCACATGTAGATGTATTTCCGATGTATTTGTGGGGAGGAAGGTGATCTCCACGTCTTACTCTTCCGCCATCTTGAAGCTCCTCCTTCACTGTAGTTTTGATTTGCCTTTCTCTAATGATTAGTGATGTTGAGCATCCTTTCATGTGTCTGTTGGCAGTCTGTATATCTTCTTTTGAGAAATGTCTATTTAGATTTTCTGCCCGTTTTTCGATTGGGTTGTTTGTTTTTTTTGATATTAAGCTGCATGAGCTGCTTGTAAATGTTGGAGATTAATCCTTTGTCATTTGTTTCATCTGCAAATATTTTCTACCATTCTGAGGGTTGTCTTTTCATCTTTTTTATGTTTTCCTTTGCTGTGCCAAGTTTTTAAGTTTCATTAAGTCCCATTTGTTTATTTCTGCTTTTATTTCCATTTCTCTAGGAGGTGTGTCAAAAAGGATCTTGCTGTGATTTATGTCATAGCGTGTTCTGCCTATGTTTTCCTCTAAGAGTTTGATAGCATCTGGCTTTACATTTAGGTCTTTAATCCATTTTGAGGTTACTTTTGTGTATGCTGTTAGGGAGTGTTCTAATTTCATTGTTTTACATGTAGCTGTCCAGTTTTCCCAGCACCACTTATTGAAGAGGCTGTCTTTTCTCCATTGTATATCCTTGCCTCCGTTATCAATGATGAGTTTATGATATGTGTGTGGGTTTACCTCTGGGCTTTCTATCCTGTTCCATTGATCTATATTTCTGTTTCTGTGCCAGTACCATACTGTCATCATTAATGAAGCTTTGTAATATCGTCTGAAGTCAGGGAGCCTGATTCCTCCAGCTCCGTTATGCTTTCTCCAGGTTGCTTTGGCTATTTCGGGATCTTTTGCTTTGCATAAAAACTGTGAAATTACTGTTCTAGTTCTGTGAAAAGTGCCAGTGGTAGTTTTATAGGGATTGCATTGAATCAGTAGATTGTTTTGGGTAGTACAGTCATTTTAACAGTGTTGATTCTTCCAATCCAAGAACATGGTATATCTCTCCATCTATTTGTATCATCTTTAATTTCTTTCATCAGTGTCATCATTTTCTGCATATGGGGCTTTTTCTCCTTAGGTAGGTTTATTCCTAGATAGTTTATTCTTTTGGTTGCAATGGTAAATGGGAGTGTTTTCTTTATTTCACTTTCAGATTTTTCATGATTAGTGTATAGGAATGCAAGACATTTCTGCGCATTAATTTTGTTTCCTCCTACTTTAACAAATTCATTGATTAGCTCTAGCAGTTTTCTGGTAGCATCTTTAGGATTCTCTATGTATAGTATCATGCCTTCTGCAAGCAGTGACAGCGTTACTTGTTCTTTTCCAATTTGGATTCCTTTTATTTTTTTTCTTCTCTGATCACTGTGGCTAAAACTTCCAAAACTATGTTGAATAATAGTGGTGAGAGTGGGCAACCTTGTCTTGTTCCTGATCTTAGTGGAAACGGTTTCATTTTGTCACCATTGGGGACAATGTTTGCTGTGGGTTTGTCATATATGGCCTGTATTAGGTTGAGGAAAGTTCCCTCTATGCCTACTTTCTGGAGGGTTTTTATGAAAAATGAGTGTTGAATTTTGTCGAAAGCTTTCTTTGCGTCTATTGAGATGATCATATGGTTTTTCTCCTTCAATTCTTTAATATGGTGTATCAGGTTGATTGATTTGCATATATTGAAGAAGTCTTGCATTCCTGCGATAAACCCCACTTGATCATAGTGTATGATCCTTTTAATGCGCTGTAGGGTTCTGTTTGTTAGTATTTTGTTGAGGATTTGTGCATCTATGTTCATCAGTGATATTGGCCTATAGTTTTCTTTCTTTGTGACACCTTTGTCTGGTTTTGGTATCACAGTGATGGTGGCCTCGTAGAATGAGTTTGGGAGTGTTCCCACTCTGCTATATTTTGGAAGAGTTTGAGAAGGATAGGTGATAGCTCTTCTCTAAATGTTTGATAGAATTCGCCTGTGAAGCCATCTGGTCCTGGGCTTTTGTCTGTTGGAATAATGGTAATCACAGTTTCAATTTCAGTGCTAGTGATTGTTTTTTTTAATATTTTCTATTTCTTCCTGGTTCAGTCTCGGAAGGTTGTGCATTTCTGAGAATTTCTCCATTTCTTCCAGGCGGTTCATTTTCTTGGCATATAGTTGCTTGTAGTAATCTCTCATGATCCTTTGTATTTCTGCAGTGTCAGTTGTTACTTCTTCTTTTTCATTTCTAATTCTATTGATTTGAGTCTTCTCTCTTTTTCTCTGATGCGTCTGGCTAATGGTTTATCAATTTGGTTTATCTTATCAAAGAACCAGCTTTTAGTTGTCCTTGTGTTTTAACATCTTTATTAGAGTATAATTGCTTTACAATGGTGTCACTGTTTCTCCTATAGCACAAAGTGAATCAGTTATACATATACATATGTCCCCGTATCTCTACCCTCGTGAATCTCCCTCCCTCCCACCCTCTCTATCCCACCCCTCTAGGTGTTCACAAAGCACCGAGCTCATCTCCCTGTGCTATGCGGCTCCTTCCCACTAGCTATGTTTTTTATGTTTGGTAGTGTATATATGTCCATGCCACTCTCTCACTTTGTCCCAGCTTACCCTTCCCCCTCCCTGTATCCTTAAGTCGATTCTCGAGTAGGTCTTCATCTTTATTCCCGTCTTTCCCCTGGTTCTTCTGACCATTTTCTTTTTCAAAGAAGCAGCTTTTGGTTTTATTGATCTTTGCTGTCGTGTTCTTCATTTCTTTGCCATTTATTTGTGATGTGATTTTTATGACTTCTTTCCTTCTGCTAACTTTGCGGGGTTTTTGTTCTTCTTTCTCTAATTGCATTAGTTGTAAGTTTAGGTTGTTTATTTGAGACGTTTCTTCTTTCTTAAGGTAGGATAGTATTGTTATAGACTTCCCTCTTAGAACTGCTTTTGCTGCATCCCATAGGTTTTGGGTCTTCGTGTTTTCATTGTCATTTGTTTCTAGGTATTTTTTGATTTCTGCAGTGATCTCTTGGTTATTAAGTAGTGTGTTGTTCGACCTCCATGTGTTTGTATTTCTTACAGATTTTTTCCTGTAATTGATATCTAGTCTCATAGCGTTGTTTTCGGAAAAGATACTTGATATGATTTCAATTTTCTTAAATTTACCATGGCTTGGTTTGTGACCCATGATATGGTCTATCCTGGAGGATGTTCCATGAGCACTTGAGAAGAATGTGTATTTTGTTGTTTTTGGATGGAATGTCCTATAAATATTATTTAAGTCCATCTCGTTTAACGTATCATTTAAAGCTTGTGTTTCCTCATTTATTTTCATTTTGGCTCATCTGTCCATTGTTGAAAGTGGGGTGTTAAAGTTCCCTACTATGACTGTGATACTGTCGATTTCCCCTTTTATGGCTGTTAGTATTTGCCTTATGTAGTGAGGTACTCCTATGTTGGGTGCATAAGTACTTACAATTGTTATATCTTCTTCTTGGATTGATCCCTTGAGCATTATGTAGTGTCCTTGTTTGTCTCTTGTAATAGTCTTTGTTTCAAAGTGTATTTTGTCTGATATGAGAATTGATACTCCAGCTTGCTTTTGATTTCCATTTGCATGGGCTATCTTTTTCCATCCCCTCACTTTCAGTCTGTATGTGTCCCTAGGTATGAAGTGGGTCTCTTGTAGGCAGCATATATACGGGGCTTGTTTTTGTATCCATTCCGCCAATCTATGCCTTTTGGTTGGAGCATTTAATCCATTTACATTTAATGTAATTATCAATATGTATGTTCCTATTACCATTTTCTTAATTGCTTTGGGTCTTTTCCTTCTCTTGTGTTTCCTGTGTAGAGAAGTTCCTTTAGCATTTGTTGTAAAGCTGGTTTGGTGGTGCTGAATTCTCTTAGCTTTTGCTTATCTGTAAAGGTTTTAACTTTTCCATCAAATCTGAATGAGATCCCTGCTGGGTAGAGTAATCTTGCTTGTAGGTTTTTCTCCTTCATCACTTTAAATATTTCCTGCCACTCCCTTCTGGCTTGCAGAGTTTCTGCTGAAAGGTCAGCTGTTAACCTTATGGAGGTTCCCTTACGTGTGGTTTGTTGTGTTTCCCTTGCTGCTTTTAATATTTGTTCTTTGTATTTAATTTTGATAGTTTGATTAATATGTGTCTTGGCGTGTTTCTCCTGGGACTTAACCTGTATGGGACTCTCTGTGATTCCTGCACTTGATTAGCTATTTTCTTTTCCATATTAGGGAATTTTCAACTATAATTTCTCAGTCCCTTTCTTTTCCTCTTTTTCTTCTGGGACCCATATAATTCGGATGTTGGTGCGTTTAATGTTGTCCTAGAAGTGTCTGAAAGTGTCCTCAATTCGTTTCATTTTTTTCCCTTTATTCTGCTCTGCAGTAGTTATTTCCACTCTTTCATCTTCCAGGTCACTTATCCGTTCTTCTGCCTCCGTTATTCTGCTATTGATCCCTTGTAGAGAATTTTTAATTTCCTTTATTGTGTTGTTCATCACTGTTTGTTTGCTGTATAGTTTTTCTAGGTTCTTGTAAAAAGTTTGTTTTATGTTCTCCATTCAGTTTCCAAGATTTTGGATCATCTTTAATATCATGGTTATGAATTCTTTTTCAGGTAGACTGCCTATTTCCTGTTCATTTGATAGGTCTGGTGGGTTTTTGCCTTGCTCCCTCATCTGCTGTGTGTTTCTCTGTCTTCTCATTTTGCTTAACTTACTGTGTTTGGGGTCTCCTTATCACAGGCTGCAGGGTCGTAGCTCCCGTTGCCTTTGGTGTGTGTCCCCAGTGGCTGAGGTTGGTTGAGTGAGTTGTGTAGGCTTCCTGGTGGAGGGGACTAGTGCCTGTGTTCTGGTGCATGACACTGGATCTTGTCCTTCTGGTGTACAGGTCCACGTCTGGTGGTGTGTTTTGGGGTGTCTGTGGCCTTTCTCTGACTTTAGGCAGCCTTTGTGCTAGTGGATGGGGTTGTGTTCCTGTCTTGTTACTTGTTTGGCATTGGGTGTCCAGCACTGTAGCTTGCTGGCCGTTGAATGGAGCTGAGTCTTGGCGTTGAGATGGAGATCTCTGGGAGATTTTCACTGTTTCATATTACATGGAGTTGGTAGGTCTCTTGGGGACCAATGTCCTGAGCTTGGCTGTCCCACCTCAGTGTCACAGCGCTGATGCCTGACTGGAGCACCAAGAGCCTGTCCTCCACACGGCTCAGAATTAAAGGGAGGAAAAATAGAAAGAATGAAGAAGAAGGTAAAATAAAATGCAATAAAATATAGTTATTAAAATAAAATATAATTACTAAGAAAAATATTATTTAAGTAATAAATTAAAAAAAGGACAGCGAGAACCCCAGGAAAAATGATAAAAGCAAAGCTATACAGACAAAATCACACACAGAAGCATACGCATACATGCTCGCAAAAATAGAAAAACGGAATTATATATGTATATATCGTTGCTCCCAAAGTCCACCTCCTCAATTTGGGATGATACATTGTCTATTCAGGTATTCCACATATGCAGGGTACATCAAGTTGATTGTGGACATTTAATCCACTGCTCCTGAGGCGGCTGGGAGAGATTTCCCTTTCTCTTCATTGTTTGCACAGCTCCCAGTTTCAGCTTTGGATTTGGAACCGCCACTGCGTGTAGGTCACCTGAGTGCGTCTGCTCTTCACTCAGACAGGACGGGGTTAAAGGAGCAGCTGACTCGAGAGCTCTGGCTCGCTCAGGTCGGGCGGAGGGAGGGGTACAGATGTGGGGTGAGCCTGCAGCGGCAGAGGGGCAAGCGTGACGTTGCAACAGCCCGAGGCATGCCTTGTGTTCACCTGGGGAAGTTTTCCCTAGATCATTTGACACTGGCAGTGGCAGGCTGCACAGGCTCCTGGGAGGGGAGGTGTGGGTATTGTCCTGTGCTTGCACACAGACTTCTTGGTGGCTGCAGCAGCAGCCTTAGCGTCTCATGCCCGTCTTTGAGGTCCTTGATGATAGCCGCGACTCGCGCCCATCTCTGGAGCTCTTTAAGTGGCACTCTGAATCCCTCTCCTCGTGTACCAGGAAACAAAGAGGCAAGAAAAAGTCCCTTGCCTCTTTGGCAGCTCCAGATATTTTCCCAGACTCCCTCCCAGCTAGCTGTAGCGCACTAGCCCCCTTCAGGCTGTGTTCACGCAGCCAACCCCAGTCCTCTCCCTGGGATCCGAACTCGGATGCCCAAGCCTCAGCTCCAGGACCCCACCCGTCCCAGCAAGAGAGCAGACACGCCTCTCTGTCTGGTGAGTGCTGGTCAGCACCGATCCTCTGTGCGGGAATCTCTCCGCTTTGCCCTTCGCACCCCTGTTTCTGCGCTCTCCTCTGTGGCTCCGAAGTTTCCCCCTCCGCCACCCACAGTCTCCGACTGCAAAGGGGCTTCCTAGTGTGTGGAAACCTTTCCTCCTTCACAGCTCCCTCCCACTGGTGCAGGTCTGTTCCCTATTCTTTTGTCTCTGTATTTTCTTTTTTATTTTGCAGTACCCAGGTACGTGGGGGAGTTTCTTGCGTTTTGGGAGGTCTGAGGTCTTCTGCCAGCGTTCAGTAGGTGTTCTGTAGGAGTTGTTTCACATGTAGATGTATTTCCGATGTATTTGTGGGGAGGAAGGTGATCTCCACGTCTTACTCTTCCGCCATCTTGAAGCTCCTCCTTCATTGTAGTTTTGATTTGCCTTTCTCTAATGATTAGTGATGTTGAGCATCCTTTCATGTGTCTGTTGGCAGTCTGTATATCTTCTTTTGAGAAATGTCTATTTAGATTTTCTGCCCGTTTTTCGATTGGGTTGTTTGTTTTTTTTGATATTAAGCTGCATGAGCTGCTTGTAAATGTTGGAGATTAATCCTTTGTCATTTGTTTCATCTGCAAATATTTTCTACCATTCTGAGGGTTGTCTTTTCATCTTTTTTATGTTTTCCTTTGCTGTGCCAAGTTTTTAAGTTTCATTAAGTCCCATTTGTTTATTTCTGCTTTTATTTCCATTTCTCTAGGAGGTGTGTCAAAAAGGATCTTGCTGTGATTTATGTCATAGCGTGTTCTGCCTATGTTTTCCTCTAAGAGTTTGATAGCATCTGGCTTTACATTTAGGTCTTTAATCCATTTTGAGGTTACTTTTGTGTATGCTGTTAGGGAGTGTTCTAATTTCATTGTTTTACATGTAGCTGTCCAGTTTTCCCAGCACCACTTATTGAAGAGGCTGTCTTTTCTCCATTGTATATCCTTGCCTCCGTTATCAATGATGAGTTTATGATATGTGTGTGGGTTTACCTCTGGGCTTTCTATCCTGTTCCATTGATCTATATTTCTGTTTCTGTGCCAGTACCATACTGTCATCATTAATGAAGCTTTGTAATATCGTCTGAAGTCAGGGAGCCTGATTCCTCCAGCTCCGTTATGCTTTCTCCAGGTTGCTTTGGCTATTTCGGGATCTTTTGGTTTGCATAAAAACTGTGAAATTACTGTTCTAGTTCTGTGAAAAGTGCCAGTGGTAGTTTTATAGGGATTGCATTGAATCAGTAGATTGTTTTGGGTAGTACAGTCATTTTAACAGTGTTGATTCTTCCAATCCAAGAACATGGTATATCTCTCCATCTTTTCGTATCATCTTTAATTTCTTTCATCAGTGTCATCATTTTCTGCATATGGGGCTTTTTCTCCTTAGGTAGGTTTATTCCTAGATAGTTTATTCTTCTGGTTGCAATGGTAAATGGGAGTGTTTTCTTTATTTCACTTTCAGATTTTTCATGATTAGTGTATAGGAATGCAAGACATTTATGCGCATTAATTTTGTTTCCTCCTACTTTAACAAATTCATTGATTAGCTCTAGCAGTTTTCTGGTAGCATCTTTAGGATTCTCTATGTATAGTATCATGCCTTCTGCAAGCAGTGACAGCGTTACTTGTTCTTTTCCAATTTGGATTCCTTTTATTTTTTTTCTTCTCTGATCACTGTGGCTAAAACTTCCAAAACTATGTTGAATAATAGTGGTGAGAGTGGGCAACCTTGTCTTGTTCCTGATCTTAGTGGAAACGGTTTCATTTTGTCACCATTGAGGACAATGTTTGCTGTGGGTTTGTCATATATGGCCTGTATTAGGTTGAGGAAAGTTCCCTCTATGCCTACTTTCTGGAAGGTTTTTATGAAAAATGAGTGTTGAATTTTGTCGAAAGCTTTCTTTGCGTCTATTGAGATGATCATATGGTTTTTCTCCTTCAATTCTTTAATATGGTGTATCAGGTTGATTGATTTGCATATATTGAAGAAGTCTTGCATTCCTGCGATAAACCCCACTTGATCATAGTGTATGATCCTTTTAATGCGCTGTAGGGTTCTGTTTGTTAGTATTTTGTTGAGGATTTGTGCATCTATGTTCATCAGTGATATTGGCCTATAGTTTTCTTTCTTTGTGACACCTTTTTCTGGTTTTGGTATCACAGTGATGGTGGCCTCGTAGAATGAGTTTGGGAGTGTTCCCACTCTGCTATATTTTGGAAGAGTTTGAGAAGGATAGGTGATAGCTCTTCTCTAAATGTTTGATAGAATTCGCCTGTGAAGCCATCTGGTCCTGGGCTTTTGTCTGTTGGAAGAATGGTAATCACAGTTTCAATTTCAGTGCTAGTGATTGTTTTTTTTAATATTTTCTATTTCTTCCTGGTTCAGTCTCGGAAGGTTGTGCATTTCTGAGAATTTCTCCATTTCTTCCAGGCGGTTCATTTTCTTGGCATATAGTTGCTTGTAGTATTCTCATGATCCTTTGTATTTCTGCAGTGTCAGTTGTTACTTCTTCTTTTTCATTTCTAATTCTATTGATTTGAGTCTTCTCTCTTTTTCTTTGATGCGTCTGGCTAATGGTTTATCAATTTGGTTTATCTTATCAAAGAACCAGCTTTTAGTTGTCCTTGTGTTTTAACATCTTTATTAGAGTATAATTGCTTTACAATGGTGTCACTGTTTCTGCTATAGCACAAAGTGAATCAGTTATACATATACATATGTCCCCGTATCTCTACCCTCGTGAATCTCCCTCCCTCCCACCCTCTCTATCCCACCCCTCTAGGTGTTCACAAAGCACCGAGCTCATCTCCCTGTGCTATGCGGCTCCTTCCCACTAGCTATGTTTTTTATGTTTGGTAGTGTATATATGTCCATGCCACTCTCTCACTTTGTCCCAGCTTACCCTTCCCCCTCCCTGTATCCTTAAGTCGATTCTCGAGTAGGTCTTCATCTTTATTCCCGTCTTTCCCCTGGTTCTTCTGACCATTTTCTTTTTCAAAGAAGCAGCTTTTGGTTTTATTGATCTTTGCTGTCGTGTTCTTCATTTCTTTGCCATTTATTTGTGATGTGATTTTTATGACTTCTTTCCTTCTGCTAACTTTGCGGGGTTTTTGTTCTTCTTTCTCTAATTGCATTAGTTGTAAGTTTAGGTTGTTTATTTGAGACGTTTCTTCTTTCTTAAGGTAGGGTAGTATTGTTATAGACTTCCCTCTTAGAACTGCTTTTGCTGCATCCCATAGGTTTTGGGTCTTCGTGTTTTCATTGTCATTTGTTTCTAGGTATTTTTTGATTTCTGCAGTGATCTCTTGGTTATTAAGTAGTGTGTTGTTCGGGCTCCATGTGTTTGTATTTCTTACAGATTTTTTCCTGTAATTGATATCTAGTCTCATAGCGTTGTTTTCGGAAAAGATACTTGATATGATTTCAATTTTCTTAAATTTACCATGGCTTGGTTTGTGACCCATGATATGGTCTATCCTGGAGGATGTTCCATGAGCACTTGAGAAGAATGTGTATTTTGTTGTTTTTGGATGGAATGTCCTATAAATATTATTTAAGTCCATCTCGTTTAACGTACCATTTAAAGCTTGTGTTTCCTCATTTATTTTCATTTTGGCTCAACTGTCCATTGTTGAAAGTGGGGTGTTAAAGTCCCCTACTATGACTGTGATACTGTCGATTTCCCCTTTTATGGCTGTTAGTATTTGCCTTATGTAGTGAGGTACTCCTATGTTGGGTGCATAAGTACTTACAATTGTTATATCTTCTTCTTGGATTGATCCCTTGAGCATTATGTAGTGTCCTTGTTTGTCTCTTGTAATAGTCTTTGTTTCAAAGTGTATTTTGTCTGATATGAGAATTGCTACTCCAGCTTGCTTTTGATTTCCATTTGCATGGGCTATCTTTTTCCATCCCCTCACTTTCAGTCTGTATGTGTCCCTAGGTATGAAGTGGGTCTCTTGTAGGCAGCATATATACGGGGCTTGTTTTTGTATCCATTCCGCCAATCTATGCCTTTTGGTTGGAGCATTTAATCCATTTACATTTAATGTAATTATCAATATGTATGTTCCTATTACCATTTTCTTAATTGCTTTGGGTCTTTTCCTTCTCTTGTGTTTCCTGTGTAGAGAAGTTCCTTTAGCATTTGTTGTAAAGCTGGTTTGGTGGTGCTGAATTCTCTTAGCTTTTGCTTATCTGTAAAGGTTTTAACTTTTCCATCAAATCTGAATGAGATCCCTGCTGGGTAGAGTAATCTTGCTTGTAGGTTTTTCTCCTTCATCACTTTAAATATTTCCTGCCACTCCCTTCTGGCTTGCAGAGTTTCTGCTGAAAGGTCAGCTGTTAACCTTATGGAGGTTCCCTTACGTGTGGTTTGTTGTGTTTCCCTTGCTGCTTTTAATATTTGTTCTTTGTATTTAATTTTGATAGTTTGATTAATATGTGTCTTGGCGTGTTTCTCCTGGGACTTAACCTGTATGGGACTCTCTGTGATTCCTGCACTTGATTAGCTATTTACTTTTCCATATTAGGGAATTTTCAACTATAATTTCTCAGTCCCTTTCTTTTCCTCTTTTTCTTCTGGGACCCCTATAATTCGGATGTTGGTGCGTTTAATGTTGTCCTAGAAGTGTCTGAAAGTGTCCTCAATTCGTTTCATTTTTTTCCCTTTATTCTGCTCTGCAGTAGTTATTTCCACTCTTTCATCTTCCAGGTCACTTATCCGTTCTTCTGCCTCCGTTATTCTGCTATTGATCCCTTGTAGAGAATTTTTAATTTCCTTTATTGTGTTGTTCATCACTGTTCGTTTGCTGTATAGTTTTTCTAGGTTCTTGTAAAAAGTTTGTTTTATGTTCTCCATTCAGTTTCCAAGATTTTGGATCATCTTTAATATCATGGTTATGAATTCTTTTTCAGGTAGACTGCCTATTTCCTGTTCATTTGATAGGTCTGGTGGGTTTTTGCCTTGCTCCCTCATCTGCTGTGTGTTTCTCTGTCTTCTCATTTTGCTTAACTTACTGTGTTTGGGGTCTCCTTATCACAGGCTGCAGGGTCGTAGCTCCCGTTGCCTTTGGTGTGTGTCCCCAGTGGCTGAGGTTGGTTGAGTGAGTTGTGTAGGCTTCCTGGTGGAGGGGACTAGTGCCTGTGTTCTGGTGCATGACACTGAATCTTGTCCTTCTGGTGTACAGGTCCACGTCTGGTGGTGTGTTTTGGGGTGTCTGTGGCCTTTCTCTGACTTTAGGCAGCCTTTGTGCTAGTGGATGGGGTTGTGTTCCTGTCTTGTTACTTGTTTGGCATTGGGTGTCCAGCACTGTAGCTTGCTGGCCGTTGAATGGAGCTGAGTCTTGGCGTTGAGATGGAGATCTCTGGGAGATTTTCACTGTTTCATATTACATGGAGTTGGTAGGTCTCTTGGGGACCAATGTCCTGAGCTTGGCTGTCCCACCTCAGTGTCACAGCGCTGATGCCTGACTGGAGCACCAAGAGCCTGTCCTCCACACGGCTCAGAATTAAAGGGAGGAAAAATAGAAAGAATGAAGAAGAAGGTAAAATAAAATGCAATAAAATATAGTTATTAAAATAAAATATAATTACTAAGAAAAATATTATTTAAGTAATAAATTAAAAAAAGGACAGCGAGAACCCCAGGAAAAATGATAAAAGCAAAGCTATACAGACAAAATCACACACAGAAGCATACGCATACATGCTCACAAAAATAGAAAAACGGAATTATATATGTATATATCGTTGCTCCCAAAGTCCACCTCCTCAATTTGGGATGATACATTGTCTATTCAGGTATTCCACATATGCAGGGTACATCAAGTTGATTGTGGACATTTAATCCACTGCTCCTGAGGCGGCTGGGAGAGATTTCCCTTTCTCTTCATTGTTTGCACAGCTCCCAGTTTCAGCTTTGGATTTGGAACCGCCACTGCGTGTAGGTCACCTGAGTGCGTCTGCTCTTCACTCAGACAGGACGGGGTTAAAGGAGCAGCTGACTCGAGAGCTCTGGCTCGCTCAGGTCGGGCGGAGGGAGGGGTACAGATGTGGGGTGAGCCTGCAGCGGCAGAGGGGCAAGCGTGACGTTGCAACAGCCCGAGGCATGCCTTGTGTTCACCTGGGGAAGTTTTCCCTAGATCATTTGACACTGGCAGTGGCAGGCTGCACAGGCTCCTGGGAGGGGAGGTGTGGGTATTGTCCTGTGCTTGCACACAGACTTCTTGGTGGCTGCAGCAGCAGCCTTAGCGTCTCATGCCCGTCTTTGAGGTCCTTGATGATAGCCGCGACTCGCGCCCATCTCTGGAGCTCTTTAAGTGGCACTCTGAATCCCTCTCCTCGTGTACCAGGAAACAAAGAGGCAAGAAAAAGTCCCTTGCCTCTTTGGCAGCTCCAGATATTTTCCCAGACTCCCTCCCAGCTAGCTGTAGCGCACTAGCCCCCTTCAGGCTGTGTTCACGCAGCCAACCCCAGTCCTCTCCCTGGGATCCGAACTCGGATGCCCAAGCCTCAGCTCCAGGACCCCACCCGTCCCAGCAAGAGAGCAGACAAGCCTCTCTGTCTGGTGAGTGCTGGTCAGCACCGATCCTCTGTGCGGGAATCTCTCCGCTTTGCCCTTCGCACCCCTGTTTCTGCGCTCTCCTCTGTGGCTCCGAAGTTTCCCCCTCCGCCACCCACAGTCTCCGACTGCAAAGGGGCTTCCTAGTGTGTGGAAACCTTTCCTCCTTCACAGCTCCCTCCCACTGGTGCAGGTCTGTTCCCTATTCTTTTGTCTCTGTATTTTCTTTTTTATTTTGCAGTACCCAGGTACGTGGGGGAGTTTCTTGCGTTTTGGGAGGTCTGAGGTCTTCTGCCAGCGTTCAGTAGGTGTTCTGTAGGAGTTGTTTCACATGTAGATGTATTTCCGATGTATTTGTGGGGAGGAAGGTGATCTCCACGTCTTACTCTTCCGCCATCTTGAAGCTCCTCCTTCACTGTAGTTTTGATTTGCCTTTCTCTAATGATTAGTGATGTTGAGCATCCTTTCATGTGTCTGTTGGCAGTCTGTATATCTTCTTTTGAGAAATGTCTATTTAGAATTTCTGCCCGTTTTTCGATTGGGTTGTTTGTTTTTTTTTGATATTAAGCTGCATGAGCTGCTTGTAAATGTTGGAGATTAATCCTTTGTCATTTGTTT
This sequence comes from Balaenoptera physalus, assembly GCF_965194825.1. Classification (NCBI taxonomy): domain Eukaryota; kingdom Metazoa; phylum Chordata; class Mammalia; order Artiodactyla; family Balaenopteridae; genus Balaenoptera; species Balaenoptera physalus. The sequence goes on along the minus strand of NC_138903.1, from coordinate 52,319,104 downwards.
CATCTGCAAATATTTTCTACCATTCTGAGGGTTGTCTTTTCATCTTTTTTATGTTTTCCTTTGCTGTGCAAAGTTTTTAAGTTTCATTAAGTCCCATTTGTTTATTTCTGCTTTTATTTCCATTTCTCTAGGAGGTGTGTCAAAAAGGATCTTGCTGTGATTTATGTCATAGCGTGTTCTGCCTATGTTTTCCTCTAAGAGTTTGATAGCATCTGGCTTTACATTTAGGTCTTTAATCCATTTTGAGGTTACTTTTGTGTATGCTGTTAGGGAGTGTTCTAATTTCATTGTTTTACATGTAGCTGTCCAGTTTTCCCAGCACCACTTATTGAAGAGGCTGTCTTTTCTCCATTGTATATCCTTGCCTCCGTTATCAATGATGAGTTTATGATATGTGTGTGGGTTTACCTCTGGGCTTTCTATCCTGTTCCATTGATCTATATTTCTGTTTCTGTGCCAGTACCATACTGTCATCATTAATGAAGCTTTGTAATATCGTCTGAAGTCAGGGAGCCTGATTCCTCCAGCTCCGTTATGCTTTCTCCAGGTTGCTTTGGCTATTTCGGGATCTTTTGGTTTGCATAAAAACTGTGAAATTACTGTTCTAGTTCTGTGAAAAGTGCCAGTGGTAGTTTTATAGGGATTGCATTGAATCAGTAGATTGTTTTGGGTAGTACAGTCATTTTAACAGTGTTGATTCTTCCAATCCAAGAACATGGTATATCTCTCCATCTTTTCGTATCATCTTTAATTTCTTTCATCAGTGTCATCATTTTCTGCATATGGGGCTTTTTCTCCTTAGGTAGGTTTATTCCTAGATAGTTTATTCTTCTGGTTGCAATGGTAAATGGGAGTGTTTTCTTTATTTCACTTTCAGATTTTTCATGATTAGTGTATAGGAATGCAAGACATTTATGCGCATTAATTTTGTTTCCTCCTACTTTAACAAATTCATTGATTAGCTCTAGCAGTTTTCTGGTAGCATCTTTAGGATTCTCTATGTATAGTATCATGCCTTCTGCAAGCAGTGACAGCGTTACTTGTTCTTTTCCAATTTGGATTCCTTTTATTTTTTTTCTTCTCTGATCACTGTGGCTAAAACTTCCAAAACTATGTTGAATAATAGTGGTGAGAGTGGGCAACCTTGTCTTGTTCCTGATCTTAGTGGAAACGGTTTCATTTTGTCACCATTGAGGACAATGTTTGCTGTGGGTTTGTCATATATGGCCTGTATTAGGTTGAGGAAAGTTCCCTCTATGCCTACTTTCTGGAAGGTTTTTATGAAAAATGAGTGTTGAATTTTGTCGAAAGCTTTCTTTGCGTCTATTGAGATGATCATATGGTTTTTCTCCTTCAATTCTTTAATATGGTGTATCAGGTTGATTGATTTGCATATATTGAAGAAGTCTTGCATTCCTGCGATAAACCCCACTTGATCATAGTGTATGATCCTTTTAATGCGCTGTAGGGTTCTGTTTGTTAGTATTTTGTTGAGGATTTGTGCATCTATGTTCATCAGTGATATTGGCCTATAGTTTTCTTTCTTTGTGACACCTTTTTCTGGTTTTGGTATCACAGTGATGGTGGCCTCGTAGAATGAGTTTGGGAGTGTTCCCACTCTGCTATATTTTGGAAGAGTTTGAGAAGGATAGGTGATAGCTCTTCTCTAAATGTTTGATAGAATTCGCCTGTGAAGCCATCTGGTCCTGGGCTTTTGTCTGTTGGAAGAATGGTAATCACAGTTTCAATTTCAGTGCTAGTGATTGTTTTTTTTAATATTTTCTATTTCTTCCTGGTTCAGTCTCGGAAGGTTGTGCATTTCTGAGAATTTCTCCATTTCTTCCAGGCGGTTCATTTTCTTGGCATATAGTTGCTTGTAGTATTCTCATGATCCTTTGTATTTCTGCAGTGTCAGTTGTTACTTCTTCTTTTTCATTTCTAATTCTATTGATTTGAGTCTTCTCTCTTTTTCTTTGATGCGTCTGGCTAATGGTTTATCAATTTGGTTTATCTTATCAAAGAACCAGCTTTTAGTTGTCCTTGTGTTTTAACATCTTTATTAGAGTATAATTGCTTTACAATGGTGTCACTGTTTCTGCTATAGCACAAAGTGAATCAGTTATACATATACATATGTCCCCGTATCTCTACCCTCGTGAATCTCCCTCCCTCCCACCCTCTCTATCCCACCCCTCTAGGTGTTCACAAAGCACCGAGCTCATCTCCCTGTGCTATGCGGCTCCTTCCCACTAGCTATGTTTTTTATGTTTGGTAGTGTATATATGTCCATGCCACTCTCTCACTTTGTCCCAGCTTACCCTTCCCCCTCCCTGTATCCTTAAGTCGATTCTCGAGTAGGTCTTCATCTTTATTCCCGTCTTTCCCCTGGTTCTTCTGACCATTTTCTTTTTCAAAGAAGCAGCTTTTGGTTTTATTGATCTTTGCTGTCGTGTTCTTCATTTCTTTGCCATTTATTTGTGATGTGATTTTTATGACTTCTTTCCTTCTGCTAACTTTGCGGGGTTTTTGTTCTTCTTTCTCTAATTGCATTAGTTGTAAGTTTAGGTTGTTTATTTGAGACGTTTCTTCTTTCTTAAGGTAGGGTAGTATTGTTATAGACTTCCCTCTTAGAACTGCTTTTGCTGCATCCCATAGGTTTTGGGTCTTCGTGTTTTCATTGTCATTTGTTTCTAGGTATTTTTTGATTTCTGCAGTGATCTCTTGGTTATTAAGTAGTGTGTTGTTCGGGCTCCATGTGTTTGTATTTCTTACAGATTTTTTCCTGTAATTGATATCTAGTCTCATAGCGTTGTTTTCGGAAAAGATACTTGATATGATTTCAATTTTCTTAAATTTACCATGGCTTGGTTTGTGACCCATGATATGGTCTATCCTGGAGGATGTTCCATGAGCACTTGAGAAGAATGTGTATTTTGTTGTTTTTGGATGGAATGTCCTATAAATATTATTTAAGTCCATCTCGTTTAACGTACCATTTAAAGCTTGTGTTTCCTCATTTATTTTCATTTTGGCTCAACTGTCCATTGTTGAAAGTGGGGTGTTAAAGTCCCCTACTATGACTGTGATACTGTCGATTTCCCCTTTTATGGCTGTTAGTATTTGCCTTATGTAGTGAGGTACTCCTATGTTGGGTGCATAAGTACTTACAATTGTTATATCTTCTTCTTGGATTGATCCCTTGAGCATTATGTAGTGTCCTTGTTTGTCTCTTGTAATAGTCTTTGTTTCAAAGTGTATTTTGTCTGATATGAGAATTGCTACTCCAGCTTGCTTTTGATTTCCATTTGCATGGGCTATCTTTTTCCATCCCCTCACTTTCAGTCTGTATGTGTCCCTAGGTATGAAGTGGGTCTCTTGTAGGCAGCATATATACGGGGCTTGTTTTTGTATCCATTCCGCCAATCTATGCCTTTTGGTTGGAGCATTTAATCCATTTACATTTAATGTAATTATCAATATGTATGTTCCTATTACCATTTTCTTAATTGCTTTGGGTCTTTTCCTTCTCTTGTGTTTCCTGTGTAGAGAAGTTCCTTTAGCATTTGTTGTAAAGCTGGTTTGGTGGTGCTGAATTCTCTTAGCTTTTGCTTATCTGTAAAGGTTTTAACTTTTCCATCAAATCTGAATGAGATCCCTGCTGGGTAGAGTAATCTTGCTTGTAGGTTTTTCTCCTTCATCACTTTAAATATTTCCTGCCACTCCCTTCTGGCTTGCAGAGTTTCTGCTGAAAGGTCAGCTGTTAACCTTATGGAGGTTCCCTTACGTGTGGTTTGTTGTGTTTCCCTTGCTGCTTTTAATATTTGTTCTTTGTATTTAATTTTGATAGTTTGATTAATATGTGTCTTGGCGTGTTTCTCCTGGGACTTAACCTGTATGGGACTCTCTGTGATTCCTGCACTTGATTAGCTATTTACTTTTCCATATTAGGGAATTTTCAACTATAATTTCTCAGTCCCTTTCTTTTCCTCTTTTTCTTCTGGGACCCCTATAATTCGGATGTTGGTGCGTTTAATGTTGTCCTAGAAGTGTCTGAAAGTGTCCTCAATTCGTTTCATTTTTTTCCCTTTATTCTGCTCTGCAGTAGTTATTTCCACTCTTTCATCTTCCAGGTCACTTATCCGTTCTTCTGCCTCCGTTATTCTGCTATTGATCCCTTGTAGAGAATTTTTAATTTCCTTTATTGTGTTGTTCATCACTGTTCGTTTGCTGTATAGTTTTTCTAGGTTCTTGTAAAAAGTTTGTTTTATGTTCTCCATTCAGTTTCCAAGATTTTGGATCATCTTTAATATCATGGTTATGAATTCTTTTTCAGGTAGACTGCCTATTTCCTGTTCATTTGATAGGTCTGGTGGGTTTTTGCCTTGCTCCCTCATCTGCTGTGTGTTTCTCTGTCTTCTCATTTTGCTTAACTTACTGTGTTTGGGGTCTCCTTATCACAGGCTGCAGGGTCGTAGCTCCCGTTGCCTTTGGTGTGTGTCCCCAGTGGCTGAGGTTGGTTGAGTGAGTTGTGTAGGCTTCCTGGTGGAGGGGACTAGTGCCTGTGTTCTGGTGCATGACACTGAATCTTGTCCTTCTGGTGTACAGGTCCACGTCTGGTGGTGTGTTTTGGGGTGTCTGTGGCCTTTCTCTGACTTTAGGCAGCCTTTGTGCTAGTGGATGGGGTTGTGTTCCTGTCTTGTTACTTGTTTGGCATTGGGTGTCCAGCACTGTAGCTTGCTGGCCGTTGAATGGAGCTGAGTCTTGGCGTTGAGATGGAGATCTCTGGGAGATTTTCACTGTTTCATATTACATGGAGTTGGTAGGTCTCTTGGGGACCAATGTCCTGAGCTTGGCTGTCCCACCTCAGTGTCACAGCGCTGATGCCTGACTGGAGCACCAAGAGCCTGTCCTCCACACGGCTCAGAATTAAAGGGAGGAAAAATAGAAAGAATGAAGAAGAAGGTAAAATAAAATGCAATAAAATATAGTTATTAAAATAAAATATAATTACTAAGAAAAATATTATTTAAGTAATAAATTAAAAAAAGGACAGCGAGAACCCCAGGAAAAATGATAAAAGCAAAGCTATACAGACAAAATCACACACAGAAGCATACGCATACATGCTCACAAAAATAGAAAAACGGAATTATATATGTATATATCGTTGCTCCCAAAGTCCACCTCCTCAATTTGGGATGATACATTGTCTATTCAGGTATTCCACATATGCAGGGTACATCAAGTTGATTGTGGACATTTAATCCACTGCTCCTGAGGCGGCTGGGAGAGATTTCCCTTTCTCTTCATTGTTTGCACAGCTCCCAGTTTCAGCTTTGGATTTGGAACCGCCACTGCGTGTAGGTCACCTGAGTGCGTCTGCTCTTCACTCAGACAGGACGGGGTTAAAGGAGCAGCTGACTCGAGAGCTCTGGCTCGCTCAGGTCGGGCGGAGGGAGGGGTACAGATGTGGGGTGAGCCTGCAGCGGCAGAGGGGCAAGCGTGACGTTGCAACAGCCCGAGGCATGCCTTGTGTTCACCTGGGGAAGTTTTCCCTAGATCATTTGACACTGGCAGTGGCAGGCTGCACAGGCTCCTGGGAGGGGAGGTGTGGGTATTGTCCTGTGCTTGCACACAGACTTCTTGGTGGCTGCAGCAGCAGCCTTAGCGTCTCATGCCCGTCTTTGAGGTCCTTGATGATAGCCGCGACTCGCGCCCATCTCTGGAGCTCTTTAAGTGGCACTCTGAATCCCTCTCCTCGTGTACCAGGAAACAAAGAGGCAAGAAAAAGTCCCTTGCCTCTTTGGCAGCTCCAGATATTTTCCCAGACTCCCTCCCAGCTAGCTGTAGCGCACTAGCCCCCTTCAGGCTGTGTTCACGCAGCCAACCCCAGTCCTCTCCCTGGGATCCGAACTCGGATGCCCAAGCCTCAGCTCCAGGACCCCACCCGTCCCAGCAAGAGAGCAGACAAGCCTCTCTGTCTGGTGAGTGCTGGTCAGCACCGATCCTCTGTGCGGGAATCTCTCCGCTTTGCCCTTCGCACCCCTGTTTCTGCGCTCTCCTCTGTGGCTCCGAAGTTTCCCCCTCCGCCACCCACAGTCTCCGACTGCAAAGGGGCTTCCTAGTGTGTGGAAACCTTTCCTCCTTCACAGCTCCCTCCCACTGGTGCAGGTCTGTTCCCTATTCTTTTGTCTCTGTATTTTCTTTTTTATTTTGCAGTACCCAGGTACGTGGGGGAGTTTCTTGCGTTTTGGGAGGTCTGAGGTCTTCTGCCAGCGTTCAGTAGGTGTTCTGTAGGAGTTGTTTCACATGTAGATGTATTTCCGATGTATTTGTGGGGAGGAAGGTGATCTCCACGTCTTACTCTTCCGCCATCTTGAAGCTCCTCCTTCACTGTAGTTTTGATTTGCCTTTCTCTAATGATTAGTGATGTTGAGCATCCTTTCATGTGTCTGTTGGCAGTCTGTATATCTTCTTTTGAGAAATGTCTATTTAGAATTTCTGCCCGTTTTTCGATTGGGTTGTTTGTTTTTTTTTGATATTAAGCTGCATGAGCTGCTTGTAAATGTTGGAGATTAATCCTTTGTCATTTGTTTCATCTGCAAATATTTTCTACCATTCTGAGGGTTGTCTTTTCATCTTTTTTATGTTTTCCTTTGCTGTGCAAAGTTTTTAAGTTTCATTAAGTCCCATTTGTTTATTTCTGCTTTTATTTCCATTTCTCTAGGAGGTGTGTCAAAAAGGATCTTGCTGTGATTTATGTCATAGCGTGTTCTGCCTATGTTTTCCTCTAAGAGTTTGATAGCATCTGGCTTTACATTTAGGTCTTTAATCCATTTTGAGGTTACTTTTGTGTATGCTGTTAGGGAGTGTTCTAATTTCATTGTTTTACATGTAGCTGTCCAGTTTTCCCAGCACCACTTATTGAAGAGGCTGTCTTTTCTCCATTGTATATCCTTGCCTCCGTTATCAATGATGAGTTTATGATATGTGTGTGGGTTTACCTCTGGGCTTTCTATCCTGTTCCATTGATCTATATTTCTGTTTCTGTGCCAGTACCATACTGTCATCATTAATGAAGCTTTGTAATATCGTCTGAAGTCAGGGAGCCTGATTCCTCCAGCTCCGTTATGCTTTCTCCAGGTTGCTTTGGCTATTTCGGGATCTTTTGCTTTGCATAAAAACTGTGAAATTACTGTTCTAGTTCTGTGAAAAGTGCCAGTGGTAGTTTTATAGGGATTGCATTGAATCAGTAGATTGTTTTGGGTAGTACAGTCATTTTAACAGTGTTGATTCTTCCAATCCAAGAACATGGTATATCTCTCCATCTATTTGTATCATCTTTAATTTCTTTCATCAGTGTCATCATTTTCTGCATATGGGGCTTTTTCTCCTTAGGTAGGTTTATTCCTAGATAGTTTATTCTTCTGGTTGCAATGGTAAATGGGAGTGTTTTCTTTATTTCACTTTCAGATTTTTCATGATCAGTGTATAGAAATGCAAGACATTTATGCACATTAATTTTGTATCCTCCTACTTTAACAAATTCATTGATTAGCTCTAGCAGTTTTCTGGTAGCATCTTTAGGATTCTCTATGTATAGTATCATGCCTTCTGCAAGCAGTGACAGCGTTACTTGTTCTTTTCCAATTTGGATTCCTTTTATTTTTTTTCTTCTCTGATCACTGTGGCTAAAACTTCCAAAACTATGTTGAATAATAGTGGTGAGAGTGGGCAACCTTGTCCTGTTCCTGATCTTAGTGGAAACGGTTTCATTTTGTCACCATTGAGGACAATGTTTGCTGTGGGTTTGTCATATATGGCCTGTATTAGGTTGATGAAAGTTCCCTCTATGCCTACTTTCTGGAGGGTTTTTAAGAAAAATGAGTGTTGAATTTTGTCGAAAGCTTTCTTTGCGTCTATTGAGATGATCATATGGTTTTTCTCCCTCAATTCTTTAATATGGTGTATCAGGTTGATTGATTTGCATATATTGAAGAAGTCTTGCATTCCTGCGATAAACCCCACTTGATCATAGTGTATGATCCTTTTAATGCGCTGTAGGGTTCTGTTTGTTAGTATTTTGTTGAGGATTTGTGCATCTATGTTCATCAGTGATATTGGCCTATAGTTTTCTTTCTTTGTGACACCTTTGTCTGGTTTTGGTATCACAGTGATGGTGGCCTCGTAGAATGAGTTTGGGAGTGTTCCCACTCTGCTATATTTTGGAAGAGTTTGAGAAGGATAGGTGATAGCTCTTCTCTAAATGTTTGATAGAATTCGCCTGTGAAGCCATCTGGTCCTGGGCTTTTGTCTGTTGGAAGAATTGTAATCACAGTTTCAATTTCAGTGCTAGTGATTGTTTTTTTTAATATTTTCTATTTCTTCCTGGTTCAGTCTCGGAAGGTTGTGCATTTCTGAGAATTTCTCCATTTCTTCCAGGCGGTTCATTTTCTTGGCATATAGTTGCTTGTAGTAATCTCTCATGATCCTTTGTATTTCTGCAGTGTCAGTTGTTACTTCTTCTTTTTCATTTCTAATTCTATTGATTTGAGTCTTCTCTCTTTTTCTTTGATGCGTCTGGCTAATGGTTTATCAATTTGGTTTATCTTATCAAAGAACCAGCTTTTAGTTGTCTTTGTGTTTTAACATCTTTATTAGAGTATAATTGCTTTACAATGGTGTCACTGTTTCTGCTATAGCACAAAGTGAATCAGTTATACATATACATATGTCCCCATATCTCTACCCTCGTGAATCTCCCTCCCTCCCACCCTCTCTATCCCACCCCTCTAGGTGTTCACAAAGCACCGAGCTCATCTCCCTGTGCTATGCGGCTCCTTCCCACTAGCTATGTTTTTTATGTTTGGTAGTGTATATATGTCCATGCCACTCTCTCACTTTGTCCCAGCTTACCCTTCCCCCTCCCTGTATCCTTAAGTCGATTCTCGAGTAGGTCTTCATCTTTATTCCCGTCTTTCCCCTGGTTCTTCTGACCATTTTCTTTTTCAAAGAAGCAGCTTTTGGTTTTATTGATCTTTGCTGTCGTGTTCTTCATTTCTTTGCCATTTATTTGTGATGTGATTTTTATGACTTCTTTCCTTCTGCTAACGTGGCGGGGTTTTTGTTCTTCTTTCTCTAATTGCATTAGTTGTAAGTTTAGGTTGTTTATTTGAGACGTTTCTTCTTTCTTAAGGTAGGATAGTATTGTTATAAACTTCCCTCTTAGGACTGCTTTTGCTTCATCCCATAGGTTTTGGGTCTTCGTGTTTTCATTGTCATTTGTTTCTAGGTATTTTTTGATTTCTGCAGTGATCTCTTGGTTATTAAGTAGTGTGTTGTTCGACCTCCATGTGTTTGTATTTCTTACAGATTTTTTCCTGTAATTGATATCTAGTCTCATAGCGTTGTTTTCGGAAAAGATACTTGATATGATTTCAATTTTCTTAAATTTACCATGGCTTGGTTTGTGACCCATGATATGGTCTATCCTGGAGGATGTTCCATGAGCACTTGAGAAGAATGTGTATTCTGTTGTTTTTGGATGGAATGTCCTATAAATATTATTTAAGTCCATCTCGTTTAACGTATCATATAAAGCTTGTGTTTCCTCATTTATTTTCATTTTGGATCATCTGTCCATTGTTGAAAGTGGGGTGTTAAAGTCCCCTACTATGACTGTGATACTGTCGATTTCCCCTTTTATGGCTGTTAGTATTTGCCTTATGTAGTGAGGTACTCCTATGTTGGGTGCATAAGTACTTACAATTGTTATATCTTCTTCTTGGATTGATCCCTTGAGCATTATGTAGTGTCCTTCTTTGTCTCTTGTAATAGTCTTTGTTTCAAAGTGTATTTTGTCTGATATGAGAATTGCTACTCCAGCTTGCTTTTGATTTCCATTTGCATGGGCTATCTTTTTCCATCCCCTCACTTTCAGTCTGTATGTGTCCCTAGGTATGAAGTGGGTCTCTTGTAGGCAGCATATATACGGGGCTTGTTTTTGTATCCATTCCGCCAATCTATGCCTTTTGGTTGGAGCATTTAATCCATTTACATTTAATGTAATTATCAATATGTATGTTCCTATTACCATTTTCTTAATTGCTTTGGGTCTTTTCCTTCTCTTGTGTTTCCTGCGTAGAGAAGTTCCTTTAGCATTGGTTGTAAAGCTGGTTTGGTGGTGCTGAATTCTCTTAGCTTTTGCTTATCTGTAAAGGTTTTAACTTCTCCATCAAATCTGAATGAGTTCTCTGCTGGGTAGAGTAATCTTGCTTGTAGGTTTTTCTCCTTCATCACTTTAAATATTTCCTGCCACTCCCTTCTGGCTTGCAGAGTTTCTGCTGAAAGGTCAGCTGTTAACCTTATGGAGGTTCCCTTATGTGTGATTTGTTGTGTTTCCCTTGCTGCTTTTAATATTTGTTCTTTGTATTTAATTTTTGATAGTTTGATTAATATGTGTCTTGGCGTGTTTCTCCTGGGATTTAACCTGTATGGGACTCTCTGTGATTCCTGCACTTGATTAGCTATTTCCTTTTCCATATTAGGGAAATTTTCAACTATAATTTCTCAGTCCCTTTCTTTTCCTCTTTTTCTTCTGGGACCCCTATAATTCGAATGTTGGTGCGTTTAATGTTGTCCTAGAAGTGTCTGAAAGTGTCCTCAATTCTTTTCATTTTTTTCCCTTTATTCTGCTCTGCAATAGTTATTTCCACTCTTTTATCTTCCAGGTCACTTATCCGTTCTTCTGCCTCCGTTATTCTGCTATTGATCCCTTCTAGAGAATTTTTAATTTCATTTATTGTGTTGTTCATCACTGTTTGTTTGCTGTATAGTTTTTCTAGGTTCTTGTAAAAAGTTTCTTTTATGTTCTCCATTCAGTTTCCGAGATTTTGGATCATCTTTCATATCATGGTTATGAATTCTTTTTCAGGTAGACTGCCTATTTCCTGTTCATTTGATAGGTCTGGTGGGTTTTTGCCTTGCTCCCTCATCTGCTGTGTGTTTCTCTGTCTTCTCATTTTGCTTAACTTACTGTGTTTGGGGTCTCCTTATCACAGGCTGCAGGGTCGTAGCTCCCGTTGCCTTTGGTGTCTGTCCCCAGTGGCTGAGGTTGGTTGAGTGAGTTGTGTAGGCTTCCTGGTGGAGGGGACTAGTGCCTGTGTTCTGGTGCATGACACTGGATCTTGTCCTTCTGGTGTACAGGTCCACGTCTGGTGGTGTGTTTTGGGGTGTCTGTGGCCTTTCTATGATTTTAGGCAGCCTTTGTGCTAGTGGATGGGGTTGTGTTCCTGTCTTGTTACTTGTTTGGCATTGGGTGTCCAGCACTGTAGCTTGCTGGCCGTTGAATGGAGCTGAGTCTTGGCATTGACATGGAGATCTCTGGGAGATTTTCACTGTTTCATATTACATGGAGTTGGTAGGTCTCTTGGGGACCAATGTCCTGAGCTTGGCTGTCCCACCTCAGTGGCACAGCACTGATGCCTGACTGGAGCACCAAGAGCCTGTCCTCCACACGGCTCAGAATTAAAGGGAGGAAAAATAGAAAGAAAGAAGAAGAAGGTAAAATAAAATGCAATAAAATATAGTTATTAAAATAAAATATAATTACTAAGAAAAATATTATTTAAGTAATAAATTAAAAAAAGGACAGAGAGAACCCCAGGAAAAATGATAAAAGCAAAGCTATACAGACAAAATCACACACAGAAGCATACGCATACATGCTCACAAAAATAGAAAAACGGAATTATATATGTATATATCGTTGCTCCCAAAGTCCACCTCCTCAATTTGGGATGATACATTGTCTATTCAGGTATTCCACATATGCAGGGTACATCAAGTTGATTGTGGACATTTAATCCACTGCTCCTGAGGCGGCTGGGAGAGATTTCCCTTTCTCTTCATTGTTTGCACAGCTCCCAGTTTCAGCTTTGGATTTGGAACCGCCACTGCGTGTAGGTCACCTGAGTGCGTCTGCTCTTCACTCAGACAGGACGGGGTTAAAGAAGCAGCTGACTCGAGAGCTCTGGCTCGCTCAGGTCGGGCGGAGGGAGGGGTACAGATGTGGGGTGAGCCTGCAGCGGCAGAGGGGCAAGCGTGACGTTGCAACAGCCCGAGGCATGCCTTGTGTTCACCTGGGGAAGTTTTTCCTAGATCATTTGACACTGGCAGTGGCAGGCTGCACAGGCTCCTGGGAGGGGAGGTGTGGGTATTGTCCTGTGCTTGCACACAGACTTCTTGGTGGCTGCAGCAGCAGCCTTAGCGTCTCATGCCCGTCTTTGAGGTCCTTGATGATAGCCGCGACTCGCGCCCATCTCTGGAGCTCTTTAAGTGGCACTCTGAATCCCTCGCCCCGTGTACCAGGAAACAAAGAGGCAATAAAAAGTCTCTTGCCTCTTTGGCAGCTCCAGATATTTTCCCAGACTCCCTCCCAGCTAGCTGTAGCACACTAGCCCCCTTCAGGCTGTGTTCACGCAGCCAACCCCAGTCCTCTCCCTGGGATCCGAACTCGGATGCCCAAGCCTCAGCTCCAGGACCCCACCCGTCCCAGCAAGAGAGCAGACACGCCTCTCTGTCTGGTGAGTGCTGGTCAGCACCGATCCTCTGTGCGGGAATCTCTCCGCTTTGCCCTTCGCACCCCTGTTTCTGCGCTCTCCTCTGTGGCTCCGAAGTTTCCCCCTCCGCCACCCACAGTCTCCGACTGCAAAGGGGCTTCCTAGTGTGTGGAAACCTTTCCTCCTTCACAGCTCCCTCCCACTGGTGCAGGTCTGTTCCCTATTCTTTTGTCTCTGTATTTTCTTTTTTATTTTGCAGTACCCAGGTACGTGGGGGAGTTTCTTGCGTTTTGGGAGGTCTGAGGTCTTCTGCCAGCGTTCAGTAGGTGTTCTGTAGGAGTTGTTTCACATGTAGATGTATTTCCGATGTATTTGTGGGGAGGAAGGTGATCTCCACGTCTTACTCTTCCGCCATCTTGAAGCTCCTCCTTCATTGTAGTTTTGATTTGCCTTTCTCTAATGATTAGTGATGTTGAGCATCCTTTCATGTGTCTGTTGGCAGTCTGTATATCTTCTTTTGAGAAATGTCTATTTAGAATTTCTGCCCGTTTTTCGATTGGGTTGTTTGTTTTTTTTGATATTAAGCTGCATGAGCTGCTTGTAAATGTTGGAGGTTAATCCTTTGTCATTTGTTTCATCTGCAAATATTTTCTACCATTCTGAGGGTTGTCTTTTCATCTTTTTTATGTTTTCCTTTGCTGTGCCAAGTTTTTAAGTTTCATTAAGTCCCATTTGTTTATTTCTGCTTTTATTTCCATTTCTCTAGGTGGTGTGTCAAAAAGGATCTTGCTGTGATTTATGTCATAGCGTGTTCTGCCTATGTTTTCCTCTAAGAGTTTGATAGCATCTGGCTTTACATTTAGGTCTTTAATCCATTTTGAGGTTACTTTTGTGTATGCTGTTAGGGAGTGTTCTAATTTCATTGTTTTACATGTAGCTGTCCAGTTTTCCCAGCACCACTTATTGAAGAGGCTGTCTTTTCTCCATTGTATATCCTTGCCTCCGTTATCAATGATGAGTTTATGATATGTGTGTGGGTTTACCTCTGGGCTTTCTATCCTGTTCCATTGATCTATATTTCTGTTTCTGTGCCAGTACCATACTGTCATCATTAATGAAGCTTTGTAATATCGTCTGAAGTCAGGGAGCCTGATTCCTCCAGCTCCGTTATGCTTTCTCCAGGTTGCTTTGGCTATTTCGGGATCTTTTGGTTTGCATAAAAACTGTGAAATTACTGTTCTAGTTCTGTGAAAAGTGCCAGTGGTAGTTTTATAGGGATTGCATTGAATCAGTAGATTGTTTTGGGTAGTACAGTCATTTTAACAGTGTTGATTCTTCCAATCCAAGAACATGGTATATCTCTCCATCTTTTCGTATCATCTTTAATTTCTTTCATCAGTGTCATCATTTTCTGCATATGGGGCTTTTTCTCCTTAGGTAGGTTTATTCCTAGATAGTTTATTCTTTTGGTTGCAATGGTAAATGGGAGTGTTTTCTTTATTTCACTTTCAGATTTTTCATGATTAGTGTATAGGAATGCAAGACATTTATGCGCATTAATTTTGTTTCCTCCTACTTTAACAAATTCATTGATTAGCTCTAGCAGTTTTCTGGTAGCATCTTTAGGATTCTCTATGTATAGTATCATGCCTTCTGCAAGCAGTGACAGCGTTACTTGTTCTTTTCCAATTTGGATTCCTTTTATTTTTTTTCTTCTCTGATCACTGTGGCTAAAACTTCCAAAACTATGTTGAATAATAGTGGTGAGAGTGGGCAACCTTGTCTTGTTCCTGATCTTAGTGGAAACGGTTTCATTTTGTCACCATTGAGGACAATGTTTGCTGTGGGTTTGTCATATATGGCCTGTATTAGGTTGAGGAAAGTTCCCTCTATGCCTACTTTCTGGAAGGTTTTTATGAAAAATGAGTGTTGAATTTTGTCGAAAGCTTTCTTTGCGTCTATTGAGATGATCATATGGTTTTTCTCCTTCAATTCTTTAATATGGTGTATCAGGTTGATTGATTTGCATATATTGAAGAAGTCTTGCATTCCTGCGATAAACCCCACTTGATCATAGTGTATGATCCTTTTAATGCGCTGTAGGGTTCTGTTTGTTAGTATTTTGTTGAGGATTTGTGCATCTATGTTCATCAGTGATATTGGCCTATAGTTTTCTTTCTTTGTGACACCTTTTTCTGGTTTTGGTATCACAGTGATGGTGGCCTCGTAGAATGAGTTTGGGAGTGTTCCCACTCTGCTATATTTTGGAAGAGTTTGAGAAGGATAGGTGATAGCTCTTCTCTAAATGTTTGATAGAATTCGCCTGTGAAGCCATCTGGTCCTGGGCTTTTGTCTGTTGGAAGAATGGTAATCACAGTTTCAATTTCAGTGCTAGTGATTGTTTTTTTTAATATTTTCTATTTCTTCCTGGTTCAGTCTCGGAAGGTTGTGCATTTCTGAGAATTTCTCCATTTCTTCCAGGCGGTTCATTTTCTTGGCATATAGTTGCTTGTAGTAATCTCTCATGATCCTTTGTATTTCTGCAGTGTCAGTTGTTACTTCTTCTTTTTCATTTCTAATTCTATTGATTTGAGTCTTCTCTCTTTTTCTTTGATGCGTCTGGCTAATGGTTTATCAATTTGGTTTATCTTATCAAAGAACCAGCTTTTAGTTGTCCTTGTGTTTTAACATCTTTATTAGAGTATAATTGCTTTACAATGGTGTCACTGTTTCTCCTATAGCACAAAGTGAATCAGTTATACATATACATATGTCCCCGTATCTCTACCCTCGTGAATCTCCCTCCCTCCCACCCTCTCTATCCCACCCCTCTAGGTGTTCACAAAGCACCGAGCTCATCTCCCTGTGCTATGCGGCTCCTTCCCACTAGCTATGTTTTTTATGTTTGGTAGTGTATATATGTCCATGCCACTCTCTCACTTTGTCCCAGCTTACCCTTCCCCCTCCCTGTATCCTTAAGTCGATTCTCGAGTAGGTCTTCATCTTTATTCCCGTCTTTCCCCTGGTTCTTCTGACCATTTTCTTTTTCAAAGAAGCAGCTTTTGGTTTTATTGATCTTTGCTGTCGTGTTCTTCATTTCTTTGCCATTTATTTGTGATGTGATTTTTATGACTTCTTTCCTTCTGCTAACTTTGCGGGGTTTTTGTTCTTCTTTCTCTAATTGCATTAGTTGTAAGTTTAGGTTGTTTATTTGAGACGTTTCTTCTTTCTTAAGGTAGGATAGTATTGTTATAGACTTCCCTCTTAGAACTGCTTTTGCTGCATCCCATAGGTTTTGGGTCTTCGTGTTTTCATTGTCATTTGTTTCTAGGTATTTTTTGATTTCTGCAGTGATCTCTTGGTTATTAAGTAGTGTGTTGTTCGACCTCCATGTGTTTGTATTTCTTACAGATTTTTTCCTGTAATTGATATCTAGTCTCATAGCGTTGTTTTCGGAAAAGATACTTGATATGATTTCAATTTTCTTAAATTTACCATGGCTTGGTTTGTGACCCATGATATGGTCTATCCTGGAGGATGTTCCATGAGCACTTGAGAAGAATGTGTATTTTGTTGTTTTTGGATGGAATGTCCTATAAATATTATTTAAGTCCATCTCGTTTAACGTACCATTTAAAGCTTGTGTTTCCTCATTTATTTTCATTTTGGCTCAACTGTCCATTGTTGAAAGTGGGGTGTTAAAGTCCCCTACTATGACTGTGATACTGTCGATTTCCCCTTTTATGGCTGTTAGTATTTGCCTTATGTAGTGAGGTACTCCTATGTTGGGTGCATAAGTACTTACAATTGTTATATCTTCTTCTTGGATTGATCCCTTGAGCATTATGTAGTGTCCTTGTTTGTCTCTTGTAATAGTCTTTGTTTCAAAGTGTATTTTGTCTGATATGAGAATTGCTACTCCAGCTTGCTTTTGATTTCCATTTGCATGGGCTATCTTTTTCCATCCCCTCACTTTCAGTCTGTATGTGTCCCTAGGTATGAAGTGGGTCTCTTGTAGGCAGCATATATACGGGGCTTGTTTTTGTATCCATTCCGCCAATCTATGCCTTTTGGTTGGAGCATTTAATCCATTTACATTTAATGTAATTATCAATATGTATGTTCCTATTACCATTTTCTTAATTGCTTTGGGTCTTTTCCTTCTCTTGTGTTTCCTGTGTAGAGAAGTTCCTTTAGCATTTGTTGTAAAGCTGGTTTGGTGGTGCTGAATTCTCTTAGCTTTTGCTTATCTGTAAAGGTTTTAACTTTTCCATCAAATCTGAATGAGATCCCTGCTGGGTAGAGTAATCTTGCTTGTAGGTTTTTCTCCTTCATCACTTTAAATATTTCCTGCCACTCCCTTCTGGCTTGCAGAGTTTCTGCTGAAAGGTCAGCTGTTAACCTTATGGAGGTTCCCTTACGTGTGGTTTGTTGTGTTTCCCTTGCTGCTTTTAATATTTGTTCTTTGTATTTAATTTTGATAGTTTGATTAATATGTGTCTTGGCGTGTTTCTCCTGGGACTTAACCTGTATGGGACTCTCTGTGATTCCTGCACTTGATTAGCTATTTTCTTTTCCATATTAGGGAATTTTCAACTATAATTTCTCAGTCCCTTTCTTTTCCTCTTTTTCTTCTGGGACCCATATAATTCGGATGTTGGTGCGTTTAATGTTGTCCTAGAAGTGTCTGAAAGTGTCCTCAATTCGTTTCATTTTTTTCCCTTTATTCTGCTCTGCAGTAGTTATTTCCACTCTTTCATCTTCCAGGTCACTTATCCGTTCTTCTGCCTCCGTTATTCTGCTATTGATCCCTTGTAGAGAATTTTTAATTTCCTTTATTGTGTTGTTCATCACTGTTTGTTTGCTGTATAGTTTTTCTAGGTTCTTGTAAAAAGTTTGCTTTATGTTCTCCATTCAGTTTCCAAGATTTTGGATCATCTTTAATATCATGGTTATGAATTCTTTTTCAGGTAGACTGCCTATTTCCTGTTCATTTGATAGGTCTGGTGGGTTTTTGCCTTGCTCCCTCATCTGCTGTGTGTTTCTCTGTCTTCTCATTTTGCTTAACTTACTGTGTTTGGGGTCTCCTTATCACAGGCTGCAGGGTCGTAGCTCCCGTTGCCTTTGGTGTGTGTCCCCAGTGGCTGAGGTTGGTTGAGTGAGTTGTGTAGGCTTCCTGGTGGAGGGGACTAGTGCCTGTGTTCTGGTGCATGACACTGAATCTTGTCCTTCTGGTGTACAGGTCCACGTCTGGTGGTGTGTTTTGGGGTGTCTGTGGCCTTTCTCTGACTTTAGGCAGCCTTTGTGCTAGTGGATGGGGTTGTGTTCCTGTCTTGTTACTTGTTTGGCATTGGGTGTCCAGCACTGTAGCTTGCTGGCCGTTGAATGGAGCTGAGTCTTGGCGTTGAGATGGAGATCTCTGGGAGATTTTCACTGTTTCATATTACATGGAGTTGGTAGGTCTCTTGGGGACCAATGTCCTGAGCTTGGCTGTCCCACCTCAGTGTCACAGCGCTGATGCCTGACTGGAGCACCAAGAGCCTGTCCTCCACACGGCTCAGAATTAAAGGGAGGAAAAATAGAAAGAATGAAGAAGAAGGTAAAATAAAATGCAATAAAATATAGTTATTAAAATAAAATATAATTACTAAGAAAAATATTATTTAAGTAATAAATTAAAAAAAGGACAGCGAGAACCCCAGGAAAAATGATAAAAGCAAAGCTATACAGACAAAATCACACACAGAAGCATACGCATACATGCTCACAAAAATAGAAAAACGGAATTATATATGTATATATCGTTGCTCCCAAAGTCCACCTCCTCAATTTGGGATGATACATTGTCTATTCAGGTATTCCACATATGCAGGGTACATCAAGTTGATTGTGGACATTTAATCCACTGCTCCTGAGGCGGCTGGGAGAGATTTCCCTTTCTCTTCATTGTTTGCACAGCTCCCAGTTTCAGCTTTGGATTTGGAACCGCCACTGCGTGTAGGTCACCTGAGTGCGTCTGCTCTTCACTCAGACAGGACGGGGTTAAAGGAGCAGCTGACTCGAGAGCTCTGGCTCGCTCAGGTCGGGCGGAGGGAGGGGTACAGATGTGGGGTGAGCCTGCAGCGGCAGAGGGGCAAGCGTGACGTTGCAACAGCCCGAGGCATGCCTTGTGTTCACCTGGGGAAGTTTTCCCTAGATCATTTGACACTGGCAGTGGCAGGCTGCACAGGCTCCTGGGAGGGGAGGTGTGGGTATTGTCCTGTGCTTGCACACAGACTTCTTGGTGGCTGCAGCAGCAGCCTTAGCGTCTCATGCCCGTCTTTGAGGTCCTTGATGATAGCCGCGACTCGCGCCCATCTCTGGAGCTCTTTAAGTGGCACTCTGAATCCCTCTCCTCGTGTACCAGGAAACAAAGAGGCAAGCAAAAGTCTCTTGCCTCTTTGGCAGCTCCAGATATTTTCCCAGACTCCCTCCCAGCTAGCTGTAGCGCACTAGCCCCCTTCAGGCTGTGTTCACGCAGCCAACCCCAGTCCTCTCCCTGGGATCCGAACTCGGATGCCCAAGCCTCAGCTCCAGGACCCCACCCGTCCCAGCAAGAGAGCAGACAAGCCTCTCTGTCTGGTGAGTGCTGGTCAGCACCGATCCTCTGTGCGGGAATCTCTCCGCTTTGCCCTTCGCACCCCTGTTTCTGCGCTCTCCTCTGTGGCTCCGAAGTTTCCCCCTCCGCCACCCACAGTCTCCGACTGCAAAGGGGCTTCCTAGTGTGTGGAAACCTTTCCTCCTTCACAGCTCCCTCCCACTGGTGCAGGTCTGTTCCCTATTCTTTTGTCTCTGTATTTTCTTTTTTATTTTGCAGTACCCAGGTACGTGGGGGAGTTTCTTGCGTTTTGGGAGGTCTGAGGTCTTCTGCCAGCGTTCAGTAGGTGTTCTGTAGGAATTGTTTCACATGTAGATGTATTTCCGATGTATTTGTGGGGAGGAAGGTGATCTCCACGTCTTACTCTTCCGCCATCTTGAAGCTCCTCCTTCATTGTAGTTTTGATTTGCCTTTCTCTAATGATTAGTGATGTTGAGCATCCTTTCATGTGTCTGTTGGCAGTCTGTATATCTTCTTTTGAGAAATGTCTATTTAGAATTTCTGCCCGTTTTTCGATTGGGTTGTTTGTTTTTTTTTGATATTAAGCTGCATGAGCTGCTTGTAAATGTTGGAGATTAATCCTTTGTCATTTGTTTCATCTGCAAATATTTTCTACCATTCTGAGGGTTGTCTTTTCATCTTTTTTATGTTTTCCTTTGCTGTGCAAAGTTTTTAAGTTTCATTAAGTCCCATTTGTTTATTTCTGCTTTTATTTCCATTTCTCTAGGAGGTGTGTCAAAAAGGATCTTGCTGTGATTTATGTCATAGCGTGTTCTGCCTATGTTTTCCTCTAAGAGTTTGATAGCATCTGGCTTTACATTTAGGTCTTTAATCCATTTTGAGGTTACTTTTGTGTATGCTGTTAGGGAGTGTTCTAATTTCATTGTTTTACATGTAGCTGTCCAGTTTTCCCAGCACCACTTATTGAAGAGGCTGTCTTTTCTCCATTGTATATCCTTGCCTCCGTTATCAATGATGAGTTTATGATATGTGTGTGGGTTTACCTCTGGGCTTTCTATCCTGTTCCATTGATCTATATTTCTGTTTCTGTGCCAGTACCATACTGTCATCATTAATGAAGCTTTGTAATATCGTCTGAAGTCAGGGAGCCTGATTCCTCCAGCTCCGTTATGCTTTCTCCAGGTTGCTTTGGCTATTTCGGGATCTTTTGGTTTGCATAAAAACTGTGAAATTACTGTTCTAGTTCTGTGAAAAGTGCCAGTGGTAGTTTTATAGGGATTGCATTGAATCAGTAGATTGTTTTGGGTAGTACAGTCATTTTAACAGTGTTGATTCTTCCAATCCAAGAACATGGTATATCTCTCCATCTATTTGTATCATCTTTAATTTCTTTCATCAGTGTCATCATTTTCTGCATATGGGGCTTTTTCTCCTTAGGTAGGTTTATTCCTAGATAGTTTATTCTTCTGGTTGCAATGGTAAATGGGAGTGTTTTCTTTATTTCACTTTCAGATTTTTCATGATCAGTGTATAGGAATGCAAGACATTTATGCACATTAATTTTGTATCCTCCTACTTTAACAAATTCATTGATTAGCTCTAGCAGTTTTCTGGTAGCATCTTTAGGATTCTCTATGTATAGTATCATGCCTTCTGCAAGCAGTGACAGCGTTACTTGTTCTTTTCCAATTTGGATTCCTTTTATTTTTTTTCTTCTCTGATCACTGTGGCTAAAACTTCCAAAACTATGTTGAATAATAGTGGTGAGAGTGGGCAACCTTGTCCTGTTCCTGATCTTAGTGGAAACGGTTTCATTTTGTCACCATTGAGGACAATGTTTGCTGTGGGTTTGTCATATATGGCCTGTATTAGGTTGATGAAAGTTCCCTCTATGCCTACTTTCTGGAGGGTTTTTATGAAAAATGAGTGTTGAATTTTGTCGAAAGCTTTCTTTGCGTCTATTGAGATGATCATATGGTTTTTCTCCCTCAATTCTTTAATATGGTGTATCAGGTTGATTGATTTGCATATATTGAAGAAGTCTTGCATTCCTGCGATAAACCCCACTTGATCATAGTGTATGATCCTTTTAATGCGCTGTAGGGTTCTGTTTGTTAGTATTTTGTTGAGGATTTGTGCATCTATGTTCATCAGTGATATTGGCCTATAGTTTTCTTTCTTTGTGACACCTTTGTCTGGTTTTGGTATCACAGTGATGGTGGCCTCGTAGAATGAGTTTGGGAGTGTTCCCACTCTGCTATATTTTGGAAGAGTTTGAGAAGGATAGGTGATAGCTCTTCTCTAAATGTTTGATAGAATTCGCCTGTGAAGCCATCTGGTCCTGGGCTTTTGTCTGTTGGAAGAATTGTAATCACAGTTTCAATTTCAGTGCTAGTGATTGTTTTTTTTAATATTTTCTATTTCTTCCTGGTTCAGTCTCGGAAGGTTGTGCATTTCTGAGAATTTCTCCATTTCTTCCAGGCGGTTCATTTTCTTGGCATATAGTTGCTTGTAGTAATCTCTCATGATCCTTTGTATTTCTGCAGTGTCAGTTGTTACTTCTTCTTTTTCATTTCTAATTCTATTGATTTGAGTCTTCTCTCTTTTTCTTTGATGCGTCTGGCTAATGGTTTATCAATTTGGTTTATCTTATCAAAGAACCAGCTTTTAGTTGTCTTTGTGTTTTAACATCTTTATTAGAGTATAATTGCTTTACAATGGTGTCACTGTTTCTGCTATAGCACAAAGTGAATCAGTTATACATATACATATGTCCCCATATCTCTACCCTCGTGAATCTCCCTCCCTCCCACCCTCTCTATCCCACCCCTCTAGGTGTTCACAAAGCACCGAGCTCATCTCCCTGTGCTATGCGGCTCCTTCCCACTAGCTATGTTTTTTATGTTTGGTAGTGTATATATGTCCATGCCACTCTCTCACTTTGTCCCAGCTTACCCTTCCCCCTCCCTGTATCCTTAAGTCGATTCTCGAGTAGGTCTTCATCTTTATTCCCGTCTTTCCCCTGGTTCTTCTGACCATTTTCTTTTTCAAAGAAGCAGCTTTTGGTTTTATTGATCTTTGCTGTCGTGTTCTTCATTTCTTTGCCATTTATTTGTGATGTGATTTTTATGACTTCTTTCCTTCTGCTAACGTGGCGGGGTTTTTGTTCTTCTTTCTCTAATTGCATTAGTTGTAAGTTTAGGTTGTTTATTTGAGACGTTTCTTCTTTCTTAAGGTAGGATAGTATTGTTATAAACTTCCCTCTTAGGACTGCTTTTGCTTCATCCCATAGGTTTTGGGTCTTCGTGTTTTCATTGTCATTTGTTTCTAGGTATTTTTTGATTTCTGCAGTGATCTCTTGGTTATTAAGTAGTGTGTTGTTCGACCTCCATGTGTTTGTATTTCTTACAGATTTTTTCCTGTAATTGATATCTAGTCTCATAGCGTTGTTTTCGGAAAAGATACTTGATATGATTTCAATTTTCTTAAATTTACCATGGCTTGGTTTGTGACCCATGATATGGTCTATCCTGGAGGATGTTCCATGAGCACTTGAGAAGAATGTGTATTCTGTTGTTTTTGGATGGAATGTCCTATAAATATTATTTAAGTCCATCTCGTTTAACGTATCATATAAAGCTTGTGTTTCCTCATTTATTTTCATTTTTGATCATCTGTCCATTGGTGAAAGTGGGGTGTTAAAGTCCCCTACTATGACTGTGATACTGTCGATTTCCCCTTTTATGGCTGTTAGTATTTGCCTTATGTAGTGAGGTACTCCTATGTTGGGTGCATAAGTACTTACAATTGTTATATCTTCTTCTTGGATTGATCCCTTGAGCATTATGTAGTGTCCTTCTTTGTCTCTTGTAATAGTCTTTGTTTCAAAGTGTATTTTGTCTGATATGAGAATTGCTACTCCAGCTTGCTTTTGATTTCCATTTGCATGGGCTATCTTTTTCCATCCCCTCACTTTCAGTCTGTATGTGTCCCTAGGTATGAAGTGGGTCTCTTGTAGGCAGCATATATACGGGGCTTGTTTTTGTATCCATTCCGCCAATCTATGCCTTTTGGTTGGAGCATTTAATCCATTTACATTTAATGTAATTATCAATATGTATGTTCCTATTACCATTTTCTTAATTGCTTTGGGTCTTTTCCTTCTCTTGTGTTTCCTGCGTAGAGAAGTTCCTTTAGCATTGGTTGTAAAGCTGGTTTGGTGGTGCTGAATTCTCTTAGCTTTTGCTTATCTGTAAAGGTTTTAACTTCTCCATCAAATCTGAATGAGTTCTCTGCTGGGTAGAGTAATCTTGCTTGTAGGTTTTTCTCCTTCATCACTTTAAATATTTCCTGCCACTCCCTTCTGGCTTGCAGAGTTTCTGCTGAAAGGTCAGCTGTTAACCTTATGGAGGTTCCCTTATGTGTGATTTGTTGTGTTTCCCTTGCTGCTTTTAATATTTGTTCTTTGTATTTAATTTTTGATAGTTTGATTAATATGTGTCTTGGCGTGTTTCTCCTGGGATTTAACCTGTATGGGACTCTCTGTGATTCCTGCACTTGATTAGCTATTTCCTTTTCCATATTAGGGAAATTTTCAACTATAATTTCTCAGTCCCTTTCTTTTCCTCTTTTTCTTCTGGGACCCCTATAATTCGAATGTTGGTGCGTTTAATGTTGTCCTAGAAGTGTCTGAAAGTGTCCTCAATTCTTTTCATTTTTTTCCCTTTATTCTGCTCTGCAATAGTTATTTCCACTCTTTTATCTTCCAGGTCACTTATCCGTTCTTCTGCCTCCGTTATTCTGCTATTGATCCCTTCTAGAGAATTTTTAATTTCATTTATTGTGTTGTTCATCACTGTTTGTTTGCTGTATAGTTTTTCTAGGTTCTTGTAAAAAGTTTCTTTTATGTTCTCCATTCAGTTTCCGAGATTTTGGATCATCTTTCATATCATGGTTATGAATTCTTTTTCAGGTAGACTGCCTATTTCCTGTTCATTTGATAGGTCTGGTGGGTTTTTGCCTTGCTCCCTCATCTGCTGTGTGTTTCTCTGTCTTCTCATTTTGCTTAACTTACTGTGTTTGGGGTCTCCTTATCACAGGCTGCAGGGTCGTAGCTCCCGTTGCCTTTGGTGTCTGTCCCCAGTGGCTGAGGTTGGTTGAGTGAGTTGTGTAGGCTTCCTGGTGGAGGGGACTAGTGCCTGTGTTCTGGTGCATGACACTGGATCTTGTCCTTCTGGTGTACAGGTCCACGTCTGGTGGTGTGTTTTGGGGTGTCTGTGGCCTTTCTATGATTTTAGGCAGCCTTTGTGCTAGTGGATGGGGTTGTGTTCCTGTCTTGTTACTTGTTTGGCATTGGGTGTCCAGCACTGTAGCTTGCTGGCCGTTGAATGGAGCTGAGTCTTGGCATTGACATGGAGATCTCTGGGAGATTTTCACTGTTTCATATTACATGGAGTTGGTAGGTCTCTTGGGGACCAATGTCCTGAGCTTGGCTGTCCCACCTCAGTGGCACAGCACTGATGCCTGACTGGAGCACCAAGAGCCTGTCCTCCACACGGCTCAGAATTAAAGGGAGGAAAAATAGAAAGAAAGAAGAAGAAGGTAAAATAAAATGCAATAAAATATAGTTATTAAAATAAAATATAATTACTAAGAAAAATATTATTTAAGTAATAAATTAAAAAAAGGACAGAGAGAACCCCAGGAAAAATGATAAAAGCAAAGCTATACAGACAAAATCACACACAGAAGCATACGCATACATGCTCACAAAAATAGAAAAACGGAATTATATATGTATATATCGTTGCTCCCAAAGTCCACCTCCTCAATTTGGGATGATACATTGTCTATTCAGGTATTCCACATATGCAGGGTACATCAAGTTGATTGTGGACATTTAATCCACTGCTCCTGAGGCGGCTGGGAGAGATTTCCCTTTCTCTTCATTGTTTGCACAGCTCCCAGTTTCAGCTTTGGATTTGGAACCGCCACTGCGTGTAGGTCACCTGAGTGCGTCTGCTCTTCACTCAGACAGGACGGGGTTAAAGAAGCAGCTGACTCGAGAGCTCTGGCTCGCTCAGGTCGGGCGGAGGGAGGGGTACAGATGTGGGGTGAGCCTGCAGCGGCAGAGGGGCAAGCGTGACGTTGCAACAGCCCGAGGCATGCCTTGTGTTCACCTGGGGAAGTTTTTCCTAGATCATTTGACACTGGCAGTGGCAGGCTGCACAGGCTCCTGGGAGGGGAGGTGTGGGTATTGTCCTGTGCTTGCACACAGACTTCTTGGTGGCTGCAGCAGCAGCCTTAGCGTCTCATGCCCGTCTTTGAGGTCCTTGATGATAGCCGCGACTCGCGCCCATCTCTGGAGCTCTTTAAGTGGCACTCTGAATCCCTCGCCCCGTGTACCAGGAAACAAAGAGGCAAGAAAAAGTCTCTTGCCTCTTTGGCAGCTCCAGATATTTTCCCAGACTCCCTCCCAGCTAGCTGTAGCACACTAGCCCCCTTCAGGCTGTGTTCACGCAGCCAACCCCAGTCCTCTCCCTGGGATCCGAACTCGGATGCCCAAGCCTCAGCTCCAGGACCCCACCCGTCCCAGCAAGAGAGCAGACACGCCTCTCTGTCTGGTGAGTGCTGGTCAGCACCGATCCTCTGTGCGGGAATCTCTCCGCTTTGCCCTTCGCACCCCTGTTTCTGCGCTCTCCTCTGTGGCTCCGAAGTTTCCCCCTCCGCCACCCACAGTCTCCGACTGCAAAGGGGCTTCCTAGTGTGTGGAAACCTTTCCTCCTTCACAGCTCCCTCCCACTGGTGCAGGTCTGTTCCCTATTCTTTTGTCTCTGTATTTTCTTTTTTATTTTGCAGTACCCAGGTACGTGGGGGAGTTTCTTGCGTTTTGGGAGGTCTGAGGTCTTCTGCCAGCGTTCAGTAGGTGTTCTGTAGGAGTTGTTTCACATGTAGATGTATTTCCGATGTATTTGTGGGGAGGAAGGTGATCTCCACGTCTTACTCTTCCGCCATCTTGAAGCTCCTCCTTCATTGTAGTTTTGATTTGCCTTTCTCTAATGATTAGTGATGTTGAGCATCCTTTCATGTGTCTGTTGGCAGTCTGTATATCTTCTTTTGAGAAATGTCTATTTAGATTTTCTGCCCGTTTTTCGATTGGGTTGTTTGTTTTTTTTGATATTAAGCTGCATGAGCTGCTTGTAAATGTTGGAGATTAATCCTTTGTCATTTGTTTCATCTGCAAATATTTTCTACCATTCTGAGGGTTGTCTTTTCATCTTTTTTATGTTTTCCTTTGCTGTGCCAAGTTTTTAAGTTTCATTAAGTCCCATTTGTTTATTTCTGCTTTTATTTCCATTTCTCTAGGAGGTGTGTCAAAAAGGATCTTGCTGTGATTTATGTCATAGCGTGTTCTGCCTATGTTTTCCTCTAAGAGTTTGATAGCATCTGGCTTTACATTTAGGTCTTTAATCCATTTTGAGGTTACTTTTGTGTATGCTGTTAGGGAGTGTTCTAATTTCATTGTTTTACATGTAGCTGTCCAGTTTTCCCAGCACCACTTATTGAAGAGGCTGTCTTTTCTCCATTGTATATCCTTGCCTCCGTTATCAATGATGAGTTTATGATATGTGTGTGGGTTTACCTCTGGGCTTTCTATCCTGTTCCATTGATCTATATTTCTGTTTCTGTGCCAGTACCATACTGTCATCATTAATGAAGCTTTGTAATATCGTCTGAAGTCAGGGAGCCTGATTCCTCCAGCTCCGTTATGCTTTCTCCAGGTTGCTTTGGCTATTTCGGGATCTTTTGGTTTGCATAAAAACTGTGAAATTACTGTTCTAGTTCTGTGAAAAGTGCCAGTGGTAGTTTTATAGGGATTGCATTGAATCAGTAGATTGTTTTGGGTAGTACAGTCATTTTAACAGTGTTGATTCTTCCAATCCAAGAACATGGTATATCTCTCCATCTTTTCGTATCATCTTTAATTTCTTTCATCAGTGTCATCATTTTCTGCATATGGGGCTTTTTCTCCTTAGGTAGGTTTATTCCTAGATAGTTTATTCTTCTGGTTGCAATGGTAAATGGGAGTGTTTTCTTTATTTCACTTTCAGATTTTTCATGATTAGTGTATAGGAATGCAAGACATTTATGCGCATTAATTTTGTTTCCTCCTACTTTAACAAATTCATTGATTAGCTCTAGCAGTTTTCTGGTAGCATCTTTAGGATTCTCTATGTATAGTATCATGCCTTCTGCAAGCAGTGACAGCGTTACTTGTTCTTTTCCAATTTGGATTCCTTTTATTTTTTTTCTTCTCTGATCACTGTGGCTAAAACTTCCAAAACTATGTTGAATAATAGTGGTGAGAGTGGGCAACCTTGTCTTGTTCCTGATCTTAGTGGAAACGGTTTCATTTTGTCACCATTGAGGACAATGTTTGCTGTGGGTTTGTCATATATGGCCTGTATTAGGTTGAGGAAAGTTCCCTCTATGCCTACTTTCTGGAAGGTTTTTATGAAAAATGAGTGTTGAATTTTGTCGAAAGCTTTCTTTGCGTCTATTGAGATGATCATATGGTTTTTCTCCTTCAATTCTTTAATATGGTGTATCAGGTTGATTGATTTGCATATATTGAAGAAGTCTTGCATTCCTGCGATAAACCCCACTTGATCATAGTGTATGATCCTTTTAATGCGCTGTAGGGTTCTGTTTGTTAGTATTTTGTTGAGGATTTGTGCATCTATGTTCATCAGTGATATTGGCCTATAGTTGTCTTTCTTTGTGACACCTTTTTCTGGTTTTGGTATCACAGTGATGGTGGCCTCGTAGAATGAGTTTGGGAGTGTTCCCACTCTGCTATATTTTGGAAGAGTTTGAGAAGGATAGGTGATAGCTCTTCTCTAAATGTTTGATAGAATTCGCCTGTGAAGCCATCTGGTCCTGGGCTTTTGTCTGTTGGAAGAATGGTAATCACAGTTTCAATTTCAGTGCTAGTGATTGTTTTTTTTAATATTTTCTATTTCTTCCTGGTTCAGTCTCGGAAGGTTGTGCATTTCTGAGAATTTCTCCATTTCTTCCAGGCGGTTCATTTTCTTGGCATATAGTTGCTTGTAGTAATCTCTCATGATCCTTTGTATTTCTGCAGTGTCAGTTGTTACTTCTTCTTTTTCATTTCTAATTCTATTGATTTGAGTCTTCTCTCTTTTTCTCTGATGCGTCTGGCTAATGGTTTATCAATTTGGTTTATCTTATCAAAGAACCAGCTTTTAGTTGTCCTTGTGTTTTAACATCTTTATTAGAGTATAATTGCTTTACAATGGTGTCACTGTTTCTCCTATAGCACAAAGTGAATCAGTTATACATATACATATGTCCCCGTATCTCTACCCTCGTGAATCTCCCTCCCTCCCACCCTCTCTATCCCACCCCTCTAGGTGTTCACAAAGCACCGAGCTCATCTCCCTGTGCTATGCGGCTCCTTCCCACTAGCTATGTTTTTTATGTTTGGTAGTGTATATATGTCCATGCCACTCTCTCACTTTGTCCCAGCTTACCCTTCCCCCTCCCTGTATCCTTAAGTCGATTCTCGAGTAGGTCTTCATCTTTATTCCCGTCTTTCCCCTGGTTCTTCTGACCATTTTCTTTTTCAAAGAAGCAGCTTTTGGTTTTATTGATCTTTGCTGTCGTGTTCTTCATTTCTTTGCCATTTATTTGTGATGTGATTTTTATGACTTCTTTCCTTCTGCTAACTTTGCGGGGTTTTTGTTCTTCTTTCTCTAATTGCATTAGTTGTAAGTTTAGGTTGTTTATTTGAGACGTTTCTTCTTTCTTAAGGTAGGATAGTATTGTTATAGACTTCCCTCTTAGAACTGCTTTTGCTGCATCCCATAGGTTTTGGGTCTTCGTGTTTTCATTGTCATTTGTTTCTAGGTATTTTTTGATTTCTGCAGTGATCTCTTGGTTATTAAGTAGTGTGTTGTTCGACCTCCATGTGTTTGTATTTCTTACAGATTTTTTCCTGTAATTGATATCTAGTCTCATAGCGTTGTTTTCGGAAAAGATACTTGATATGATTTCAATTTTCTTAAATTTACCATGGCTTGGTTTGTGACCCATGATATGGTCTATCCTGGAGGATGTTCCATGAGCACTTGAGAAGAATGTGTATTTTGTTGTTTTTGGATGGAATGTCCTATAAATATTATTTAAGTCCATCTCGTTTAACGTATCATTTAAAGCTTGTGTTTCCTCATTTATTTTCATTTTGGCTCATCTGTCCATTGTTGAAAGTGGGGTGTTAAAGTCCCCTACTATGACTGTGATACTGTCGATTTCCCCTTTTATGGCTGTTAGTATTTGCCTTATGTAGTGAGGTACTCCTATGTTGGGTGCATAAGTACTTACAATTGTTATATCTTCTTCTTGGATTGATCCCTTGAGCATTATGTAGTGTCCTTGTTTGTCTCTTGTAATAGTCTTTGTTTCAAAGTGTATTTTGTCTGATATGAGAATTGCTACTCCAGCTTGCTTTTGATTTCCATTTGCATGGGCTATCTTTTTCCATCCCCTCACTTTCAGTCTGTATGTGTCCCTAGGTATGAAGTGGGTCTCTTGTAGGCAGCATATATACGGGGCTTGTTTTTGTATCCATTCCGCCAATCTATGCCTTTTGGTTGGAGCATTTAATCCATTTACATTTAATGTAATTATCAATATGTATGTTCCTATTACCATTTTCTTAATTGCTTTGGGTCTTTTCCTTCTCTTGTGTTTCCTGTGTAGAGAAGTTCCTTTAGCATTTGTTGTAAAGCTGGTTTGGTGGTGCTGAATTCTCTTAGCTTTTGCTTATCTGTAAAGGTTTTAACTTTTCCATCAAATCTGAATGAGATCCCTGCTGGGTAGAGTAATCTTGCTTGTAGGTTTTTCTCCTTCATCACTTTAAATATTTCCTGCCACTCCCTTCTGGCTTGCAGAGTTTCTGCTGAAAGGTCAGCTGTTAACCTTATGGAGGTTCCCTTACGTGTGGTTTGTTGTGTTTCCCTTGCTGCTTTTAATATTTGTTCTTTGTATTTAATTTTGATAGTTTGATTAATATGTGTCTTGGCGTGTTTCTCCTGGGACTTAACCTGTATGGGACTCTCTGTGATTCCTGCACTTGATTAGCTATTTTCTTTTCCATATTAGGGAATTTTCAACTATAATTTCTCAGTCCCTTTCTTTTCCTCTTTTTCTTCTGGGACCCATATAATTCGGATGTTGGTGCGTTTAATGTTGTCCTAGAAGTGTCTGAAAGTGTCCTCAATTCGTTTCATTTTTTTCCCTTTATTCTGCTCTGCAGTAGTTATTTCCACTCTTTCATCTTCCAGGTCACTTATCCGTTCTTCTGCCTCCGTTATTCTGCTATTGATCCCTTGTAGAGAATTTTTAATTTCCTTTATTGTGTTGTTCATCACTGTTTGTTTGCTGTATAGTTTTTCTAGGTTCTTGTAAAAAGTTTGCTTTATGTTCTCCATTCAGTTTCCAAGATTTTGGATCATCTTTAATATCATGGTTATGAATTCTTTTTCAGGTAGACTGCCTATTTCCTGTTCATTTGATAGGTCTGGTGGGTTTTTGCCTTGCTCCCTCATCTGCTGTGTGTTTCTCTGTCTTCTCATTTTGCTTAACTTACTGTGTTTGGGGTCTCCTTATCACAGGCTGCAGGGTCGTAGCTCCCGTTGCCTTTGGTGTGTGTCCCCAGTGGCTGAGGTTGGTTGAGTGAGTTGTGTAGGCTTCCTGGTGGAGGGGACTAGTGCCTGTGTTCTGGTGCATGACACTGAATCTTGTCCTTCTGGTGTACAGGTCCACGTCTGGTGGTGTGTTTTGGGGTGTCTGTGGCCTTTCTCTGACTTTAGGCAGCCTTTGTGCTAGTGGATGGGGTTGTGTTCCTGTCTTGTTACTTGTTTGGCATTGGGTGTCCAGCACTGTAGCTTGCTGGCCGTTGAATGGAGCTGAGTCTTGGCGTTGAGATGGAGATCTCTGGGAGATTTTCACTGTTTCATATTACATGGAGTTGGTAGGTCTCTTGGGGACCAATGTCCTGAGCTTGGCTGTCCCACCTCAGTGTCACAGCGCTGATGCCTGACTGGAGCACCAAGAGCCTGTCCTCCACACGGCTCAGAATTAAAGGGAGGAAAAATAGAAAGAATGAAGAAGAAGGTAAAATAAAATGCAATAAAATATAGTTATTAAAATAAAATATAATTACTAAGAAAAATATTATTTAAGTAATAAATTAAAAAAAGGACAGCGAGAACCCCAGGAAAAATGATAAAAGCAAAGCTATACAGACAAAATCACACACAGAAGCATACGCATACATGCTCACAAAAATAGAAAAACGGAATTATATATGTATATATCGTTGCTCCCAAAGTCCACCTCCTCAATTTGGGATGATACATTGTCTATTCAGGTATTCCACATATGCAGGGTACATCAAGTTGATTGTGGACATTTAATCCACTGCTCCTGAGGCGGCTGGGAGAGATTTCCCTTTCTCTTCATTGTTTGCACAGCTCCCAGTTTCAGCTTTGGATTTGGAACCGCCACTGCGTGTAGGTCACCTGAGTGCGTCTGCTCTTCACTCAGACAGGACGGGGTTAAAGGAGCAGCTGACTCGAGAGCTCTGGCTCGCTCAGGTCGGGCGGAGGGAGGGGTACAGATGTGGGGTGAGCCTGCAGCGGCAGAGGGGCAAGCGTGACGTTGCAACAGCCCGAGGCATGCCTTGTGTTCACCTGGGGAAGTTTTCCCTAGATCATTTGACACTGGCAGTGGCAGGCTGCACAGGCTCCTGGGAGGGGAGGTGTGGGTATTGTCCTGTGCTTGCACACAGACTTCTTGGTGGCTGCAGCAGCAGCCTTAGCGTCTCATGCCCGTCTTTGAGGTCCTTGATGATAGCCGCGACTCGCGCCCATCTCTGGAGCTCTTTAAGTGGCACTCTGAATCCCTCTCCTCGTGTACCAGGAAACAAAGAGGCAAGCAAAAGTCTCTTGCCTCTTTGGCAGCTCCAGATATTTTCCCAGACTCCCTCCCAGCTAGCTGTAGCGCACTAGCCCCCTTCAGGCTGTGTTCACGCAGCCAACCCCAGTCCTCTCCCTGGGATCCGAACTCGGATGCCCAAGCCTCAGCTCCAGGACCCCACCCGTCCCAGCAAGAGAGCAGACAAGCCTCTCTGTCTGGTGAGTGCTGGTCAGCACCGATCCTCTGTGCGGGAATCTCTCCGCTTTGCCCTTCGCACCCCTGTTTCTGCGCTCTCCTCTGTGGCTCCGAAGTTTCCCCCTCCGCCACCCACAGTCTCCGACTGCAAAGGGGCTTCCTAGTGTGTGGAAACCTTTCCTCCTTCACAGCTCCCTCCCACTGGTGCAGGTCTGTTCCCTATTCTTTTGTCTCTGTATTTTCTTTTTTATTTTGCAGTACCCAGGTACGTGGGGGAGTTTCTTGCGTTTTGGGAGGTCTGAGGTCTTCTGCCAGCGTTCAGTAGGTGTTCTGTAGGAATTGTTTCACATGTAGATGTATTTCCGATGTATTTGTGGGGAGGAAGGTGATCTCCACGTCTTACTCTTCCGCCATCTTGAAGCTCCTCCTTCATTGTAGTTTTGATTTGCCTTTCTCTAATGATTAGTGATGTTGAGCATCCTTTCATGTGTCTGTTGGCAGTCTGTATATCTTCTTTTGAGAAATGTCTATTTAGAATTTCTGCCCGTTTTTCGATTGGGTTGTTTGTTTTTTTTTGATATTAAGCTGCATGAGCTGCTTGTAAATGTTGGAGATTAATCCTTTGTCATTTGTTTCATCTGCAAATATTTTCTACCATTCTGAGGGTTGTCTTTTCATCTTTTTTATGTTTTCCTTTGCTGTGCAAAGTTTTTAAGTTTCATTAAGTCCCATTTGTTTATTTCTGCTTTTATTTCCATTTCTCTAGGAGGTGTGTCAAAAAGGATCTTGCTGTGATTTATGTCATAGCGTGTTCTGCCTATGTTTTCCTCTAAGAGTTTGATAGCATCTGGCTTTACATTTAGGTCTTTAATCCATTTTGAGGTTACTTTTGTGTATGCTGTTAGGGAGTGTTCTAATTTCATTGTTTTACATGTAGCTGTCCAGTTTTCCCAGCACCACTTATTGAAGAGGCTGTCTTTTCTCCATTGTATATCCTTGCCTCCGTTATCAATGATGAGTTTATGATATGTGTGTGGGTTTACCTCTGGGCTTTCTATCCTGTTCCATTGATCTATATTTCTGTTTCTGTGCCAGTACCATACTGTCATCATTAATGAAGCTTTGTAATATCGTCTGAAGTCAGGGAGCCTGATTCCTCCAGCTCCGTTATGCTTTCTCCAGGTTGCTTTGGCTATTTCGGGATCTTTTGCTTTGCATAAAAACTGTGAAATTACTGTTCTAGTTCTGTGAAAAGTGCCAGTGGTAGTTTTATAGGGATTGCATTGAATCAGTAGATTGTTTTGGGTAGTACAGTCATTTTAACAGTGTTGATTCTTCCAATCCAAGAACATGGTATATCTCTCCATCTATTTGTATCATCTTTAATTTCTTTCATCAGTGTCATCATTTTCTGCATATGGGGCTTTTTCTCCTTAGGTAGGTTTATTCCTAGATAGTTTATTCTTCTGGTTGCAATGGTAAATGGGAGTGTTTTCTTTATTTCACTTTCAGATTTTTCATGATCAGTGTATAGGAATGCAAGACATTTATGCACATTAATTTTGTATCCTCCTACTTTAACAAATTCATTGATTAGCTCTAGCAGTTTTCTGGTAGCATCTTTAGGATTCTCTATGTATAGTATCATGCCTTCTGCAAGCAGTGACAGCGTTACTTGTTCTTTTCCAATTTGGATTCCTTTTATTTTTTTTCTTCTCTGATCACTGTGGCTAAAACTTCCAAAACTATGTTGAATAATAGTGGTGAGAGTGGGCAACCTTGTCCTGTTCCTGATCTTAGTGGAAACGGTTTCAT
This sequence comes from Balaenoptera physalus, assembly GCF_965194825.1. NCBI lineage: Eukaryota > Metazoa > Chordata > Mammalia > Artiodactyla > Balaenopteridae > Balaenoptera > Balaenoptera physalus. The sequence continues at coordinate 52,284,934 of NC_138903.1, read as the reverse complement.
TTTGTCACCATTGAGGACAATGTTTGCTGTGGGTTTGTCATATATGGCCTGTATTAGGTTGATGAAAGTTCCCTCTATGCCTACTTTCTGGAGGGTTTTTATGAAAAATGAGTGTTGAATTTTGTCGAAAGCTTTCTTTGCGTCTATTGAGATGATCATATGGTTTTTCTCCCTCAATTCTTTAATATGGTGTATCAGGTTGATTGATTTGCATATATTGAAGAAGTCTTGCATTCCTGCGATAAACCCCACTTGATCATAGTGTATGATCCTTTTAATGCGCTGTAGGGTTCTGTTTGTTAGTATTTTGTTGAGGATTTGTGCATCTATGTTCATCAGTGATATTGGCCTATAGTTTTCTTTCTTTGTGACACCTTTGTCTGGTTTTGGTATCACAGTGATGGTGGCCTCGTAGAATGAGTTTGGGAGTGTTCCCACTCTGCTATATTTTGGAAGAGTTTGAGAAGGATAGGTGATAGCTCTTCTCTAAATGTTTGATAGAATTCGCCTGTGAAGCCATCTGGTCCTGGGCTTTTGTCTGTTGGAAGAATTGTAATCACAGTTTCAATTTCAGTGCTAGTGATTGTTTTTTTTAATATTTTCTATTTCTTCCTGGTTCAGTCTCGGAAGGTTGTGCATTTCTGAGAATTTCTCCATTTCTTCCAGGCGGTTCATTTTCTTGGCATATAGTTGCTTGTAGTAATCTCTCATGATCCTTTGTATTTCTGCAGTGTCAGTGGTTACTTCTTCTTTTTCATTTCTAATTCTATTGATTTGAGTCTTCTCTCTTTTTCTTTGATGCGTCTGGCTAATGGTTTATCAATTTGGTTTATCTTATCAAAGAACCAGCTTTTAGTTGTCTTTGTGTTTTAACATCTTTATTAGAGTATAATTGCTTTACAATGGTGTCACTGTTTCTGCTATAGCACAAAGTGAATCAGTTATACATATACATATGTCCCCATATCTCTACCCTCGTGAATCTCCCTCCCTCCCACCCTCTCTATCCCACCCCTCTAGGTGTTCACAAAGCACCGAGCTCATCTCCCTGTGCTATGCGGCTCCTTCCCACTAGCCATGTTTTTTATGTTTGGTAGTGTATATATGTCCATGCCACTCTCTCACTTTGTCCCAGCTTACCCTTCCCCCTCCCTGTATCCTTAAGTCGATTCTCGAGTAGGTCTTCATCTTTATTCCCGTCTTTCCCCTGGTTCTTCTGACCATTTTCTTTTTCAAAGAAGCAGCTTTTGGTTTTATTGATCTTTGCTGTCGTGTTCTTCATTTCTTTGCCATTTATTTGTGATGTGATTTTTATGACTTCTTTCCTTCTGCTAACGTGGCGGGGTTTTTGTTCTTCTTTCTCTAATTGCATTAGTTGTAAGTTTAGGTTGTTTATTTGAGACGTTTCTTCTTTCTTAAGGTAGGATAGTATTGTTATAAACTTCCCTCTTAGGACTGCTTTTGCTTCATCCCATAGGTTTTGGGTCTTCGTGTTTTCATTGTCATTTGTTTCTAGGTATTTTTTGATTTCTGCAGTGATCTCTTGGTTATTAAGTAGTGTGTTGTTCGACCTCCATGTGTTTGTATTTCTTACAGATTTTTTCCTGTAATTGATATCTAGTCTCATAGCGTTGTTTTCGGAAAAGATACTTGATATGATTTCAATTTTCTTAAATTTACCATGGCTTGGTTTGTGACCCATGATATGGTCTATCCTGGAGGATGTTCCATGAGCACTTGAGAAGAATGTGTATTCTGTTGTTTTTGGATGGAATGTCCTATAAATATTATTTAAGTCCATCTCGTTTAACGTATCATATAAAGCTTGTGTTTCCTCATTTATTTTCATTTTGGATCATCTGTCCATTGGTGAAAGTGGGGTGTTAAAGTCCCCTACTATGACTGTGATACTGTCGATTTCCCCTTTTATGGCTGTTAGTATTTGCCTTATGTAGTGAGGTACTCCTATGTTGGGTGCATAAGTACTTACAATTGTTATATCTTCTTCTTGGATTGATCCCTTGAGCATTATGTAGTGTCCTTCTTTGTCTCTTGTAATAGTCTTTGTTTCAAAGTGTATTTTGTCTGATATGAGAATTGCTACTCCAGCTTGCTTTTGATTTCCATTTGCATGGGCTATCTTTTTCCATCCCCTCACTTTCAGTCTGTATGTGTCCCTAGGTATGAAGTGGGTCTCTTGTAGGCAGCATATATACGGGGCTTGTTTTTGTATCCATTCCGCCAATCTATGCCTTTTGGTTGGAGCATTTAATCCATTTACATTTAATGTAATTATCAATATGTATGTTCCTATTACCATTTTCTTAATTGCTTTGGGTCTTTTCCTTCTCTTGTGTTTCCTGCGTAGAGAAGTTCCTTTAGCATTGGTTGTAAAGCTGGTTTGGTGGTGCTGAATTCTCTTAGCTTTTGCTTATCTGTAAAGGTTTTAACTTCTCCATCAAATCTGAATGAGTTCTCTGCTGGGTAGAGTAATCTTGCTTGTAGGTTTTTCTCCTTCATCACTTTAAATATTTCCTGCCACTCCCTTCTGGCTTGCAGAGTTTCTGCTGAAAGGTCAGCTGTTAACCTTATGGAGGTTCCCTTATGTGTGATTTGTTGTGTTTCCCTTGCTGCTTTTAATATTTGTTCTTTGTATTTAATTTTTCATAGTTTGATTAATATGTGTCTTGGCGTGTTTCTCCTGGGATTTAACCTGTATGGGACTCTCTGTGATTCCTGCACTTGATTAGCTATTTCCTTTTCCATATTAGGGAAATTTTCAACTATAATTTCTCAGTCCCTTTCTTTTCCTCTTTTTCTTCTGGGACCCCTATAATTCGAATGTTGGTGCGTTTAATGTTGTCCTAGAAGTGTCTGAAAGTGTCCTCAATTCGTTTCATTTTTTTCCCTTTATTCTGCTCTGCAGTAGTTATTTCCACTCTTTTATCTTCCAGGTCACTTATCCGTTCTTCTGCCTCCGTTATTCTGCTATTGATCCCTTCTAGAGAATTTTTAATTTCATTTATTGTGTTGTTCATCACTGTTTGTTTGCTGTATAGTTTTTCTAGGTTCTTGTAAAAAGTTTCTTTTATGTTCTCCATTCAATTTCCAAGATTTTGGATCATCTTTAATATCATGGTTATGAATTCTTTTTCAGGTAGACTGCCTATTTCCTATTCATTTGATAGGTCTGGTGGGTTATTGCCTTGCTCCCTCATCTGCTGTGTGTTTCTCTGTCTTCTCATTTTGCTTAACTTACTGTGTTTGGGGTCTCCTTATCACAGGCTGCAGGGTCGTAGCTCCCGTTGCCTTTGGTTTCTGTCCCCAGTGGCTGAGGTTGGTTGAGTGGGTTGTGTAGGTCTCCTGGTGGAGGGGACTAGTGCCTGTGTTCTGGTGAATGACACTGGATCTTGTCCTTGTGGTGTACAGGTCCACGTCTGGTGGTGTGTTTTGGGGCGTCTGTGGCCTTTCTCTGACTTTAGGCAGCCTTTGTGCTAGTGGATGGGGTTGTGTTCCTGTTTTGTTACTTGTTTGGCATTGGGTGTCCAGCACTGTAGCTTGCTGGCCGTTGAATGGAGCTGAGTCTTGGCGTTGAGATGGAGATCTCTGGGAGATTTTTACTGTTTCATGTTACATGGAGTTGGTAGGTCTCTTGTGGACCAAAGTCCTGAGCTTGGCTGTCCCACCTCAGTGGCACAGCGCTGATGCCTGACTGGAGCACCAAGAGCCTGTCCTCCACATGGCTCAGAATTAAAGGGAGGGAAAATAGAAAGAAAGAAGAAGAAGATAAAATAAAATGCAATAAAATATAGTTATTAAAATAAAATATAATTACTAAGAAAAATATTATTTAAGTAATAAGTTAAAAAAAGGACAGCGAGAACCCCAGGAAAAATGATAAAAGCAAAGCTATACAGACAAAATCACACACAGAAGCATACGCATACATGCTCACAAAAATAGGAAAACGGAATTATATATGTATATATCGTTGCTCCCAAAGTCCACCTCCTCAATTTGGGATGATACATTGTCTATTCAGGTATTCCACATATGCAGGGTACATCAAGTTGATTGTGGACATTTAATCCACTGCTCCTGAGGCGGCTGGGAGAGATTTCCCTTTCTCTTCATTGTTTGCACAGCTCCCAGTTTCAGCTTTGGATTTGGAACCGCCACTGCGTGTAGGTCACCTGAGTGCGTCTGCTCTTCACTCAGACAGGACGGGGTTAAAGAAGCAGCTGACTCGAGAGCTCTGGCTCGCTCAGGTCGGGCGGAGGGAGGGGTACAGATGTGGGGTGAGCCTGCAGCGGCAGAGGGGCAAGCGTGACGTTGCAACAGCCCGAGGCATGCCTTGTGTTCACCTGGGGAAGTTTTCCCTAGATCATTTGACACTGGCAGTGGCAGGCTGCACAGGCTCCTGGGAGGGGAGGTGTGGGTATTGTCCTGTGCTTGCACACAGACTTCTTGGTGGCTGCAGCAGCAGCCTTAGCGTCTCATGCCCGTCTTTGAGGTCCTTGATGATAGCCGCGACTCGCGCCCATCTCTGGAGCTCTTTAAGTGGCACTCTGAATCCCTCTCCTCGTGTACCAGGAAACAAAGAGGCAAGAAAAAGTCCCTTGCCTCTTTGGCAGCTCCAGATATTTTCCCAGACTCCCTCCCATCTAGCTGTAGCGCACTAGCCCCCTTCAGGCTGTGTTCACGCAGCCAACCCCAGTCCTCTCCCTGGGATCCAAACTCGGATGCCCAAGCCTCAGCTCCAGGACCCCACCCGTCCCAGCAAGAGAGCAGACAAGCCTCTCTGTCTGGTGAGTGCTGGTCAGCACCGATCCTCTGTGCGGGAATCTCTCCGCTTTGCCCTTCGCACCCCTGTTTCTGCACTCTCCTCTGTGGCTCCGAAGTTTTCCCCTCCGCCACCCACAGTCTCCGACTGCAAAGGGGCTTCCTAGTGTGTGGAAACCTTTCCTCCTTCACAGCTCCCTCCCACTGGTGCAGGTCTGTTCCCTATTCTTTTGTCTCTGTATTTTCTTTTTTATTTTGCAGTACCCAGGTACGTGGGGGAGTTTCTTGCGTTTTGGGAGGTCTGAGGTCTTCTGCCAGCGTTCAGTAGGTGTTCTGTAGGAGTTGTTTCACATGTAGATGTATTTCCGATGTATTTGTGGGGAGGAAGGTGATCTCCACGTCTTACTCTTCCGCCATCTTGAAGCTCCTCCTTCATTGTAGTTTTGATTTGCCTTTCTCTAATGATTAGTGATGTTGAGCATCCTTTCATGTGTCTGTTGGCAGTCTGTATATCTTCTTTTGAGAAATGTCTATTTAGATTTTCTGCCCGTTTTTCGATTGGGTTGTTTGTTTTTTTTTGATATTAAGCTGCATGAGCTGCTTGTAAATGTTGGAGATTAATCCTTTGTCATTTGTTTCATCTGCAAATATTTTCTACCATTCTGAGGGTTGTCTTTTCATCTTTTTTATGTTTTCCTTTGCTGTGCAAAGTTTTTAAGTTTCATTAAGTCCCATTCGTTTATTTCTGCTTTTATTTCCATTTCTCTAGGAGGTGTGTCAAAAAGGATCTTGCTGTGATTTATGTCATAGCGTGTTCTGCCTATGTTTTCCTCTAAGAGTTTGATAGCATCTGGCTTTACATTTAGGTCTTTAATCCATTTTGAGGTTACTTTTGTGTATGCTGTTAGGGAGTGTTCTAATTTCATTGTTTTACATGTAGCTGTCCAGTTTTCCCAGCACCACTTATTGAAGAGGCTGTCTTTTCTCCATTGTATATCCTTGCCTCCGTTATCAATGATGAGTTTATGATATGTGTGTGGGTTTACCTCTGGGCTTTCTATCCTGTTCCATTGATCTATATTTCTGTTTCTGTGCCAGTACCATACTGTCATCATTAATGAAGCTTTGTAATATCGTCTGAAGTCAGGGAGCCTGATTCCTCCAGCTCCGTTATGCTTTCTCCAGGTTGCTTTGGCTATTTCGGGATCTTTTGCTTTGCATAAAAACTGTGAAATTACTGTTCTAGTTCTGTGAAAAGTGCCAGTGGTAGTTTTATAGGGATTGCATTGAATCAGTAGATTGTTTTGGGTAGTACAGTCATTTTAACAGTGTTGATTCTTCCAATCCAAGAACATGGTATATCTCTCCATCTATTTGTATCATCTTTAATTTCTTTCATCAGTGTCATCATTTTCTGCATATGGGGCTTTTTCTCCTTAGGTAGGTTTATTCCTAGATAGTTTATTCTTCTGGTTGCAATGGTAAATGGGAGTGTTTTCTTTATTTCACTTTCAGATTTTTCATGATCAGTGTATAGGAATGCAAGACATTTATGCGCATTAATTTTGTTTCCTCCTACTTTAACAAATTCATTGATTAGCTCTAGCAGTTTTCTGGTAGCATCTTTAGGATTCTCTATGTATAGTATCATGCCTTCTGCAAGCAGTGACAGCGTTACTTGTTCTTTTCCAATTTGGATTCCTTTTATTTTTTTTCTTCTCTGATCACTGTGGCTAAAACTTCCAAAACTATGTTGAATAATAGTGGTGAGAGTGGGCAACCTTGTCCTGTTCCTGATCTTAGTGGAAACGGTTTCATTTTGTCACCATTGAGGACAATGTTTGCTGTGGGTTTGTCATATATGGCCTGTATTAGGTTGAGGAAAGTTCCCTCTATGCCTACTTTCTGGAAGGTTTTTATGAAAAATGAGTGTTGAATTTTGTCGAAAGCTTTCTTTGCGTCTATTGAGATGATCATATGGTTTTTCTCCCTCAATTCTTTAATATGGTGTATCAGGTTGATTGATTTGCATATATTGAAGAAGTCTTGCATTCCTGCGATAAACCCCACTTGATCATAGTGTATGATCCTTTTAATGCGCTGTAGGGTTCTGTTTGTTAGTATTTTGTTGAGGATTTGTGCATCTATGTTCATCAGTGATATTGGCCTATAGTTTTCTTTCTTTGTGACACCTTTTTCTGGTTTTGGTATCACAGTGATGGTGGCCTCGTAGAATGAGTTTGGGAGTGTTCCCACTCTGCTATATTTTGGAAGAGTTTGAGAAGGATAGGTGATAGCTCTTCTCTAAATGTTTGATAGAATTCGCCTGTGAAGCCATCTGGTCCTGGGCTTTTGTCTGTTGGAAGAATGGTAATCACAGTTTCAATTTCAGTGCTAGTGATTGTTTTTTTTAATATTTTCTATTTCTTCCTGGTTCAGTCTCGGAAGGTTGTGCATTTCTGAGAATTTCTCCATTTCTTCCAGGCGGTTCATTTTCTTGGCATATAGTTGCTTGTAGTAATCTCTCATGATCCTTTGTATTTCTGCAGTGTCAGTTGTTACTTCTTCTTTTTCATTTCTAATTCTATTGATTTGAGTCTTCTCTCTTTTTCTCTGATGCGTCTGGCTAATGGTTTATCAATTTGGTTTATCTTATCAAAGAACCAGCTTTTAGTTGTCCTTGTGTTTTAACATCTTTATTAGAGTATAATTGCTTTACAATGGTGTCACTGTTTCTCCTATAGCACAAAGTGAATCAGTTATACATATACATATGTCCCCGTATCTCTACCCTCGTGAATCTCCCTCCCTCCCACCCTCTCTATCCCACCCCTCTAGGTGTTCACAAAGCACCGAGCTCATCTCCCTGTGCTATGCGGCTCCTTCCCACTAGCTATGTTTTTTATGTTTGGTAGTGTATATATGTCCATGCCACTCTCTCACTTTGTCCCAGCTTACCCTTCCCCCTCCCTGTATCCTTAAGTCGATTCTCGAGTAGGTCTTCATCTTTATTCCCGTCTTTCCCCTGGTTCTTCTGACCATTTTCTTTTTCAAAGAAGCAGCTTTTGGTTTTATTGATCTTTGCTGTCGTGTTCTTCATTTCTTTGCCATTTATTTGTGATGTGATTTTTATGACTTCTTTCCTTCTGCTAACTTTGCGGGGTTTTTGTTCTTCTTTCTCTAATTGCATTAGTTGTAAGTTTAGGTTGTTTATTTGAGACGTTTCTTCTTTCTTAAGGTAGGATAGTATTGTTATAGACTTCCCTCTTAGAACTGCTTTTGCTGCATCCCATAGGTTTTGGGTCTTCGTGTTTTCATTGTCATTTGTTTCTAGGTATTTTTTGATTTCTGCAGTGATCTCTTGGTTATTAAGTAGTGTGTTGTTCGACCTCCATGTGTTTGTATTTCTTACAGATTTTTTCCTGTAATTGATATCTAGTCTCATAGCGTTGTTTTCGGAAAAGATACTTGATATGATTTCAATTTTCTTAAATTTACCATGGCTTGGTTTGTGACCCATGATATGGTCTATCCTGGAGGATGTTCCATGAGCACTTGAGAAGAATGTGTATTCTGTTGTTTTTGGATGGAATGTCCTATAAATATTATTTAAGTCCATCTCGTTTAACGTATCATTTAAAGCTTGTGTTTCCTCATTTATTTTCATTTTGGCTCATCTGTCCATTGTTGAAAGTGGGGTGTTAAAGTCCCCTACTATGACTGTGATACTGTCAATTTCCCCTTTTATGGCTGTTAGTATTTGCCTTATGTAGTGAGGTACTCCTATGTTGGGTGCATAAGTACTTACAATTGTTATATCTTCTTCTTGGATTGATCCCTTGAGCATTATGTAGTGTCCTTGTTTGTCTCTTGTAATAGTCTTTGTTTCAAAGTGTATTTTGTCTGATATGAGAATTGCTACTCCAGCTTGCTTTTGATTTCCATTTGCATGGGCTATCTTTTTCCATCCCCTCACTTTCAGTCTGTATGTGTCCCTAGGTATGAAGTGGGTCTCTTGTAGGCAGCATATATACGGGGCTTGTTTTTGTATCCATTCCGCCAATCTATGCCTTTTGGTTGGAGCATTTAATCCATTTACATTTAATGTAATTATCAATATGTATGTTCCTATTACCATTTTCTTAATTGCTTTGGGTCTTTTCCTTCTCTTGTGTTTCCTGCGTAGAGAAGTTCCTTTAGCATTTGTTGTAAAGCTGGTTTGGTGGTGCTGAATTCTCTTAGCTTTTGCTTATCTGTAAAGGTTTTAACTTTTCCATCAAATCTGAATGAGATCCCTGCTGGGTAGAGTAATCTTGCTTGTAGGTTTTTCTCCTTCATCACTTTAAATATTTCCTGCCACTCCCTTCTGGCTTGCAGAGTTTCTGCTGAAAGGTCAGCTGTTAACCTTATGGAGGTTCCCTTACGTGTGGTTTGTTGTGTTTCCCTTGCTGCTTTTAATATTTGTTCTTTGTATTTAATTTTGATAGTTTGATTAATATGTGTCTTGGCGTGTTTCTCCTGGGACTTAACCTGTATGGGACTCTCTGTGATTCCTGCACTTGATTAGCTATTTTCTTTTCCATATTAGGGAATTTTCAACTATAATTTCTCAGTCCCTTTCTTTTCCTCTTTTTCTTCTGGGACCCATATAATTCGGATGTTGGTGCGTTTAATGTTGTCCTAGAAGTGTCTGAAAGTGTCCTCAATTCGTTTCATTTTTTTCCCTTTATTCTGCTCTGCAGTAGTTATTTCCACTCTTTCATCTTCCAGGTCACTTATCCGTTCTTCTGCCTCCGTTATTCTGCTATTGATCCCTTGTAGAGAATTTTTAATTTCCTTTATTGTGTTGTTCATCACTGTTTGTTTGCTGTATAGTTTTTCTAGGTTCTTGTAAAAAGTTTGCTTTATGTTCTCCATTCAGTTTCCAAGATTTTGGATCATCTTTAATATCATGGTTATGAATTCTTTTTCAGGTAGACTGCCTATTTCCTGTTCATTTGATAGGTCTGGTGGGTTTTTGCCTTGCTCCCTCATCTGCTGTGTGTTTCTCTGTCTTCTCATTTTGCTTAACTTACTGTGTTTGGGGTCTCCTTATCACAGGCTGCAGGGTCGTAGCTCCCGTTGCCTTTGGTGTGTGTCCCCAGTGGCTGAGGTTGGTTGAGTGAGTTGTGTAGGCTTCCTGGTGGAGGGGACTAGTGCCTGTGTTCTGGTGCATGACACTGGATCTTGTCCTTCTGGTGTACAGGTCCACGTCTGGTGGTGTGTTTTGGGGTGTCTGTGGCCTTTCTCTGACTTTAGGCAGCCTTTGTGCTAGTGGATGGGGTTGTGTTCCTGTCTTGTTACTTGTTTGGCATTGGGTGTCCAGCACTGTAGCTTGCTGGCCGTTGAATGGAGCTGAGTCTTGGCGTTGAGATGGAGATCTCTGGGAGATTTTCACTGTTTCATATTACATGGAGTTGGTAGGTCTCTTGGGGACCAATGTCCTGAGCTTGGCTGTCCCACCTCAGTGTCACAGCGCTGATGCCTGACTGGAGCACCAAGAGCCTGTCCTCCACACGGCTCAGAATTAAAGGGAGGAAAAATAGAAAGAATGAAGAAGAAGGTAAAATAAAATGCAATAAAATATAGTTATTAAAATAAAATATAATTACTAAGAAAAATATTATTTAAGTAATAAATTAAAAAAAGGACAGCGAGAACCCCAGGAAAAATGATAAAAGCAAAGCTATACAGACAAAATCACACACAGAATCATACGCATACATGCTCACAAAAATAGAAAAACGGAATTATATATGTATATATCGTTGCTCCCAAAGTCCACCTCCTCAATTTGGGATGATACATTGTCTATTCAGGTATTCCACATATGCAGGGTACATCAAGTTGATTGTGGACATTTAATCCACTGCTCCTGAGGCGGCTGGGAGAGATTTCCCTTTCTCTTCATTGTTTGCACAGCTCCCAGTTTCAGCTTTGGATTTGGAACCGCCACTGCGTGTAGGTCACCTGAGTGCGTCTGCTCTTCACTCAGACAGGACGGGGTTAAAGGAGCAGCTGACTCGAGAGCTCTGGCTCGCTCAGGTCGGGCGGAGGGAGGGGTACAGATGTGGGGTGAGCCTGCAGCGGCAGAGGGGCAAGCGTGACGTTGCAACAGCCCGAGGCATGCCTTGTGTTCACCTGGGGAAGTTTTCCCTAGATCATTTGACACTGGCAGTGGCAGGCTGCACAGGCTCCTGGGAGGGGAGGTGTGGGTATTGTCCTGTGCTTGCACACAGACTTCTTGGTGGCTGCAGCAGCAGCCTTAGCGTCTCATGCCCGTCTTTGAGGTCCTTGATGATAGCCGCGACTCGCGCCCATCTCTGGAGCTCTTTAAGTGGCACTCTGAATCTCTCTCCTCATGTACCAGGAAACAAAGAGGCAAGAAAAAGTCCCTTGCCTCTTTGGCAGCTCCAGATATTTTCCCAGACTCCCTCCCAGCTAGCTGTAGCGCACTAGCCCCCTTCAGGCTGTGTTCACGCAGCCAACCCCAGTCCTCTCCCTGGGATCCGAACTCGGATGCCCAAGCCTCAGCTCCAGGACCCCACCCGTCCCAGCAAGAGAGCAGACACGCCTCTCTGTCTGGTGAGTGCTGGTCAGCACCGATCCTCTGTGCGGGAATCTCTCCGCTTTGCCCTTCGCACCCCTGTTTCTGCGCTCTCCTCTGTGGCTCCGAAGTTTCCCCCTCCGCCACCCACAGTCTCCGACTGCAAAGGGGCTTCCTAGTGTGTGGAAACCTTTCCTCCTTCACAGCTCCCTCCCACTGGTGCAGGTCTGTTCCCTATTCTTTTGTCTCTGTATTTTCTTTTTTATTTTGCAGTACCCAGGTACGTGGGGGAGTTTCTTGCGTTTTGGGAGGTCTGAGGTCTTCTGCCAGCGTTCAGTAGGTGTTCTGTAGGAGTTGTTTCACATGTAGATGTATTTCCGATGTATTTGTGGGGAGGAAGGTGATCTCCACGTCTTACTCTTCCGCCATCTTGAAGCTCCTCCTTCATTGTAGTTTTGATTTGCCTTTCTCTAATGATTAGTGATGTTGAGCATCCTTTCATGTGTCTGTTGGCAGTCTGTATATCTTCTTTTGAGAAATGTCTATTTAGATTTTCTGCCCGTTTTTCGATTGGGTTGTTTGTTTTTTTTGATATTAAGCTGCATGAGCTGCTTGTAAATGTTGGAGATTAATCCTTTGTCATTTGTTTCATCTGCAAATATTTTCTACCATTCTGAGGGTTGTCTTTTCATCTTTTTTATGTTTTCCTTTGCTGTGCCAAGTTTTTAAGTTTCATTAAGTCCCATTTGTTTATTTCTGCTTTTATTTCCATTTCTCTAGGAGGTGTGTCAAAAAGGATCTTGCTGTGATTTATGTCATAGCGTGTTCTGCCTATGTTTTCCTCTAAGAGTTTGATAGCATCTGGCTTTACATTTAGGTCTTTAATCCATTTTGAGGTTACTTTTGTGTATGCTGTTAGGGAGTGTTCTAATTTCATTGTTTTACATGTAGCTGTCCAGTTTTCCCAGCACCACTTATTGAAGAGGCTGTCTTTTCTCCATTGTATATCCTTGCCTCCGTTATCAATGATGAGTTTATGATATGTGTGTGGGTTTACCTCTGGGCTTTCTATCCTGTTCCATTGACCTATATTTCTGTTTCTGTGCCAGTACCATACTGTCATCATTAATGAAGCTTTGTAATATCGTCTGAAGTCAGGGAGCCTGATTCCTCCAGCTCCGTTATGCTTTCTCCAGGTTGCTTTGGCTATTTCGGGATCTTTTGCTTTGCATAAAAACTGTGAAATTACTGTTCTAGTTCTGTGAAAAGTGCCAGTGGTAGTTTTATAGGGATTGCATTGAATCAGTAGATTGTTTTGGGTAGTACAGTCATTTTAACAGTGTTGATTCTTCCAATCCAAGAACATGGTATATCTCTCCATCTTTTCGTATCATCTTTAATTTCTTTCATCAGTGTCATCATTTTCTGCATATGGGGCTTTTTCTCCTTAGGTAGGTTTATTCCTAGATAGTTTATTCTTCTGGTTGCAATGGTAAATGGGAGTGTTTTCTTTATTTCACTTTCAGATTTTTCATGATTAGTGTATAGGAATGCAAGACATTTATGCGCATTAATTTTGTTTCCTCCTACTTTAACAAATTCATTGATTAGCTCTAGCAGTTTTCTGGTAGCATCTTTAGGATTCTCTATGTATAGTATCATGCCTTCTGCAAGCAGTGACAGCGTTACTTGTTCTTTTCCAATTTGGATTCCTTTTATTTTTTTTCTTCTCTGATCACTGTGGCTAAAACTTCCAAAACTATGTTGAATAATAGTGGTGAGAGTGGGCAACCTTGTCTTGTTCCTGATCTTAGTGGAAACGGTTTCATTTTGTCACCATTAAGGACAATGTTTGCTGTGGGTTTGTCATATATGGCCTGTATTAGGTTGAGGAAAGTTCCCTCTATGCCTACTTTCTGGAAGGTTTTTATGAAAAATGAGTGTTGAATTTTGTCGAAAGCTTTCTTTGCGTCTATTGAGATGATCATATGGTTTTTCTCCTTCAATTCTTTAATATGGTGTATCAGGTTGATTGATTTGCATATATTGAAGAAGTCTTGCATTCCTGCGATAAACCCCACTTGATCATAGTGTATGATCCTTTTAATGCGCTGTAGGGTTCTGTTTGTTAGTATTTTGTTGAGGATTTGTGCATCTATGTTCATCAGTGATATTGGCCTATAGTTTTCTTTCTTTGTGACACCTTTTTCTGGTTTTGGTATCACAGTGATGGTGGCCTCGTAGAATGAGTTTGGGAGTGTTCCCACTCTGCTATATTTTGGAAGAGTTTGAGAAGGATAGGTGATAGCTCTTCTCTAAATGTTTGATAGAATTCGCCTGTGAAGCCATCTGGTCCTGGGCTTTTGTCTGTTGGAAGAATGGTAATCACAGTTTCAATTTCAGTGCTAGTGATTGTTTTTTTTAATATTTTCTATTTCTTCCTGGTTCAGTCTCGGAAGGTTGTGCATTTCTGAGAATTTCTCCATTTCTTCCAGGCGGTTCATTTTCTTGGCATATAGTTGCTTGTAGTAATCTCTCATGATCCTTTGTATTTCTGCAGTGTCAGTGGTTACTTCTTCTTTTTCATTTCTAATTCTATTGATTTGAGTCTTCTCTCTTTTTCTCTGATGCGTCTGGCTAATGGTTTATCAATTTGGTTTATCTTATCAAAGAACCAGCTTTTAGTTGTCCTTGTGTTTTAACATCTTTATTAGAGTATAATTGCTTTACAATGGTGTCACTGTTTCTCCTATAGCACAAAGTGAATCAGTTATACATATACATATGTCCCCGTATCTCTACCCTCGTGAATCTCCCTCCCTCCCACCCTCTCTATCCCACCCCTCTAGGTGTTCACAAAGCACCGAGCTCATCTCCCTGTGCTATGCGGCTCCTTCCCACTAGCTATGTTTTTTATGTTTGGTAGTGTATATATGTCCATGCCACTCTCTCACTTTGTCCCAGCTTACCCTTCCCCCTCCCTGTATCCTTAAGTCGATTCTCGAGTAGGTCTTCATCTTTATTCCCGTCTTTCCCCTGGTTCTTCTGACCATTTTCTTTTTCAAAGAAGCAGCTTTTGGTTTTATTGATCTTTGCTGTCGTGTTCTTCATTTCTTTGCCATTTATTTGTGATGTGATTTTTATGACTTCTTTCCTTCTGCTAACTTTGCGGGGTTTTTGTTCTTCTTTCTCTAATTGCATTAGTTGTAAGTTTAGGTTGTTTATTTGAGACGTTTCTTCTTTCTTAAGGTAGGATAGTATTGTTATAGACTTCCCTCTTAGAACTGCTTTTGCTGCATCCCATAGGTTTTGGGTCTTCGTGTTTTCATTGTCATTTGTTTCTAGGTATTTTTTGATTTCTGCAGTGATCTCTTGGTTATTAAGTAGTGTGTTGTTCGACCTCCATGTGTTTGTATTTCTTACAGATTTTTTCCTGTAATTGATATCTAGTCTCATAGCGTTGTTTTCGGAAAAGATACTTGATATGATTTCAATTTTCTTAAATTTACCATGGCTTGGTTTGTGACCCATGATATGGTCTATCCTGGAGGATGTTCCATGAGCACTTGAGAAGAATGTGTATTTTGTTGTTTTTGGATGGAATGTCCTATAAATATTATTTAAGTCCATCTCGTTTAACGTATCATTTAAAGCTTGTGTTTCCTCATTTATTTTCATTTTGGCTCATCTGTCCATTGTTGAAAGTGGGGTGTTAAAGTCCCCTACTATGACTGTGATACTGTCGATTTCCCCTTTTATGGCTGTTAGTATTTGCCTTATGTAGTGAGGTACTCCTATGTTGGGTGCATAAGTACTTACAATTGTTATATCTTCTTCTTGGATTGATCCCTTGAGCATTATGTAGTGTCCTTCTTTGTCTCTTGTAATAGTCTTTGTTTCAAAGTGTATTTTGTCTGATATGAGAATTGCTACTCCAGCTTGCTTTTGATTTCCATTTGCATGGGCTATCTTTTTCCATCCCCTCACTTTCAGTCTGTATGTGTCCCTAGGTATGAAGTGGGTCTCTTGTAGGCAGCATATATACGGGGCTTGTTTTTGTATCCATTCCGCCAATCTATGCCTTTTGGTTGGAGCATTTAATCCATTTACATTTAATGTAATTATCAATATGTATGTTCCTATTACCATTTTCTTAATTGCTTTGGGTCTTTTCCTTCTCTTGTGTTTCCTGTGTAGAGAAGTTCCTTTAGCATTTGTTGTAAAGCTGGTTTGGTGGTGCTGAATTCTCTTAGCTTTTGCTTATCTGTAAAGGTTTTAACTTTTCCATCAAATCTGAATGAGATCCCTGCTGGGTAGAGTAATCTTGCTTGTAGGTTTTTCTCCTTCATCACTTTAAATATTTCCTGCCACTCCCTTCTGGCTTGCAGAGTTTCTGCTGAAAGGTCAGCTGTTAACCTTATGGAGGTTCCCTTACGTGTGGTTTGTTGTGTTTCCCTTGCTGCTTTTAATATTTGTTCTTTGTATTTAATTTTGATAGTTTGATTAATATGTGTCTTGGCGTGTTTCTCCTGGGACTTAACCTGTATGGGACTCTCTGTGATTCCTGCACTTGATTAGCTATTTTCTTTTCCATATTAGGGAATTTTCAACTATAATTTCTCAGTCCCTTTCTTTTCCTCTTTTTCTTCTGGGACCCATATAATTCGGATGTTGGTGCGTTTAATGTTGTCCTAGAAGTGTCTGAAAGTGTCCTCAATTCGTTTCATTTTTTTCCCTTTATTCTGCTCTGCAGTAGTTATTTCCACTCTTTCATCTTCCAGGTCACTTATCCGTTCTTCTGCCTCCGTTATTCTGCTATTGATCCCTTGTAGAGAATTTTTAATTTCCTTTATTGTGTTGTTCATCACTGTTTGTTTGCTGTATAGTTTTTCTAGGTTCTTGTAAAAAGTTTGCTTTATGTTCTCCATTCAGTTTCCAAGATTTTGGATCATCTTTAATATCATGGTTATGAATTCTTTTTCAGGTAGACTGCCTATTTCCTGTTCATTTGATAGGTCTGGTGGGTTTTTGCCTTGCTCCCTCATCTGCTGTGTGTTTCTCTGTCTTCTCATTTTGCTTAACTTACTGTGTTTGGGGTCTCCTTATCACAGGCTGCAGGGTCGTAGCTCCCGTTGCCTTTGGTGTGTGTCCCCAGTGGCTGAGGTTGGTTGAGTGAGTTGTGTAGGCTTCCTGGTGGAGGGGACTAGTGCCTGTGTTCTGGTGCATGACACTGGATCTTGTCCTTCTGGTGTACAGGTCCACGTCTGGTGGTGTGTTTTGGGGTGTCTGTGGCCTTTCTCTGACTTTAGGCAGCCTTTGTGCTAGTGGATGGGGTTGTGTTCCTGTCTTGTTACTTGTTTGGCATTGGGTGTCCAGCACTGTAGCTTGCTGGCCGTTGAATGGAGCTGAGTCTTGGCGTTGAGATGGAGATCTCTGGGAGATTTTCACTGTTTCATATTACATGGAGTTGGTAGGTCTCTTGGGGACCAATGTCCTGAGCTTGGCTGTCCCACCTCAGTGTCACAGCGCTGATGCCTGACTGGAGCACCAAGAGCCTGTCCTCCACACGGCTCAGAATTAAAGGGAGGAAAAATAGAAAGAATGAAGAAGAAGGTAAAATAAAATGCAATAAAATATAGTTATTAAAATAAAATATAATTACTAAGAAAAATATTATTTAAGTAATAAATTAAAAAAAGGACAGCGAGAACCCCAGGAAAAATGATAAAAGCAAAGCTATACAGACAAAATCACACACAGAAGCATACGCATACATGCTCACAAAAATAGAAAAACGGAATTATATATGTATATATCGTTGCTCCCAAAGTCCACCTCCTCAATTTGGGATGATACATTGTCTATTCAGGTATTACACATATGCAGGGTACATCAAGTTGATTGTGGACATTTAATCCACTGCTCCTGAGGCGGCTGGGAGAGATTTCCCTTTCTCTTCATTGTTTGCACAGCTCCCAGTTTCAGCTTTGGATTTGGAACCGCCACTGCGTGTAGGTCACCTGAGTGCGTCTGCTCTTCACTCAGACAGGACGGGGTTAAAGGAGCAGCTGACTCGAGAGCTCTGGCTCGCTCAGGTCGGGCGGAGGGAGGGGTACAGATGTGGGGTGAGCCTGCAGTGGCAGAGGGGCAAGCGTGACGTTGCAACAGCCCGAGGCATGCCTTGTGTTCACCTGGGGAAGTTTTCCCTAGATCATTTGACACTGGCAGTGGCAGGCTGCACAGGCTCCTGGGAGGGGAGGTGTGGGTATTGTCCTGTGCTTGCACACAGACTTCTTGGTGGCTGCAGCAGCAGCCTTAGCGTCTCATGCCCGTCTTTGAGGTCCTTGATGATAGCCGCGACTCGCGCCCATCTCTGGAGCTCTTTAAGTGGCACTCTGAATCTCTCTCCTCGTGTACCAGGAAACAAAGAGGCAAGAAAAAGTCTCTTGCCTCTTTGGCAGCTCCAGATATTTTCCCAGACTCCCTCCCAGCTAGCTGTAGCGCACTAGCCCCCTTCAGGCTGTGTTCACGCAGCCAACCCCAGTCCTCTCCCTGGGATCCGAACTCGGATGCCCAAGCCTCAGCTCCAGGACCCCACCCGTCCCAGCAAGAGAGCAGACACGCCTCTCTGTCTGGTGAGTGCTGGTCAGCACCGATCCTCTGTGCGGGAATCTCTCCGCTTTGCCCTTCGCACCCCTGTTTCTGCGCTCTCCTCTGTGGCTCCGAAGTTTCCCCCTCCGCCACCCACAGTCTCCGACTGCAAAGGGGCTTCCTAGTGTGTGGAAACCTTTCCTCCTTCACAGCTCCCTCCCACTGGTGCAGGTCTGTTCCCTATTCTTTTGTCTCTGTATTTTCTTTTTTATTTTGCAGTACCCAGGTACGTGGGGGAGTTTCTTGCGTTTTGGGAGGTCTGAGGTCTTCTGCCAGCGTTCAGTAGGTGTTCTGTAGGAGTTGTTTCACATGTAGATGTATTTCCGATGTATTTGTGGGGAGGAAGGTGATCTCCACGTCTTACTCTTCCGCCATCTTGAAGCTCCTCCTTCATTGTAGTTTTGATTTGCCTTTCTCTAATGATTAGTGATGTTGAGCATCCTTTCATGTGTCTGTTGGCAGTCTGTATATCTTCTTTTGAGAAATGTCTATTTAGATTTTCTGCCCGTTTTTCGATTGGGTTGTTTGTTTTTTTTGATATTAAGCTGCATGAGCTGCTTGTAAATGTTGGAGATTAATCCTTTGTCATTTGTTTCATCTGCAAATATTTTCTACCATTCTGAGGGTTGTCTTTTCATCTTTTTTATGTTTTCCTTTGCTGTGCCAAGTTTTTAAGTTTCATTAAGTCCCATTTGTTTATTTCTGCTTTTATTTCCATTTCTCTAGGAGGTGTGTCAAAAAGGATCTTGCTGTGATTTATGTCATAGCGTGTTCTGCCTATGTTTTCCTCTAAGAGTTTGATAGCATCTGGCTTTACATTTAGGTCTTTAATCCATTTTGAGGTTACTTTTGTGTATGCTGTTAGGGAGTGTTCTAATTTCATTGTTTTACATGTAGCTGTCCAGTTTTCCCAGCACCACTTATTGAAGAGGCTGTCTTTTCTCCATTGTATATCCTTGCCTCCGTTATCAATGATGAGTTTATGATATGTGTGTGGGTTTACCTCTGGGCTTTCTATCCTGTTCCATTGATCTATATTTCTGTTTCTGTGCCAGTACCATACTGTCATCATTAATGAAGCTTTGTAATATCGTCTGAAGTCAGGGAGCCTGATTCCTCCAGCTCCGTTATGCTTTCTCCAGGTTGCTTTGGCTATTTCGGGATCTTTTGGTTTGCATAAAAACTGTGAAATTACTGTTCTAGTTCTGTGAAAAGTGCCAGTGGTAGTTTTATAGGGATTGCATTGAATCAGTAGATTGTTTTGGGTAGTACAGTCATTTTAACAGTGTTGATTCTTCCAATCCAAGAACATGGTATATCTCTCCATCTTTTCGTATCATCTTTAATTTCTTTCATCAGTGTCATCATTTTCTGCATATGGGGCTTTTTCTCCTTAGGTAGGTTTATTCCTAGATAGTTTATTCTTTTGGTTGCAATGGTAAATGGGAGTGTTTTCTTTATTTCACTTTCAGATTTTTCATGATTAGTGTATAGGAATGCAAGACATTTATGCGCATTAATTTTGTTTCCTCCTACTTTAACAAATTCATTGATTAGCTCTAGCAGTTTTCTGGTAGCATCTTTAGGATTCTCTATGTATAGTATCATGCCTTCTGCAAGCAGTGACAGCGTTACTTGTTCTTTTCCAATTTGGATTCCTTTTATTTTTTTTCTTCTCTGATCACTGTGGCTAAAACTTCCAAAACTATGTTGAATAATAGTGGTGAGAGTGGGCAACCTTGTCTTGTTCCTGATCTTAGTGGAAACGGTTTCATTTTGTCACCATTGAGGACAATGTTTGCTGTGGGTTTGTCATATATGGCCTGTATTAGGTTGAGGAAAGTTCCCTCTATGCCTACTTTCTGGAGGGTTTTTATGAAAAATGAGTGTTGAATTTTGTCGAAAGCTTTCTTTGCGTCTATTGAGATGATCATATGGTTTTTCTCCTTCAATTCTTTAATATGGTATATCAGGTTGATTGATTTGCATATATTGAAGAAGTCTTGCATTCCTGCGATAAACCCCACTTGATCATAGTGTATGATCCTTTTAATGCGCTGTAGGGTTCTGTTTGTTAGTATTTTGTTGAGGATTTGTGCATCTATGTTCATCAGTGATATTGGCCTATAGTTTTCTTTCTTTGTGACACCTTTGTCTGGTTTTGGTATCACAGTGATGGTGGCCTCGTAGAATGAGTTTGGGAGTGTTCCCACTCTGCTATATTTTGGAAGAGTTTGAGAAGGATAGGTGATAGCTCTTCTCTAAATGTTTGATAGAATTCGCCTATGAAGCCATCTGGTCCTGGGCTTTTGTCTGTTGGAAGAATTGTAATCACAGTTTCAATTTCAGTGCTAGTGATTGTTTTTTTTTAATATTTTCTATTTCTTCCTGGTTCAGTCTCGGAAGGTTGTGCATTTCTGAGAATTTCTCCATTTCTTCCAGGCGGTTCATTTTCTTGGCATATAGTTGCTTGTAGTAATCTCTCATGATCCTTTGTATTTCTGCAGTGTCAGTTGTTACTTCTTCTTTTTCATTTCTAATTCTATTGATTTGAGTCTTCTCTCTTTTTCTTTGATGCGTCTGGCTAATGGTTTATCAATTTGGTTTATCTTATCAAAGAACCAGCTTTTAGTTGTCTTTGTGTTTTAACATCTTTATTAGAGTATAATTGCTTTACAATGGTGTCACTGTTTCTGCTATAGCACAAAGTGAATCAGTTATACATATACATATGTCCCCGTATCTCTACCCTCGTGAATCTCCCTCCCTCCCACCCTCTCTATCCCACCCCTCTAGGTGTTCACAAAGCACCGAGCTCATCTCCCTGTGCTATGCGGCTCCTTCCCACTAGCTATGTTTTTTATGTTTGGTAGTGTATATATGTCCATGCCACTCTCTCACTTTGTCCCAGCTTACCCTTCCCCCTCCCTGTATCCTTAAGTCGATTCTCGAGTAGGTCGTCATCTTTATTCCCGTCTTTCCCTTGGTTCTTCTGACCATTTTCTTTTTCAAAGAAGCAGCTTTTGGTTTTATTGATCTTTGCTGTCGTGTTCTTCATTTCTTTGCCATTTATTTGTGATGTGATTTTTATGACTTCTTTCCTTCTGCTAACGTGGCGGGGTTTTTGTTCTTCTTTCTCTAATTGCATTAGTTGTAAGTTTAGGTTGTTTATTTGAGACGTTTCTTCTTTCTTAAGGTAGGATAGTATTGTTATAAACTTCCCTCTTAGGACTGCTTTTGCTTCATCCCATAGGTTTTGGGTCTTCGTGTTTTCATTGTCATTTGTTTCTAGGTATTTTTTGATTTCTGCAGTGATCTCTTGGTTATTAAGTAGTGTGTTGTTCGACCTCCATGTGTTTGTATTTCTTACAGATTTTTTCCTGTAATTGATATCTAGTCTCATAGCGTTGTTTTCGGAAAAGATACTTGATATGATTTCAATTTTCTTAAATTTACCATGGCTTGGTTTGTGACCCATGATATGGTCTATCCTGGAGGATGTTCCATGAGCACTTGAGAAGAATGTGTATTCTGTTGTTTTTGGATGGAATGTCCTATAAATATTATTTAAGTCCATCTCGTTTAACGTATCATATAAAGCTTGTGTTTCCTCATTTATTTTCATTTTGGCTCATCTGTCCATTGGTGAAAGTGGGGTGTTAAAGTCCCCTACTATGACTGTGATACTGTCGATTTCCCCTTTTATGGCTGTTAGTATTTGCCTTATGTAGTGAGGTACTCCTATGTTGGGTGCATAAGTACTTACAATTGTTATATCTTCTTCTTGGATTGATCCCTTGAGCATTATGTAGTGTCCTTGTTTGTCTCTTGTAATAGTCTTTGTTTCAAAGTGTATTTTGTCTGATATGAGAATTGCTACTCCAGCTTGCTTTTGATTTCCATTTGCATGGGCTATCTTTTTCCATCCCCTCACTTTCAGTCTGTATGTGTCCCTAGGTATGAAGTGGGTCTCTTGTAGGCAGCATATATACGGGGCTTGTTTTTGTATCCATTCCGCCAATCTATGCCTTTTGGTTGGAGCATTTAATCCATTTACATTTAATGTAATTATCAATATGTATGTTCCTATTACCATTTTCTTAATTGCTTTGGGTCTTTTCCTTCTCTTGTGTTTCCTGCGTAGAGAAGTTCCTTTAGCATTTGTTGTAAAGCTGGTTTGGTGGTGCTGAATTCTCTTAGCTTTTGCTTATCTGTAAAGGTTTTAACTTCTCCATCAAATCTGAATGAGATCCCTGCTGGGTAGAGTAATCTTGCTTGTAGGTTTTTCTCCTTCATCACTTTAAATATTTCCTGCCACTCCCTTCTGGCTTGCAGAGTTTCTGCTGAAAGGTCAGCTGTTAACCTTATGGAGGTTCCCTTATGTGTGATTTGTTGTGTTTCCCTTGCTGCTTTTAATATTTGTTCTTTGTATTTAATTTTTGATAGTTTGATTAATATGTGTCTTGGCGTGTTTCTCCTGGGATTTAACCTGTATGGGACTCTCTGTGATTCCTGCACTTGATTAGCTATTTCCTTTTCCATATTAGGGAAGTTTTCAACTATAATTTCTCAGTCCCTTTCTTTTCCTCTTTTTCTTCTGGGACCCCTATAATTCGAATGTTGGTGCATTTAATGTTGTCCTAGAAGTGACTGAAAGTGTCCTCAATTCTTTTCATTTTTTTCCCTTTATTCTGCTCTGCAGTAGTTATTTCCACTCTTTTATCTTCCAGGTCACTTATCCGTTCTTCTGCCTCCGTTATTCTGCTATTGATCCCTTCTAGAGAATTTTTAATTTCATTTATTGTGTTGTTCATCACTGTTTGTTTGCTGTATAGTTTTTCTAGGTTCTTGTAAAAAGTTTCTTTTATGTTCTCCATTCAGTTTCCAAGATTTTGGATCATCTTTAATATCATGGTTATGAATTCTTTTTCAGGTAGACTGCCTATTTCCTGTTCATTTGATAGGTCTGGTGGGTTTTTGCCTTGCTCCCTCATCTGCTGTGTGTTTCTCTGTCTTCTCATTTTGCTTAACTTACTGTGTTTGGGGTCTCCTTATCACAGGCTGCAGGGTCGTAGCTCCCGTTGCCTTTGGTGTCTGTCCCCAGTGGCTGAGGTTGGTTGAGTGAGTTGTGTAGGCTTCCTGGTGGAGGGGACTAGTGCCTGTGTTCTGGTGCATGACACTGGATCTTGTCCTTCTGGTGTACAGGTCCACGTCTGGTGGTGTGTTTTGGGGTGTCTGTGGCCTTTCTATGATTTTAGGCAGCCTTTGTGCTAGTGGATGGGGTTGTGTTCCTGTCTTGTTACTTGTTTGGCATTGGGTGTCCAGCACTGTAGCTTGCTGGCCGTTGAATGGAGCTGAGTCTTGGCGTTGAGATGGAGATCTCTGGGAGATTTTCCCTGTTTCATATTACATGGAGTTGGTAGGTCTCTTGTGGACCAATGTCCTGAGCTTGGCTGTCCCACCTCAGTGGCACAGCGCTGATGCCTGACTGGAGCACCAAGAGCCTGTCCTCCACACGGCTCAGAATTAAAGGGAGGAAAAATAGAAAGAAAGAAGAAGAAGGTAAAATAAAATGCAATAAAATATAGTTATTAAAATAAAATATAATTACTAAGAAAAATATTATTTAAGTAATAAATTAAAAAAAGGACAGAGAGAACCCCAGGAAAAATGATAAAAGCAAAGCTATACAGACAAAATCACACACAGAAGCATACGCATACATGCTCACAAAAATAGAAAAACGGAATTATATATGTATATATCGTTGCTCCCAAAGTCCACCTCCTCAATTTGGGATGATACATTGTCTATTCAGGTATTCCACATATGCAGGGTCCATCAAGTTGATTGTGGACATTTAATCCACTGCTCCTGAGGCGGCTGGGAGAGATTTCCCTTTCTCTTCATTGTTTGCACAGCTCCCAGTTTCAGCTTTGGATTTGGAACCGCCACTGCGTGTAGGTCACCTGAGTGCGTCTGCTCTTCACTCAGACAGGACGGGGTTAAAGGAGCAGCTGACTCGCTCAGGTCGGGCGGAGGGAGGGGTACAGATGTGGGGTGAGCCTGCAGCGGCAGAGGGGCAAGCGTGACGTTGCAACAGCCCGAGGCATGCCTTGTGTTCACCTGGGGAAGTTTTCCCTAGATCATTTGACACTGGCAGTGGCAGGCTGCACAGGCTCCTGGGAGGGGAGGTGTGGGTATTGTCCTGTGCTTGCACACAGACTTCTTGGTGGCTGCAGCAGCAGCCTTAGCGTCTCATGCCCGTCTTTGAGGTCCTTGATGATAGCCGCGACTCGCGCCCATCTCTGGAGCTCTTTAAGTGGCACTCTGAATCCCTCTCCTCGTGTACCAGGAAACAAAGAGGCAAGAAAAAGTCTCTTGCCTCTTTGGCAGCTCCAGATATTTTCCCAGACTCCCTCCCAGCTAGCTGTAGCGCACTAGCCCCCTTCAGGCTGTGTTCACGCAGCCAACCCCAGTCCTCTCCCTGGGATCCGAACTCGGATGCCCAGGCCTCAGCTCCAGGACCCCACCCGTCCCCGCAAGAGAGCAGACAAGCCTCTCTGTCTGGTGAGTGCTGGTCAGCACCGATCCTCTGTGCGGGAATCTCTCCGCTTTGCCCTTCGGACCCCTGTTTCTGCGCTCTCCTCTGTGGCTCCGAAGTTTCCCCCTCCGCCTCCCACAGTCTCCGACTGCAAAGGGGCTTCCTAGTGTGTGGAAACCTTTCCTCCTTCACAGCTCCCTCCCACTGGTGCAGGTCTGTTCCCTATTCTTTTGTCTCTGTATTTTCTTTTTTATTTTGCAGTACCCAGGTACGTGGGGGAGTTTCTTGCGTTTTGGGAGGTCTGAGGTCTTCTGCCAGCGTTCAGTAGGTGTTCTGTAGGAGTTGTTTCACATGTAGATGTATTTCCGATGTATTTGTGGGGAGGAAGGTGATCTCCACGTCTTACTCTTCCGCCATCTTGAAGCTCCTCCTTCACTGTAGTTTTGATTTGCCTTTCTCTAATGATTAGTGATGTTGAGCATCCTTTCATGTGTCTGTTGGCAGTCTGTATATCTTCTTTTGAGAAATGTCTATTTAGATTTTCTGCCCGTTTTTCGATTGGGTTGTTTGTTTTTTTTGATATTAAGCTGCATGAGCTGCTTGTAAATGTTGGAGATTAATCCTTTGTCATTTGTTTCATCTGCAAATATTTTCTACCATTCTGAGGGTTGTCTTTTCATCTTTTTTATGTTTTCCTTTGCTGTGCCAAGTTTTTAAGTTTCATTAAGTCCCATTTGTTTATTTCTGCTTTTATTTCCATTTCTCTAGGAGGTGTGTCAAAAAGGATCTTGCTGTGATTTATGTCATAGCGTGTTCTGCCTATGTTTTCCTCTAAGAGTTTGATAGCATCTGGCTTTACATTTAGGTCTTTAATCCATTTTGAGGTTACTTTTGTGTATGCTGTTAGGGAGTGTTCTAATTTCATTGTTTTACATGTAGCTGTCCAGTTTTCCCAGCACCACTTATTGAAGAGGCTGTCTTTTCTCCATTGTATATCCTTGCCTCCGTTATCAATGATGAGTTTATGATATGTGTGTGGGTTTACCTCTGGGCTTTCTATCCTGTTCCATTGATCTATATTTCTGTTTCTGTGCCAGTACCATACTGTCATCATTAATGAAGCTTTGTAATATCGTCTGAAGTCAGGGAGCCTGATTCCTCCAGCTCCGTTATGCTTTCTCCAGGTTGCTTTGGCTATTTCGGGATCTTTTGGTTTGCATAAAAACTGTGAAATTACTGTTCTAGTTCTGTGAAAAGTGCCAGTGGTAGTTTTATAGGGATTGCATTGAATCAGTAGATTGTTTTGGGTAGTACAGTCATTTTAACAGTGTTGATTCTTCCAATCCAAGAACATGGTATATCTCTCCATCTTTTCGTATCATCTTTAATTTCTTTCATCAGTGTCATCATTTTCTGCATATGGGGCTTTTTCTCCTTAGGTAGGTTTATTCCTAGATAGTTTATTCTTTTGGTTGCAATGGTAAATGGGAGTGTTTTCTTTATTTCACTTTCAGATTTTTCATGATTAGTGTATAGGAATGCAAGACATTTCTGCACATTAATTTTGTATAATCCTACTTTAACAAATTCATTGATTAGCTCTAGCAGTTTTCTGGTAGCATCTTTAGGATTCTCTATGTATAGTATCATGTCTTCTGCAAGCAGTGACAGCGTTACTTGTTCTTTTCCAATTTGGATTCCTTTTATTTTTTTCTTCTTTGATCACTGTGGCTAAAACTTCCAAAACTATGTTGAATAATAGTGGTGAGAGTGGGCAACCTTGTCTTGTTCCTGATCTTAGTGGAATCGCTTTCATTTTGTCACCATTGAGGACAATGTTTGCTGTGGGTTTGTCATATATGGCCTGTATTAGGTTGAGGAAAGTTCCCTCTATGCCTACTTTCTGGAGGGTTTTTATGAAAAATGAGTGTTGAATTTTGTCGAAAGCTTTCTTTGCGTCTATTGAGGTGATCATGTGGTTTTTCTCCTTCAATTCTTTAATATGGTGTATCAGGTTGATTGATTTGCATATATTGAAGAAGTCTTGCATTCCTGGGATAAACCCCACTTGATCATAGTGTATGATCCTTTTAATGCGCTGTAGGGTGCTGTTTGTTAGTATTTTGTTGAGGATTTGTGCATCTATGTTCATCAGTGATATTGGCCTATAGTTTTCTTTCTTTGTGACACCTTTGTCTGGTTTTGGTATCACAGTGATGGTGGCCTCGCAGAATGAGTTTGGGAGTGTTCCCACTCTGCTATATTTTGGAAGAGTTTGAGAAGGATAGGTGATAGCTCTTCTCTAAATGTTTGATAGAATTCGCCTGTGAAGCCATCTGGTCCTGGGCTTTTGTCTGTTGGAAGAATTGTAATCACAGTTTCAATTTCAGTGCTAGTGATTTTTTTTTAATATTTTCTATTTCTTCCTGGTTCAGTCTCGGAAGGTTGTGCATTTCTAAGAATTTCTCCATTTCTTCCAGGCGGTTCATATTCTTGACATATAGTTGCTTGTAGTAATCTCTCATGATCCTTTGTATTTCTGCAGTGTCAGTTGTTACTTCTTCTTTTTCATTTCTAATTCTATTGATTTGAGTCTTCTCTCTTTTTCTTTGATGCGTCTGGCTAATGGTTTATCAATTTGGTTTATCTTATCAAAGAACCAGCTTTTAGTTGTCTTTGTGTTTTAACATCTTTATTAGAGTATAATTGCTTTACAATGGTGTCACTGTTTCTGCTATAGCACAAAGTGAATCAGTTATACATATACATATGTCCCCATATCTCTACCCTCGTGAATCTCCCTCCCTCCCACCCTCTCTATCCCACCCCTCTAGGTGTTCACAAAGCACCGAGCTCATCTCCCTGTGCTATGCGGCTCCTTCCCACTAGCTATGTTTTTTATGTTTGGTAGTGTATATATGTCCATGCCACTCTCTCACTTTGTCCCAGCTTACCCTTCCCCCTCCCTGTATCCTTAAGTCGATTCTCGAGTAGGTCTTCATCTTTATTCCCGTCTTTCCCCTGGTTCTTCTGACCATTTTCTTTTTCAAAGAAGCAGCTTTGGTTTTATTGATCTTTGCTGTCGTGTTCTTCATTTCTTTGCCATTTATTTGTGATGTGATTTTTATGACTTCTTTCCTTCTGCTAACTTTGCGGGGTTTTTGTTCTTCTTTCTCTAATTGCATTAGTTGTAAGTTTAGGTTGTTTATTTGAGACTTTTCTTGTTTCTTGAGGTAGGATAGTATTGTTATAAACTTCCCTCTTATGAATGCTTTTGCTTCATCCCATAGGTTTTGGGTCTTCGTGTTTTCATTGTCATTTGTTTCTAGGTATTTTTTGATTTCTGCAGTGATCTCTTGGTTATTAAGTAGTGTGTTGTTCGACCTCCATGTGTTTGTATTTCTTACAGATTTTTTCCTGTAATTGATATCTAGTCTCATAGCGTTGTTTTCGGAAAAGATACTTGATATGATTTCAATTTTCTTAAATTTACCATGGCTTGGTTTGTGACCCACGATATTGTCTATCCTGGAGGATGTTCCATGAGCACTTGAGAAGAATGTGTATTCTGTTGTTTTTGGATGGAATGTCCTATAAATATTATTTAAGTCCATCTCGTTTAACGTATCATTTAAAGCTTGTGTTTCCTCATTTATTTTCATTTTGGCTCATCTGTCCATTGGTGAAAGTGGGGTGTTAAAGTCCCCTACTATGACTGTGATACTGTCGATTTCCCCTTTTATGGCTGTTAGTATTTGCCTTATGTAGTGAGGTACTCCTATGTTGGGTGCATAAGTACTTACAATTGTTATATCTTCTTCTTGGATTGATCCCTTGAGCATTATGTAGTGTCCTTGTTTGTCTCTTGTAATAGTCTTTGTTTCAAAGTGTATTTTGTCTGATATGAGAATTGCTACTCCAGCTTGCTTTTGATTTCCATTTGCATGGGCTATCTTTTTCCATCCCCTCACTTTCAGTCTGTATGTGTCCCTAGGTATGAAGTGGGTCTCTTGTAGGCAGCATATATACGGGGCTTGTTTTTGTATCCATTCCGCCAATCTATGCCTTTTGGTTGGAGCATTTAATCCATTTACATTTAATGTAATTATCAATATGTATGTTCCTATTACCATTTTCTTAATTGCTTTGGGTCTTTTCCTTCTCTTGTGTTTCCTGCGTAGAGAAGTTCCTTTAGCATTTGTTGTAAAGCTGGTTTGGTGGTGCTGAATTCTCTTATCTTTTGCTTATCTGTAAAGGTTTTAACTTCTCCATCAAATCTGAATGAGATCCCTGCTGGGTAGAGTAATCTTGCTTGTAGGTTTTTCTCCTTCATCACTTTAAATATTTCCTGCCACTCCCTTCTGGCTTGCAGAGTTTCTGCTGAAAGGTCAGCTGTTAACCTTATGGAGGTTCCCTTATGTGTGATTTGTTGTGTTTCCCTTGCTGCTTTTAATATTTGTTCTTTGTATTTAATTTTTGATAGTTTGATTAATATGTGTCTTGGCGTGTTTCTCCTGGGATTTAACCTGTATGGGACTCTCTGTGATTCCTGCACTTGATTAGCTATTTCCTTTTCCATATTAGGGAAGTTTTCAACTATAATTTCTCAGTCCCTTTCTTTTCCTCTTTTTCTTCTGGGACCCCTATAATTCGAATGTTGGTGCATTTAATGTTGTCCTAGAAGTGTCTGAAAGTGTCCTCAATTCTTTTCATTTTTTTCCCTTTATTCTGCTCTGCAGTAGTTATTTCCACTCTTTTATCTTCCAGGTCACTTATCCGTTCTTCTGCCTCCGTTATTCTGCTATTGATCCCTTCTAGAGAATTTTTAATTTCATTTATTGTGTTGTTCATCACTGTTTGTTTGCTGTATAGTTTTTCTAGGTTCTTGTAAAAAGTTTCTTTTATGTTCTCCATTCAGTTTCCAAGATTTTGGATCATCTTTAATATCATGGTTATGAATTCTTTTTCAGGTAGACTGCCTATTTCCTGTTCATTTGATAGGTCTGGTGGGTTTTTGCCTTGCTCCCTCATCTGCTGTGTGTTTCTCTGTCTTCTCATTTTGCTTAACTTACTGTGTTTGGGGTCTCCTTATCACAGGCTGCAGGGTCGTAGCTCCCGTTGCCTTTGGTGTCTGTCCCCAGTGGCTGAGGTTGGTTGAGTGAGTTGTGTAGGCTTCCTGGTGGAGGGGACTAGTGCCTGTGTTCTGGTGCATGACACTGGATCTTGTCCTTCTGGTGTACAGGTCCACGTCTGGTGGTGTGTTTTGGGGTGTCTGTGGCCTTTCTATGATTTTAGGCAGCCTTTGTGCTAGTGGATGGGGTTGTGTTCCTGTCTTGTTACTTGTTTGGCATTGTGTGTCCAGCGCTGTAGCTTGCTGGCCGTTGAATGGAGTTGAGTCTTGGCATTGACATGGAGATCTCTGGGAGATTTTCACTGTTTCATATTACATGGAGTTGGTAGGTCTCTTGGGGACCAATGTCCTGAGCTTGGCTGTCCCACCTCAGTGGCACAGCACTGATGCCTGACTGGAGCACCAAGAGCCTGTCCTCCACACGGCTCAGAATTAAAGGGAGGAAAAATAGAAAGAAAGAAGAAGAAGGTAAAATAAAATGCAATAAAATATAGTTATTAAAATAAAATATAATTACTAAGAAAAATATTATTTAAGTAATAAATTAAAAAAAGGACAGCGAGAACCCCAGGAAAAATGATAAAAGCAAAGCTATACAGACAAAATCACACACAGAAGCATACGCATACATGCTCACAAAAATAGAAAAACGGAATTATATATGTATATATCATTGCTCCCAAAGTCCACCTCCTCAATTTGGGATGATACATTGTCTATTCAGGTATTCCACATATGCAGGGTACATCAAGTTGATTGTGGACATTTAATCCACTGCTCCTGAGGCGGCTGGGAGAGATTTCCCTTTCTCTTCATTGTTTGCACAGCTCCCAGTTTCAGCTTCGGATTTGGAACCGCCACTGCGTGTAGGTCACCTGAGTGCGTCTGCTCTTCACTCAGACAGGACGGGGTTAAAGAAGCAGCTGACTCGAGAGCTCTGGCTCGCTCAGGTCGGGCGGAGGGAGGGGTACAGATGTGGGGTGAGCCTGCAGCGGCAGAGGGGCAAGCGTGACGTTGCAACAGCCCGAGGCATGCCTTGTGTTCACCTGGGGAAGTTTTCCCTAGATCATTTGACACTGGCAGTGGCAGGCTGCACAGGCTCCTGGGAGGGGAGGTGTGGGTATTGTCCTGTGCTTGCACACAGACTTCTTGGTGGCTGCAGCAGCAGCCTTAGCGTCTCATGCCCGTCTTTGAGGTCCTTGATGATAGCCGCGACTCGCGCCCATCTCTGGAGCTCTTTAAGTGGCACTCTGAATCCCTCTCCTCGTGTACCAGGAAACAAAGAGGCAAGAAAAAGTCTCTTGCCTCTTTGGCAGCTCCAGATATTTTCCCAGACTCCCTCCCAGCTAGCTGTAGCGCACTAGCCCCCTTCAGGCTGTGTTCACGCAGCCAACCCCAGTCCTCTCCCTGGGATCCGAACTCGGATGCCCAGGCCTCAGCTCCAGGACCCCACCCGTCCCCGCAAGAGAGCAGACAAGCCTCTCTGTCTGGTGAGTGCTGGTCAGCACCGATCCTCTGTGCGGGAATCTCTCCGCTTTGCCCTTCGGACCCCTGTTTCTGCGCTCTCCTCTGTGGCTCCGAAGTTTCCCCCTCCGCCTCCCACAGTCTCCGACTGCAAAGGGGCTTCCTAGTGTGTGGAAACCTTTCCTCCTTCACAGCTCCCTCCCACTGGTGCAGGTCTGTTCCCTATTCTTTTGTCTCTGTATTTTCTTTTTTATTTTGCAGTACCCAGGTACGTGGGGGAGTTTCTTGCGTTTTGGGAGGTCTGAGGTCTTCTGCCAGCGTTCAGTAGGTGTTCTGTAGGAGTTGTTTCACATGTAGATGTATTTCCGATGTATTTGTGGGGAGGAAGGTGATCTCCACGTCTTACTCTTCCGCCATCTTGAAGCTCCTCCTTCACTGTAGTTTTGATTTGCCTTTCTCTAATGATTAGTGATGTTGAGCATCCTTTCATGTGTCTGTTGGCAGTCTGTATATCTTCTTTTGAGAAATGTCTATTTAGATTTTCTGCCCGTTTTTCGATTGGGTTGTTTGTTTTTTTTGATATTAAGCTGCATGAGCTGCTTGTAAATGTTGGAGATTAATCCTTTGTCATTTGTTTCATCTGCAAATATTTTCTACCATTCTGAGGGTTGTCTTTTCATCTTTTTTATGTTTTCCTTTGCTGTGCCAAGTTTTTAAGTTTCATTAAGTCCCATTTGTTTATTTCTGCTTTTATTTCCATTTCTCTAGGAGGTGTGTCAAAAAGGATCTTGCTGTGATTTATGTCATAGCGTGTTCTGCCTATGTTTTCCTCTAAGAGTTTGATAGCATCTGGCTTTACATTTAGGTCTTTAATCCATTTTGAGGTTACTTTTGTGTATGCTGTTAGGGAGTGTTCTAATTTCATTGTTTTACATGTAGCTGTCCAGTTTTCCCAGCACCACTTATTGAAGAGGCTGTCTTTTCTCCATTGTATATCCTTGCCTCCGTTATCAATGATGAGTTTATGATATGTGTGTGGGTTTACCTCTGGGCTTTCTATCCTGTTCCATTGATCTATATTTCTGTTTCTGTGCCAGTACCATACTGTCATCATTAATGAAGCTTTGTAATATCGTCTGAAGTCAGGGAGCCTGATTCCTCCAGCTCCGTTATGCTTTCTCCAGGTTGCTTTGGCTATTTCGGGATCTTTTGGTTTGCATAAAAACTGTGAAATTACTGTTCTAGTTCTGTGAAAAGTGCCAGTGGTAGTTTTATAGGGATTGCATTGAATCAGTAGATTGTTTTGGGTAGTACAGTCATTTTAACAGTGTTGATTCTTCCAATCCAAGAACATGGTATATCTCTCCATCTTTTCGTATCATCTTTAATTTCTTTCATCAGTGTCATCATTTTCTGCATATGGGGCTTTTTCTCCTTAGGTAGGTTTATTCCTAGATAGTTTATTCTTTTGGTTGCAATGGTAAATGGGATTGTTTTCTTTATTTCACTTTCAGATTTTTCATGATTAGTGTATAGGAATGCAAGACATTTCTGCACATTAATTTTGTATAATCCTACTTTAACAAATTCATTGATTAGCTCTAGCAGTTTTCTGGTAGCATCTTTAGGATTCTCTATGTATAGTATCATGTCTTCTGCAAGCAGTGACAGCGTTACTTGTTCTTTTCCAATTTGGATTCCTTTTATTTTTTTCTTCTTTGATCACTGTGGCTAAAACTTCCAAAACTATGTTGAATAATAGTGGTGAGAGTGGGCAACCTTGTCTTGTTCCTGATCTTAGTGGAATCGCTTTCATTTTGTCACCATTGAGGACAATGTTTGCTGTGGGTTTGTCATATATGGCCTGTATTAGGTTGAGGAAAGTTCCCTCTATGCCTACTTTCTGGAGGGTTTTTATGAAAAATGAGTGTTGAATTTTGTCGAAAGCTTTCTTTGCGTCTATTGAGGTGATCATGTGGTTTTTCTCCTTCAATTCTTTAATATGGTGTATCAGGTTGATTGATTTGCATATATTGAAGAAGTCTTGCATTCCTGGGATAAACCCCACTTGATCATAGTGTATGATCCTTTTAATGCGCTGTAGGGTGCTGTTTGTTAGTATTTTGTTGAGGATTTGTGCATCTATGTTCATCAGTGATATTGGCCTATAGTTTTCTTTCTTTGTGACACCTTTGTCTGGTTTTGGTATCACAGTGATGGTGGCCTCGCAGAATGAGTTTGGGAGTGTTCCCACTCTGCTATATTTTGGAAGAGTTTGAGAAGGATAGGTGATAGCTCTTCTCTAAATGTTTGATAGAATTCGCCTGTGAAGCCATCTGGTCCTGGGCTTTTGTCTGTTGGAAGAATTGTAATCACAGTTTCAATTTCAGTGCTAGTGATTTTTTTTTAATATTTTCTATTTCTTCCTGGTTCAGTCTCGGAAGGTTGTGCATTTCTAAGAATTTCTCCATTTCTTCCAGGCGGTTCATATTCTTGACATATAGTTGCTTGTAGTAATCTCTCATGATCCTTTGTATTTCTGCAGTGTCAGTTGTTACTTCTTCTTTTTCATTTCTAATTCTATTGATTTGAGTCTTCTCTCTTTTTCTTTGATGCGTCTGGCTAATGGTTTATCAATTTGGTTTATCTTATCAAAGAACCAGCTTTTAGTTGTCTTTGTGTTTTAACATCTTTATTAGAGTATAATTGCTTTACAATGGTGTCACTGTTTCTGCTATAGCACAAAGTGAATCAGTTATACATATACATATGTCCCCATATCTCTACCCTCGTGAATCTCCCTCCCTCCCACCCTCTCTATCCCACCCCTCTAGGTGTTCACAAAGCACCGAGCTCATCTCCCTGTGCTATGCGGCTCCTTCCCACTAGCTATGTTTTTTATGTTTGGTAGTGTATATATGTCCATGCCACTCTCTCACTTTGTCCCAGCTTACCCTTCCCCCTCCCTGTATCCTTAAGTCGATTCTCGAGTAGGTCTTCATCTTTATTCCCGTCTTTCCCCTGGTTCTTCTGACCATTTTCTTTTTCAAAGAAGCAGCTTTGGTTTTATTGATCTTTGCTGTCGTGTTCTTCATTTCTTTGCCATTTATTTGTGATGTGATTTTTATGACTTCTTTCCTTCTGCTAACTTTGCGGGGTTTTTGTTCTTCTTTCTCTAATTGCATTAGTTGTAAGTTTAGGTTGTTTATTTGAGACTTTTCTTGTTTCTTGAGGTAGGATAGTATTGTTATAAACTTCCCTCTTATGAATGCTTTTGCTTCATCCCATAGGTTTTGGGTCTTCGTGTTTTCATTGTCATTTGTTTCTAGGTATTTTTTGATTTCTGCAGTGATCTCTTGGTTATTAAGTAGTGTGTTGTTCGACCTCCATGTGTTTGTATTTCTTACAGATTTTTTCCTGTAATTGATATCTAGTCTCATAGCGTTGTTTTCGGAAAAGATACTTGATATGATTTCAATTTTCTTAAATTTACCATGGCTTGGTTTGTGACCCACGATATGGTCTATCCTGGAGGATGTTCCATGAGCACTTGAGAAGAATGTGTATTCTGTTGTTTTTGGATGGAATGTCCTATAAATATTATTTAAGTCCATCTCGTTTAACGTATCATTTAAAGCTTGTGTTTCCTCATTTATTTTCATTTTGGCTCATCTGTCCATTGGTGAAAGTGGGGTGTTAAAGTCCCCTACTATGACTGTGATACTGTCGATTTCCCCTTTTATGGCTGTTAGTATTTGCCTTATGTAGTGAGGTACTCCTATGTTGGGTGCATAAGTACTTACAATTGTTATATCTTCTTCTTGGATTGATCCCTTGAGCATTATGTAGTGTCCTTGTTTGTCTCTTGTAATAGTCTTTGTTTCAAAGTGTATTTTGTCTGATATGAGAATTGCTACTCCAGCTTGCTTTTGATTTCCATTTGCATGGGCTATCTTTTTCCATCCCCTCACTTTCAGTCTGTATGTGTCCCTAGGTATGAAGTGGGTCTCTTGTAGGCAGCATATATACGGGGCTTGTTTTTGTATCCATTCCGCCAATCTATGCCTTTTGGTTGGAGCATTTAATCCATTTACATTTAATGTAATTATCAATATGTATGTTCCTATTACCATTTTCTTAATTGCTTTGGGTCTTTTCCTTCTCTTGTGTTTCCTGCGTAGAGAAGTTCCTTTAGCATTTGTTGTAAAGCTGGTTTGGTGGTGCTGAATTCTCTTATCTTTTGCTTATCTGTAAAGGTTTTAACTTCTCCATCAAATCTGAATGAGATCCCTGCTGGGTAGAGTAATCTTGCTTGTAGGTTTTTCTCCTTCATCACTTTAAATATTTCCTGCCACTCCCTTCTGGCTTGCAGAGTTTCTGCTGAAAGGTCAGCTGTTAACCTTATGGAGGTTCCCTTATGTGTGATTTGTTGTGTTTCCCTTGCTGCTTTTAATATTTGTTCTTTGTATTTAATTTTTGATAGTTTGATTAATATGTGTCTTGGCGTGTTTCTCCTGGGATTTAACCTGTATGGGACTCTCTGTGATTCCTGCACTTGATTAGCTATTTCCTTTTCCATATTAGGGAAGTTTTCAACTATAATTTCTCAGTCCCTTTCTTTTCCTCTTTTTCTTCTGGGACCCCTATAATTCGAATGTTGGTGCATTTAATGTTGTCCTAGAAGTGTCTGAAAGTGTCCTCAATTCTTTTCATTTTTTTCCCTTTATTCTGCTCTGCAGTAGTTATTTCCACTCTTTTATCTTCCAGGTCACTTATCCGTTCTTCTGCCTCCGTTATTCTGCTATTGATCCCTTCTAGAGAATTTTTAATTTCATTTATTGTGTTGTTCATCACTGTTTGTTTGCTGTATAGTTTTTCTAGGTTCTTGTAAAAAGTTTCTTTTATGTTCTCCATTCAGTTTCCAAGATTTTGGATCATCTTTAATATCATGGTTATGAATTCTTTTTCAGGTAGACTGCCTATTTCCTGTTCATTTGATAGGTCTGGTGGGTTTTTGCCTTGCTCCCTCATCTGCTGTGTGTTTCTCTGTCTTCTCATTTTGCTTAACTTACTGTGTTTGGGGTCTCCTTATCACAGGCTGCAGGGTCGTAGCTCCCGTTGCCTTTGGTGTCTGTCCCCAGTGGCTGAGGTTGGTTGAGTGAGTTGTGTAGGCTTCCTGGTGGAGGGGACTAGTGCCTGTGTTCTGGTGCATGACACTGGATCTTGTCCTTCTGGTGTACAGGTCCACGTCTGGTGGTGTGTTTTGGGGTGTCTGTGGCCTTTCTATGATTTTAGGCAGCCTTTGTGCTAGTGGATGGGGTTGTGTTCCTGTCTTGTTACTTGTTTGGCATTGGGTGTCCAGCACTGTAGCTTGCTGGCCGTTGAATGGAGCTGAGTCTTGGCGTTGAGATGGAGATCTCTGGGAGATTTTCCCTGTTTCATATTACATGGAGTTGGTAGGTCTCTTGTGGACCAATGTCCTGAGCTTGGCTGTCCCACCTCAGTGGCACAGCGCTGATGCCTGACTGGAGCACCAAGAGCCTGTCCTCCACACGGCTCAGAATTAAAGGGAGGAAAAATAGAAAGAAAGAAGAAGAAGGTAAAATAAAATGCAATAAAATATAGTTATTAAAATAAAATATAATTACTAAGAAAAATATTATTTAAGTAATAAATTAAAAAAAGGACAGAGAGAACCCCAGGAAAAATGATAAAAGCAAAGCTATACAGACAAAATCACACACAGAAGCATACGCATACATGCTCACAAAAATAGAAAAACGGAATTATATATGTATATATCGTTGCTCCCAAAGTCCACCTCCTCAATTTGGGATGATACATTGTCTATTCAGGTATTCCACATATGCAGGGTCCATCAAGTTGATTGTGGACATTTAATCCACTGCTCCTGAGGCGGCTGGGAGAGATTTCCCTTTCTCTTCATTGTTTGCACAGCTCCCAGTTTCAGCTTTGGATTTGGAACCGCCACTGCGTGTAGGTCACCTGAGTGCGTCTGCTCTTCACTCAGACAGGACGGGGTTAAAGGAGCAGCTGACTCGCTCAGGTCGGGCGGAGGGAGGGGTACAGATGTGGGGTGAGCCTGCAGCGGCAGAGGGGCAAGCGTGACGTTGCAACAGCCCGAGGCATGCCTTGTGTTCACCTGGGGAAGTTTTCCCTAGATCATTTGACACTGGCAGTGGCAGGCTGCACAGGCTCCTGGGAGGGGAGGTGTGGGTATTGTCCTGTGCTTGCACACAGACTTCTTGGTGGCTGCAGCAGCAGCCTTAGCGTCTCATGCCCGTCTTTGAGGTCCTTGATGATAGCCGCGACTCGCGCCCATCTCTGGAGCTCTTTAAGTGGCACTCTGAATCCCTCTCCTCGTGTACCAGGAAACAAAGAGGCAAGAA
The DNA here is from genome assembly GCF_965194825.1 of Balaenoptera physalus. Classification (NCBI taxonomy): domain Eukaryota; kingdom Metazoa; phylum Chordata; class Mammalia; order Artiodactyla; family Balaenopteridae; genus Balaenoptera; species Balaenoptera physalus. The sequence goes on along the minus strand of NC_138903.1, from coordinate 52,247,366 downwards.
AAAGTCTCTTGCCTCTTTGGCAGCTCCAGATATTTTCCCAGACTCCCTCCCAGCTAGCTGTAGCGCACTAGCCCCCTTCAGGCTGTGTTCACGCAGCCAACCCCAGTCCTCTCCCTGGGATCCGAACTCGGATGCCCAGGCCTCAGCTCCAGGACCCCACCCGTCCCCGCAAGAGAGCAGACAAGCCTCTCTGTCTGGTGAGTGCTGGTCAGCACCGATCCTCTGTGCGGGAATCTCTCCGCTTTGCCCTTCGGACCCCTGTTTCTGCGCTCTCCTCTGTGGCTCCGAAGTTTCCCCCTCCGCCTCCCACAGTCTCCGACTGCAAAGGGGCTTCCTAGTGTGTGGAAACCTTTCCTCCTTCACAGCTCCCTCCCACTGGTGCAGGTCTGTTCCCTATTCTTTTGTCTCTGTATTTTCTTTTTTATTTTGCAGTACCCAGGTACGTGGGGGAGTTTCTTGCGTTTTGGGAGGTCTGAGGTCTTCTGCCAGCGTTCAGTAGGTGTTCTGTAGGAGTTGTTTCACATGTAGATGTATTTCCGATGTATTTGTGGGGAGGAAGGTGATCTCCACGTCTTACTCTTCCGCCATCTTGAAGCTCTTCCTTCACTGTAGTTTTGATTTGCCTTTCTCTAATGATTAGTGATGTTGAGCATCCTTTCATGTGTCTGTTGGCAGTCTGTATATCTTCTTTTGAGAAATGTCTATTTAGATTTTCTGCCCGTTTTTCGATTGGGTTGTTTGTTTTTTTTGATATTAAGCTGCATGAGCTGCTTGTAAATGTTGGAGATTAATCCTTTGTCATTTGTTTCATCTGCAAATATTTTCTACCATTCTGAGGGTTGTCTTTTCATCTTTTTTATGTTTTCCTTTGCTGTGCCAAGTTTTTAAGTTTCATTAAGTCCCATTTGTTTATTTCTGCTTTTATTTCCATTTCTCTAGGAGGTGTGTCAAAAAGGATCTTGCTGTGATTTATGTCATAGCGTGTTCTGCCTATGTTTTCCTCTAAGAGTTTGATAGCATCTGGCTTTACATTTAGGTCTTTAATCCATTTTGAGGTTACTTTTGTGTATGCTGTTAGGGAGTGTTCTAATTTCATTGTTTTACATGTAGCTGTCCAGTTTTCCCAGCACCACTTATTGAAGAGGCTGTCTTTTCTCCATTGTATATCCTTGCCTCCGTTATCAATGATGAGTTTATGATATGTGTGTGGGTTTACCTCTGGGCTTTCTATCCTGTTCCATTGATCTATATTTCTGTTTCTGTGCCAGTACCATACTGTCATCATTAATGAAGCTTTGTAATATCGTCTGAAGTCAGGGAGCCTGATTCCTCCAGCTCCGTTATGCTTTCTCCAGGTTGCTTTGGCTATTTCGGGATCTTTTGCTTTGCATAAAAACTGTGAAATTACTGTTCTAGTTCTGTGAAAAGTGCCAGTGGTAGTTTTATAGGGATTGCATTGAATCAGTAGATTGTTTTGGGTAGTACAGTCATTTTAACAGTGTTGATTCTTCCAATCCAAGAACATGGTATATCTCTCCATCTTTTCGTATCATCTTTAATTTCTTTCATCAGTGTCATCATTTTCTGCATATGGGGCTTTTTCTCCTTAGGTAGGTTTATTCCTAGATAGTTTATTCTTTTGGTTGCAATGGTAAATGGGATTGTTTTCTTTATTTCACTTTCAGATTTTTCATGATTAGTGTATAGGAATGCAAGACATTTCTGCACATTAATTTTGTATAATCCTACTTTAACAAATTCATTGATTAGCTCTAGCAGTTTTCTGGTAGCATCTTTAGGATTCTCTATGTATAGTATCATGTCTTCTGCAAGCAGTGACAGCGTTACTTGTTCTTTTCCAATTTGGATTCCTTTTATTTTTTTCTTCTTTGATCACTGTGGCTAAAACTTCCAAAACTATGTTGAATAATAGTGGTGAGAGTGGGCAACCTTGTCTTGTTCCTGATCTTAGTGGAATCGCTTTCATTTTGTCACCATTGAGGACAATGTTTGCTGTGGGTTTGTCATATATGGCCTGTATTAGGTTGAGGAAAGTTCCCTCTATGCCTACTTTCTGGAGGGTTTTTATGAAAAATGAGTGTTGAATTTTGTCGAAAGCTTTCTTTGCGTCTATTGAGGTGATCATGTGGTTTTTCTCCTTCAATTCTTTAATATGGTGTATCAGGTTGATTGATTTGCATATATTGAAGAAGTCTTGCATTCCTGGGATAAACCCCACTTGATCATAGTGTATGATCCTTTTAATGCGCTGTAGGGTGCTGTTTGTTAGTATTTTGTTGAGGATTTGTGCATCTATGTTCATCAGTGATATTGGCCTATAGTTTTCTTTCTTTGTGACACCTTTGTCTGGTTTTGGTATCACAGTGATGGTGGCCTCGCAGAATGAGTTTGGGAGTGTTCCCACTCTGCTATATTTTGGAAGAGTTTGAGAAGGATAGGTGATAGCTCTTCTCTAAATGTTTGATAGAATTCGCCTGTGAAGCCATCTGGTCCTGGGCTTTTGTCTGTTGGAAGAATTGTAATCACAGTTTCAATTTCAGTGCTAGTGATTTTTTTTTAATATTTTCTATTTCTTCCTGGTTCAGTCTCGGAAGGTTGTGCATTTCTAAGAATTTCTCCATTTCTTCCAGGCGGTTCATATTCTTGACATATAGTTGCTTGTAGTAATCTCTCATGATCCTTTGTATTTCTGCAGTGTCAGTTGTTACTTCTTCTTTTTCATTTCTAATTCTATTGATTTGAGTCTTCTCTCTTTTTCTTTGATGCGTCTGGCTAATGGTTTATCAATTTGGTTTATCTTATCAAAGAACCAGCTTTTAGTTGTCTTTGTGTTTTAACATCTTTATTAGAGTATAATTGCTTTACAATGGTGTCACTGTTTCTGCTATAGCACAAAGTGAATCAGTTATACATATACATATGTCCCCATATCTCTACCCTCGTGAATCTCCCTCCCTCCCACCCTCTCTATCCCACCCCTCTAGGTGTTCACAAAGCACCGAGCTCATCTCCCTGTGCTATGCGGCTCCTTCCCACTAGCTATGTTTTTTATGTTTGGTAGTGTATATATGTCCATGCCACTCTCTCACTTTGTCCCAGCTTACCCTTCCCCCTCCCTGTATCCTTAAGTCGATTCTCGAGTAGGTCTTCATCTTTATTCCCGTCTTTCCCCTGGTTCTTCTGACCATTTTCTTTTTCAAAGAAGCAGCTTTGGTTTTATTGATCTTTGCTGTCGTGTTCTTCATTTCTTTGCCATTTATTTGTGATGTGATTTTTATGACTTCTTTCCTTCTGCTAACTTTGCGGGGTTTTTGTTCTTCTTTCTCTAATTGCATTAGTTGTAAGTTTAGGTTGTTTATTTGAGACTTTTCTTGTTTCTTGAGGTAGGATAGTATTGTTATAAACTTCCCTCTTATGAATGCTTTTGCTTCATCCCATAGGTTTTGGGTCTTCGTGTTTTCATTGTCATTTGTTTCTAGGTATTTTTTGATTTCTGCAGTGATCTCTTGGTTATTAAGTAGTGTGTTGTTCGACCTCCATGTGTTTGTATTTCTTACAGATTTTTTCCTGTAATTGATATCTAGTCTCATAGCGTTGTTTTCGGAAAAGATACTTGATATGATTTCAATTTTCTTAAATTTACCATGGCTTGGTTTGTGACCCACGATATGGTCTATCCTGGAGGATGTTCCATGAGCACTTGAGAAGAATGTGTATTCTGTTGTTTTTGGATGGAATGTCCTATAAATATTATTTAAGTCCATCTCGTTTAACGTATCATTTAAAGCTTGTGTTTCCTCATTTATTTTCATTTTGGCTCATCTGTCCATTGGTGAAAGTGGGGTGTTAAAGTCCCCTACTATGACTGTGATACTGTCGATTTCCCCTTTTATGGCTGTTAGTATTTGCCTTATGTAGTGAGGTACTCCTATGTTGGGTGCATAAGTACTTACAATTGTTATATCTTCTTCTTGGATTGATCCCTTGAGCATTATGTAGTGTCCTTGTTTGTCTCTTGTAATAGTCTTTGTTTCAAAGTGTATTTTGTCTGATATGAGAATTGCTACTCCAGCTTGCTTTTGATTTCCATTTGCATGGGCTATCTTTTTCCATCCCCTCACTTTCAGTCTGTATGTGTCCCTAGGTATGAAGTGGGTCTCTTGTAGGCAGCATATATACGGGGCTTGTTTTTGTATCCATTCCGCCAATCTATGCCTTTTGGTTGGAGCATTTAATCCATTTACATTTAATGTAATTATCAATATGTATGTTCCTATTACCATTTTCTTAATTGCTTTGGGTCTTTTCCTTCTCTTGTGTTTCCTGCGTAGAGAAGTTCCTTTAGCATTTGTTGTAAAGCTGGTTTGGTGGTGCTGAATTCTCTTATCTTTTGCTTATCTGTAAAGGTTTTAACTTCTCCATCAAATCTGAATGAGATCCCTGCTGGGTAGAGTAATCTTGCTTGTAGGTTTTTCTCCTTCATCACTTTAAATATTTCCTGCCACTCCCTTCTGGCTTGCAGAGTTTCTGCTGAAAGGTCAGCTGTTAACCTTATGGAGGTTCCCTTATGTGTGATTTGTTGTGTTTCCCTTGCTGCTTTTAATATTTGTTCTTTGTATTTAATTTTTGATAGTTTGATTAATATGTGTCTTGGCGTGTTTCTCCTGGGATTTAACCTGTATGGGACTCTCTGTGATTCCTGCACTTGATTAGCTATTTCCTTTTCCATATTAGGGAAGTTTTGAACTATAATTTCTCAGTCCCTTTCTTTTCCTCTTTTTCTTCTGGGACCCCTATAATTCGAATGTTGGTGCATTTAATGTTGTCCTAGAAGTGACTGAAAGTGTCCTCAATTCTTTTCATTTTTTTCCCTTTATTCTGCTCTGCAGTAGTTATTTCCACTCTTTTATCTTCCAGGTCACTTATCCGTTCTTCTGCCTCCGTTATTCTGCTATTGATCCCTTCTAGAGAATTTTTAATTTCATTTATTGTGTTGTTCATCACTGTTTGTTTGCTGTATAGTTTTTCTAGGTTCTTGTAAAAAGTTTCTTTTATGTTCTCCATTCAGTTTCCAAGATTTTGGATCATCTTTAATATCATGGTTATGAATTCTTTTTCAGGTAGACTGCCTATTTCCTGTTCATTTGATAGGTCTGGTGGGTTTTTGCCTTGCTCCCTCATCTGCTGTGTGTTTGTCTGTCTTCTCATTTTGCTTAACTTACTGTGTTTGGGGTCTCCTTATCACAGGCTGCAGGGTCGTAGCTCCCGTTGCCTTTGGTGTCTGTCCCCAGTGGCTGAGGTTGGTTGAGTGAGTTGTGTAGGCTTCCTGGTGGAGGGGACTAGTGCCTGTGTTCTGGTGCATGACACTGGATCTTGTCCTTCTGGTGTACAGGTCCACGTCTGGTGGTGTGTTTTGGGGTGTCTGTGGCCTTTCTATGATTTTAGGCAGCCTTTGTGCTAGTGGATGGGGTTGTGTTCCTGTCTTGTTACTTGTTTGGCATTGGGTGTCCAGCACTGTAGCTTGCTGGCCGTTGAATGGAGCTGAGTCTTGGCGTTGAGATGGAGATCTCTGGGAGATTTTCCCTGTTTCATATTACATGGAGTTGGTAGGTCTCTTGTGGACCAATGTCCTGAGCTTGGCTGTCCCACCTCAGTGGCACAGCGCTGATGCCTGACTGGAGCACCAAGAGCCTGTCCTCCACACGGCTCAGAATTAAAGGGAGGAAAAATAGAAAGAAAGAAGAAGAAGGTAAAATAAAATGCAATAAAATATAGTTATTAAAATAAAATATAATTACTAAGAAAAATATTATTTAAGTAATAAATTAAAAAAAGGACAGAGAGAACCCCAGGAAAAATGATAAAAGCAAAGCTATACAGACAAAATCACACACAGAAGCATACGCATACATGCTCACAAAAATAGAAAAACGGAATTATATATGTATATATCGTTGCTCCCAAAGTCCACCTCCTCAATTTGGGATGATACATTGTCTATTCAGGTATTCCACATATGCAGGGTCCATCAAGTTGATTGTGGACATTTAATCCACTGCTCCTGAGGCGGCTGGGAGAGATTTCCCTTTCTCTTCATTGTTTGCACAGCTCCCAGTTTCAGCTTTGGATTTGGAACCGCCACTGCGTGTAGGTCACCTGAGTGCGTCTGCTCTTCACTCAGACAGGACGGGGTTAAAGGAGCAGCTGACTCGCTCAGGTCGGGCGGAGGGAGGGGTACAGATGTGGGGTGAGCCTGCAGCGGCAGAGGGGCAAGCGTGACGTTGCAACAGCCCGAGGCATGCCTTGTGTTCACCTGGGGAAGTTTTCCCTAGATCATTTGACACTGGCAGTGGCAGGCTGCACAGGCTCCTGGGAGGGGAGGTGTGGGTATTGTCCTGTGCTTGCACACAGACTTCTTGGTGGCTGCAGCAGCAGCCTTAGCGTCTCATGCCCGTCTTTGAGGTCCTTGATGATAGCCGCGACTCGCGCCCATCTCTGGAGCTCTTTAAGTGGCACTCTGAATCCCTCTCCTCGTGTACCAGGAAACAAAGAGGCAAGAAAAAGTCTCTTGCCTCTTTGGCAGCTCCAGATATTTTCCCAGACTCCCTCCCAGCTAGCTGTAGCGCACTAGCCCCCTTCAGGCTGTGTTCACGCAGCCAACCCCAGTCCTCTCCCTGGGATCCGAACTCGGATGCCCAGGCCTCAGCTCCAGGACCCCACCCGTCCCCGCAAGAGAGCAGACAAGCCTCTCTGTCTGGTGAGTGCTGGTCAGCACCGATCCTCTGTGCGGGAATCTCTCCGCTTTGCCCTTCGGACCCCTGTTTCTGCGCTCTCCTCTGTGGCTCCGAAGTTTCCCCCTCCGCCTCCCACAGTCTCCGACTGCAAAGGGGCTTCCTAGTGTGTGGAAACCTTTCCTCCTTCACAGCTCCCTCCCACTGGTGCAGGTCTGTTCCCTATTCTTTTGTCTCTGTATTTTCTTTTTTATTTTGCAGTACCCAGGTACGTGGGGGAGTTTCTTGCGTTTTGGGAGGTCTGAGGTCTTCTGCCAGCGTTCAGTAGGTGTTCTGTAGGAGTTGTTTCACATGTAGATGTATTTCCGATGTATTTGTGGGGAGGAAGGTGATCTCCACGTCTTACTCTTCCGCCATCTTGAAGCTCCTCCTTCACTGTAGTTTTGATTTGCCTTTCTCTAATGATTAGTGATGTTGAGCATCCTTTCATGTGTCTGTTGGCAGTCTGTATATCTTCTTTTGAGAAATGTCTATTTAGATTTTCTGCCCGTTTTTCGATTGGGTTGTTTGTTTTTTTTGATATTAAGCTGCATGAGCTGCTTGTAAATGTTGGAGATTAATCCTTTGTCATTTGTTTCATCTGCAAATATTTTCTACCATTCTGAGGGTTGTCTTTTCATCTTTTTTATGTTTTCCTTTGCTGTGCCAAGTTTTTAAGTTTCATTAAGTCCCATTTGTTTATTTCTGCTTTTATTTCCATTTCTCTAGGAGGTGTGTCAAAAAGGATCTTGCTGTGATTTATGTCATAGCGTGTTCTGCCTATGTTTTCCTCTAAGAGTTTGATAGCATCTGGCTTTACATTTAGGTCTTTAATCCATTTTGAGGTTACTTTTGTGTATGCTGTTAGGGAGTGTTCTAATTTCATTGTTTTACATGTAGCTGTCCAGTTTTCCCAGCACCACTTATTGAAGAGGCTGTCTTTTCTCCATTGTATATCCTTGCCTCCGTTATCAATGATGAGTTTATGATATGTGTGTGGGTTTACCTCTGGGCTTTCTATCCTGTTCCATTGATCTATATTTCTGTTTCTGTGCCAGTACCATACTGTCATCATTAATGAAGCTTTGTAATATCGTCTGAAGTCAGGGAGCCTGATTCCTCCAGCTCCGTTATGCTTTCTCCAGGTTGCTTTGGCTATTTCGGGATCTTTTGGTTTGCATAAAAACTGTGAAATTACTGTTCTAGTTCTGTGAAAAGTGCCAGTGGTAGTTTTATAGGGATTGCATTGAATCAGTAGATTGTTTTGGGTAGTACAGTCATTTTAACAGTGTTGATTCTTCCAATCCAAGAACATGGTATATCTCTCCATCTTTTCGTATCATCTTTAATTTCTTTCATCAGTGTCATCATTTTCTGCATATGGGGCTTTTTCTCCTTAGGTAGGTTTATTCCTAGATAGTTTATTCTTTTGGTTGCAATGGTAAATGGGATTGTTTTCTTTATTTCACTTTCAGATTTTTCATGATTAGTGTATAGGAATGCAAGACATTTCTGCACATTAATTTTGTATAATCCTACTTTAACAAATTCATTGATTAGCTCTAGCAGTTTTCTGGTAGCATCTTTAGGATTCTCTATGTATAGTATCATGCCTTCTGCAAGCAGTGACAGCGTTACTTGTTCTTTTCCAATTTGGATTCCTTTTATTTTTTTTCTTCTCTGATCACTGTGGCTAAAACTTCCAAAACTATGTTGAATAATAGTGGTGAGAGTGGGCAACCTTGTCTTGTTCCTGATCTTAGTGGAAACGGTTTCATTTTGTCACCATTAAGGACAATGTTTGCTGTGGGTTTGTCATATATGGCCTGTATTAGGTTGAGGAAAGTTCCCTCTATGCCTACTTTCTGGAAGGTTTTTATGAAAAATGAGTGTTGAATTTTGTCGAAAGCTTTCTTTGCGTCTATTGAGATGATCATATGGTTTTTCTCCTTCAATTCTTTAATATGGTGTATCAGGTTGATTGATTTGCATATATTGAAGAAGTCTTGCATTCCTGCGATAAACCCCACTTGATCATAGTGTATGATCCTTTTAATGCGCTGTAGGGTTCTGTTTGTTAGTATTTTGTTGAGGATTTGTGCATCTATGTTCATCAGTGATATTGGCCTATAGTTTTCTTTCTTTGTGACACCTTTTTCTGGTTTTGGTATCACAGTGATGGTGGCCTCGTAGAATGAGTTTGGGAGTGTTCCCACTCTGCTATATTTTGGAAGAGTTTGAGAAGGATAGGTGATAGCTCTTCTCTAAATGTTTGATAGAATTCGCCTGTGAAGCCATCTGGTCCTGGGCTTTTGTCTGTTGGAAGAATGGTAATCACAGTTTCAATTTCAGTGCTAGTGATTGTTTTTTTTAATATTTTCTATTTCTTCCTGGTTCAGTCTCGGAAGGTTGTGCATTTCTGAGAATTTCTCCATTTCTTCCAGGCGGTTCATTTTCTTGGCATATAGTTGCTTGTAGTAATCTCTCATGATCCTTTGTATTTCTGCAGTGTCAGTGGTTACTTCTTCTTTTTCATTTCTAATTCTATTGATTTGAGTCTTCTCTCTTTTTCTCTGATGCGTCTGGCTAATGGTTTATCAATTTGGTTTATCTTATCAAAGAACCAGCTTTTAGTTGTCCTTGTGTTTTAACATCTTTATTAGAGTATAATTGCTTTACAATGGTGTCACTGTTTCTCCTATAGCACAAAGTGAATCAGTTATACATATACATATGTCCCCGTATCTCTACCCTCGTGAATCTCCCTCCCTCCCACCCTCTCTATCCCACCCCTCTAGGTGTTCACAAAGCACCGAGCTCATCTCCCTGTGCTATGCGGCTCCTTCCCACTAGCTATGTTTTTTATGTTTGGTAGTGTATATATGTCCATGCCACTCTCTCACTTTGTCCCAGCTTACCCTTCCCCCTCCCTGTATCCTTAAGTCGATTCTCGAGTAGGTCTTCATCTTTATTCCCGTCTTTCCCCTGGTTCTTCTGACCATTTTCTTTTTCAAAGAAGCAGCTTTTGGTTTTATTGATCTTTGCTGTCGTGTTCTTCATTTCTTTGCCATTTATTTGTGATGTGATTTTTATGACTTCTTTCCTTCTGCTAACTTTGCGGGGTTTTTGTTCTTCTTTCTCTAATTGCATTAGTTGTAAGTTTAGGTTGTTTATTTGAGACGTTTCTTCTTTCTTAAGGTAGGATAGTATTGTTATAGACTTCCCTCTTAGAACTGCTTTTGCTGCATCCCATAGGTTTTGGGTCTTCGTGTTTTCATTGTCATTTGTTTCTAGGTATTTTTTGATTTCTGCAGTGATCTCTTGGTTATTAAGTAGTGTGTTGTTCGACCTCCATGTGTTTGTATTTCTTACAGATTTTTTCCTGTAATTGATATCTAGTCTCATAGCGTTGTTTTCGGAAAAGATACTTGATATGATTTCAATTTTCTTAAATTTACCATGGCTTGGTTTGTGACCCATGATATGGTCTATCCTGGAGGATGTTCCATGAGCACTTGAGAAGAATGTGTATTTTGTTGTTTTTGGATGGAATGTCCTATAAATATTATTTAAGTCCATCTCGTTTAACGTATCATTTAAAGCTTGTGTTTCCTCATTTATTTTCATTTTGGCTCATCTGTCCATTGTTGAAAGTGGGGTGTTAAAGTCCCCTACTATGACTGTGATACTGTCGATTTCCCCTTTTATGGCTGTTAGTATTTGCCTTATGTAGTGAGGTACTCCTATGTTGGGTGCATAAGTACTTACAATTGTTATATCTTCTTCTTGGATTGATCCCTTGAGCATTATGTAGTGTCCTTCTTTGTCTCTTGTAATAGTCTTTGTTTCAAAGTGTATTTTGTCTGATATGAGAATTGCTACTCCAGCTTGCTTTTGATTTCCATTTGCATGGGCTATCTTTTTCCATCCCCTCACTTTCAGTCTGTATGTGTCCCTAGGTATGAAGTGGGTCTCTTGTAGGCAGCATATATACGGGGCTTGTTTTTGTATCCATTCCGCCAATCTATGCCTTTTGGTTGGAGCATTTAATCCATTTACATTTAATGTAATTATCAATATGTATGTTCCTATTACCATTTTCTTAATTGCTTTGGGTCTTTTCCTTCTCTTGTGTTTCCTGTGTAGAGAAGTTCCTTTAGCATTTGTTGTAAAGCTGGTTTGGTGGTGCTGAATTCTCTTAGCTTTTGCTTATCTGTAAAGGTTTTAACTTTTCCATCAAATCTGAATGAGATCCCTGCTGGGTAGAGTAATCTTGCTTGTAGGTTTTTCTCCTTCATCACTTTAAATATTTCCTGCCACTCCCTTCTGGCTTGCAGAGTTTCTGCTGAAAGGTCAGCTGTTAACCTTATGGAGGTTCCCTTACGTGTGGTTTGTTGTGTTTCCCTTGCTGCTTTTAATATTTGTTCTTTGTATTTAATTTTGATAGTTTGATTAATATGTGTCTTGGCGTGTTTCTCCTGGGACTTAACCTGTATGGGACTCTCTGTGATTCCTGCACTTGATTAGCTATTTTCTTTTCCATATTAGGGAATTTTCAACTATAATTTCTCAGTCCCTTTCTTTTCCTCTTTTTCTTCTGGGACCCATATAATTCGGATGTTGGTGCGTTTAATGTTGTCCTAGAAGTGTCTGAAAGTGTCCTCAATTCGTTTCATTTTTTTCCCTTTATTCTGCTCTGCAGTAGTTATTTCCACTCTTTCATCTTCCAGGTCACTTATCCGTTCTTCTGCCTCCGTTATTCTGCTATTGATCCCTTGTAGAGAATTTTTAATTTCCTTTATTGTGTTGTTCATCACTGTTTGTTTGCTGTATAGTTTTTCTAGGTTCTTGTAAAAAGTTTGCTTTATGTTCTCCATTCAGTTTCCAAGATTTTGGATCATCTTTAATATCATGGTTATGAATTCTTTTTCAGGTAGACTGCCTATTTCCTGTTCATTTGATAGGTCTGGTGGGTTTTTGCCTTGCTCCCTCATCTGCTGTGTGTTTCTCTGTCTTCTCATTTTGCTTAACTTACTGTGTTTGGGGTCTCCTTATCACAGGCTGCAGGGTCGTAGCTCCCGTTGCCTTTGGTGTGTGTCCCCAGTGGCTGAGGTTGGTTGAGTGAGTTGTGTAGGCTTCCTGGTGGAGGGGACTAGTGCCTGTGTTCTGGTGCATGACACTGGATCTTGTCCTTCTGGTGTACAGGTCCACGTCTGGTGGTGTGTTTTGGGGTGTCTGTGGCCTTTCTCTGACTTTAGGCAGCCTTTGTGCTAGTGGATGGGGTTGTGTTCCTGTCTTGTTACTTGTTTGGCATTGGGTGTCCAGCACTGTAGCTTGCTGGCCGTTGAATGGAGCTGAGTCTTGGCGTTGAGATGGAGATCTCTGGGAGATTTTCACTGTTTCATATTACATGGAGTTGGTAGGTCTCTTGGGGACCAATGTCCTGAGCTTGGCTGTCCCACCTCAGTGTCACAGCGCTGATGCCTGACTGGAGCACCAAGAGCCTGTCCTCCACACGGCTCAGAATTAAAGGGAGGAAAAATAGAAAGAATGAAGAAGAAGGTAAAATAAAATGCAATAAAATATAGTTATTAAAATAAAATATAATTACTAAGAAAAATATTATTTAAGTAATAAATTAAAAAAAGGACAGCGAGAACCCCAGGAAAAATGATAAAAGCAAAGCTATACAGACAAAATCACACACAGAAGCATACGCATACATGCTCACAAAAATAGAAAAACGGAATTATATATGTATATATCGTTGCTCCCAAAGTCCACCTCCTCAATTTGGGATGATACATTGTCTATTCAGGTATTCCACATATGCAGGGTACATCAAGTTGATTGTGGACATTTAATCCACTGCTCCTGAGGCGGCTGGGAGAGATTTCCCTTTCTCTTCATTGTTTGCACAGCTCCCAGTTTCAGCTTTGGATTTGGAACCGCCACTGCGTGTAGGTCACCTGAGTGCGTCTGCTCTTCACTCAGACAGGACGGGGTTAAAGGAGCAGCTGACTCGAGAGCTCTGGCTCGCTCAGGTCGGGCGGAGGGAGGGGTACAGATGTGGGGTGAGCCTGCAGTGGCAGAGGGGCAAGCGTGACGTTGCAACAGCCCGAGGCATGCCTTGTGTTCACCTGGGGAAGTTTTCCCTAGATCATTTGACACTGGCAGTGGCAGGCTGCACAGGCTCCTGGGAGGGGAGGTGTGGGTATTGTCCTGTGCTTGCACACAGACTTCTTGGTGGCTGCAGCAGCAGCCTTAGCGTCTCATGCCCGTCTTTGAGGTCCTTGATGATAGCCGCGACTCGCGCCCATCTCTGGAGCTCTTTAAGTGGCACTCTGAATCTCTCTCCTCGTGTACCAGGAAACAAAGAGGCAAGAAAAAGTCTCTTGCCTCTTTGGCAGCTCCAGATATTTTCCCAGACTCCCTCCCAGCTAGCTGTAGCGCACTAGCCCCCTTCAGGCTGTGTTCACGCAGCCAACCCCAGTCCTCTCCCTGGGATCCGAACTCGGATGCCCAAGCCTCAGCTCCAGGACCCCACCCGTCCCAGCAAGAGAGCAGACACGCCTCTCTGTCTGGTGAGTGCTGGTCAGCACCGATCCTCTGTGCGGGAATCTCTCCGCTTTGCCCTTCGCACCCCTGTTTCTGCGCTCTCCTCTGTGGCTCCGAAGTTTCCCCCTCCGCCACCCACAGTCTCCGACTGCAAAGGGGCTTCCTAGTGTGTGGAAACCTTTCCTCCTTCACAGCTCCCTCCCACTGGTGCAGGTCTGTTCCCTATTCTTTTGTCTCTGTATTTTCTTTTTTATTTTGCAGTACCCAGGTACGTGGGGGAGTTTCTTGCGTTTTGGGAGGTCTGAGGTCTTCTGCCAGCGTTCAGTAGGTGTTCTGTAGGAGTTGTTTCACATGTAGATGTATTTCCGATGTATTTGTGGGGAGGAAGGTGATCTCCACGTCTTACTCTTCCGCCATCTTGAAGCTCCTCCTTCATTGTAGTTTTGATTTGCCTTTCTCTAATGATTAGTGATGTTGAGCATCCTTTCATGTGTCTGTTGGCAGTCTGTATATCTTCTTTTGAGAAATGTCTATTTAGATTTTCTGCCCGTTTTTCGATTGGGTTGTTTGTTTTTTTTGATATTAAGCTGCATGAGCTGCTTGTAAATGTTGGAGATTAATCCTTTGTCATTTGTTTCATCTGCAAATATTTTCTACCATTCTGAGGGTTGTCTTTTCATCTTTTTTATGTTTTCCTTTGCTGTGCCAAGTTTTTAAGTTTCATTAAGTCCCATTTGTTTATTTCTGCTTTTATTTCCATTTCTCTAGGAGGTGTGTCAAAAAGGATCTTGCTGTGATTTATGTCATAGCGTGTTCTGCCTATGTTTTCCTCTAAGAGTTTGATAGCATCTGGCTTTACATTTAGGTCTTTAATCCATTTTGAGGTTACTTTTGTGTATGCTGTTAGGGAGTGTTCTAATTTCATTGTTTTACATGTAGCTGTCCAGTTTTCCCAGCACCACTTATTGAAGAGGCTGTCTTTTCTCCATTGTATATCCTTGCCTCCGTTATCAATGATGAGTTTATGATATGTGTGTGGGTTTACCTCTGGGCTTTCTATCCTGTTCCATTGATCTATATTTCTGTTTCTGTGCCAGTACCATACTGTCATCATTAATGAAGCTTTGTAATATCGTCTGAAGTCAGGGAGCCTGATTCCTCCAGCTCCGTTATGCTTTCTCCAGGTTGCTTTGGCTATTTCGGGATCTTTTGGTTTGCATAAAAACTGTGAAATTACTGTTCTAGTTCTGTGAAAAGTGCCAGTGGTAGTTTTATAGGGATTGCATTGAATCAGTAGATTGTTTTGGGTAGTACAGTCATTTTAACAGTGTTGATTCTTCCAATCCAAGAACATGGTATATCTCTCCATCTTTTCGTATCATCTTTAATTTCTTTCATCAGTGTCATCATTTTCTGCATATGGGGCTTTTTCTCCTTAGGTAGGTTTATTCCTAGATAGTTTATTCTTTTGGTTGCAATGGTAAATGGGAGTGTTTTCTTTATTTCACTTTCAGATTTTTCATGATTAGTGTATAGGAATGCAAGACATTTATGCGCATTAATTTTGTTTCCTCCTACTTTAACAAATTCATTGATTAGCTCTAGCAGTTTTCTGGTAGCATCTTTAGGATTCTCTATGTATAGTATCATGCCTTCTGCAAGCAGTGACAGCGTTACTTGTTCTTTTCCAATTTGGATTCCTTTTATTTTTTTTCTTCTCTGATCACTGTGGCTAAAACTTCCAAAACTATGTTGAATAATAGTGGTGAGAGTGGGCAACCTTGTCTTGTTCCTGATCTTAGTGGAAACGGTTTCATTTTGTCACCATTGAGGACAATGTTTGCTGTGGGTTTGTCATATATGGCCTGTATTAGGTTGAGGAAAGTTCCCTCTATGCCTACTTTCTGGAGGGTTTTTATGAAAAATGAGTGTTGAATTTTGTCGAAAGCTTTCTTTGCGTCTATTGAGATGATCATATGGTTTTTCTCCTTCAATTCTTTAATATGGTATATCAGGTTGATTGATTTGCATATATTGAAGAAGTCTTGCATTCCTGCGATAAACCCCACTTGATCATAGTGTATGATCCTTTTAATGCGCTGTAGGGTTCTGTTTGTTAGTATTTTGTTGAGGATTTGTGCATCTATGTTCATCAGTGATATTGGCCTATAGTTTTCTTTCTTTGTGACACCTTTGTCTGGTTTTGGTATCACAGTGATGGTGGCCTCGTAGAATGAGTTTGGGAGTGTTCCCACTCTGCTATATTTTGGAAGAGTTTGAGAAGGATAGGTGATAGCTCTTCTCTAAATGTTTGATAGAATTCGCCTATGAAGCCATCTGGTCCTGGGCTTTTGTCTGTTGGAAGAATTGTAATCACAGTTTCAATTTCAGTGCTAGTGATTGTTTTTTTTTAATATTTTCTATTTCTTCCTGGTTCAGTCTCGGAAGGTTGTGCATTTCTGAGAATTTCTCCATTTCTTCCAGGCGGTTCATTTTCTTGGCATATAGTTGCTTGTAGTAATCTCTCATGATCCTTTGTATTTCTGCAGTGTCAGTTGTTACTTCTTCTTTTTCATTTCTAATTCTATTGATTTGAGTCTTCTCTCTTTTTCTTTGATGCGTCTGGCTAATGGTTTATCAATTTGGTTTATCTTATCAAAGAACCAGCTTTTAGTTGTCTTTGTGTTTTAACATCTTTATTAGAGTATAATTGCTTTACAATGGTGTCACTGTTTCTGCTATAGCACAAAGTGAATCAGTTATACATATACATATGTCCCCGTATCTCTACCCTCGTGAATCTCCCTCCCTCCCACCCTCTCTATCCCACCCCTCTAGGTGTTCACAAAGCACCGAGCTCATCTCCCTGTGCTATGCGGCTCCTTCCCACTAGCTATGTTTTTTATGTTTGGTAGTGTATATATGTCCATGCCACTCTCTCACTTTGTCCCAGCTTACCCTTCCCCCTCCCTGTATCCTTAAGTCGATTCTCGAGTAGGTCGTCATCTTTATTCCCGTCTTTCCCTTGGTTCTTCTGACCATTTTCTTTTTCAAAGAAGCAGCTTTTGGTTTTATTGATCTTTGCTGTCGTGTTCTTCATTTCTTTGCCATTTATTTGTGATGTGATTTTTATGACTTCTTTCCTTCTGCTAACGTGGCGGGGTTTTTGTTCTTCTTTCTCTAATTGCATTAGTTGTAAGTTTAGGTTGTTTATTTGAGACGTTTCTTCTTTCTTAAGGTAGGATAGTATTGTTATAAACTTCCCTCTTAGGACTGCTTTTGCTTCATCCCATAGGTTTTGGGTCTTCGTGTTTTCATTGTCATTTGTTTCTAGGTATTTTTTGATTTCTGCAGTGATCTCTTGGTTATTAAGTAGTGTGTTGTTCGACCTCCATGTGTTTGTATTTCTTACAGATTTTTTCCTGTAATTGATATCTAGTCTCATAGCGTTGTTTTCGGAAAAGATACTTGATATGATTTCAATTTTCTTAAATTTACCATGGCTTGGTTTGTGACCCATGATATGGTCTATCCTGGAGGATGTTCCATGAGCACTTGAGAAGAATGTGTATTCTGTTGTTTTTGGATGGAATGTCCTATAAATATTATTTAAGTCCATCTCGTTTAACGTATCATATAAAGCTTGTGTTTCCTCATTTATTTTCATTTTGGCTCATCTGTCCATTGGTGAAAGTGGGGTGTTAAAGTCCCCTACTATGACTGTGATACTGTCGATTTCCCCTTTTATGGCTGTTAGTATTTGCCTTATGTAGTGAGGTACTCCTATGTTGGGTGCATAAGTACTTACAATTGTTATATCTTCTTCTTGGATTGATCCCTTGAGCATTATGTAGTGTCCTTGTTTGTCTCTTGTAATAGTCTTTGTTTCAAAGTGTATTTTGTCTGATATGAGAATTGCTACTCCAGCTTGCTTTTGATTTCCATTTGCATGGGCTATCTTTTTCCATCCCCTCACTTTCAGTCTGTATGTGTCCCTAGGTATGAAGTGGGTCTCTTGTAGGCAGCATATATACGGGGCTTGTTTTTGTATCCATTCCGCCAATCTATGCCTTTTGGTTGGAGCATTTAATCCATTTACATTTAATGTAATTATCAATATGTATGTTCCTATTACCATTTTCTTAATTGCTTTGGGTCTTTTCCTTCTCTTGTGTTTCCTGCGTAGAGAAGTTCCTTTAGCATTTGTTGTAAAGCTGGTTTGGTGGTGCTGAATTCTCTTAGCTTTTGCTTATCTGTAAAGGTTTTAACTTCTCCATCAAATCTGAATGAGATCCCTGCTGGGTAGAGTAATCTTGCTTGTAGGTTTTTCTCCTTCATCACTTTAAATATTTCCTGCCACTCCCTTCTGGCTTGCAGAGTTTCTGCTGAAAGGTCAGCTGTTAACCTTATGGAGGTTCCCTTATGTGTGATTTGTTGTGTTTCCCTTGCTGCTTTTAATATTTGTTCTTTGTATTTAATTTTTGATAGTTTGATTAATATGTGTCTTGGCGTGTTTCTCCTGGGATTTAACCTGTATGGGACTCTCTGTGATTCCTGCACTTGATTAGCTATTTCCTTTTCCATATTAGGGAAGTTTTCAACTATAATTTCTCAGTCCCTTTCTTTTCCTCTTTTTCTTCTGGGACCCCTATAATTCGAATGTTGGTGCATTTAATGTTGTCCTAGAAGTGACTGAAAGTGTCCTCAATTCTTTTCATTTTTTTCCCTTTATTCTGCTCTGCAGTAGTTATTTCCACTCTTTTATCTTCCAGGTCACTTATCCGTTCTTCTGCCTCCGTTATTCTGCTATTGATCCCTTCTAGAGAATTTTTAATTTCATTTATTGTGTTGTTCATCACTGTTTGTTTGCTGTATAGTTTTTCTAGGTTCTTGTAAAAAGTTTCTTTTATGTTCTCCATTCAGTTTCCAAGATTTTGGATCATCTTTAATATCATGGTTATGAATTCTTTTTCAGGTAGACTGCCTATTTCCTGTTCATTTGATAGGTCTGGTGGGTTTTTGCCTTGCTCCCTCATCTGCTGTGTGTTTCTCTGTCTTCTCATTTTGCTTAACTTACTGTGTTTGGGGTCTCCTTATCACAGGCTGCAGGGTCGTAGCTCCCGTTGCCTTTGGTGTCTGTCCCCAGTGGCTGAGGTTGGTTGAGTGAGTTGTGTAGGCTTCCTGGTGGAGGGGACTAGTGCCTGTGTTCTGGTGCATGACACTGGATCTTGTCCTTCTGGTGTACAGGTCCACGTCTGGTGGTGTGTTTTGGGGTGTCTGTGGCCTTTCTATGATTTTAGGCAGCCTTTGTGCTAGTGGATGGGGTTGTGTTCCTGTCTTGTTACTTGTTTGGCATTGGGTGTCCAGCACTGTAGCTTGCTGGCCGTTGAATGGAGCTGAGTCTTGGCGTTGAGATGGAGATCTCTGGGAGATTTTCCCTGTTTCATATTACATGGAGTTGGTAGGTCTCTTGTGGACCAATGTCCTGAGCTTGGCTGTCCCACCTCAGTGGCACAGCGCTGATGCCTGACTGGAGCACCAAGAGCCTGTCCTCCACACGGCTCAGAATTAAAGGGAGGAAAAATAGAAAGAAAGAAGAAGAAGGTAAAATAAAATGCAATAAAATATAGTTATTAAAATAAAATATAATTACTAAGAAAAATATTATTTAAGTAATAAATTAAAAAAAGGACAGAGAGAACCCCAGGAAAAATGATAAAAGCAAAGCTATACAGACAAAATCACACACAGAAGCATACGCATACATGCTCACAAAAATAGAAAAACGGAATTATATATGTATATATCGTTGCTCCCAAAGTCCACCTCCTCAATTTGGGATGATACATTGTCTATTCAGGTATTCCACATATGCAGGGTCCATCAAGTTGATTGTGGACATTTAATCCACTGCTCCTGAGGCGGCTGGGAGAGATTTCCCTTTCTCTTCATTGTTTGCACAGCTCCCAGTTTCAGCTTTGGATTTGGAACCGCCACTGCGTGTAGGTCACCTGAGTGCGTCTGCTCTTCACTCAGACAGGACGGGGTTAAAGGAGCAGCTGACTCGCTCAGGTCGGGCGGAGGGAGGGGTACAGATGTGGGGTGAGCCTGCAGCGGCAGAGGGGCAAGCGTGACGTTGCAACAGCCCGAGGCATGCCTTGTGTTCACCTGGGGAAGTTTTCCCTAGATCATTTGACACTGGCAGTGGCAGGCTGCACAGGCTCCTGGGAGGGGAGGTGTGGGTATTGTCCTGTGCTTGCACACAGACTTCTTGGTGGCTGCAGCAGCAGCCTTAGCGTCTCATGCCCGTCTTTGAGGTCCTTGATGATAGCCGCGACTCGCGCCCATCTCTGGAGCTCTTTAAGTGGCACTCTGAATCCCTCTCCTCGTGTACCAGGAAACAAAGAGGCAAGAAAAAGTCTCTTGCCTCTTTGGCAGCTCCAGATATTTTCCCAGACTCCCTCCCAGCTAGCTGTAGCGCACTAGCCCCCTTCAGGCTGTGTTCACGCAGCCAACCCCAGTCCTCTCCCTGGGATCCGAACTCGGATGCCCAGGCCTCAGCTCCAGGACCCCACCCGTCCCCGCAAGAGAGCAGACAAGCCTCTCTGTCTGGTGAGTGCTGGTCAGCACCGATCCTCTGTGCGGGAATCTCTCCGCTTTGCCCTTCGGACCCCTGTTTCTGCGCTCTCCTCTGTGGCTCCGAAGTTTCCCCCTCCGCCTCCCACAGTCTCCGACTGCAAAGGGGCTTCCTAGTGTGTGGAAACCTTTCCTCCTTCACAGCTCCCTCCCACTGGTGCAGGTCTGTTCCCTATTCTTTTGTCTCTGTATTTTCTTTTTTATTTTGCAGTACCCAGGTACGTGGGGGAGTTTCTTGCGTTTTGGGAGGTCTGAGGTCTTCTGCCAGCGTTCAGTAGGTGTTCTGTAGGAGTTGTTTCACATGTAGATGTATTTCCGATGTATTTGTGGGGAGGAAGGTGATCTCCACGTCTTACTCTTCCGCCATCTTGAAGCTCCTCCTTCACTGTAGTTTTGATTTGCCTTTCTCTAATGATTAGTGATGTTGAGCATCCTTTCATGTGTCTGTTGGCAGTCTGTATATCTTCTTTTGAGAAATGTCTATTTAGATTTTCTGCCCGTTTTTCGATTGGGTTGTTTGTTTTTTTTGATATTAAGCTGCATGAGCTGCTTGTAAATGTTGGAGATTAATCCTTTGTCATTTGTTTCATCTGCAAATATTTTCTACCATTCTGAGGGTTGTCTTTTCATCTTTTTTATGTTTTCCTTTGCTGTGCCAAGTTTTTAAGTTTCATTAAGTCCCATTTGTTTATTTCTGCTTTTATTTCCATTTCTCTAGGAGGTGTGTCAAAAAGGATCTTGCTGTGATTTATGTCATAGCGTGTTCTGCCTATGTTTTCCTCTAAGAGTTTGATAGCATCTGGCTTTACATTTAGGTCTTTAATCCATTTTGAGGTTACTTTTGTGTATGCTGTTAGGGAGTGTTCTAATTTCATTGTTTTACATGTAGCTGTCCAGTTTTCCCAGCACCACTTATTGAAGAGGCTGTCTTTTCTCCATTGTATATCCTTGCCTCCGTTATCAATGATGAGTTTATGATATGTGTGTGGGTTTACCTCTGGGCTTTCTATCCTGTTCCATTGATCTATATTTCTGTTTCTGTGCCAGTACCATACTGTCATCATTAATGAAGCTTTGTAATATCGTCTGAAGTCAGGGAGCCTGATTCCTCCAGCTCCGTTATGCTTTCTCCAGGTTGCTTTGGCTATTTCGGGATCTTTTGGTTTGCATAAAAACTGTGAAATTACTGTTCTAGTTCTGTGAAAAGTGCCAGTGGTAGTTTTATAGGGATTGCATTGAATCAGTAGATTGTTTTGGGTAGTACAGTCATTTTAACAGTGTTGATTCTTCCAATCCAAGAACATGGTATATCTCTCCATCTTTTCGTATCATCTTTAATTTCTTTCATCAGTGTCATCATTTTCTGCATATGGGGCTTTTTCTCCTTAGGTAGGTTTATTCCTAGATAGTTTATTCTTTTGGTTGCAATGGTAAATGGGAGTGTTTTCTTTATTTCACTTTCAGATTTTTCATGATTAGTGTATAGGAATGCAAGACATTTCTGCACATTAATTTTGTATAATCCTACTTTAACAAATTCATTGATTAGCTCTAGCAGTTTTCTGGTAGCATCTTTAGGATTCTCTATGTATAGTATCATGTCTTCTGCAAGCAGTGACAGCGTTACTTGTTCTTTTCCAATTTGGATTCCTTTTATTTTTTTCTTCTTTGATCACTGTGGCTAAAACTTCCAAAACTATGTTGAATAATAGTGGTGAGAGTGGGCAACCTTGTCTTGTTCCTGATCTTAGTGGAATCGCTTTCATTTTGTCACCATTGAGGACAATGTTTGCTGTGGGTTTGTCATATATGGCCTGTATTAGGTTGAGGAAAGTTCCCTCTATGCCTACTTTCTGGAGGGTTTTTATGAAAAATGAGTGTTGAATTTTGTCGAAAGCTTTCTTTGCGTCTATTGAGGTGATCATGTGGTTTTTCTCCTTCAATTCTTTAATATGGTGTATCAGGTTGATTGATTTGCATATATTGAAGAAGTCTTGCATTCCTGGGATAAACCCCACTTGATCATAGTGTATGATCCTTTTAATGCGCTGTAGGGTGCTGTTTGTTAGTATTTTGTTGAGGATTTGTGCATCTATGTTCATCAGTGATATTGGCCTATAGTTTTCTTTCTTTGTGACACCTTTGTCTGGTTTTGGTATCACAGTGATGGTGGCCTCGCAGAATGAGTTTGGGAGTGTTCCCACTCTGCTATATTTTGGAAGAGTTTGAGAAGGATAGGTGATAGCTCTTCTCTAAATGTTTGATAGAATTCGCCTGTGAAGCCATCTGGTCCTGGGCTTTTGTCTGTTGGAAGAATTGTAATCACAGTTTCAATTTCAGTGCTAGTGATTTTTTTTTAATATTTTCTATTTCTTCCTGGTTCAGTCTCGGAAGGTTGTGCATTTCTAAGAATTTCTCCATTTCTTCCAGGCGGTTCATATTCTTGACATATAGTTGCTTGTAGTAATCTCTCATGATCCTTTGTATTTCTGCAGTGTCAGTTGTTACTTCTTCTTTTTCATTTCTAATTCTATTGATTTGAGTCTTCTCTCTTTTTCTTTGATGCGTCTGGCTAATGGTTTATCAATTTGGTTTATCTTATCAAAGAACCAGCTTTTAGTTGTCTTTGTGTTTTAACATCTTTATTAGAGTATAATTGCTTTACAATGGTGTCACTGTTTCTGCTATAGCACAAAGTGAATCAGTTATACATATACATATGTCCCCATATCTCTACCCTCGTGAATCTCCCTCCCTCCCACCCTCTCTATCCCACCCCTCTAGGTGTTCACAAAGCACCGAGCTCATCTCCCTGTGCTATGCGGCTCCTTCCCACTAGCTATGTTTTTTATGTTTGGTAGTGTATATATGTCCATGCCACTCTCTCACTTTGTCCCAGCTTACCCTTCCCCCTCCCTGTATCCTTAAGTCGATTCTCGAGTAGGTCTTCATCTTTATTCCCGTCTTTCCCCTGGTTCTTCTGACCATTTTCTTTTTCAAAGAAGCAGCTTTGGTTTTATTGATCTTTGCTGTCGTGTTCTTCATTTCTTTGCCATTTATTTGTGATGTGATTTTTATGACTTCTTTCCTTCTGCTAACTTTGCGGGGTTTTTGTTCTTCTTTCTCTAATTGCATTAGTTGTAAGTTTAGGTTGTTTATTTGAGACTTTTCTTGTTTCTTGAGGTAGGATAGTATTGTTATAAACTTCCCTCTTATGAATGCTTTTGCTTCATCCCATAGGTTTTGGGTCTTCGTGTTTTCATTGTCATTTGTTTCTAGGTATTTTTTGATTTCTGCAGTGATCTCTTGGTTATTAAGTAGTGTGTTGTTCGACCTCCATGTGTTTGTATTTCTTACAGATTTTTTCCTGTAATTGATATCTAGTCTCATAGCGTTGTTTTCGGAAAAGATACTTGATATGATTTCAATTTTCTTAAATTTACCATGGCTTGGTTTGTGACCCACGATATGGTCTATCCTGGAGGATGTTCCATGAGCACTTGAGAAGAATGTGTATTCTGTTGTTTTTGGATGGAATGTCCTATAAATATTATTTAAGTCCATCTCGTTTAACGTATCATTTAAAGCTTGTGTTTCCTCATTTATTTTCATTTTGGCTCATCTGTCCATTGGTGAAAGTGGGGTGTTAAAGTCCCCTACTATGACTGTGATACTGTCGATTTCCCCTTTTATGGCTGTTAGTATTTGCCTTATGTAGTGAGGTACTCCTATGTTGGGTGCATAAGTACTTACAATTGTTATATCTTCTTCTTGGATTGATCCCTTGAGCATTATGTAGTGTCCTTGTTTGTCTCTTGTAATAGTCTTTGTTTCAAAGTGTATTTTGTCTGATATGAGAATTGCTACTCCAGCTTGCTTTTGATTTCCATTTGCATGGGCTATCTTTTTCCATCCCCTCACTTTCAGTCTGTATGTGTCCCTAGGTATGAAGTGGGTCTCTTGTAGGCAGCATATATACGGGGCTTGTTTTTGTATCCATTCCGCCAATCTATGCCTTTTGGTTGGAGCATTTAATCCATTTACATTTAATGTAATTATCAATATGTATGTTCCTATTACCATTTTCTTAATTGCTTTGGGTCTTTTCCTTCTCTTGTGTTTCCTGCGTAGAGAAGTTCCTTTAGCATTTGTTGTAAAGCTGGTTTGGTGGTGCTGAATTCTCTTATCTTTTGCTTATCTGTAAAGGTTTTAACTTCTCCATCAAATCTGAATGAGATCCCTGCTGGGTAGAGTAATCTTGCTTGTAGGTTTTTCTCCTTCATCACTTTAAATATTTCCTGCCACTCCCTTCTGGCTTGCAGAGTTTCTGCTGAAAGGTCAGCTGTTAACCTTATGGAGGTTCCCTTATGTGTGATTTGTTGTGTTTCCCTTGCTGCTTTTAATATTTGTTCTTTGTATTTAATTTTTGATAGTTTGATTAATATGTGTCTTGGCGTGTTTCTCCTGGGATTTAACCTGTATGGGACTCTCTGTGATTCCTGCACTTGATTAGCTATTTCCTTTTCCATATTAGGGAAGTTTTCAACTATAATTTCTCAGTCCCTTTCTTTTCCTCTTTTTCTTCTGGGACCCCTATAATTCGAATGTTGGTGCATTTAATGTTGTCCTAGAAGTGTCTGAAAGTGTCCTCAATTCTTTTCATTTTTTTCCCTTTATTCTGCTCTGCAGTAGTTATTTCCACTCTTTTATCTTCCAGGTCACTTATCCGTTCTTCTGCCTCCGTTATTCTGCTATTGATCCCTTCTAGAGAATTTTTAATTTCATTTATTGTGTTGTTCATCACTGTTTGTTTGCTGTATAGTTTTTCTAGGTTCTTGTAAAAAGTTTCTTTTATGTTCTCCATTCAGTTTCCAAGATTTTGGATCATCTTTAATATCATGGTTATGAATTCTTTTTCAGGTAGACTGCCTATTTCCTGTTCATTTGATAGGTCTGGTGGGTTTTTGCCTTGCTCCCTCATCTGCTGTGTGTTTCTCTGTCTTCTCATTTTGCTTAACTTACTGTGTTTGGGGTCTCCTTATCACAGGCTGCAGGGTCGTAGCTCCCGTTGCCTTTGGTGTCTGTCCCCAGTGGCTGAGGTTGGTTGAGTGAGTTGTGTAGGCTTCCTGGTGGAGGGGACTAGTGCCTGTGTTCTGGTGCATGACACTGGATCTTGTCCTTCTGGTGTACAGGTCCACGTCTGGTGGTGTGTTTTGGGGTGTCTGTGGCCTTTCTATGATTTTAGGCAGCCTTTGTGCTAGTGGATGGGGTTGTGTTCCTGTCTTGTTACTTGTTTGGCATTGTGTGTCCAGCGCTGTAGCTTGCTGGCCGTTGAATGGAGTTGAGTCTTGGCATTGACATGGAGATCTCTGGGAGATTTTCACTGTTTCATATTACATGGAGTTGGTAGGTCTCTTGGGGACCAATGTCCTGAGCTTGGCTGTCCCACCTCAGTGGCACAGCACTGATGCCTGACTGGAGCACCAAGAGCCTGTCCTCCACACGGCTCAGAATTAAAGGGAGGAAAAATAGAAAGAAAGAAGAAGAAGGTAAAATAAAATGCAATAAAATATAGTTATTAAAATAAAATATAATTACTAAGAAAAATATTATTTAAGTAATAAATTAAAAAAAGGACAGCGAGAACCCCAGGAAAAATGATAAAAGCAAAGCTATACAGACAAAATCACACACAGAAGCATACGCATACATGCTCACAAAAATAGAAAAACGGAATTATATATGTATATATCATTGCTCCCAAAGTCCACCTCCTCAATTTGGGATGATACATTGTCTATTCAGGTATTCCACATATGCAGGGTACATCAAGTTGATTGTGGACATTTAATCCACTGCTCCTGAGGCGGCTGGGAGAGATTTCCCTTTCTCTTCATTGTTTGCACAGCTCCCAGTTTCAGCTTCGGATTTGGAACCGCCACTGCGTGTAGGTCACCTGAGTGCGTCTGCTCTTCACTCAGACAGGACGGGGTTAAAGAAGCAGCTGACTCGAGAGCTCTGGCTCGCTCAGGTCGGGCGGAGGGAGGGGTACAGATGTGGGGTGAGCCTGCAGCGGCAGAGGGGCAAGCGTGACGTTGCAACAGCCCGAGGCATGCCTTGTGTTCACCTGGGGAAGTTTTCCCTAGATCATTTGACACTGGCAGTGGCAGGCTGCACAGGCTCCTGGGAGGGGAGGTGTGGGTATTGTCCTGTGCTTGCACACAGACTTCTTGGTGGCTGCAGCAGCAGCCTTAGCGTCTCATGCCCGTCTTTGAGGTCCTTGATGATAGCCGCGACTCGCGCCCATCTCTGGAGCTCTTTAAGTGGCACTCTGAATCCCTCTCCTCGTGTACCAGGAAACAAAGAGGCAAGAAAAAGTCTCTTGCCTCTTTGGCAGCTCCAGATATTTTCCCAGACTCCCTCCCAGCTAGCTGTAGCGCACTAGCCCCCTTCAGGCTGTGTTCACGCAGCCAACCCCAGTCCTCTCCCTGGGATCCGAACTCGGATGCCCAGGCCTCAGCTCCAGGACCCCACCCGTCCCCGCAAGAGAGCAGACAAGCCTCTCTGTCTGGTGAGTGCTGGTCAGCACCGATCCTCTGTGCGGGAATCTCTCCGCTTTGCCCTTCGGACCCCTGTTTCTGCGCTCTCCTCTGTGGCTCCGAAGTTTCCCCCTCCGCCTCCCACAGTCTCCGACTGCAAAGGGGCTTCCTAGTGTGTGGAAACCTTTCCTCCTTCACAGCTCCCTCCCACTGGTGCAGGTCTGTTCCCTATTCTTTTGTCTCTGTATTTTCTTTTTTATTTTGCAGTACCCAGGTACGTGGGGGAGTTTCTTGCGTTTTGGGAGGTCTGAGGTCTTCTGCCAGCGTTCAGTAGGTGTTCTGTAGGAGTTGTTTCACATGTAGATGTATTTCCGATGTATTTGTGGGGAGGAAGGTGATCTCCACGTCTTACTCTTCCGCCATCTTGAAGCTCCTCCTTCACTGTAGTTTTGATTTGCCTTTCTCTAATGATTAGTGATGTTGAGCATCCTTTCATGTGTCTGTTGGCAGTCTGTATATCTTCTTTTGAGAAATGTCTATTTAGATTTTCTGCCCGTTTTTCGATTGGGTTGTTTGTTTTTTTTGATATTAAGCTGCATGAGCTGCTTGTAAATGTTGGAGATTAATCCTTTGTCATTTGTTTCATCTGCAAATATTTTCTACCATTCTGAGGGTTGTCTTTTCATCTTTTTTATGTTTTCCTTTGCTGTGCCAAGTTTTTAAGTTTCATTAAGTCCCATTTGTTTATTTCTGCTTTTATTTCCATTTCTCTAGGAGGTGTGTCAAAAAGGATCTTGCTGTGATTTATGTCATAGCGTGTTCTGCCTATGTTTTCCTCTAAGAGTTTGATAGCATCTGGCTTTACATTTAGGTCTTTAATCCATTTTGAGGTTACTTTTGTGTATGCTGTTAGGGAGTGTTCTAATTTCATTGTTTTACATGTAGCTGTCCAGTTTTCCCAGCACCACTTATTGAAGAGGCTGTCTTTTCTCCATTGTATATCCTTGCCTCCGTTATCAATGATGAGTTTATGATATGTGTGTGGGTTTACCTCTGGGCTTTCTATCCTGTTCCATTGATCTATATTTCTGTTTCTGTGCCAGTACCATACTGTCATCATTAATGAAGCTTTGTAATATCGTCTGAAGTCAGGGAGCCTGATTCCTCCAGCTCCGTTATGCTTTCTCCAGGTTGCTTTGGCTATTTCGGGATCTTTTGGTTTGCATAAAAACTGTGAAATTACTGTTCTAGTTCTGTGAAAAGTGCCAGTGGTAGTTTTATAGGGATTGCATTGAATCAGTAGATTGTTTTGGGTAGTACAGTCATTTTAACAGTGTTGATTCTTCCAATCCAAGAACATGGTATATCTCTCCATCTTTTCGTATCATCTTTAATTTCTTTCATCAGTGTCATCATTTTCTGCATATGGGGCTTTTTCTCCTTAGGTAGGTTTATTCCTAGATAGTTTATTCTTTTGGTTGCAATGGTAAATGGGATTGTTTTCTTTATTTCACTTTCAGATTTTTCATGATTAGTGTATAGGAATGCAAGACATTTCTGCACATTAATTTTGTATAATCCTACTTTAACAAATTCATTGATTAGCTCTAGCAGTTTTCTGGTAGCATCTTTAGGATTCTCTATGTATAGTATCATGTCTTCTGCAAGCAGTGACAGCGTTACTTGTTCTTTTCCAATTTGGATTCCTTTTATTTTTTTCTTCTTTGATCACTGTGGCTAAAACTTCCAAAACTATGTTGAATAATAGTGGTGAGAGTGGGCAACCTTGTCTTGTTCCTGATCTTAGTGGAATCGCTTTCATTTTGTCACCATTGAGGACAATGTTTGCTGTGGGTTTGTCATATATGGCCTGTATTAGGTTGAGGAAAGTTCCCTCTATGCCTACTTTCTGGAGGGTTTTTATGAAAAATGAGTGTTGAATTTTGTCGAAAGCTTTCTTTGCGTCTATTGAGGTGATCATGTGGTTTTTCTCCTTCAATTCTTTAATATGGTGTATCAGGTTGATTGATTTGCATATATTGAAGAAGTCTTGCATTCCTGGGATAAACCCCACTTGATCATAGTGTATGATCCTTTTAATGCGCTGTAGGGTGCTGTTTGTTAGTATTTTGTTGAGGATTTGTGCATCTATGTTCATCAGTGATATTGGCCTATAGTTTTCTTTCTTTGTGACACCTTTGTCTGGTTTTGGTATCACAGTGATGGTGGCCTCGCAGAATGAGTTTGGGAGTGTTCCCACTCTGCTATATTTTGGAAGAGTTTGAGAAGGATAGGTGATAGCTCTTCTCTAAATGTTTGATAGAATTCGCCTGTGAAGCCATCTGGTCCTGGGCTTTTGTCTGTTGGAAGAATTGTAATCACAGTTTCAATTTCAGTGCTAGTGATTTTTTTTTAATATTTTCTATTTCTTCCTGGTTCAGTCTCGGAAGGTTGTGCATTTCTAAGAATTTCTCCATTTCTTCCAGGCGGTTCATATTCTTGACATATAGTTGCTTGTAGTAATCTCTCATGATCCTTTGTATTTCTGCAGTGTCAGTTGTTACTTCTTCTTTTTCATTTCTAATTCTATTGATTTGAGTCTTCTCTCTTTTTCTTTGATGCGTCTGGCTAATGGTTTATCAATTTGGTTTATCTTATCAAAGAACCAGCTTTTAGTTGTCTTTGTGTTTTAACATCTTTATTAGAGTATAATTGCTTTACAATGGTGTCACTGTTTCTGCTATAGCACAAAGTGAATCAGTTATACATATACATATGTCCCCATATCTCTACCCTCGTGAATCTCCCTCCCTCCCACCCTCTCTATCCCACCCCTCTAGGTGTTCACAAAGCACCGAGCTCATCTCCCTGTGCTATGCGGCTCCTTCCCACTAGCTATGTTTTTTATGTTTGGTAGTGTATATATGTCCATGCCACTCTCTCACTTTGTCCCAGCTTACCCTTCCCCCTCCCTGTATCCTTAAGTCGATTCTCGAGTAGGTCTTCATCTTTATTCCCGTCTTTCCCCTGGTTCTTCTGACCATTTTCTTTTTCAAAGAAGCAGCTTTGGTTTTATTGATCTTTGCTGTCGTGTTCTTCATTTCTTTGCCATTTATTTGTGATGTGATTTTTATGACTTCTTTCCTTCTGCTAACTTTGCGGGGTTTTTGTTCTTCTTTCTCTAATTGCATTAGTTGTAAGTTTAGGTTGTTTATTTGAGACTTTTCTTGTTTCTTGAGGTAGGATAGTATTGTTATAAACTTCCCTCTTATGAATGCTTTTGCTTCATCCCATAGGTTTTGGGTCTTCGTGTTTTCATTGTCATTTGTTTCTAGGTATTTTTTGATTTCTGCAGTGATCTCTTGGTTATTAAGTAGTGTGTTGTTCGACCTCCATGTGTTTGTATTTCTTACAGATTTTTTCCTGTAATTGATATCTAGTCTCATAGCGTTGTTTTCGGAAAAGATACTTGATATGATTTCAATTTTCTTAAATTTACCATGGCTTGGTTTGTGACCCACGATATGGTCTATCCTGGAGGATGTTCCATGAGCACTTGAGAAGAATGTGTATTCTGTTGTTTTTGGATGGAATGTCCTATAAATATTATTTAAGTCCATCTCGTTTAACGTATCATTTAAAGCTTGTGTTTCCTCATTTATTTTCATTTTGGCTCATCTGTCCATTGGTGAAAGTGGGGTGTTAAAGTCCCCTACTATGACTGTGATACTGTCGATTTCCCCTTTTATGGCTGTTAGTATTTGCCTTATGTAGTGAGGTACTCCTATGTTGGGTGCATAAGTACTTACAATTGTTATATCTTCTTCTTGGATTGATCCCTTGAGCATTATGTAGTGTCCTTGTTTGTCTCTTGTAATAGTCTTTGTTTCAAAGTGTATTTTGTCTGATATGAGAATTGCTACTCCAGCTTGCTTTTGATTTCCATTTGCATGGGCTATCTTTTTCCATCCCCTCACTTTCAGTCTGTATGTGTCCCTAGGTATGAAGTGGGTCTCTTGTAGGCAGCATATATACGGGGCTTGTTTTTGTATCCATTCCGCCAATCTATGCCTTTTGGTTGGAGCATTTAATCCATTTACATTTAATGTAATTATCAATATGTATGTTCCTATTACCATTTTCTTAATTGCTTTGGGTCTTTTCCTTCTCTTGTGTTTCCTGCGTAGAGAAGTTCCTTTAGCATTTGTTGTAAAGCTGGTTTGGTGGTGCTGAATTCTCTTATCTTTTGCTTATCTGTAAAGGTTTTAACTTCTCCATCAAATCTGAATGAGATCCCTGCTGGGTAGAGTAATCTTGCTTGTAGGTTTTTCTCCTTCATCACTTTAAATATTTCCTGCCACTCCCTTCTGGCTTGCAGAGTTTCTGCTGAAAGGTCAGCTGTTAACCTTATGGAGGTTCCCTTATGTGTGATTTGTTGTGTTTCCCTTGCTGCTTTTAATATTTGTTCTTTGTATTTAATTTTTGATAGTTTGATTAATATGTGTCTTGGCGTGTTTCTCCTGGGATTTAACCTGTATGGGACTCTCTGTGATTCCTGCACTTGATTAGCTATTTCCTTTTCCATATTAGGGAAGTTTTCAACTATAATTTCTCAGTCCCTTTCTTTTCCTCTTTTTCTTCTGGGACCCCTATAATTCGAATGTTGGTGCATTTAATGTTGTCCTAGAAGTGTCTGAAAGTGTCCTCAATTCTTTTCATTTTTTTCCCTTTATTCTGCTCTGCAGTAGTTATTTCCACTCTTTTATCTTCCAGGTCACTTATCCGTTCTTCTGCCTCCGTTATTCTGCTATTGATCCCTTCTAGAGAATTTTTAATTTCATTTATTGTGTTGTTCATCACTGTTTGTTTGCTGTATAGTTTTTCTAGGTTCTTGTAAAAAGTTTCTTTTATGTTCTCCATTCAGTTTCCAAGATTTTGGATCATCTTTAATATCATGGTTATGAATTCTTTTTCAGGTAGACTGCCTATTTCCTGTTCATTTGATAGGTCTGGTGGGTTTTTGCCTTGCTCCCTCATCTGCTGTGTGTTTCTCTGTCTTCTCATTTTGCTTAACTTACTGTGTTTGGGGTCTCCTTATCACAGGCTGCAGGGTCGTAGCTCCCGTTGCCTTTGGTGTCTGTCCCCAGTGGCTGAGGTTGGTTGAGTGAGTTGTGTAGGCTTCCTGGTGGAGGGGACTAGTGCCTGTGTTCTGGTGCATGACACTGGATCTTGTCCTTCTGGTGTACAGGTCCACGTCTGGTGGTGTGTTTTGGGGTGTCTGTGGCCTTTCTATGATTTTAGGCAGCCTTTGTGCTAGTGGATGGGGTTGTGTTCCTGTCTTGTTACTTGTTTGGCATTGGGTGTCCAGCACTGTAGCTTGCTGGCCGTTGAATGGAGCTGAGTCTTGGCGTTGAGATGGAGATCTCTGGGAGATTTTCCCTGTTTCATATTACATGGAGTTGGTAGGTCTCTTGTGGACCAATGTCCTGAGCTTGGCTGTCCCACCTCAGTGGCACAGCGCTGATGCCTGACTGGAGCACCAAGAGCCTGTCCTCCACACGGCTCAGAATTAAAGGGAGGAAAAATAGAAAGAAAGAAGAAGAAGGTAAAATAAAATGCAATAAAATATAGTTATTAAAATAAAATATAATTACTAAGAAAAATATTATTTAAGTAATAAATTAAAAAAAGGACAGAGAGAACCCCAGGAAAAATGATAAAAGCAAAGCTATACAGACAAAATCACACACAGAAGCATACGCATACATGCTCACAAAAATAGAAAAACGGAATTATATATGTATATATCGTTGCTCCCAAAGTCCACCTCCTCAATTTGGGATGATACATTGTCTATTCAGGTATTCCACATATGCAGGGTCCATCAAGTTGATTGTGGACATTTAATCCACTGCTCCTGAGGCGGCTGGGAGAGATTTCCCTTTCTCTTCATTGTTTGCACAGCTCCCAGTTTCAGCTTTGGATTTGGAACCGCCACTGCGTGTAGGTCACCTGAGTGCGTCTGCTCTTCACTCAGACAGGACGGGGTTAAAGGAGCAGCTGACTCGCTCAGGTCGGGCGGAGGGAGGGGTACAGATGTGGGGTGAGCCTGCAGCGGCAGAGGGGCAAGCGTGACGTTGCAACAGCCCGAGGCATGCCTTGTGTTCACCTGGGGAAGTTTTCCCTAGATCATTTGACACTGGCAGTGGCAGGCTGCACAGGCTCCTGGGAGGGGAGGTGTGGGTATTGTCCTGTGCTTGCACACAGACTTCTTGGTGGCTGCAGCAGCAGCCTTAGCGTCTCATGCCCGTCTTTGAGGTCCTTGATGATAGCCGCGACTCGCGCCCATCTCTGGAGCTCTTTAAGTGGCACTCTGAATCCCTCTCCTCGTGTACCAGGAAACAAAGAGGCAAGAAAAAGTCTCTTGCCTCTTTGGCAGCTCCAGATATTTTCCCAGACTCCCTCCCAGCTAGCTGTAGCGCACTAGCCCCCTTCAGGCTGTGTTCACGCAGCCAACCCCAGTCCTCTCCCTGGGATCCGAACTCGGATGCCCAGGCCTCAGCTCCAGGACCCCACCCGTCCCCGCAAGAGAGCAGACAAGCCTCTCTGTCTGGTGAGTGCTGGTCAGCACCGATCCTCTGTGCGGGAATCTCTCCGCTTTGCCCTTCGGACCCCTGTTTCTGCGCTCTCCTCTGTGGCTCCGAAGTTTCCCCCTCCGCCTCCCACAGTCTCCGACTGCAAAGGGGCTTCCTAGTGTGTGGAAACCTTTCCTCCTTCACAGCTCCCTCCCACTGGTGCAGGTCTGTTCCCTATTCTTTTGTCTCTGTATTTTCTTTTTTATTTTGCAGTACCCAGGTACGTGGGGGAGTTTCTTGCGTTTTGGGAGGTCTGAGGTCTTCTGCCAGCGTTCAGTAGGTGTTCTGTAGGAGTTGTTTCACATGTAGATGTATTTCCGATGTATTTGTGGGGAGGAAGGTGATCTCCACGTCTTACTCTTCCGCCATCTTGAAGCTCTTCCTTCACTGTAGTTTTGATTTGCCTTTCTCTAATGATTAGTGATGTTGAGCATCCTTTCATGTGTCTGTTGGCAGTCTGTATATCTTCTTTTGAGAAATGTCTATTTAGATTTTCTGCCCGTTTTTCGATTGGGTTGTTTGTTTTTTTTGATATTAAGCTGCATGAGCTGCTTGTAAATGTTGGAGATTAATCCTTTGTCATTTGTTTCATCTGCAAATATTTTCTACCATTCTGAGGGTTGTCTTTTCATCTTTTTTATGTTTTCCTTTGCTGTGCCAAGTTTTTAAGTTTCATTAAGTCCCATTTGTTTATTTCTGCTTTTATTTCCATTTCTCTAGGAGGTGTGTCAAAAAGGATCTTGCTGTGATTTATGTCATAGCGTGTTCTGCCTATGTTTTCCTCTAAGAGTTTGATAGCATCTGGCTTTACATTTAGGTCTTTAATCCATTTTGAGGTTACTTTTGTGTATGCTGTTAGGGAGTGTTCTAATTTCATTGTTTTACATGTAGCTGTCCAGTTTTCCCAGCACCACTTATTGAAGAGGCTGTCTTTTCTCCATTGTATATCCTTGCCTCCGTTATCAATGATGAGTTTATGATATGTGTGTGGGTTTACCTCTGGGCTTTCTATCTTGTTCCATTGATCTATATTTCTGTTTCTGTGCCAGTACCATACTGTCATCATTAATGAAGCTTTGTAATATCGTCTGAAGTCAGGGAGCCTGATTCCTCCAGCTCCGTTATGCTTTCTCCAGGTTGCTTTGGCTATTTCGGGATCTTTTGCTTTGCATAAAAACTGTGAAATTACTGTTCTAGTTCTGTGAAAAGTGCCAGTGGTAGTTTTATAGGGATTGCATTGAATCAGTAGATTGTTTTGGGTAGTACAGTCATTTTAACAGTGTTGATTCTTCCAATCCAAGAACATGGTATATCTCTCCATCTTTTCGTATCATCTTTAATTTCTTTCATCAGTGTCATCATTTTCTGCATATGGGGCTTTTTCTCCTTAGGTAGGTTTATTCCTAGATAGTTTATTCTTTTGGTTGCAATGGTAAATGGGATTGTTTTCTTTATTTCACTTTCAGATTTTTCATGATTAGTGTATAGGAATGCAAGACATTTCTGCACATTAATTTTGTATAATCCTACTTTAACAAATTCATTGATTAGCTCTAGCAGTTTTCTGGTAGCATCTTTAGGATTCTCTATGTATAGTATCATGTCTTCTGCAAGCAGTGACAGCGTTACTTGTTCTTTTCCAATTTGGATTCCTTTTATTTTTTTCTTCTTTGATCACTGTGGCTAAAACTTCCAAAACTATGTTGAATAATAGTGGTGAGAGTGGGCAACCTTGTCTTGTTCCTGATCTTAGTGGAATCGCTTTCATTTTGTCACCATTGAGGACAATGTTTGCTGTGGGTTTGTCATATATGGCCTGTATTAGGTTGAGGAAAGTTCCCTCTATGCCTACTTTCTGGAGGGTTTTTATGAAAAATGAGTGTTGAATTTTGTCGAAAGCTTTCTTTGCGTCTATTGAGGTGATCATGTGGTTTTTCTCCTTCAATTCTTTAATATGGTGTATCAGGTTGATTGATTTGCATATATTGAAGAAGTCTTGCATTCCTGGGATAAACCCCACTTGATCATAGTGTATGATCCTTTTAATGCGCTGTAGGGTGCTGTTTGTTAGTATTTTGTTGAGGATTTGTGCATCTATGTTCATCAGTGATATTGGCCTATAGTTTTCTTTCTTTGTGACACCTTTGTCTGGTTTTGGTATCACAGTGATGGTGGCCTCGCAGAATGAGTTTGGGAGTGTTCCCACTCTGCTATATTTTGGAAGAGTTTGAGAAGGATAGGTGATAGCTCTTCTCTAAATGTTTGATAGAATTCGCCTGTGAAGCCATCTGGTCCTGGGCTTTTGTCTGTTGGAAGAATTGTAATCACAGTTTCAATTTCAGTGCTAGTGATTTTTTTTTAATATTTTCTATTTCTTCCTGGTTCAGTCTCGGAAGGTTGTGCATTTCTAAGAATTTCTCCATTTCTTCCAGGCGGTTCATATTCTTGACATATAGTTGCTTGTAGTAATCTCTCATGATCCTTTGTATTTCTGCAGTGTCAGTTGTTACTTCTTCTTTTTCATTTCTAATTCTATTGATTTGAGTCTTCTCTCTTTTTCTTTGATGCGTCTGGCTAATGGTTTATCAATTTGGTTTATCTTATCAAAGAACCAGCTTTTAGTTGTCTTTGTGTTTTAACATCTTTATTAGAGTATAATTGCTTTACAATGGTGTCACTGTTTCTGCTATAGCACAAAGTGAATCAGTTATACATATACATATGTCCCCATATCTCTACCCTCGTGAATCTCCCTCCCTCCCACCCTCTCTATCCCACCCCTCTAGGTGTTCACAAAGCACCGAGCTCATCTCCCTGTGCTATGCGGCTCCTTCCCACTAGCTATGTTTTTTATGTTTGGTAGTGTATATATGTCCATGCCACTCTCTCACTTTGTCCCAGCTTACCCTTCCCCCTCCCTGTATCCTTAAGTCGATTCTCGAGTAGGTCTTCATCTTTATTCCCGTCTTTCCCCTGGTTCTTCTGACCATTTTCTTTTTCAAAGAAGCAGCTTTGGTTTTATTGATCTTTGCTGTCGTGTTCTTCATTTCTTTGCCATTTATTTGTGATGTGATTTTTATGACTTCTTTCCTTCTGCTAACTTTGCGGGGTTTTTGTTCTTCTTTCTCTAATTGCATTAGTTGTAAGTTTAGGTTGTTTATTTGAGACTTTTCTTGTTTCTTGAGGTAGGATAGTATTGTTATAAACTTCCCTCTTATGAATGCTTTTGCTTCATCCCATAGGTTTTGGGTCTTCGTGTTTTCATTGTCATTTGTTTCTAGGTATTTTTTGATTTCTGCAGTGATCTCTTGGTTATTAAGTAGTGTGTTGTTCGACCTCCATGTGTTTGTATTTCTTACAGATTTTTTCCTGTAATTGATATCTAGTCTCATAGCGTTGTTTTCGGAAAAGATACTTGATATGATTTCAATTTTCTTAAATTTACCATGGCTTGGTTTGTGACCCACGATATGGTCTATCCTGGAGGATGTTCCATGAGCACTTGAGAAGAATGTGTATTCTGTTGTTTTTGGATGGAATGTCCTATAAATATTATTTAAGTCCATCTCGTTTAACGTATCATTTAAAGCTTGTGTTTCCTCATTTATTTTCATTTTGGCTCATCTGTCCATTGGTGAAAGTGGGGTGTTAAAGTCCCCTACTATGACTGTGATACTGTCGATTTCCCCTTTTATGGCTGTTAGTATTTGCCTTATGTAGTGAGGTACTCCTATGTTGGGTGCATAAGTACTTACAATTGTTATATCTTCTTCTTGGATTGATCCCTTGAGCATTATGTAGTGTCCTTGTTTGTCTCTTGTAATAGTCTTTGTTTCAAAGTGTATTTTGTCTGATATGAGAATTGCTACTCCAGCTTGCTTTTGATTTCCATTTGCATGGGCTATCTTTTTCCATCCCCTCACTTTCAGTCTGTATGTGTCCCTAGGTATGAAGTGGGTCTCTTGTAGGCAGCATATATACGGGGCTTGTTTTTGTATCCATTCCGCCAATCTATGCCTTTTGGTTGGAGCATTTAATCCATTTACATTTAATGTAATTATCAATATGTATGTTCCTATTACCATTTTCTTAATTGCTTTGGGTCTTTTCCTTCTCTTGTGTTTCCTGCGTAGAGAAGTTCCTTTAGCATTTGTTGTAAAGCTGGTTTGGTGGTGCTGAATTCTCTTATCTTTTGCTTATCTGTAAAGGTTTTAACTTCTCCATCAAATCTGAATGAGATCCCTGCTGGGTAGAGTAATCTTGCTTGTAGGTTTTTCTCCTTCATCACTTTAAATATTTCCTGCCACTCCCTTCTGGCTTGCAGAGTTTCTGCTGAAAGGTCAGCTGTTAACCTTATGGAGGTTCCCTTATGTGTGATTTGTTGTGTTTCCCTTGCTGCTTTTAATATTTGTTCTTTGTATTTAATTTTTGATAGTTTGATTAATATGTGTCTTGGCGTGTTTCTCCTGGGATTTAACCTGTATGGGACTCTCTGTGATTCCTGCACTTGATTAGCTATTTCCTTTTCCATATTAGGGAAGTTTTGAACTATAATTTCTCAGTCCCTTTCTTTTCCTCTTTTTCTTCTGGGACCCCTATAATTCGAATGTTGGTGCATTTAATGTTGTCCTAGAAGTGACTGAAAGTGTCCTCAATTCTTTTCATTTTTTTCCCTTTATTCTGCTCTGCAGTAGTTATTTCCACTCTTTTATCTTCCAGGTCACTTATCCGTTCTTCTGCCTCCGTTATTCTGCTATTGATCCCTTCTAGAGAATTTTTAATTTCATTTATTGTGTTGTTCATCACTGTTTGTTTGCTGTATAGTTTTTCTAGGTTCTTGTAAAAAGTTTCTTTTATGTTCTCCATTCAGTTTCCAAGATTTTGGATCATCTTTAATATCATGGTTATGAATTCTTTTTCAGGTAGACTGCCTATTTCCTGTTCATTTGATAGGTCTGGTGGGTTTTTGCCT
Source organism: Balaenoptera physalus (assembly GCF_965194825.1). Lineage (NCBI taxonomy): Eukaryota > Metazoa > Chordata > Mammalia > Artiodactyla > Balaenopteridae > Balaenoptera > Balaenoptera physalus. The sequence goes on along the minus strand of NC_138903.1, from coordinate 52,209,235 downwards.
TGCTCCCTCATCTGCTGTGTGTTTGTCTGTCTTCTCATTTTGCTTAACTTACTGTGTTTGGGGTCTCCTTATCACAGGCTGCAGGGTCGTAGCTCCCGTTGCCTTTGGTGTCTGTCCCCAGTGGCTGAGGTTGGTTGAGTGAGTTGTGTAGGCTTCCTGGTGGAGGGGACTAGTGCCTGTGTTCTGGTGCATGACACTGGATCTTGTCCTTCTGGTGTACAGGTCCACGTCTGGTGGTGTGTTTTGGGGTGTCTGTGGCCTTTCTATGATTTTAGGCAGCCTTTGTGCTAGTGGATGGGGTTGTGTTCCTGTCTTGTTACTTGTTTGGCATTGGGTGTCCAGCACTGTAGCTTGCTGGCCGTTGAATGGAGCTGAGTCTTGGCGTTGAGATGGAGATCTCTGGGAGATTTTCCCTGTTTCATATTACATGGAGTTGGTAGGTCTCTTGTGGACCAATGTCCTGAGCTTGGCTGTCCCACCTCAGTGGCACAGCGCTGATGCCTGACTGGAGCACCAAGAGCCTGTCCTCCACACGGCTCAGAATTAAAGGGAGGAAAAATAGAAAGAAAGAAGAAGAAGGTAAAATAAAATGCAATAAAATATAGTTATTAAAATAAAATATAATTACTAAGAAAAATATTATTTAAGTAATAAATTAAAAAAAGGACAGAGAGAACCCCAGGAAAAATGATAAAAGCAAAGCTATACAGACAAAATCACACACAGAAGCATACGCATACATGCTCACAAAAATAGAAAAACGGAATTATATATGTATATATCGTTGCTCCCAAAGTCCACCTCCTCAATTTGGGATGATACATTGTCTATTCAGGTATTCCACATATGCAGGGTCCATCAAGTTGATTGTGGACATTTAATCCACTGCTCCTGAGGCGGCTGGGAGAGATTTCCCTTTCTCTTCATTGTTTGCACAGCTCCCAGTTTCAGCTTTGGATTTGGAACCGCCACTGCGTGTAGGTCACCTGAGTGCGTCTGCTCTTCACTCAGACAGGACGGGGTTAAAGGAGCAGCTGACTCGCTCAGGTCGGGCGGAGGGAGGGGTACAGATGTGGGGTGAGCCTGCAGCGGCAGAGGGGCAAGCGTGACGTTGCAACAGCCCGAGGCATGCCTTGTGTTCACCTGGGGAAGTTTTCCCTAGATCATTTGACACTGGCAGTGGCAGGCTGCACAGGCTCCTGGGAGGGGAGGTGTGGGTATTGTCCTGTGCTTGCACACAGACTTCTTGGTGGCTGCAGCAGCAGCCTTAGCGTCTCATGCCCGTCTTTGAGGTCCTTGATGATAGCCGCGACTCGCGCCCATCTCTGGAGCTCTTTAAGTGGCACTCTGAATCCCTCTCCTCGTGTACCAGGAAACAAAGAGGCAAGAAAAAGTCTCTTGCCTCTTTGGCAGCTCCAGATATTTTCCCAGACTCCCTCCCAGCTAGCTGTAGCGCACTAGCCCCCTTCAGGCTGTGTTCACGCAGCCAACCCCAGTCCTCTCCCTGGGATCCGAACTCGGATGCCCAGGCCTCAGCTCCAGGACCCCACCCGTCCCCGCAAGAGAGCAGACAAGCCTCTCTGTCTGGTGAGTGCTGGTCAGCACCGATCCTCTGTGCGGGAATCTCTCCGCTTTGCCCTTCGGACCCCTGTTTCTGCGCTCTCCTCTGTGGCTCCGAAGTTTCCCCCTCCGCCTCCCACAGTCTCCGACTGCAAAGGGGCTTCCTAGTGTGTGGAAACCTTTCCTCCTTCACAGCTCCCTCCCACTGGTGCAGGTCTGTTCCCTATTCTTTTGTCTCTGTATTTTCTTTTTTATTTTGCAGTACCCAGGTACGTGGGGGAGTTTCTTGCGTTTTGGGAGGTCTGAGGTCTTCTGCCAGCGTTCAGTAGGTGTTCTGTAGGAGTTGTTTCACATGTAGATGTATTTCCGATGTATTTGTGGGGAGGAAGGTGATCTCCACGTCTTACTCTTCCGCCATCTTGAAGCTCCTCCTTCACTGTAGTTTTGATTTGCCTTTCTCTAATGATTAGTGATGTTGAGCATCCTTTCATGTGTCTGTTGGCAGTCTGTATATCTTCTTTTGAGAAATGTCTATTTAGATTTTCTGCCCGTTTTTCGATTGGGTTGTTTGTTTTTTTTGATATTAAGCTGCATGAGCTGCTTGTAAATGTTGGAGATTAATCCTTTGTCATTTGTTTCATCTGCAAATATTTTCTACCATTCTGAGGGTTGTCTTTTCATCTTTTTTATGTTTTCCTTTGCTGTGCCAAGTTTTTAAGTTTCATTAAGTCCCATTTGTTTATTTCTGCTTTTATTTCCATTTCTCTAGGAGGTGTGTCAAAAAGGATCTTGCTGTGATTTATGTCATAGCGTGTTCTGCCTATGTTTTCCTCTAAGAGTTTGATAGCATCTGGCTTTACATTTAGGTCTTTAATCCATTTTGAGGTTACTTTTGTGTATGCTGTTAGGGAGTGTTCTAATTTCATTGTTTTACATGTAGCTGTCCAGTTTTCCCAGCACCACTTATTGAAGAGGCTGTCTTTTCTCCATTGTATATCCTTGCCTCCGTTATCAATGATGAGTTTATGATATGTGTGTGGGTTTACCTCTGGGCTTTCTATCCTGTTCCATTGATCTATATTTCTGTTTCTGTGCCAGTACCATACTGTCATCATTAATGAAGCTTTGTAATATCGTCTGAAGTCAGGGAGCCTGATTCCTCCAGCTCCGTTATGCTTTCTCCAGGTTGCTTTGGCTATTTCGGGATCTTTTGGTTTGCATAAAAACTGTGAAATTACTGTTCTAGTTCTGTGAAAAGTGCCAGTGGTAGTTTTATAGGGATTGCATTGAATCAGTAGATTGTTTTGGGTAGTACAGTCATTTTAACAGTGTTGATTCTTCCAATCCAAGAACATGGTATATCTCTCCATCTTTTCGTATCATCTTTAATTTCTTTCATCAGTGTCATCATTTTCTGCATATGGGGCTTTTTCTCCTTAGGTAGGTTTATTCCTAGATAGTTTATTCTTCTGGTTGCAATGGTAAATGGGAGTGTTTTCTTTATTTCACTTTCAGATTTTTCATGATTAGTGTATAGGAATGCAAGACATTTATGCGCATTAATTTTGTTTCCTCCTACTTTAACAAATTCATTGATTAGCTCTAGCAGTTTTCTGGTAGCATCTTTAGGATTCTCTATGTATAGTATCATGCCTTCTGCAAGCAGTGACAGCGTTACTTGTTCTTTTCCAATTTGGATTCCTTTTATTTTTTTTCTTCTCTGATCACTGTGGCTAAAACTTCCAAAACTATGTTGAATAATAGTGGTGAGAGTGGGCAACCTTGTCTTGTTCCTGATCTTAGTGGAAACGGTTTCATTTTGTCACCATTGAGGACAATGTTTGCTGTGGGTTTGTCATATATGGCCTGTATTAGGTTGAGGAAAGTTCCCTCTATGCCTACTTTCTGGAAGGTTTTTATGAAAAATGAGTGTTGAATTTTGTCGAAAGCTTTCTTTGCGTCTATTGAGATGATCATATGGTTTTTCTCCTTCAATTCTTTAATATGGTGTATCAGGTTGATTGATTTGCATATATTGAAGAAGTCTTGCATTCCTGCGATAAACCCCACTTGATCATAGTGTATGATCCTTTTAATGCGCTGTAGGGTTCTGTTTGTTAGTATTTTGTTGAGGATTTGTGCATCTATGTTCATCAGTGATATTGGCCTATAGTTTTCTTTCTTTGTGACACCTTTTTCTGGTTTTGGTATCACAGTGATGGTGGCCTCGTAGAATGAGTTTGGGAGTGTTCCCACTCTGCTATATTTTGGAAGAGTTTGAGAAGGATAGGTGATAGCTCTTCTCTAAATGTTTGATAGAATTCGCCTGTGAAGCCATCTGGTCCTGGGCTTTTGTCTGTTGGAAGAATGGTAATCACAGTTTCAATTTCAGTGCTAGTGATTGTTTTTTTTAATATTTTCTATTTCTTCCTGGTTCAGTCTCGGAAGGTTGTGCATTTCTGAGAATTTCTCCATTTCTTCCAGGCGGTTCATTTTCTTGGCATATAGTTGCTTGTAGTAATCTCTCATGATCCTTTGTATTTCTGCAGTGTCAGTTGTTACTTCTTCTTTTTCATTTCTAATTCTATTGATTTGAGTCTTCTCTCTTTTTCTCTGATGCGTCTGGCTAATGGTTTATCAATTTGGTTTATCTTATCAAAGAACCAGCTTTTAGTTGTCCTTGTGTTTTAACATCTTTATTAGAGTATAATTGCTTTACAATGGTGTCACTGTTTCTCCTATAGCACAAAGTGAATCAGTTATACATATACATATGTCCCCGTATCTCTACCCTCGTGAATCTCCCTCCCTCCCACCCTCTCTATCCCACCCCTCTAGGTGTTCACAAAGCACCGAGCTCATCTCCCTGTGCTATGCGGCTCCTTCCCACTAGCTATGTTTTTTATGTTTGGTAGTGTATATATGTCCATGCCACTCTCTCACTTTGTCCCAGCTTACCCTTCCCCCTCCCTGTATCCTTAAGTCGATTCTCGAGTAGGTCTTCATCTTTATTCCCGTCTTTCCCCTGGTTCTTCTGACCATTTTCTTTTTCAAAGAAGCAGCTTTTGGTTTTATTGATCTTTGCTGTCGTGTTCTTCATTTCTTTGCCATTTATTTGTGATGTGATTTTTATGACTTCTTTCCTTCTGCTAACTTTGCGGGGTTTTTGTTCTTCTTTCTCTAATTGCATTAGTTGTAAGTTTAGGTTGTTTATTTGAGACGTTTCTTGTTTCTTAAGGTAGGATATTATTGTTATAGACTTCCCTCTTAGAACTGCTTTTGCTGCATCCCATAGGTTTTGGGTCTTCGTGTTTTCATTGTCATTTGTTTCTAGGTAATTTTTGATTTCTGCAGTGATCTCCTGGTTATTAAGTAGTGTGTTGTTCGGCCTCCATGTGTTTGTATTTCTCACAGATTTTTTCCTGTATTTGATATCTAGTCTCATAGCGTTGTTTTCGGAAAAGATACTTGATATGATTTCAATTTTCTTAAATTTACCATGGCTTGGTTTGTGACCCACGATATGGTCTATCCTGGAGAATGTTCCATGAGCACTTGAGAAGAATGTGTATTCTGTTGTTTTTGGATGGAATGTCCTATAAATATTATTTAAGTCCATCTCGTTTAACGTATCATTTAAAGCTTGTGTTTCCTCATTTATGTTCATTTTGGATCATCTGTCCATTGTTGAAAGTGGGGTGTTAAAGTCCCCTACTATGACTGTGATACTGTCGATTTCCCCTTTTATGGCTGTTAGTATTTGCCTTATGTAGTGCGGTACTCCTATGTTGGGTGCATAAGTACTTACAATTGTTATATCTTCTTCTTGGATTGATCCCTTGAGCATTATGTAGTGTCCTTCTTTGTCTCTTGTAATAGTCTTTGTTTCAAAGTGTATTTTGTCTGATATGAGAATTGCTACTTCAGCTTGCTTTTGATTTCCATTTGCATGGGCTATCTTTTTCCATCCCCTCACTTTCAGTCTGTATGTGTCCCTAGGTATGAAGTGGGTCTCTTGTAGGCAGCTTATATACGGGGCTTGTTTTTGTATCCATTCCGCCAATCTATGCCTTTTGGTTGGAGCATTTAATCCATTTACATTTAATGTAATTATCAATATGTATGTTCCTATTACCATTTTCTTAATTGCTTTGGGTCTTTTCCTTCTCTTGTGTTTCCTGCGTAGAGAAGTTCCTTTAGCATTTGTTGTAAAGCTGGTTTGGTGGTGCTGAATTCTCTTAGCTTTTGCTTATCTGTAAAGGTTTTAACTTTTCCATCAAATCTGAATGAGATCCCTGCTGGGTAGAGTAATCTTGCTTGTAGGTTTTTCTCCTTCATCACTTTAAATATTTCCTGCCACTCCCTTCTGGCTTGCAGAGTTTCTGCTGAAAGGTCAGCTGTTAACCTTATGGAGGTTCCCTTATGTGTGGTTTGTTGTGTTTCCCTTGCTGCTTTTAATATTTGTTCTTTGTATTTAATTTTGATAGTTTGATTAATATGTGTCTTGGCGTGTTTCTCCTGGGACTTAACCTGTATGGGACTCTCTGTGATTCCTGCACTTGATTAGCTATTTTCTTTTCCATATTAGGGAATTTTCAACTATAATTTCTCAGTCCCTTTCTTTTCCTCTTTTTCTTCTGGGACCCATATAATTCGGATGTTGGTGCGTTTAATGTTGTCCTAGAAGTGTCTGAAAGTGTCCTCAATTCGTTTCATTTTTTTCCCTTTATTCTGCTCTGCAGTAGTTATTTCCACTCTTTCATCTTCCAGGTCACTTATCCGTTCTTCTGCCTCCGTTATTCTGCTATTGATCCCTTGTAGAGAATTTTTAATTTCCTTTATTGTGTTGTTCATCACTGTTTGTTTGCTGTATAGTTTTTCTAGGTTCTTGTAAAAAGTTTGTTTTATTTTCTCCATTCAGTTTCCAAGATTTTGGATCATCTTTAATATCATGGTTATGAATTCTTTTTCAGGTAGACTGCCTATTTCCTGTTCATTTGATAGGTCTGGTGGGTTTTTGCCTTGCTCCCTCATCTGCTGTGTGTTTGTCTGTCTTCTCATTTTGCTTAATTTACTGTGTTTGGGGTCTCCTTATCACAGGCTGCAGGGTCGTAGCTCCCGTTGCCTTTGGTGTCTGTCCCCAGTGGCTGAGGTTGGTTGAGTGAGTTGTGTAGGCTTCCTGGTGGAGGGGACTAGTGCCTGTGTTCTGGTGCATGACACTGGATCTTGTCCTTCTGGTGTACAGGTCCACGTCTGGTGGTGTGTTTTGGGGTGTCTGTGGCCTTTCTATGATTTTAGGCAGCCTTTGTGCTAGTGGATGGGGTTGTGTTCCTGTCTTGTTACTTGTTTGGCATTGGGTGTCCAGCACTGTAGCTTGCTGGCCGTTGAATGGAGCTGAGTCTTGGCGTTGAGATGGAGATCTCTGGGAGATTTTCCCTGTTTCATATTACATGGAGTTGGTAGGTCTCTTGTGGACCAATGTCCTGAGCTTGGCTGTCCCACCTCAGTGGCACAGCGCTGATGCCTGACTGGAGCACCAAGAGCCTGTCCTCCACACGGCTCAGAATTAAAGGGAGGAAAAATAGAAAGAAAGAAGAAGAAGGTAAAATAAAATGCAATAAAATATAGTTATTAAAATAAAATATAATTACTAAGAAAAATATTATTTAAGTAATAAATTAAAAAAAGGACAGAGAGAACCCCAGGAAAAATGATAAAAGCAAAGCTATACAGACAAAATCACACACAGAAGCATACGCATACATGCTCACAAAAATAGAAAAACGGAATTATATATGTATATATCGTTGCTCCCAAAGTCCACCTCCTCAATTTGGGATGATACATTGTCTATTCAGGTATTCCACATATGCAGGGTCCATCAAGTTGATTGTGGACATTTAATCCACTGCTCCTGAGGCGGCTGGGAGAGATTTCCCTTTCTCTTCATTGTTTGCACAGCTCCCAGTTTCAGCTTTGGATTTGGAACCGCCACTGCGTGTAGGTCACCTGAGTGCGTCTGCTCTTCACTCAGACAGGACGGGGTTAAAGGAGCAGCTGACTCGCTCAGGTCGGGCGGAGGGAGGGGTACAGATGTGGGGTGAGCCTGCAGCGGCAGAGGGGCAAGCGTGACGTTGCAACAGCCCGAGGCATGCCTTGTGTTCACCTGGGGAAGTTTTCCCTAGATCATTTGACACTGGCAGTGGCAGGCTGCACAGGCTCCTGGGAGGGGAGGTGTGGGTATTGTCCTGTGCTTGCACACAGACTTCTTGGTGGCTGCAGCAGCAGCCTTAGCGTCTCATGCCCGTCTTTGAGGTCCTTGATGATAGCCGCGACTCGCGCCCATCTCTGGAGCTCTTTAAGTGGCACTCTGAATCTCTCTCCTCGTGTACCAGGAAACAAAGAGGCAAGAAAAAGTCCCTTGCCTCTTTGGCAGCTCCAGATATTTTCCCAGACTCCCTCCCAGCTAGCTGTAGCGCACTAGCCCCCTTCAGGCTGTGTTCACGCAGCCAACCCCAGTCCTCTCCCTGGGATCCGAACTCGGATGCCCAAGCCTCAGCTCCAGGACCCCACCCGTCCCAGCAAGAGAGCAGACACGCCTCTCTGTCTGGTGAGTGCTGGTCAGCACCGATCCTCTGTGCGGGAATCTCTCCGCTTTGCCCTTCGCACCCCTGTTTCTGCGCTCTCCTCTGTGGCTCCGAAGTTTCCCCCTCCGCCACCCACAGTCTCCGACTGCAAAGGGGCTTCCTAGTGTGTGGAAACCTTTCCTCCTTCACAGCTCCCTCCCACTGGTGCAGGTCTGTTCCCTATTCTTTTGTCTCTGTATTTTCTTTTTTATTTTGCAGTACCCAGGTACGTGGGGGAGTTTCTTGCGTTTTGGGAGGTCTGAGGTCTTCTGCCAGCGTTCAGTAGGTGTTCTGTAGGAGTTGTTTCACATGTAGATGTATTTCCGATGTATTTGTGGGGAGGAAGGTGATCTCCACGTCTTACTCTTCCGCCATCTTGAAGCTCCTCCTTCATTGTAGTTTTGATTTGCCTTTCTCTAATGATTAGTGATGTTGAGCATCCTTTCATGTGTCTGTTGGCAGTCTGTATATCTTCTTTTGAGAAATGTCTATTTAGATTTTCTGCCCGTTTTTCGATTGGGTTGTTTGTTTTTTTTGATATTAAGCTGCATGAGCTGCTTGTAAATGTTGGAGATTAATCCTTTGTCATTTGTTTCATCTGCAAATATTTTCTACCATTCTGAGGGTTGTCTTTTCATCTTTTTTATGTTTTCCTTTGCTGTGCCAAGTTTTTAAGTTTCATTAAGTCCCATTTGTTTATTTCTGCTTTTATTTCCATTTCTCTAGGAGGTGTGTCAAAAAGGATCTTGCTGTGATTTATGTCATAGCGTGTTCTGCCTATGTTTTCCTCTAAGAGTTTGATAGCATCTGGCTTTACATTTAGGTCTTTAATCCATTTTGAGGTTACTTTTGTGTATGCTGTTAGGGAGTGTTCTAATTTCATTGTTTTACATGTAGCTGTCCAGTTTTCCCAGCACCACTTATTGAAGAGGCTGTCTTTTCTCCATTGTATATCCTTGCCTCCGTTATCAATGATGAGTTTATGATATGTGTGTGGGTTTACCTCTGGGCTTTCTATCCTGTTCCATTGATCTATATTTCTGTTTCTGTGCCAGTACCATACTGTCATCATTAATGAAGCTTTGTAATATCGTCTGAAGTCAGGGAGCCTGATTCCTCCAGCTCCGTTATGCTTTCTCCAGGTTGCTTTGGCTATTTCGGGATCTTTTGGTTTGCATAAAAACTGTGAAATTACTGTTCTAGTTCTGTGAAAAGTGCCAGTGGTAGTTTTATAGGGATTGCATTGAATCAGTAGATTGTTTTGGGTAGTACAGTCATTTTAACAGTGTTGATTCTTCCAATCCAAGAACATGGTATATCTCTCCATCTTTTCGTATCATCTTTAATTTCTTTCATCAGTGTCATCATTTTCTGCATATGGGGCTTTTTCTCCTTAGGTAGGTTTATTCCTAGATAGTTTATTCTTTTGGTTGCAATGGTAAATGGGAGTGTTTTCTTTATTTCACTTTCAGATTTTTCATGATTAGTGTATAGGAATGCAAGACATTTATGCGCATTAATTTTGTTTCCTCCTACTTTAACAAATTCATTGATTAGCTCTAGCAGTTTTCTGGTAGCATCTTTAGGATTCTCTATGTATAGTATCATGCCTTCTGCAAGCAGTGACAGCGTTACTTGTTCTTTTCCAATTTGGATTCCTTTTATTTTTTTTCTTCTCTGATCACTGTGGCTAAAACTTCCAAAACTATGTTGAATAATAGTGGTGAGAGTGGGCAACCTTGTCTTGTTCCTGATCTTAGTGGAAACGGTTTCATTTTGTCACCATTGAGGACAATGTTTGCTGTGGGTTTGTCATATATGGCCTGTATTAGGTTGAGGAAAGTTCCCTCTATGCCTACTTTCTGGAGGGTTTTTATGAAAAATGAGTGTTGAATTTTGTCGAAAGCTTTCTTTGCGTCTATTGAGATGATCATATGGTTTTTCTCCTTCAATTCTTTAATATGGTATATCAGGTTGATTGATTTGCATATATTGAAGAAGTCTTGCATTCCTGCGATAAACCCCACTTGATCATAGTGTATGATCCTTTTAATGCGCTGTAGGGTTCTGTTTGTTAGTATTTTGTTGAGGATTTGTGCATCTATGTTCATCAGTGATATTGGCCTATAGTTTTCTTTCTTTGTGACACCTTTTTCTGGTTTTGGTATCACAGTGATGGTGGCCTCGTAGAATGAGTTTGGGAGTGTTCCCACTCTGCTATATTTTGGAAGAGTTTGAGAAGGATAGGTGATAGCTCTTCTCTAAATGTTTGATAGAATTCGCCTGTGAAGCCATCTGGTCCTGGGCTTTTGTCTGTTGGAAGAATTGTAATCACAGTTTCAATTTCAGTGCTAGTGATTGTTTTTTTTTAATATTTTCTATTTCTTCCTGGTTCAGTCTCGGAAGGTTGTGCATTTCTGAGAATTTCTCCATTTCTTCCAGGCGGTTCATTTTCTTGGCATATAGTTGCTTGTAGTAATCTCTCATGATCCTTTGTATTTCTGCAGTGTCAGTTGTTACTTCTTCTTTTTCATTTCTAATTCTATTGATTTGAGTCTTCTCTCTTTTTCTTTGATGCGTCTGGCTAATGGTTTATCAATTTGGTTTATCTTATCAAAGAACCAGCTTTTAGTTGTCTTTGTGTTTTAACATCTTTATTAGAGTATAATTGCTTTACAATGGTGTCACTGTTTCTGCTATAGCACAAAGTGAATCAGTTATACATATACATATGTCCCCGTATCTCTACCCTCGTGAATCTCCCTCCCTCCCACCCTCTCTATCCCACCCCTCTAGGTGTTCACAAAGCACCGAGCTCATCTCCCTGTGCTATGCGGCTCCTTCCCACTAGCTATGTTTTTTATGTTTGGTAGTGTATATATGTCCATGCCACTCTCTCACTTTGTCCCAGCTTACCCTTCCCCCTCCCTGTATCCTTAAGTCGATTCTCGAGTAGGTCTTCATCTTTATTCCCGTCTTTCCCCTGGTTCTTCTGACCATTTTCTTTTTCAAAGAAGCAGCTTTTGGTTTTATTGATCTTTGCTGTCGTGTTCTTCATTTCTTTGCCATTTATTTGTGATGTGATTTTTATGACTTCTTTCCTTCTGCTAACGTGGCGGGGTTTTTGTTCTTCTTTCTCTAATTGCATTAGTTGTAAGTTTAGGTTGTTTATTTGAGACGTTTCTTCTTTCTTAAGGTAGGATAGTATTGTTATAAACTTCCCTCTTAGGACTGCTTTTGCTTCATCCCATAGGTTTTGGGTCTTCGTGTTTTCATTGTCATTTGTTTCTAGGTATTTTTTGATTTCTGCAGTGATCTCTTGGTTATTAAGTAGTGTGTTGTTCGACCTCCATGTGTTTGTATTTCTTACAGATTTTTTCCTGTAATTGATATCTAGTCTCATAGCGTTGTTTTCGGAAAAGATACTTGATATGATTTCAATTTTCTTAAATTTACCATGGCTTGGTTTGTGACCCATGATATGGTCTACCCTGGAGGATGTTCCATGAGCACTTGAGAAGAATGTGTATTCTGTTGTTTTTGGATGGAATGTCCTATAAATATTATTTAAGTCCATCTCGTTTAACGTATCATATAAAGCTTGTGTTTCCTCATTTATTTTCATTTTGGATCATCTGTCCATTGGTGAAAGTGGGGTGTTAAAGTCCCCTACTATGACTGTGATACTGTCGATTTCCCCTTTTATGGCTGTTAGTATTTGCCTTATGTAGTGAGGTACTCCTATGTTGGGTGCATAAGTACTTACAATTGTTATATCTTCTTCTTGGATTGATCCCTTGAGCATTATGTAGTGTCCTTGTTTGTCTCTTGTAATAGTCTTTGTTTCAAAGTGTATTTTGTCTGATATGAGAATTGCTACTCCAGCTTGCTTTTGATTTCCATTTGCATGGGCTATCTTTTTCCATCCCCTCACTTTCAGTCTGTATGTGTCCCTAGGTATGAAGTGGGTCTCTTGTAGGCAGCATATATACGGGGCTTGTTTTTGTATCCATTCCGCCAATCTATGCCTTTTGGTTGGAGCATTTAATCCATTTACATTTAATGTAATTATCAATATGTATGTTCCTATTACCATTTTCTTAATTGCTTTGGGTCTTTTCCTTCTCTTGTGTTTCCTGCGTAGAGAAGTTCCTTTAGCATTGGTTGTAAAGCTGGTTTGGTGGTGCTGAATTCTCTTAGCTTTTGCTTATCTGTAAAGGTTTTAACTTCTCCATCAAATCTGAATGAGTTCTCTGCTGGGTAGAATAATCTTGCTTGTAGGTTTTTCTCCTTCATCACTTTAAATATTTCCTGCCACTCCCTTCTGGCTTGCAGAGTTTCTGCTGAAAGGTCAGCTGTTAACCTTATGGAGGTTCCCTTATGTGTGATTTGTTGTGTTTCCCTTGCTGCTTTTAATATTTGTTCTTTGTATTTAATTTTTGATAGTTTGATTAATATGTGTCTTGGCGTGTTTCTCCTGGGATTTAACCTGTATGGGACTCTCTGTGATTCCTGCACTTGATTAGCTATTTCCTTTTCCATATTAGGGAAATTTTCAACTATAATTTCTCAGTCCCTTTCTTTTCCTCTTTTTCTTCTGGGACCCCTATAATTCGAATGTTGGTGCGTTTAATGTTGTCCTAGAAGTGTCTGAAAGTGTCCTCAATTCTTTTCATTTTTTTCCCTTTATTCTGCTCTGCAATAGTTATTTCCACTCTTTTATCTTCCAGGTCACTTATCCGTTCTTCTGCCTCCGTTATTCTGCTATTGATCCCTTCTAGAGAATTTTTAATTTCATTTATTGTGTTGTTCATCACTGTTTGTTTGCTGTATAGTTTTTCTAGGTTCTTGTAAAAAGTTTCTTTTATGTTCTCCATTCAGTTTCCGAGATTTTGGATCATCTTTCATATCATGGTTATGAATTCTTTTTCAGGTAGACTGCCTATTTCCTGTTCATTTGATAGGTCTGGTGGGTTTTTGCCTTGCTCCCTCATCTGCTGTGTGTTTCTCTGTCTTCTCATTTTGCTTAACTTACTGTGTTTGGGGTCTCCTTATCACAGGCTGCAGGGTCGTAGCTCCCGTTGCCTTTGGTGTCTGTCCCCAGTGGCTGAGGTTGGTTGAGTGAGTTGTGTAGGCTTCCTGGTGGAGGGGACTAGTGCCTGTGTTCTGGTGCATGACACTGGATCTTGTCCTTCTGGTGTACAGGTCCACGTCTGGTGGTGTGTTTTGGGGTGTCTGTGGCCTTTCTATGATTTTAGGCAGCCTTTGTGCTAGTGGATGGGGTTGTGTTCCTGTCTTGTTACTTGTTTGGCATTGTGTGTCCAGCGCTGTAGCTTGCTGGCCGTTGAATGGAGCTGAGTCTTGGCATTGACATGGAGATCTCTGGGAGATTTTCACTGTTTCATATTACATGGAGTTGGTAGGTCTCTTGGGGACCAATGTCCTGAGCTTGGCTGTCCCACCTCAGTGGCACAGCACTGATGCCTGACTGGAGCACCAAGAGCCTGTCCTCCACACGGCTCAGAATTAAAGGGAGGAAAAATAGAAAGAAAGAAGAAGAAGGTAAAATAAAATGCAATAAAATATAGTTATTAAAATAAAATATAATTACTAAGAAAAATATTATTTAAGTAATAAATTAAAAAAAGGACAGAGAGAACCCCAGGAAAAATGATAAAAGCAAAGCTATACAGACAAAATCACACACAGAAGCATACGCATACATGCTCACAAAAATAGAAAAACGGAATTATATATGTATATATCGTTGCTCCCAAAGTCCACCTCCTCAATTTGGGATGATACATTGTCTATTCAGGTATTCCACATATGCAGGGTACATCAAGTTGATTGTGGACATTTAATCCACTGCTCCTTAGGCGGCTGGGAGAGATTTCCCTTTCTCTTCATTGTTTGCACAGCTCCCAGTTTCAGCTTCGGATTTGGAACCGCCACTGCGTGTAGGTCACCTGAGTGCGTCTGCTCTTCACTCAGACAGGACGGGGTTAAAGAAGCAGCTGACTCGAGAGCTCTGGCTCGCTCAGGTCGGGCGGAGGGAGGGGTACAGATGTGGGGTGAGCCTGCAGCGGCAGAGGGGCAAGCGTGACGTTGCAACAGCCCGAGGCATGCCTTGTGTTCACCTGGGGAAGTTTTCCCTAGATCATTTGACACTGGCAGTGGCAGGCTGCACAGGCTCCTGGGAGGGGAGGTGTGGGTATTGTCCTGTGCTTGCACACAGACTTCTTGGTGGCTGCAGCAGCAGCCTTAGCGTCTCATGCCCGTCTTTGAGGTCCTTGATGATAGCCGCGACTCGCGCCCATCTCTGGAGCTCTTTAAGTGGCACTCTGAATCCCTCTCCTCGTGTACCAGGAAACAAAGAGGCAAGAAAAAGTCTCTTGCCTCTTTGGCAGCTCCAGATATTTTCCCAGACTCCCTCCCAGCTAGCTGTAGCGCACTAGCCCCCTTCAGGCTGTGTTCACGCAGCCAACCCCAGTCCTCTCCCTGGGATCCGAACTCGGATGCCCAGGCCTCAGCTCCAGGACCCCACCCGTCCCCGCAAGAGAGCAGACAAGCCTCTCTGTCTGGTGAGTGCTGGTCAGCACCGATCCTCTGTGCGGGAATCTCTCCGCTTTGCCCTTCGGACCCCTGTTTCTGCGCTCTCCTCTGTGGCTCCGAAGTTTCCCCCTCCGCCTCCCACAGTCTCCGACTGCAAAGGGGCTTCCTAGTGTGTGGAAACCTTTCCTCCTTCACAGCTCCCTCCCACTGGTGCAGGTCTGTTCCCTATTCTTTTGTCTCTGTATTTTCTTTTTTATTTTGCAGTACCCAGGTACGTGGGGGAGTTTCTTGCGTTTTGGGAGGTCTGAGGTCTTCTGCCAGCGTTCAGTAGGTGTTCTGTAGGAGTTGTTTCACATGTAGATGTATTTCCGATGTATTTGTGGGGAGGAAGGTGATCTCCACGTCTTACTCTTCCGCCATCTTGAAGCTCCTCCTTCACTGTAGTTTTGATTTGCCTTTCTCTAATGATTAGTGATGTTGAGCATCCTTTCATGTGTCTGTTGGCAGTCTGTATATCTTCTTTTGAGAAATGTCTATTTAGATTTTCTGCCCGTTTTTCGATTGGGTTGTTTGTTTTTTTTGATATTAAGCTGCATGAGCTGCTTGTAAATGTTGGAGATTAATCCTTTGTCATTTGTTTCATCTGCAAATATTTTCTACCATTCTGAGGGTTGTCTTTTCATCTTTTTTATGTTTTCCTTTGCTGTGCCAAGTTTTTAAGTTTCATTAAGTCCCATTTGTTTATTTCTGCTTTTATTTCCATTTCTCTAGGAGGTGTGTCAAAAAGGATCTTGCTGTGATTTATGTCATAGCGTGTTCTGCCTATGTTTTCCTCTAAGAGTTTGATAGCATCTGGCTTTACATTTAGGTCTTTAATCCATTTTGAGGTTACTTTTGTGTATGCTGTTAGGGAGTGTTCTAATTTCATTGTTTTACATGTAGCTGTCCAGTTTTCCCAGCACCACTTATTGAAGAGGCTGTCTTTTCTCCATTGTATATCCTTGCCTCCGTTATCAATGATGAGTTTATGATATGTGTGTGGGTTTACCTCTGGGCTTTCTATCCTGTTCCATTGATCTATATTTCTGTTTCTGTGCCAGTACCATACTGTCATCATTAATGAAGCTTTGTAATATCGTCTGAAGTCAGGGAGCCTGATTCCTCCAGCTCCGTTATGCTTTCTCCAGGTTGCTTTGGCTATTTCGGGATCTTTTGGTTTGCATAAAAACTGTGAAATTACTGTTCTAGTTCTGTGAAAAGTGCCAGTGGTAGTTTTATAGGGATTGCATTGAATCAGTAGATTGTTTTGGGTAGTACAGTCATTTTAACAGTGTTGATTCTTCCAATCCAAGAACATGGTATATCTCTCCATCTTTTCGTATCATCTTTAATTTCTTTCATCAGTGTCATCATTTTCTGCATATGGGGCTTTTTCTCCTTAGGTAGGTTTATTCCTAGATAGTTTATTCTTTTGGTTGCAATGGTAAATGGGATTGTTTTCTTTATTTCACTTTCAGATTTTTCATGATTAGTGTATAGGAATGCAAGACATTTCTGCACATTAATTTTGTATAATCCTACTTTAACAAATTCATTGATTAGCTCTAGCAGTTTTCTGGTAGCATCTTTAGGATTCTCTATGTATAGTATCATGTCTTCTGCAAGCAGTGACAGCGTTACTTGTTCTTTTCCAATTTGGATTCCTTTTATTTTTTTCTTCTTTGATCACTGTGGCTAAAACTTCCAAAACTATGTTGAATAATAGTGGTGAGAGTGGGCAACCTTGTCTTGTTCCTGATCTTAGTGGAATCGCTTTCATTTTGTCACCATTGAGGACAATGTTTGCTGTGGGTTTGTCATATATGGCCTGTATTAGGTTGAGGAAAGTTCCCTCTATGCCTACTTTCTGGAGGGTTTTTATGAAAAATGAGTGTTGAATTTTGTCGAAAGCTTTCTTTGCGTCTATTGAGGTGATCATGTGGTTTTTCTCCTTCAATTCTTTAATATGGTGTATCAGGTTGATTGATTTGCATATATTGAAGAAGTCTTGCATTCCTGGGATAAACCCCACTTGATCATAGTGTATGATCCTTTTAATGCGCTGTAGGGTGCTGTTTGTTAGTATTTTGTTGAGGATTTGTGCATCTATGTTCATCAGTGATATTGGCCTATAGTTTTCTTTCTTTGTGACACCTTTGTCTGGTTTTGGTATCACAGTGATGGTGGCCTCGCAGAATGAGTTTGGGAGTGTTCCCACTCTGCTATATTTTGGAAGAGTTTGAGAAGGATAGGTGATAGCTCTTCTCTAAATGTTTGATAGAATTCGCCTGTGAAGCCATCTGGTCCTGGGCTTTTGTCTGTTGGAAGAATTGTAATCACAGTTTCAATTTCAGTGCTAGTGATTTTTTTTTAATATTTTCTATTTCTTCCTGGTTCAGTCTCGGAAGGTTGTGCATTTCTAAGAATTTCTCCATTTCTTCCAGGCGGTTCATATTCTTGACATATAGTTGCTTGTAGTAATCTCTCATGATCCTTTGTATTTCTGCAGTGTCAGTTGTTACTTCTTCTTTTTCATTTCTAATTCTATTGATTTGAGTCTTCTCTCTTTTTCTTTGATGCGTCTGGCTAATGGTTTATCAATTTGGTTTATCTTATCAAAGAACCAGCTTTTAGTTGTCTTTGTGTTTTAACATCTTTATTAGAGTATAATTGCTTTACAATGGTGTCACTGTTTCTGCTATAGCACAAAGTGAATCAGTTATACATATACATATGTCCCCATATCTCTACCCTCGTGAATCTCCCTCCCTCCCACCCTCTCTATCCCACCCCTCTAGGTGTTCACAAAGCACCGAGCTCATCTCCCTGTGCTATGCGGCTCCTTCCCACTAGCTATGTTTTTTATGTTTGGTAGTGTATATATGTCCATGCCACTCTCTCACTTTGTCCCAGCTTACCCTTCCCCCTCCCTGTATCCTTAAGTCGATTCTCGAGTAGGTCTTCATCTTTATTCCCGTCTTTCCCCTGGTTCTTCTGACCATTTTCTTTTTCAAAGAAGCAGCTTTGGTTTTATTGATCTTTGCTGTCGTGTTCTTCATTTCTTTGCCATTTATTTGTGATGTGATTTTTATGACTTCTTTCCTTCTGCTAACTTTGCGGGGTTTTTGTTCTTCTTTCTCTAATTGCATTAGTTGTAAGTTTAGGTTGTTTATTTGAGACTTTTCTTGTTTCTTGAGGTAGGATAGTATTGTTATAAACTTCCCTCTTATGAATGCTTTTGCTTCATCCCATAGGTTTTGGGTCTTCGTGTTTTCATTGTCATTTGTTTCTAGGTATTTTTTGATTTCTGCAGTGATCTCTTGGTTATTAAGTAGTGTGTTGTTCGACCTCCATGTGTTTGTATTTCTTACAGATTTTTTCCTGTAATTGATATCTAGTCTCATAGCGTTGTTTTCGGAAAAGATACTTGATATGATTTCAATTTTCTTAAATTTACCATGGCTTGGTTTGTGACCCACGATATGGTCTATCCTGGAGGATGTTCCATGAGCACTTGAGAAGAATGTGTATTCTGTTGTTTTTGGATGGAATGTCCTATAAATATTATTTAAGTCCATCTCGTTTAACGTATCATTTAAAGCTTGTGTTTCCTCATTTATTTTCATTTTGGCTCATCTGTCCATTGGTGAAAGTGGGGTGTTAAAGTCCCCTACTATGACTGTGATACTGTCGATTTCCCCTTTTATGGCTGTTAGTATTTGCCTTATGTAGTGAGGTACTCCTATGTTGGGTGCATAAGTACTTACAATTGTTATATCTTCTTCTTGGATTGATCCCTTGAGCATTATGTAGTGTCCTTGTTTGTCTCTTGTAATAGTCTTTGTTTCAAAGTGTATTTTGTCTGATATGAGAATTGCTACTCCAGCTTGCTTTTGATTTCCATTTGCATGGGCTATCTTTTTCCATCCCCTCACTTTCAGTCTGTATGTGTCCCTAGGTATGAAGTGGGTCTCTTGTAGGCAGCATATATACGGGGCTTGTTTTTGTATCCATTCCGCCAATCTATGCCTTTTGGTTGGAGCATTTAATCCATTTACATTTAATGTAATTATCAATATGTATGTTCCTATTACCATTTTCTTAATTGCTTTGGGTCTTTTCCTTCTCTTGTGTTTCCTGCGTAGAGAAGTTCCTTTAGCATTTGTTGTAAAGCTGGTTTGGTGGTGCTGAATTCTCTTATCTTTTGCTTATCTGTAAAGGTTTTAACTTCTCCATCAAATCTGAATGAGATCCCTGCTGGGTAGAGTAATCTTGCTTGTAGGTTTTTCTCCTTCATCACTTTAAATATTTCCTGCCACTCCCTTCTGGCTTGCAGAGTTTCTGCTGAAAGGTCAGCTGTTAACCTTATGGAGGTTCCCTTATGTGTGATTTGTTGTGTTTCCCTTGCTGCTTTTAATATTTGTTCTTTGTATTTAATTTTTGATAGTTTGATTAATATGTGTCTTGGCGTGTTTCTCCTGGGATTTAACCTGTATGGGACTCTCTGTGATTCCTGCACTTGATTAGCTATTTCCTTTTCCATATTAGGGAAGTTTTCAACTATAATTTCTCAGTCCCTTTCTTTTCCTCTTTTTCTTCTGGGACCCCTATAATTCGAATGTTGGTGCATTTAATGTTGTCCTAGAAGTGTCTGAAAGTGTCCTCAATTCTTTTCATTTTTTTCCCTTTATTCTGCTCTGCAGTAGTTATTTCCACTCTTTTATCTTCCAGGTCACTTATCCGTTCTTCTGCCTCCGTTATTCTGCTATTGATCCCTTCTAGAGAATTTTTAATTTCATTTATTGTGTTGTTCATCACTGTTTGTTTGCTGTATAGTTTTTCTAGGTTCTTGTAAAAAGTTTCTTTTATGTTCTCCATTCAGTTTCCAAGATTTTGGATCATCTTTCATATCATGGTTATGAATTCTTTTTCAGGTAGACTGCCTATTTCCTGTTCATTTGATAGGTCTGGTGGGTTTTTGCCTTGCTCCCTCATCTGCTGTGTGTTTCTCTGTCTTCTCATTTTGCTTAACTTACTGTGTTTGGGGTCTCCTTATCACAGGCTGCAGGGTCGTAGCTCCCGTTGCCTTTGGTGTCTGTCCCCAGTGGCTGAGGTTGGTTGAGTGAGTTGTGTAGGCTTCCTGGTGGAGGGGACTAGTGCCTGTGTTCTGGTGCATGACACTGGATCTTGTCCTTCTGGTGTACAGGTCCACGTCTGGTGGTGTGTTTTGGGGTGTCTGTGGCCTTTCTATGATTTTAGGCAGCCTTTGTGCTAGTGGATGGGGTTGTGTTCCTGTCTTGTTACTTGTTTGGCATTGGGTGTCCAGCACTGTAGCTTGCTGGCCGTTGAATGGAGCTGAGTCTTGGCGTTGAGATGGAGATCTCTGGGAGATTTTCCCTGTTTCATATTACATGGAGTTGGTAGGTCTCTTGGGGACCAATGTCCTGAGCTTGGCTGTCCCACCTCAGTGGCACAGCACTGATGCCTGACTGGAGCACCAAGAGCCTGTCCTCCACACGGCTCAGAATTAAAGGGAGGAAAAATAGAAAGAAAGAAGAAGAAGGTAAAATAAAATGCAATAAAATATAGTTATTAAAATAAAATATAATTACTAAGAAAAATATTATTTAAGTAATAAATTAAAAAAAGGACAGAGAGAACCCCAGGAAAAATGATAAAAGCAAAGCTATACAGACAAAATCACACACAGAAGCATACGCATACATGCTCACAAAAATAGAAAAACGGAATTATATATGTATATATCGTTGCTCCCAAAGTCCACCTCCTCAATTTGGGATGATACATTGTCTATTCAGGTATTCCACATATGCAGGGTACATCAAGTTGATTGTGGACATTTAATCCACTGCTCCTTAGGCGGCTGGGAGAGATTTCCCTTTCTCTTCATTGTTTGCACAGCTCCCAGTTTCAGCTTCGGATTTGGAACCGCCACTGCGTGTAGGTCACCTGAGTGCGTCTGCTCTTCACTCAGACAGGACGGGGTTAAAGAAGCAGCTGACTCGAGAGCTCTGGCTCGCTCAGGTCGGGCGGAGGGAGGGGTACAGATGTGGGGTGAGCCTGCAGCGGCAGAGGGGCAAGCGTGACGTTGCAACAGCCCGAGGCATGCCTTGTGTTCACCTGGGGAAGTTTTCCCTAGATCATTTGACACTGGCAGTGGCAGGCTGCACAGGCTCCTGGGAGGGGAGGTGTGGGTATTGTCCTGTGCTTGCACACAGACTTCTTGGTGGCTGCAGCAGCAGCCTTAGCGTCTCATGCCCGTCTTTGAGGTCCTTGATGATAGCCGCGACTCGCGCCCATCTCTGGAGCTCTTTAAGTGGCACTCTGAATCCCTCTCCTCGTGTACCAGGAAACAAAGAGGCAAGAAAAAGTCTCTTGCCTCTTTGGCAGCTCCAGATATTTTCCCAGACTCCCTCCCAGCTAGCTGTAGCGCACTAGCCCCCTTCAGGCTGTGTTCACGCAGCCAACCCCAGTCCTCTCCCTGGGATCCGAACTCGGATGCCCAGGCCTCAGCTCCAGGACCCCACCCGTCCCCGCAAGAGAGCAGACAAGCCTCTCTGTCTGGTGAGTGCTGGTCAGCACCGATCCTCTGTGCGGGAATCTCTCCGCTTTGCCCTTCGGACCCCTGTTTCTGCGCTCTCCTCTGTGGCTCCGAAGTTTCCCCCTCCGCCTCCCACAGTCTCCGACTGCAAAGGGGCTTCCTAGTGTGTGGAAACCTTTCCTCCTTCACAGCTCCCTCCCACTGGTGCAGGTCTGTTCCCTATTCTTTTGTCTCTGTATTTTCTTTTTTATTTTGCAGTACCCAGGTACGTGGGGGAGTTTCTTGCGTTTTGGGAGGTCTGAGGTCTTCTGCCAGCGTTCAGTAGGTGTTCTGTAGGAGTTGTTTCACATGTAGATGTATTTCCGATGTATTTGTGGGGAGGAAGGTGATCTCCACGTCTTACTCTTCCGCCATCTTGAAGCTCCTCCTTCACTGTAGTTTTGATTTGCCTTTCTCTAATGATTAGTGATGTTGAGCATCCTTTCATGTGTCTGTTGGCAGTCTGTATATCTTCTTTTGAGAAATGTCTATTTAGATTTTCTGCCCGTTTTTCGATTGGGTTGTTTGTTTTTTTTGATATTAAGCTGCATGAGCTGCTTGTAAATGTTGGAGATTAATCCTTTGTCATTTGTTTCATCTGCAAATATTTTCTACCATTCTGAGGGTTGTCTTTTCATCTTTTTTATGTTTTCCTTTGCTGTGCCAAGTTTTTAAGTTTCATTAAGTCCCATTTGTTTATTTCTGCTTTTATTTCCATTTCTCTAGGAGGTGTGTCAAAAAGGATCTTGCTGTGATTTATGTCATAGCGTGTTCTGCCTATGTTTTCCTCTAAGAGTTTGATAGCATCTGGCTTTACATTTAGGTCTTTAATCCATTTTGAGGTTACTTTTGTGTATGCTGTTAGGGAGTGTTCTAATTTCATTGTTTTACATGTAGCTGTCCAGTTTTCCCAGCACCACTTATTGAAGAGGCTGTCTTTTCTCCATTGTATATCCTTGCCTCCGTTATCAATGATGAGTTTATGATATGTGTGTGGGTTTACCTCTGGGCTTTCTATCCTGTTCCATTGATCTATATTTCTGTTTCTGTGCCAGTACCATACTGTCATCATTAATGAAGCTTTGTAATATCGTCTGAAGTCAGGGAGCCTGATTCCTCCAGCTCCGTTATGCTTTCTCCAGGTTGCTTTGGCTATTTCGGGATCTTTTGGTTTGCATAAAAACTGTGAAATTACTGTTCTAGTTCTGTGAAAAGTGCCAGTGGTAGTTTTATAGGGATTGCATTGAATCAGTAGATTGTTTTGGGTAGTACAGTCATTTTAACAGTGTTGATTCTTCCAATCCAAGAACATGGTATATCTCTCCATCTTTTCGTATCATCTTTAATTTCTTTCATCAGTGTCATCATTTTCTGCATATGGGGCTTTTTCTCCTTAGGTAGGTTTATTCCTAGATAGTTTATTCTTTTGGTTGCAATGGTAAATGGGATTGTTTTCTTTATTTCACTTTCAGATTTTTCATGATTAGTGTATAGGAATGCAAGACATTTCTGCACATTAATTTTGTATAATCCTACTTTAACAAATTCATTGATTAGCTCTAGCAGTTTTCTGGTAGCATCTTTAGGATTCTCTATGTATAGTATCATGTCTTCTGCAAGCAGTGACAGCGTTACTTGTTCTTTTCCAATTTGGATTCCTTTTATTTTTTTCTTCTTTGATCACTGTGGCTAAAACTTCCAAAACTATGTTGAATAATAGTGGTGAGAGTGGGCAACCTTGTCTTGTTCCTGATCTTAGTGGAATCGCTTTCATTTTGTCACCATTGAGGACAATGTTTGCTGTGGGTTTGTCATATATGGCCTGTATTAGGTTGAGGAAAGTTCCCTCTATGCCTACTTTCTGGAGGGTTTTTATGAAAAATGAGTGTTGAATTTTGTCGAAAGCTTTCTTTGCGTCTATTGAGGTGATCATGTGGTTTTTCTCCTTCAATTCTTTAATATGGTGTATCAGGTTGATTGATTTGCATATATTGAAGAAGTCTTGCATTCCTGGGATAAACCCCACTTGATCATAGTGTATGATCCTTTTAATGCGCTGTAGGGTGCTGTTTGTTAGTATTTTGTTGAGGATTTGTGCATCTATGTTCATCAGTGATATTGGCCTATAGTTTTCTTTCTTTGTGACACCTTTGTCTGGTTTTGGTATCACAGTGATGGTGGCCTCGCAGAATGAGTTTGGGAGTGTTCCCACTCTGCTATATTTTGGAAGAGTTTGAGAAGGATAGGTGATAGCTCTTCTCTAAATGTTTGATAGAATTCGCCTGTGAAGCCATCTGGTCCTGGGCTTTTGTCTGTTGGAAGAATTGTAATCACAGTTTCAATTTCAGTGCTAGTGATTTTTTTTTAATATTTTCTATTTCTTCCTGGTTCAGTCTCGGAAGGTTGTGCATTTCTAAGAATTTCTCCATTTCTTCCAGGCGGTTCATATTCTTGACATATAGTTGCTTGTAGTAATCTCTCATGATCCTTTGTATTTCTGCAGTGTCAGTTGTTACTTCTTCTTTTTCATTTCTAATTCTATTGATTTGAGTCTTCTCTCTTTTTCTTTGATGCGTCTGGCTAATGGTTTATCAATTTGGTTTATCTTATCAAAGAACCAGCTTTTAGTTGTCTTTGTGTTTTAACATCTTTATTAGAGTATAATTGCTTTACAATGGTGTCACTGTTTCTGCTATAGCACAAAGTGAATCAGTTATACATATACATATGTCCCCATATCTCTACCCTCGTGAATCTCCCTCCCTCCCACCCTCTCTATCCCACCCCTCTAGGTGTTCACAAAGCACCGAGCTCATCTCCCTGTGCTATGCGGCTCCTTCCCACTAGCTATGTTTTTTATGTTTGGTAGTGTATATATGTCCATGCCACTCTCTCACTTTGTCCCAGCTTACCCTTCCCCCTCCCTGTATCCTTAAGTCGATTCTCGAGTAGGTCTTCATCTTTATTCCCGTCTTTCCCCTGGTTCTTCTGACCATTTTCTTTTTCAAAGAAGCAGCTTTGGTTTTATTGATCTTTGCTGTCGTGTTCTTCATTTCTTTGCCATTTATTTGTGATGTGATTTTTATGACTTCTTTCCTTCTGCTAACTTTGCGGGGTTTTTGTTCTTCTTTCTCTAATTGCATTAGTTGTAAGTTTAGGTTGTTTATTTGAGACTTTTCTTGTTTCTTGAGGTAGGATAGTATTGTTATAAACTTCCCTCTTATGAATGCTTTTGCTTCATCCCATAGGTTTTGGGTCTTCGTGTTTTCATTGTCATTTGTTTCTAGGTATTTTTTGATTTCTGCAGTGATCTCTTGGTTATTAAGTAGTGTGTTGTTCGACCTCCATGTGTTTGTATTTCTTACAGATTTTTTCCTGTAATTGATATCTAGTCTCATAGCGTTGTTTTCGGAAAAGATACTTGATATGATTTCAATTTTCTTAAATTTACCATGGCTTGGTTTGTGACCCACGATATGGTCTATCCTGGAGGATGTTCCATGAGCACTTGAGAAGAATGTGTATTCTGTTGTTTTTGGATGGAATGTCCTATAAATATTATTTAAGTCCATCTCGTTTAACGTATCATTTAAAGCTTGTGTTTCCTCATTTATTTTCATTTTGGCTCATCTGTCCATTGGTGAAAGTGGGGTGTTAAAGTCCCCTACTATGACTGTGATACTGTCGATTTCCCCTTTTATGGCTGTTAGTATTTGCCTTATGTAGTGAGGTACTCCTATGTTGGGTGCATAAGTACTTACAATTGTTATATCTTCTTCTTGGATTGATCCCTTGAGCATTATGTAGTGTCCTTGTTTGTCTCTTGTAATAGTCTTTGTTTCAAAGTGTATTTTGTCTGATATGAGAATTGCTACTCCAGCTTGCTTTTGATTTCCATTTGCATGGGCTATCTTTTTCCATCCCCTCACTTTCAGTCTGTATGTGTCCCTAGGTATGAAGTGGGTCTCTTGTAGGCAGCATATATACGGGGCTTGTTTTTGTATCCATTCCGCCAATCTATGCCTTTTGGTTGGAGCATTTAATCCATTTACATTTAATGTAATTATCAATATGTATGTTCCTATTACCATTTTCTTAATTGCTTTGGGTCTTTTCCTTCTCTTGTGTTTCCTGCGTAGAGAAGTTCCTTTAGCATTTGTTGTAAAGCTGGTTTGGTGGTGCTGAATTCTCTTATCTTTTGCTTATCTGTAAAGGTTTTAACTTCTCCATCAAATCTGAATGAGATCCCTGCTGGGTAGAGTAATCTTGCTTGTAGGTTTTTCTCCTTCATCACTTTAAATATTTCCTGCCACTCCCTTCTGGCTTGCAGAGTTTCTGCTGAAAGGTCAGCTGTTAACCTTATGGAGGTTCCCTTATGTGTGATTTGTTGTGTTTCCCTTGCTGCTTTTAATATTTGTTCTTTGTATTTAATTTTTGATAGTTTGATTAATATGTGTCTTGGCGTGTTTCTCCTGGGATTTAACCTGTATGGGACTCTCTGTGATTCCTGCACTTGATTAGCTATTTCCTTTTCCATATTAGGGAAGTTTTCAACTATAATTTCTCAGTCCCTTTCTTTTCCTCTTTTTCTTCTGGGACCCCTATAATTCGAATGTTGGTGCATTTAATGTTGTCCTAGAAGTGTCTGAAAGTGTCCTCAATTCTTTTCATTTTTTTCCCTTTATTCTGCTCTGCAGTAGTTATTTCCACTCTTTTATCTTCCAGGTCACTTATCCGTTCTTCTGCCTCCGTTATTCTGCTATTGATCCCTTCTAGAGAATTTTTAATTTCATTTATTGTGTTGTTCATCACTGTTTGTTTGCTGTATAGTTTTTCTAGGTTCTTGTAAAAAGTTTCTTTTATGTTCTCCATTCAGTTTCCAAGATTTTGGATCATCTTTCATATCATGGTTATGAATTCTTTTTCAGGTAGACTGCCTATTTCCTGTTCATTTGATAGGTCTGGTGGGTTTTTGCCTTGCTCCCTCATCTGCTGTGTGTTTCTCTGTCTTCTCATTTTGCTTAACTTACTGTGTTTGGGGTCTCCTTATCACAGGCTGCAGGGTCGTAGCTCCCGTTGCCTTTGGTGTCTGTCCCCAGTGGCTGAGGTTGGTTGAGTGAGTTGTGTAGGCTTCCTGGTGGAGGGGACTAGTGCCTGTGTTCTGGTGCATGACACTGGATCTTGTCCTTCTGGTGTACAGGTCCACGTCTGGTGGTGTGTTTTGGGGTGTCTGTGGCCTTTCTATGATTTTAGGCAGCCTTTGTGCTAGTGGATGGGGTTGTGTTCCTGTCTTGTTACTTGTTTGGCATTGGGTGTCCAGCACTGTAGCTTGCTGGCCGTTGAATGGAGCTGAGTCTTGGCGTTGAGATGGAGATCTCTGGGAGATTTTCCCTGTTTCATATTACATGGAGTTGGTAGGTCTCTTGGGGACCAATGTCCTGAGCTTGGCTGTCCCACCTCAGTGGCACAGCACTGATGCCTGACTGGAGCACCAAGAGCCTGTCCTCCACACGGCTCAGAATTAAAGGGAGGAAAAATAGAAAGAAAGAAGAAGAAGGTAAAATAAAATGCAATAAAATATAGTTATTAAAATAAAATATAATTACTAAGAAAAATATTATTTAAGTAATAAATTAAAAAAAGGACAGAGAGAACCCCAGGAAAAATGATAAAAGCAAAGCTATACAGACAAAATCACACACAGAAGCATACGCATACATGCTCACAAAAATAGAAAAACGGAATTATATATGTATATATCGTTGCTCCCAAAGTCCACCTCCTCAATTTGGGATGATACATTGTCTATTCAGGTATTCCACATATGCAGGGTACATCAAGTTGATTGTGGACATTTAATCCACTGCTCCTTAGGCGGCTGGGAGAGATTTCCCTTTCTCTTCATTGTTTGCACAGCTCCCAGTTTCAGCTTCGGATTTGGAACCGCCACTGCGTGTAGGTCACCTGAGTGCGTCTGCTCTTCACTCAGACAGGACGGGGTTAAAGAAGCAGCTGACTCGAGAGCTCTGGCTCGCTCAGGTCGGGCGGAGGGAGGGGTACAGATGTGGGGTGAGCCTGCAGCGGCAGAGGGGCAAGCGTGACGTTGCAACAGCCCGAGGCATGCCTTGTGTTCACCTGGGGAAGTTTTCCCTAGATCATTTGACACTGGCAGTGGCAGGCTGCACAGGCTCCTGGGAGGGGAGGTGTGGGTATTGTCCTGTGCTTGCACACAGACTTCTTGGTGGCTGCAGCAGCAGCCTTAGCGTCTCATGCCCGTCTTTGAGGTCCTTGATGATAGCCGCGACTCGCGCCCATCTCTGGAGCTCTTTAAGTGGCACTCTGAATCCCTCTCCTCGTGTACCAGGAAACAAAGAGGCAAGAAAAAGTCTCTTGCCTCTTTGGCAGCTCCAGATATTTTCCCAGACTCCCTCCCAGCTAGCTGTAGCGCACTAGCCCCCTTCAGGCTGTGTTCACGCAGCCAACCCCAGTCCTCTCCCTGGGATCCGAACTCGGATGCCCAGGCCTCAGCTCCAGGACCCCACCCGTCCCCGCAAGAGAGCAGACAAGCCTCTCTGTCTGGTGAGTGCTGGTCAGCACCGATCCTCTGTGCGGGAATCTCTCCGCTTTGCCCTTCGGACCCCTGTTTCTGCGCTCTCCTCTGTGGCTCCGAAGTTTCCCCCTCCGCCTCCCACAGTCTCCGACTGCAAAGGGGCTTCCTAGTGTGTGGAAACCTTTCCTCCTTCACAGCTCCCTCCCACTGGTGCAGGTCTGTTCCCTATTCTTTTGTCTCTGTATTTTCTTTTTTATTTTGCAGTACCCAGGTACGTGGGGGAGTTTCTTGCGTTTTGGGAGGTCTGAGGTCTTCTGCCAGCGTTCAGTAGGTGTTCTGTAGGAGTTGTTTCACATGTAGATGTATTTCCGATGTATTTGTGGGGAGGAAGGTGATCTCCACGTCTTACTCTTCCGCCATCTTGAAGCTCCTCCTTCACTGTAGTTTTGATTTGCCTTTCTCTAATGATTAGTGATGTTGAGCATCCTTTCATGTGTCTGTTGGCAGTCTGTATATCTTCTTTTGAGAAATGTCTATTTAGATTTTCTGCCCGTTTTTCGATTGGGTTGTTTGTTTTTTTTGATATTAAGCTGCATGAGCTGCTTGTAAATGTTGGAGATTAATCCTTTGTCATTTGTTTCATCTGCAAATATTTTCTACCATTCTGAGGGTTGTCTTTTCATCTTTTTTATGTTTTCCTTTGCTGTGCCAAGTTTTTAAGTTTCATTAAGTCCCATTTGTTTATTTCTGCTTTTATTTCCATTTCTCTAGGAGGTGTGTCAAAAAGGATCTTGCTGTGATTTATGTCATAGCGTGTTCTGCCTATGTTTTCCTCTAAGAGTTTGATAGCATCTGGCTTTACATTTAGGTCTTTAATCCATTTTGAGGTTACTTTTGTGTATGCTGTTAGGGAGTGTTCTAATTTCATTGTTTTACATGTAGCTGTCCAGTTTTCCCAGCACCACTTATTGAAGAGGCTGTCTTTTCTCCATTGTATATCCTTGCCTCCGTTATCAATGATGAGTTTATGATATGTGTGTGGGTTTACCTCTGGGCTTTCTATCCTGTTCCATTGATCTATATTTCTGTTTCTGTGCCAGTACCATACTGTCATCATTAATGAAGCTTTGTAATATCGTCTGAAGTCAGGGAGCCTGATTCCTCCAGCTCCGTTATGCTTTCTCCAGGTTGCTTTGGCTATTTCGGGATCTTTTGGTTTGCATAAAAACTGTGAAATTACTGTTCTAGTTCTGTGAAAAGTGCCAGTGGTAGTTTTATAGGGATTGCATTGAATCAGTAGATTGTTTTGGGTAGTACAGTCATTTTAACAGTGTTGATTCTTCCAATCCAAGAACATGGTATATCTCTCCATCTTTTCGTATCATCTTTAATTTCTTTCATCAGTGTCATCATTTTCTGCATATGGGGCTTTTTCTCCTTAGGTAGGTTTATTCCTAGATAGTTTATTCTTTTGGTTGCAATGGTAAATGGGATTGTTTTCTTTATTTCACTTTCAGATTTTTCATGATTAGTGTATAGGAATGCAAGACATTTCTGCACATTAATTTTGTATAATCCTACTTTAACAAATTCATTGATTAGCTCTAGCAGTTTTCTGGTAGCATCTTTAGGATTCTCTATGTATAGTATCATGTCTTCTGCAAGCAGTGACAGCGTTACTTGTTCTTTTCCAATTTGGATTCCTTTTATTTTTTTCTTCTTTGATCACTGTGGCTAAAACTTCCAAAACTATGTTGAATAATAGTGGTGAGAGTGGGCAACCTTGTCTTGTTCCTGATCTTAGTGGAATCGCTTTCATTTTGTCACCATTGAGGACAATGTTTGCTGTGGGTTTGTCATATATGGCCTGTATTAGGTTGAGGAAAGTTCCCTCTATGCCTACTTTCTGGAGGGTTTTTATGAAAAATGAGTGTTGAATTTTGTCGAAAGCTTTCTTTGCGTCTATTGAGGTGATCATGTGGTTTTTCTCCTTCAATTCTTTAATATGGTGTATCAGGTTGATTGATTTGCATATATTGAAGAAGTCTTGCATTCCTGGGATAAACCCCACTTGATCATAGTGTATGATCCTTTTAATGCGCTGTAGGGTGCTGTTTGTTAGTATTTTGTTGAGGATTTGTGCATCTATGTTCATCAGTGATATTGGCCTATAGTTTTCTTTCTTTGTGACACCTTTGTCTGGTTTTGGTATCACAGTGATGGTGGCCTCGCAGAATGAGTTTGGGAGTGTTCCCACTCTGCTATATTTTGGAAGAGTTTGAGAAGGATAGGTGATAGCTCTTCTCTAAATGTTTGATAGAATTCGCCTGTGAAGCCATCTGGTCCTGGGCTTTTGTCTGTTGGAAGAATTGTAATCACAGTTTCAATTTCAGTGCTAGTGATTTTTTTTTAATATTTTCTATTTCTTCCTGGTTCAGTCTCGGAAGGTTGTGCATTTCTAAGAATTTCTCCATTTCTTCCAGGCGGTTCATATTCTTGACATATAGTTGCTTGTAGTAATCTCTCATGATCCTTTGTATTTCTGCAGTGTCAGTTGTTACTTCTTCTTTTTCATTTCTAATTCTATTGATTTGAGTCTTCTCTCTTTTTCTTTGATGCGTCTGGCTAATGGTTTATCAATTTGGTTTATCTTATCAAAGAACCAGCTTTTAGTTGTCTTTGTGTTTTAACATCTTTATTAGAGTATAATTGCTTTACAATGGTGTCACTGTTTCTGCTATAGCACAAAGTGAATCAGTTATACATATACATATGTCCCCATATCTCTACCCTCGTGAATCTCCCTCCCTCCCACCCTCTCTATCCCACCCCTCTAGGTGTTCACAAAGCACCGAGCTCATCTCCCTGTGCTATGCGGCTCCTTCCCACTAGCTATGTTTTTTATGTTTGGTAGTGTATATATGTCCATGCCACTCTCTCACTTTGTCCCAGCTTACCCTTCCCCCTCCCTGTATCCTTAAGTCGATTCTCGAGTAGGTCTTCATCTTTATTCCCGTCTTTCCCCTGGTTCTTCTGACCATTTTCTTTTTCAAAGAAGCAGCTTTGGTTTTATTGATCTTTGCTGTCGTGTTCTTCATTTCTTTGCCATTTATTTGTGATGTGATTTTTATGACTTCTTTCCTTCTGCTAACTTTGCGGGGTTTTTGTTCTTCTTTCTCTAATTGCATTAGTTGTAAGTTTAGGTTGTTTATTTGAGACTTTTCTTGTTTCTTGAGGTAGGATAGTATTGTTATAAACTTCCCTCTTATGAATGCTTTTGCTTCATCCCATAGGTTTTGGGTCTTCGTGTTTTCATTGTCATTTGTTTCTAGGTATTTTTTGATTTCTGCAGTGATCTCTTGGTTATTAAGTAGTGTGTTGTTCGACCTCCATGTGTTTGTATTTCTTACAGATTTTTTCCTGTAATTGATATCTAGTCTCATAGCGTTGTTTTCGGAAAAGATACTTGATATGATTTCAATTTTCTTAAATTTACCATGGCTTGGTTTGTGACCCACGATATGGTCTATCCTGGAGGATGTTCCATGAGCACTTGAGAAGAATGTGTATTCTGTTGTTTTTGGATGGAATGTCCTATAAATATTATTTAAGTCCATCTCGTTTAACGTATCATTTAAAGCTTGTGTTTCCTCATTTATTTTCATTTTGGCTCATCTGTCCATTGGTGAAAGTGGGGTGTTAAAGTCCCCTACTATGACTGTGATACTGTCGATTTCCCCTTTTATGGCTGTTAGTATTTGCCTTATGTAGTGAGGTACTCCTATGTTGGGTGCATAAGTACTTACAATTGTTATATCTTCTTCTTGGATTGATCCCTTGAGCATTATGTAGTGTCCTTGTTTGTCTCTTGTAATAGTCTTTGTTTCAAAGTGTATTTTGTCTGATATGAGAATTGCTACTCCAGCTTGCTTTTGATTTCCATTTGCATGGGCTATCTTTTTCCATCCCCTCACTTTCAGTCTGTATGTGTCCCTAGGTATGAAGTGGGTCTCTTGTAGGCAGCATATATACGGGGCTTGTTTTTGTATCCATTCCGCCAATCTATGCCTTTTGGTTGGAGCATTTAATCCATTTACATTTAATGTAATTATCAATATGTATGTTCCTATTACCATTTTCTTAATTGCTTTGGGTCTTTTCCTTCTCTTGTGTTTCCTGCGTAGAGAAGTTCCTTTAGCATTTGTTGTAAAGCTGGTTTGGTGGTGCTGAATTCTCTTATCTTTTGCTTATCTGTAAAGGTTTTAACTTCTCCATCAAATCTGAATGAGATCCCTGCTGGGTAGAGTAATCTTGCTTGTAGGTTTTTCTCCTTCATCACTTTAAATATTTCCTGCCACTCCCTTCTGGCTTGCAGAGTTTCTGCTGAAAGGTCAGCTGTTAACCTTATGGAGGTTCCCTTATGTGTGATTTGTTGTGTTTCCCTTGCTGCTTTTAATATTTGTTCTTTGTATTTAATTTTTGATAGTTTGATTAATATGTGTCTTGGCGTGTTTCTCCTGGGATTTAACCTGTATGGGACTCTCTGTGATTCCTGCACTTGATTAGCTATTTCCTTTTCCATATTAGGGAAGTTTTCAACTATAATTTCTCAGTCCCTTTCTTTTCCTCTTTTTCTTCTGGGACCCCTATAATTCGAATGTTGGTGCATTTAATGTTGTCCTAGAAGTGTCTGAAAGTGTCCTCAATTCTTTTCATTTTTTTCCCTTTATTCTGCTCTGCAGTAGTTATTTCCACTCTTTTATCTTCCAGGTCACTTATCCGTTCTTCTGCCTCCGTTATTCTGCTATTGATCCCTTCTAGAGAATTTTTAATTTCATTTATTGTGTTGTTCATCACTGTTTGTTTGCTGTATAGTTTTTCTAGGTTCTTGTAAAAAGTTTCTTTTATGTTCTCCATTCAGTTTCCAAGATTTTGGATCATCTTTAATATCATGGTTATGAATTCTTTTTCAGGTAGACTGCCTATTTCCTGTTCATTTGATAGGTCTGGTGGGTTTTTGCCTTGCTCCCTCATCTGCTGTGTGTTTCTCTGTCTTCTCATTTTGCTTAACTTACTGTGTTTGGGGTCTCCTTATCACAGGCTGCAGGGTCGTAGCTCCCGTTGCCTTTGGTGTCTGTCCCCAGTGGCTGAGGTTGGTTGAGTGAGTTGTGTAGGCTTCCTGGTGGAGGGGACTAGTGCCTGTGTTCTGGTGCATGACACTGGATCTTGTCCTTCTGGTGTACAGGTCCACGTCTGGTGGTGTGTTTTGGGGTGTCTGTGGCCTTTCTATGATTTTAGGCAGCCTTTGTGCTAGTGGATGGGGTTGTGTTCCTGTCTTGTTACTTGTTTGGCATTGGGTGTCCAGCACTGTAGCTTGCTGGCCGTTGAATGGAGCTGAGTCTTGGCGTTGAGATGGAGATCTCTGGGAGATTTTCCCTGTTTCATATTACATGGAGTTGGTAGGTCTCTTGTGGACCAATGTCCTGAGCTTGGCTGTCCCACCTCAGTGGCACAGCGCTGATGCCTGACTGGAGCACCAAGAGCCTGTCCTCCACACGGCTCAGAATTAAAGGGAGGAAAAATAGAAAGAAAGAAGAAGAAGGTAAAATAAAATGCAATAAAATATAGTTATTAAAATAAAATATAATTACTAAGAAAAATATTATTTAAGTAATAAATTAAAAAAAGGACAGAGAGAACCCCAGGAAAAATGATAAAAGCAAAGCTATACAGACAAAATCACACACAGAAGCATACGCATACATGCTCACAAAAATAGAAAAACGGAATTATATATGTATATATCGTTGCTCCCAAAGTCCACCTCCTCAATTTGGGATGATACATTGTCTATTCAGGTATTCCACATATGCAGGGTCCATCAAGTTGATTGTGGACATTTAATCCACTGCTCCTGAGGCGGCTGGGAGAGATTTCCCTTTCTCTTCATTGTTTGCACAGCTCCCAGTTTCAGCTTTGGATTTGGAACCGCCACTGCGTGTAGGTCACCTGAGTGCGTCTGCTCTTCACTCAGACAGGACGGGGTTAAAGGAGCAGCTGACTCGCTCAGGTCGGGCGGAGGGAGGGGTACAGATGTGGGGTGAGCCTGCAGCGGCAGAGGGGCAAGCGTGACGTTGCAACAGCCCGAGGCATGCCTTGTGTTCACCTGGGGAAGTTTTCCCTAGATCATTTGACACTGGCAGTGGCAGGCTGCACAGGCTCCTGGGAGGGGAGGTGTGGGTATTGTCCTGTGCTTGCACACAGACTTCTTGGTGGCTGCAGCAGCAGCCTTAGCGTCTCATGCCCGTCTTTGAGGTCCTTGATGATAGCCGCGACTCGCGCCCATCTCTGGAGCTCTTTAAGTGGCACTCTGAATCCCTCTCCTCGTGTACCAGGAAACAAAGAGGCAAGAAAAAGTCTCTTGCCTCTTTGGCAGCTCCAGATATTTTCCCAGACTCCCTCCCAGCTAGCTGTAGCGCACTAGCCCCCTTCAGGCTGTGTTCACGCAGCCAACCCCAGTCCTCTCCCTGGGATCCGAACTCGGATGCCCAGGCCTCAGCTCCAGGACCCCACCCGTCCCCGCAAGAGAGCAGACAAGCCTCTCTGTCTGGTGAGTGCTGGTCAGCACCGATCCTCTGTGCGGGAATCTCTCCGCTTTGCCC
Organism: Balaenoptera physalus; assembly: GCF_965194825.1. Taxonomy (NCBI): domain Eukaryota; kingdom Metazoa; phylum Chordata; class Mammalia; order Artiodactyla; family Balaenopteridae; genus Balaenoptera; species Balaenoptera physalus. The sequence goes on along the minus strand of NC_138903.1, from coordinate 52,174,642 downwards.
TTCGGACCCCTGTTTCTGCGCTCTCCTCTGTGGCTCCGAAGTTTCCCCCTCCGCCTCCCACAGTCTCCGACTGCAAAGGGGCTTCCTAGTGTGTGGAAACCTTTCCTCCTTCACAGCTCCCTCCCACTGGTGCAGGTCTGTTCCCTATTCTTTTGTCTCTGTATTTTCTTTTTTATTTTGCAGTACCCAGGTACGTGGGGGAGTTTCTTGCGTTTTGGGAGGTCTGAGGTCTTCTGCCAGCGTTCAGTAGGTGTTCTGTAGGAGTTGTTTCACATGTAGATGTATTTCCGATGTATTTGTGGGGAGGAAGGTGATCTCCACGTCTTACTCTTCCGCCATCTTGAAGCTCCTCCTTCACTGTAGTTTTGATTTGCCTTTCTCTAATGATTAGTGATGTTGAGCATCCTTTCATGTGTCTGTTGGCAGTCTGTATATCTTCTTTTGAGAAATGTCTATTTAGATTTTCTGCCCGTTTTTCGATTGGGTTGTTTGTTTTTTTTGATATTAAGCTGCATGAGCTGCTTGTAAATGTTGGAGATTAATCCTTTGTCATTTGTTTCATCTGCAAATATTTTCTACCATTCTGAGGGTTGTCTTTTCATCTTTTTTATGTTTTCCTTTGCTGTGCCAAGTTTTTAAGTTTCATTAAGTCCCATTTGTTTATTTCTGCTTTTATTTCCATTTCTCTAGGAGGTGTGTCAAAAAGGATCTTGCTGTGATTTATGTCATAGCGTGTTCTGCCTATGTTTTCCTCTAAGAGTTTGATAGCATCTGGCTTTACATTTAGGTCTTTAATCCATTTTGAGGTTACTTTTGTGTATGCTGTTAGGGAGTGTTCTAATTTCATTGTTTTACATGTAGCTGTCCAGTTTTCCCAGCACCACTTATTGAAGAGGCTGTCTTTTCTCCATTGTATATCCTTGCCTCCGTTATCAATGATGAGTTTATGATATGTGTGTGGGTTTACCTCTGGGCTTTCTATCCTGTTCCATTGATCTATATTTCTGTTTCTGTGCCAGTACCATACTGTCATCATTAATGAAGCTTTGTAATATCGTCTGAAGTCAGGGAGCCTGATTCCTCCAGCTCCGTTATGCTTTCTCCAGGTTGCTTTGGCTATTTCGGGATCTTTTGGTTTGCATAAAAACTGTGAAATTACTGTTCTAGTTCTGTGAAAAGTGCCAGTGGTAGTTTTATAGGGATTGCATTGAATCAGTAGATTGTTTTGGGTAGTACAGTCATTTTAACAGTGTTGATTCTTCCAATCCAAGAACATGGTATATCTCTCCATCTTTTCGTATCATCTTTAATTTCTTTCATCAGTGTCATCATTTTCTGCATATGGGGCTTTTTCTCCTTAGGTAGGTTTATTCCTAGATAGTTTATTCTTTTGGTTGCAATGGTAAATGGGATTGTTTTCTTTATTTCACTTTCAGATTTTTCATGATTAGTGTATAGGAATGCAAGACATTTCTGCACATTAATTTTGTATAATCCTACTTTAACAAATTCATTGATTAGCTCTAGCAGTTTTCTGGTAGCATCTTTAGGATTCTCTATGTATAGTATCATGTCTTCTGCAAGCAGTGACAGCGTTACTTGTTCTTTTCCAATTTGGATTCCTTTTATTTTTTTCTTCTTTGATCACTGTGGCTAAAACTTCCAAAACTATGTTGAATAATAGTGGTGAGAGTGGGCAACCTTGTCTTGTTCCTGATCTTAGTGGAATCGCTTTCATTTTGTCACCATTGAGGACAATGTTTGCTGTGGGTTTGTCATATATGGCCTGTATTAGGTTGAGGAAAGTTCCCTCTATGCCTACTTTCTGGAGGGTTTTTATGAAAAATGAGTGTTGAATTTTGTCGAAAGCTTTCTTTGCGTCTATTGAGGTGATCATGTGGTTTTTCTCCTTCAATTCTTTAATATGGTGTATCAGGTTGATTGATTTGCATATATTGAAGAAGTCTTGCATTCCTGGGATAAACCCCACTTGATCATAGTGTATGATCCTTTTAATGCGCTGTAGGGTGCTGTTTGTTAGTATTTTGTTGAGGATTTGTGCATCTATGTTCATCAGTGATATTGGCCTATAGTTTTCTTTCTTTGTGACACCTTTGTCTGGTTTTGGTATCACAGTGATGGTGGCCTCGCAGAATGAGTTTGGGAGTGTTCCCACTCTGCTATATTTTGGAAGAGTTTGAGAAGGATAGGTGATAGCTCTTCTCTAAATGTTTGATAGAATTCGCCTGTGAAGCCATCTGGTCCTGGGCTTTTGTCTGTTGGAAGAATTGTAATCACAGTTTCAATTTCAGTGCTAGTGATTTTTTTTTAATATTTTCTATTTCTTCCTGGTTCAGTCTCGGAAGGTTGTGCATTTCTAAGAATTTCTCCATTTCTTCCAGGCGGTTCATATTCTTGACATATAGTTGCTTGTAGTAATCTCTCATGATCCTTTGTATTTCTTCAGTGTCAGTTGTTACTTCTTCTTTTTCATTTCTAATTCTATTGATTTGAGTCTTCTCTCTTTTTCTTTGATGCGTCTGGCTAATGGTTTATCAATTTGGTTTATCTTATCAAAGAACCAGCTTTTAGTTGTCTTTGTGTTTTAACATCTTTATTAGAGTATAATTGCTTTACAATGGTGTCACTGTTTCTGCTATAGCACAAAGTGAATCAGTTATACATATACATATGTCCCCATATCTCTACCCTCGTGAATCTCCCTCCCTCCCACCCTCTCTATCCCACCCCTCTAGGTGTTCACAAAGCACCGAGCTCATCTCCCTGTGCTATGCGGCTCCTTCCCACTAGCTATGTTTTTTATGTTTGGTAGTGTATATATGTCCATGCCACTCTCTCACTTTGTCCCAGCTTACCCTTCCCCCTCCCTGTATCCTTAAGTCGATTCTCGAGTAGGTCTTCATCTTTATTCCCGTCTTTCCCCTGGTTCTTCTGACCATTTTCTTTTTCAAAGAAGCAGCTTTGGTTTTATTGATCTTTGCTGTCGTGTTCTTCATTTCTTTGCCATTTATTTGTGATGTGATTTTTATGACTTCTTTCCTTCTGCTAACTTTGCGGGGTTTTTGTTCTTCTTTCTCTAATTGCATTAGTTGTAAGTTTAGGTTGTTTATTTGAGACTTTTCTTGTTTCTTGAGGTAGGATAGTATTGTTATAAACTTCCCTCTTATGAATGCTTTTGCTTCATCCCATAGGTTTTGGGTCTTCGTGTTTTCATTGTCATTTGTTTCTAGGTATTTTTTGATTTCTGCAGTGATCTCTTGGTTATTAAGTAGTGTGTTGTTCGACCTCCATGTGTTTGTATTTCTTACAGATTTTTTCCTGTAATTGATATCTAGTCTCATAGCGTTGTTTTCGGAAAAGATACTTGATATGATTTCAATTTTCTTAAATTTACCATGGCTTGGTTTGTGACCCACGATATGGTCTATCCTGGAGGATGTTCCATGAGCACTTGAGAAGAATGTGTATTCTGTTGTTTTTGGATGGAATGTCCTATAAATATTATTTAAGTCCATCTCGTTTAACGTATCATTTAAAGCTTGTGTTTCCTCATTTATTTTCATTTTGGCTCATCTGTCCATTGGTGAAAGTGGGGTGTTAAAGTCCCCTACTATGACTGTGATACTGTCGATTTCCCCTTTTATGGCTGTTAGTATTTGCCTTATGTAGTGAGGTACTCCTATGTTGGGTGCATAAGTACTTACAATTGTTATATCTTCTTCTTGGATTGATCCCTTGAGCATTATGTAGTGTCCTTGTTTGTCTCTTGTAATAGTCTTTGTTTCAAAGTGTATTTTGTCTGATATGAGAATTGCTACTCCAGCTTGCTTTTGATTTCCATTTGCATGGGCTATCTTTTTCCATCCCCTCACTTTCAGTCTGTATGTGTCCCTAGGTATGAAGTGGGTCTCTTGTAGGCAGCATATATACGGGGCTTGTTTTTGTATCCATTCCGCCAATCTATGCCTTTTGGTTGGAGCATTTAATCCATTTACATTTAATGTAATTATCAATATGTATGTTCCTATTACCATTTTCTTAATTGCTTTGGGTCTTTTCCTTCTCTTGTGTTTCCTGCGTAGAGAAGTTCCTTTAGCATTTGTTGTAAAGCTGGTTTGGTGGTGCTGAATTCTCTTATCTTTTGCTTATCTGTAAAGGTTTTAACTTCTCCATCAAATCTGAATGAGATCCCTGCTGGGTAGAGTAATCTTGCTTGTAGGTTTTTCTCCTTCATCACTTTAAATATTTCCTGCCACTCCCTTCTGGCTTGCAGAGTTTCTGCTGAAAGGTCAGCTGTTAACCTTATGGAGGTTCCCTTATGTGTGATTTGTTGTGTTTCCCTTGCTGCTTTTAATATTTGTTCTTTGTATTTAATTTTTGATAGTTTGATTAATATGTGTCTTGGCGTGTTTCTCCTGGGATTTAACCTGTATGGGACTCTCTGTGATTCCTGCACTTGATTAGCTATTTCCTTTTCCATATTAGGGAAGTTTTCAACTATAATTTCTCAGTCCCTTTCTTTTCCTCTTTTTCTTCTGGGACCCCTATAATTCGAATGTTGGTGCATTTAATGTTGTCCTAGAAGTGTCTGAAAGTGTCCTCAATTCTTTTCATTTTTTTCCCTTTATTCTGCTCTGCAGTAGTTATTTCCACTCTTTTATCTTCCAGGTCACTTATCCGTTCTTCTGCCTCCGTTATTCTGCTATTGATCCCTTCTAGAGAATTTTTAATTTCATTTATTGTGTTGTTCATCACTGTTTGTTTGCTGTATAGTTTTTCTAGGTTCTTGTAAAAAGTTTCTTTTATGTTCTCCATTCAGTTTCCAAGATTTTGGATCATCTTTAATATCATGGTTATGAATTCTTTTTCAGGTAGACTGCCTATTTCCTGTTCATTTGATAGGTCTGGTGGGTTTTTGCCTTGCTCCCTCATCTGCTGTGTGTTTCTCTGTCTTCTCATTTTGCTTAACTTACTGTGTTTGGGGTCTCCTTATCACAGGCTGCAGGGTCGTAGCTCCCGTTGCCTTTGGTGTCTGTCCCCAGTGGCTGAGGTTGGTTGAGTGAGTTGTGTAGGCTTCCTGGTGGAGGGGACTAGTGCCTGTGTTCTGGTGCATGACACTGGATCTTGTCCTTCTGGTGTACAGGTCCACGTCTGGTGGTGTGTTTTGGGGTGTCTGTGGCCTTTCTATGATTTTAGGCAGCCTTTGTGCTAGTGGATGGGGTTGTGTTCCTGTCTTGTTACTTGTTTGGCATTGGGTGTCCAGCACTGTAGCTTGCTGGCCGTTGAATGGAGCTGAGTCTTGGCGTTGAGATGGAGATCTCTGGGAGATTTTCCCTGTTTCATATTACATGGAGTTGGTAGGTCTCTTGTGGACCAATGTCCTGAGCTTGGCTGTCCCACCTCAGTGGCACAGCGCTGATGCCTGACTGGAGCACCAAGAGCCTGTCCTCCACACGGCTCAGAATTAAAGGGAGGAAAAATAGAAAGAAAGAAGAAGAAGGTAAAATAAAATGCAATAAAATATAGTTATTAAAATAAAATATAATTACTAAGAAAAATATTATTTAAGTAATAAATTAAAAAAAGGACAGAGAGAACCCCAGGAAAAATGATAAAAGCAAAGCTATACAGACAAAATCACACACAGAAGCATACGCATACATGCTCACAAAAATAGAAAAACGGAATTATATATGTATATATCGTTGCTCCCAAAGTCCACCTCCTCAATTTGGGATGATACATTGTCTATTCAGGTATTCCACATATGCAGGGTCCATCAAGTTGATTGTGGACATTTAATCCACTGCTCCTGAGGCGGCTGGGAGAGATTTCCCTTTCTCTTCATTGTTTGCACAGCTCCCAGTTTCAGCTTTGGATTTGGAACCGCCACTGCGTGTAGGTCACCTGAGTGCGTCTGCTCTTCACTCAGACAGGACGGGGTTAAAGGAGCAGCTGACTCGCTCAGGTCGGGCGGAGGGAGGGGTACAGATGTGGGGTGAGCCTGCAGCGGCAGAGGGGCAAGCGTGACGTTGCAACAGCCCGAGGCATGCCTTGTGTTCACCTGGGGAAGTTTTCCCTAGATCATTTGACACTGGCAGTGGCAGGCTGCACAGGCTCCTGGGAGGGGAGGTGTGGGTATTGTCCTGTGCTTGCACACAGACTTCTTGGTGGCTGCAGCAGCAGCCTTAGCGTCTCATGCCCGTCTTTGAGGTCCTTGATGATAGCCGCGACTCGCGCCCATCTCTGGAGCTCTTTAAGTGGCACTCTGAATCCCTCTCCTCGTGTACCAGGAAACAAAGAGGCAAGAAAAAGTCTCTTGCCTCTTTGGCAGCTCCAGATATTTTCCCAGACTCCCTCCCAGCTAGCTGTAGCGCACTAGCCCCCTTCAGGCTGTGTTCACGCAGCCAACCCCAGTCCTCTCCCTGGGATCCGAACTCGGATGCCCAGGCCTCAGCTCCAGGACCCCACCCGTCCCCGCAAGAGAGCAGACAAGCCTCTCTGTCTGGTGAGTGCTGGTCAGCACCGATCCTCTGTGCGGGAATCTCTCCGCTTTGCCCTTCGGACCCCTGTTTCTGCGCTCTCCTCTGTGGCTCCGAAGTTTCCCCCTCCGCCTCCCACAGTCTCCGACTGCAAAGGGGCTTCCTAGTGTGTGGAAACCTTTCCTCCTTCACAGCTCCCTCCCACTGGTGCAGGTCTGTTCCCTATTCTTTTGTCTCTGTATTTTCTTTTTTATTTTGCAGTACCCAGGTACGTGGGGGAGTTTCTTGCGTTTTGGGAGGTCTGAGGTCTTCTGCCAGCGTTCAGTAGGTGTTCTGTAGGAGTTGTTTCACATGTAGATGTATTTCCGATGTATTTGTGGGGAGGAAGGTGATCTCCACGTCTTACTCTTCCGCCATCTTGAAGCTCCTCCTTCACTGTAGTTTTGATTTGCCTTTCTCTAATGATTAGTGATGTTGAGCATCCTTTCATGTGTCTGTTGGCAGTCTGTATATCTTCTTTTGAGAAATGTCTATTTAGATTTTCTGCCCGTTTTTCGATTGGGTTGTTTGTTTTTTTTGATATTAAGCTGCATGAGCTGCTTGTAAATGTTGGAGATTAATCCTTTGTCATTTGTTTCATCTGCAAATATTTTCTACCATTCTGAGGGTTGTCTTTTCATCTTTTTTATGTTTTCCTTTGCTGTGCCAAGTTTTTAAGTTTCATTAAGTCCCATTTGTTTATTTCTGCTTTTATTTCCATTTCTCTAGGAGGTGTGTCAAAAAGGATCTTGCTGTGATTTATGTCATAGCGTGTTCTGCCTATGTTTTCCTCTAAGAGTTTGATAGCATCTGGCTTTACATTTAGGTCTTTAATCCATTTTGAGGTTACTTTTGTGTATGCTGTTAGGGAGTGTTCTAATTTCATTGTTTTACATGTAGCTGTCCAGTTTTCCCAGCACCACTTATTGAAGAGGCTGTCTTTTCTCCATTGTATATCCTTGCCTCCGTTATCAATGATGAGTTTATGATATGTGTGTGGGTTTACCTCTGGGCTTTCTATCCTGTTCCATTGATCTATATTTCTGTTTCTGTGCCAGTACCATACTGTCATCATTAATGAAGCTTTGTAATATCGTCTGAAGTCAGGGAGCCTGATTCCTCCAGCTCCGTTATGCTTTCTCCAGGTTGCTTTGGCTATTTCGGGATCTTTTGGTTTGCATAAAAACTGTGAAATTACTGTTCTAGTTCTGTGAAAAGTGCCAGTGGTAGTTTTATAGGGATTGCATTGAATCAGTAGATTGTTTTGGGTAGTACAGTCATTTTAACAGTGTTGATTCTTCCAATCCAAGAACATGGTATATCTCTCCATCTTTTCGTATCATCTTTAATTTCTTTCATCAGTGTCATCATTTTCTGCATATGGGGCTTTTTCTCCTTAGGTAGGTTTATTCCTAGATAGTTTATTCTTTTGGTTGCAATGGTAAATGGGATTGTTTTCTTTATTTCACTTTCAGATTTTTCATGATTAGTGTATAGGAATGCAAGACATTTCTGCACATTAATTTTGTATAATCCTACTTTAACAAATTCATTGATTAGCTCTAGCAGTTTTCTGGTAGCATCTTTAGGATTCTCTATGTATAGTATCATGTCTTCTGCAAGCAGTGACAGCGTTACTTGTTCTTTTCCAATTTGGATTCCTTTTATTTTTTTCTTCTTTGATCACTGTGGCTAAAACTTCCAAAACTATGTTGAATAATAGTGGTGAGAGTGGGCAACCTTGTCTTGTTCCTGATCTTAGTGGAATCGCTTTCATTTTGTCACCATTGAGGACAATGTTTGCTGTGGGTTTGTCATATATGGCCTGTATTAGGTTGAGGAAAGTTCCCTCTATGCCTACTTTCTGGAGGGTTTTTATGAAAAATGAGTGTTGAATTTTGTCGAAAGCTTTCTTTGCGTCTATTGAGGTGATCATGTGGTTTTTCTCCTTCAATTCTTTAATATGGTGTATCAGGTTGATTGATTTGCATATATTGAAGAAGTCTTGCATTCCTGGGATAAACCCCACTTGATCATAGTGTATGATCCTTTTAATGCGCTGTAGGGTGCTGTTTGTTAGTATTTTGTTGAGGATTTGTGCATCTATGTTCATCAGTGATATTGGCCTATAGTTTTCTTTCTTTGTGACACCTTTGTCTGGTTTTGGTATCACAGTGATGGTGGCCTCGCAGAATGAGTTTGGGAGTGTTCCCACTCTGCTATATTTTGGAAGAGTTTGAGAAGGATAGGTGATAGCTCTTCTCTAAATGTTTGATAGAATTCGCCTGTGAAGCCATCTGGTCCTGGGCTTTTGTCTGTTGGAAGAATTGTAATCACAGTTTCAATTTCAGTGCTAGTGATTTTTTTTTAATATTTTCTATTTCTTCCTGGTTCAGTCTCGGAAGGTTGTGCATTTCTAAGAATTTCTCCATTTCTTCCAGGCGGTTCATATTCTTGACATATAGTTGCTTGTAGTAATCTCTCATGATCCTTTGTATTTCTTCAGTGTCAGTTGTTACTTCTTCTTTTTCATTTCTAATTCTATTGATTTGAGTCTTCTCTCTTTTTCTTTGATGCGTCTGGCTAATGGTTTATCAATTTGGTTTATCTTATCAAAGAACCAGCTTTTAGTTGTCTTTGTGTTTTAACATCTTTATTAGAGTATAATTGCTTTACAATGGTGTCACTGTTTCTGCTATAGCACAAAGTGAATCAGTTATACATATACATATGTCCCCATATCTCTACCCTCGTGAATCTCCCTCCCTCCCACCCTCTCTATCCCACCCCTCTAGGTGTTCACAAAGCACCGAGCTCATCTCCCTGTGCTATGCGGCTCCTTCCCACTAGCTATGTTTTTTATGTTTGGTAGTGTATATATGTCCATGCCACTCTCTCACTTTGTCCCAGCTTACCCTTCCCCCTCCCTGTATCCTTAAGTCGATTCTCGAGTAGGTCTTCATCTTTATTCCCGTCTTTCCCCTGGTTCTTCTGACCATTTTCTTTTTCAAAGAAGCAGCTTTGGTTTTATTGATCTTTGCTGTCGTGTTCTTCATTTCTTTGCCATTTATTTGTGATGTGATTTTTATGACTTCTTTCCTTCTGCTAACTTTGCGGGGTTTTTGTTCTTCTTTCTCTAATTGCATTAGTTGTAAGTTTAGGTTGTTTATTTGAGACTTTTCTTGTTTCTTGAGGTAGGATAGTATTGTTATAAACTTCCCTCTTATGAATGCTTTTGCTTCATCCCATAGGTTTTGGGTCTTCGTGTTTTCATTGTCATTTGTTTCTAGGTATTTTTTGATTTCTGCAGTGATCTCTTGGTTATTAAGTAGTGTGTTGTTCGACCTCCATGTGTTTGTATTTCTTACAGATTTTTTCCTGTAATTGATATCTAGTCTCATAGCGTTGTTTTCGGAAAAGATACTTGATATGATTTCAATTTTCTTAAATTTACCATGGCTTGGTTTGTGACCCACGATATGGTCTATCCTGGAGGATGTTCCATGAGCACTTGAGAAGAATGTGTATTCTGTTGTTTTTGGATGGAATGTCCTATAAATATTATTTAAGTCCATCTCGTTTAACGTATCATTTAAAGCTTGTGTTTCCTCATTTATTTTCATTTTGGCTCATCTGTCCATTGGTGAAAGTGGGGTGTTAAAGTCCCCTACTATGACTGTGATACTGTCGATTTCCCCTTTTATGGCTGTTAGTATTTGCCTTATGTAGTGAGGTACTCCTATGTTGGGTGCATAAGTACTTACAATTGTTATATCTTCTTCTTGGATTGATCCCTTGAGCATTATGTAGTGTCCTTGTTTGTCTCTTGTAATAGTCTTTGTTTCAAAGTGTATTTTGTCTGATATGAGAATTGCTACTCCAGCTTGCTTTTGATTTCCATTTGCATGGGCTATCTTTTTCCATCCCCTCACTTTCAGTCTGTATGTGTCCCTAGGTATGAAGTGGGTCTCTTGTAGGCAGCATATATACGGGGCTTGTTTTTGTATCCATTCCGCCAATCTATGCCTTTTGGTTGGAGCATTTAATCCATTTACATTTAATGTAATTATCAATATGTATGTTCCTATTACCATTTTCTTAATTGCTTTGGGTCTTTTCCTTCTCTTGTGTTTCCTGCGTAGAGAAGTTCCTTTAGCATTTGTTGTAAAGCTGGTTTGGTGGTGCTGAATTCTCTTATCTTTTGCTTATCTGTAAAGGTTTTAACTTCTCCATCAAATCTGAATGAGATCCCTGCTGGGTAGAGTAATCTTGCTTGTAGGTTTTTCTCCTTCATCACTTTAAATATTTCCTGCCACTCCCTTCTGGCTTGCAGAGTTTCTGCTGAAAGGTCAGCTATTAACCTTATGGAGGTTCCCTTATGTGTGATTTGTTGTGTTTCCCTTGCTGCTTTTAATATTTGTTCTTTGTATTTAATTTTTGATAGTTTGATTAATATGTGTCTTGGCGTGTTTCTCCTGGGATTTAACCTGTATGGGACTCTCTGTGATTCCTGCACTTGATTAGCTATTTCCTTTTCCATATTAGGGAAGTTTTCAACTATAATTTCTCAGTCCCTTTCTTTTCCTCTTTTTCTTCTGGGACCCCTATAATTCGAATGTTGGTGCATTTAATGTTGTCCTAGAAGTGTCTGAAAGTGTCCTCAATTCTTTTCATTTTTTTCCCTTTATTCTGCTCTGCAGTAGTTATTTCCACTCTTTTATCTTCCAGGTCACTTATCCGTTCTTCTGCCTCCGTTATTCTGCTATTGATCCCTTCTAGAGAATTTTTAATTTCATTTATTGTGTTGTTCATCACTGTTTGTTTGCTGTATAGTTTTTCTAGGTTCTTGTAAAAAGTTTCTTTTATGTTCTCCATTCAGTTTCCAAGATTTTGGATCATCTTTCATATCATGGTTATGAATTCTTTTTCAGGTAGACTGCCTATTTCCTGTTCATTTGATAGGTCTGGTGGGTTTTTGCCTTGCTCCCTCATCTGCTGTGTGTTTCTCTGTCTTCTCATTTTGCTTAACTTACTGTGTTTGGGGTCTCCTTATCACAGGCTGCAGGGTCGTAGCTCCCGTTGCCTTTGGTGTCTGTCCCCAGTGGCTGAGGTTGGTTGAGTGAGTTGTGTAGGCTTCCTGGTGGAGGGGACTAGTGCCTGTGTTCTGGTGCATGACACTGGATCTTGTCCTTCTGGTGTACAGGTCCACGTCTGGTGGTGTGTTTTGGGGTGTCTGTGGCCTTTCTATGATTTTAGGCAGCCTTTGTGCTAGTGGATGGGGTTGTGTTCCTGTCTTGTTACTTGTTTGGCATTGGGTGTCCAGCACTGTAGCTTGCTGGCCGTTGAATGGAGCTGAGTCTTGGCGTTGAGATGGAGATCTCTGGGAGATTTTCCCTGTTTCATATTACATGGAGTTGGTAGGTCTCTTGGGGACCAATGTCCTGAGCTTGGCTGTCCCACCTCAGTGGCACAGCACTGATGCCTGACTGGAGCACCAAGAGCCTGTCCTCCACACGGCTCAGAATTAAAGGGAGGAAAAATAGAAAGAAAGAAGAAGAAGGTAAAATAAAATGCAATAAAATATAGTTATTAAAATAAAATATAATTACTAAGAAAAATATTATTTAAGTAATAAATTAAAAAAAGGACAGAGAGAACCCCAGGAAAAATGATAAAAGCAAAGCTATACAGACAAAATCACACACAGAAGCATACGCATACATGCTCACAAAAATAGAAAAACGGAATTATATATGTATATATCGTTGCTCCCAAAGTCCACCTCCTCAATTTGGGATGATACATTGTCTATTCAGGTATTCCACATATGCAGGGTCCATCAAGTTGATTGTGGACATTTAATCCACTGCTCCTGAGGCGGCTGGGAGAGATTTCCCTTTCTCTTCATTGTTTGCACAGCTCCCAGTTTCAGCTTTGGATTTGGAACCGCCACTGCGTGTAGGTCACCTGAGTGCGTCTGCTCTTCACTCAGACAGGACGGGGTTAAAGGAGCAGCTGACTCGCTCAGGTCGGGCGGAGGGAGGGGTACAGATGTGGGGTGAGCCTGCAGCGGCAGAGGGGCAAGCGTGACGTTGCAACAGCCCGAGGCATGCCTTGTGTTCACCTGGGGAAGTTTTCCCTAGATCATTTGACACTGGCAGTGGCAGGCTGCACAGGCTCCTGGGAGGGGAGGTGTGGGTATTGTCCTGTGCTTGCACACAGACTTCTTGGTGGCTGCAGCAGCAGCCTTAGCGTCTCATGCCCGTCTTTGAGGTCCTTGATGATAGCCGCGACTCGCGCCCATCTCTGGAGCTCTTTAAGTGGCACTCTGAATCCCTCTCCTCGTGTACCAGGAAACAAAGAGGCAAGAAAAAGTCTCTTGCCTCTTTGGCAGCTCCAGATATTTTCCCAGACTCCCTCCCAGCTAGCTGTAGCGCACTAGCCCCCTTCAGGCTGTGTTCACGCAGCCAACCCCAGTCCTCTCCCTGGGATCCGAACTCGGATGCCCAGGCCTCAGCTCCAGGACCCCACCCGTCCCCGCAAGAGAGCAGACAAGCCTCTCTGTCTGGTGAGTGCTGGTCAGCACCGATCCTCTGTGCGGGAATCTCTCCGCTTTGCCCTTCGGACCCCTGTTTCTGCGCTCTCCTCTGTGGCTCCGAAGTTTCCCCCTCCGCCTCCCACAGTCTCCGACTGCAAAGGGGCTTCCTAGTGTGTGGAAACCTTTCCTCCTTCACAGCTCCCTCCCACTGGTGCAGGTCTGTTCCCTATTCTTTTGTCTCTGTATTTTCTTTTTTATTTTGCAGTACCCAGGTACGTGGGGGAGTTTCTTGCGTTTTGGGAGGTCTGAGGTCTTCTGCCAGCGTTCAGTAGGTGTTCTGTAGGAGTTGTTTCACATGTAGATGTATTTCCGATGTATTTGTGGGGAGGAAGGTGATCTCCACGTCTTACTCTTCCGCCATCTTGAAGCTCCTCCTTCATTGTAGTTTTGATTTGCCTTTCTCTAATGATTAGTGATGTTGAGCATCCTTTCATGTGTCTGTTGGCAGTCTGTATATCTTCTTTTGAGAAATGTCTATTTAGATTTTCTGCCCGTTTTTCGATTGGGTTGTTTGTTTTTTTTGATATTAAGCTGCATGAGCTGCTTGTAAATGTTGGAGATTAATCCTTTGTCATTTGTTTCATCTGCAAATATTTTCTACCATTCTGAGGGTTGTCTTTTCATCTTTTTTATGTTTTCCTTTGCTGTGCCAAGTTTTTAAGTTTCATTAAGTCCCATTTGTTTATTTCTGCTTTTATTTCCATTTCTCTAGGAGGTGTGTCAAAAAGGATCTTGCTGTGATTTATGTCATAGCGTGTTCTGCCTATGTTTTCCTCTAAGAGTTTGATAGCATCTGGCTTTACATTTAGGTCTTTAATCCATTTTGAGGTTACTTTTGTGTATGCTGTTAGGGAGTGTTCTAATTTCATTGTTTTACATGTAGCTGTCCAGTTTTCCCAGCACCACTTATTGAAGAGGCTGTCTTTTCTCCATTGTATATCCTTGCCTCCGTTATCAATGATGAGTTTATGATATGTGTGTGGGTTTACCTCTGGGCTTTCTATCCTGTTCCATTGATCTATATTTCTGTTTCTGTGCCAGTACCATACTGTCATCATTAATGAAGCTTTGTAATATCGTCTGAAGTCAGGGAGCCTGATTCCTCCAGCTCCGTTATGCTTTCTCCAGGTTGCTTTGGCTATTTCGGGATCTTTTGGTTTGCATAAAAACTGTGAAATTACTGTTCTAGTTCTGTGAAAAGTGCCAGTGGTAGTTTTATAGGGATTGCATTGAATCAGTAGATTGTTTTGGGTAGTACAGTCATTTTAACAGTGTTGATTCTTCCAATCCAAGAACATGGTATATCTCTCCATCTTTTCGTATCATCTTTAATTTCTTTCATCAGTGTCATCATTTTCTGCATATGGGGCTTTTTCTCCTTAGGTAGGTTTATTCCTAGATAGTTTATTCTTCTGGTTGCAATGGTAAATGGGAGTGTTTTCTTTATTTCACTTTCAGATTTTTCATGATTAGTGTATAGGAATGCAAGACATTTATGCGCATTAATTTTGTTTCCTCCTACTTTAACAAATTCATTGATTAGCTCTAGCAGTTTTCTCGTAGCATCTTTAGGATTCTCTATGTATAGTATCATGCCTTCTGCAAGCAGTGACAGCGTTACTTGTTCTTTTCCAATTTGGATTCCTTTTATTTTTTTTCTTCTCTGATCACTGTGGCTAAAACTTCCAAAACTATGTTGAATAATAGTGGTGAGAGTGGGCAACCTTGTCTTGTTCCTGATCTTAGTGGAAACGGTTTCATTTTGTCACCATTGAGGACAATGTTTGCTGTGGGTTTGTCATATATGGCCTGTATTAGGTTGAGGAAAGTTCCCTCTATGCCTACTTTCTGGAAGGTTTTTATGAAAAATGAGTGTTGAATTTTGTCGAAAGCTTTCTTTGCGTCTATTGAGATGATCATATGGTTTTTCTCCTTCAATTCTTTAATATGGTGTATCAGGTTGATTGATTTGCATATATTGAAGAAGTCTTGCATTCCTGCGATAAACCCCACTTGATCATAGTGTATGATCCTTTTAATGCGCTGTAGGGTTCTGTTTGTTAGTATTTTGTTGAGGATTTGTGCATCTATGTTCATCAGTGATATTGGCCTATAGTTTTCTTTCTTTGTGACACCTTTTTCTGGTTTTGGTATCACAGTGATGGTGGCCTCGTAGAATGAGTTTGGGAGTGTTCCCACTCTGCTATATTTTGGAAGAGTTTGAGAAGGATAGGTGATAGCTCTTCTCTAAATGTTTGATAGAATTCGCCTGTGAAGCCATCTGGTCCTGGGCTTTTGTCTGTTGGAAGAATGGTAATCACAGTTTCAATTTCAGTGCTAGTGATTGTTTTTTTTAATATTTTCTATTTCTTCCTGGTTCAGTCTCGGAAGGTTGTGCATTTCTGAGAATTTCTCCATTTCTTCCAGGCGGTTCATTTTCTTGGCATATAGTTGCTTGTAGTAATCTCTCATGATCCTTTGTATTTCTGCAGTGTCAGTTGTTACTTCTTCTTTTTCATTTCTAATTCTATTGATTTGAGTCTTCTCTCTTTTTCTCTGATGCGTCTGGCTAATGGTTTATCAATTTGGTTTATCTTATCAAAGAACCAGCTTTTAGTTGTCCTTGTGTTTTAACATCTTTATTAGAGTATAATTGCTTTACAATGGTGTCACTGTTTCTCCTATAGCACAAAGTGAATCAGTTATACATATACATATGTCCCCGTATCTCTACCCTCGTGAATCTCCCTCCCTCCCACCCTCTCTATCCCACCTCTCTAGGTGTTCACAAAGCACCGAGCTCATCTCCCTGTGCTATGCGGCTCCTTCCCACTAGCTATGTTTTTTATGTTTGGTAGTGTATATATGTCCATGCCACTCTCTCACTTTGTCCCAGCTTACCCTTCCCCCTCCCTGTATCCTTAAGTCGATTCTCGAGTAGGTCTTCATCTTTATTCCCGTCTTTCCCCTGGTTCTTCTGACCATTTTCTTTTTCAAAGAAGCAGCTTTTGGTTTTATTGATCTTTGCTGTCGTGTTCTTCATTTCTTTGCCATTTATTTGTGATGTGATTTTTATGACTTCTTTCCTTCTGCTAACTTTGCGGGGTTTTTGTTCTTCTTTCTCTAATTGCATTATTTGTAAGTTTAGGTTGTTTATTTGAGACGTTTCTTCTTTCTTAAGGTAGGATAGTATTGTTATAGACTTCCCTCTTAGAACTGCTTTTGCTGCATCCCATAGGTTTTGGGTCTTCGTGTTTTCATTGTCATTTGTTTCTAGGTATTTTTTGATTTCTGCAGTGATCTCTTGGTTATTAAGTAGTGTGTTGTTCGACCTCCATGTGTTTGTATTTCTTACAGATTTTTTCCTGTAATTGATATCTAGTCTCATAGCGTTGTTTTCGGAAAAGATACTTGATATGATTTCAATTTTCTTAAATTTACCATGGCTTGGTTTGTGACCCATGATATGGTCTATCCTGGAGGATGTTCCATGAGCACTTGAGAAGAATGTGTATTTTGTTGTTTTTGGATGGAATGTCCTATAAATATTATTTAAGTCCATCTCGTTTAACGTATCATTTAAAGCTTGTGTTTCCTCATTTATTTTCATTTTGGCTCATCTGTCCATTGATGAAAGTGGGGTGTTAAAGTCCCCTACTATGACTCTGATACTGTCGATTTCCCCTTTTATGGCTGTTAGTATTTGCCTTATGTAGTGAGGTACTCCTATGTTGGGTGCATAAGTACTTACAATTGTTATATCTTCTTCTTGGATTGATCCCTTGAGCATTATGTAGTGTCCTTGTTTGTCTCTTGTAATAGTCTTTGTTTCAAAGTGTATTTTGTCTGATATGAGAATTGCTACTCCAGCTTGCTTTTGATTTCCATTTGCATGGGCTATCTTTTTCCATCCCCTCACTTTCAGTCTGTATGTGTCCCTAGGTATGAAGTGGGTCTCTTGTAGGCAGCATATATACGGGGCTTGTTTTTGTATCCATTCCGCCAATCTATGCCTTTTGGTTGGAGCATTTAATCCATTTACATTTAATGTAATTATCAATATGTATGTTCCTATTACCATTTTCTTAATTGCTTTGGGTCTTTTCCTTCTCTTGTGTTTCCTGTGTAGAGAAGTTCCTTTAGCATTTGTTGTAAAGCTGGTTTGGTGGTGCTGAATTCTCTTAGCTTTTGCTTATCTGTAAAGGTTTTAACTTTTCCATCAAATCTGAATGAGATCCCTGCTGGGTAGAGTAATCTTGCTTGTAGGTTTTTCTCCTTCATCACTTTAAATATTTCCTGCCACTCCCTTCTGGCTTGCAGAGTTTCTGCTGAAAGGTCAGCTGTTAACCTTATGGAGGTTCCCTTACGTGTGGTTTGTTGTGTTTCCCTTGCTGCTTTTAATATTTGTTCTTTGTATTTAATTTTGATAGTTTGATTAATATGTGTCTTGGCGTGTTTCTCCTGGGACTTAACCTGTATGGGACTCTCTGTGATTCCTGCACTTGATTAGCTATTTTCTTTTCCATATTAGGGAATTTTCAACTATAATTTCTCAGTCCCTTTCTTTTCCTCTTTTTCTTCTGGGACCCATATAATTCGGATGTTGGTGCGTTTAATGTTGTCCTAGAAGTGTCTGAAAGTGTCCTCAATTCGTTTCATTTTTTTCCCTTTATTCTGCTCTGCAGTAGTTATTTCCACTCTTTCATCTTCCAGGTCACTTATCCGTTCTTCTGCCTCCGTTATTCTGCTATTGATCCCTTGTAGAGAATTTTTAATTTCCTTTATTGTGTTGTTCATCACTGTTTGTTTGCTGTATAGTTTTTCTAGGTTCTTGTAAAAAGTTTGTTTTATGTTCTCCATTCAGTTTCCAAGATTTTGGATCATCTTTAATATCATGGTTATGAATTCTTTTTCAGGTAGACTGCCTATTTCCTGTTCATTTGATAGGTCTGGTGGGTTTTTGCCTTGCTCCCTCATCTGCTGTGTGTTTCTCTGTCTTCTCATTTTGCTTAACTTACTGTGTTTGGGGTCTCCTTATCACAGGCTGCAGGGTCGTAGCTCCCGTTGCCTTTGGTGTGTGTCCCCAGTGGCTGAGGTTGGTTGAGTGAGTTGTGTAGGCTTCCTGGTGGAGGGGACTAGTGCCTGTGTTCTGGTGCATGACACTGGATCTTGTCCTTCTGGTGTACAGGTCCACGCCTGGTGGTGTGTTTTGGGGTGTCTGTGGCCTTTCTCTGACTTTAGGCAGCCTTTGTGCTAGTGGATGGGGTTGTGTTCCTGTCTTGTTACTTGTTTGGCATTGGGTGTCCAGCACTGTAGCTTGCTGGCCGTTGAATGGAGCTGAGTCTTGGCGTTGAGATGGAGATCTCTGGGAGATTTTCCCTGTTTCATATTACATGGAGTTGGTAGGTCTCTTGGGGACCAATGTCCTGAGCTTGGCTGTCCCACCTCAGTGTCACAGCGCTGATGCCTGACTGGAGCACCAAGAGCCTGTCCTCCACACGGCTCAGAATTAAAGGGAGGAAAAATAGAAAGAATGAAGAAGAAGGTAAAATAAAATGCAATAAAATATAGTTATTAAAATAAAATATAATTACTAAGAAAAATATTATTTAAGTAATAAATTAAAAAAAGGACAGCGAGAACCCCAGGAAAAATGATAAAAGCAAAGCTATACAGACAAAATCACACACAGAAGCATACGCATACATGCTCACAAAAATAGAAAAACGGAATTATATATGTATATATCGTTGCTCCCAAAGTCCACCTCCTCAATTTGGGATGATACATTGTCTATTCAGGTATTCCACATATGCAGGGTACATCAAGTTGATTGTGGACATTTAATCCACTGCTCCTGAGGCGGCTGGGAGAGATTTCCCTTTCTCTTCATTGTTTGCACAGCTCCCAGTTTCAGCTTTGGATTTGGAACCGCCACTGCGTGTAGGTCACCTGAGTGCGTCTGCTCTTCACTCAGACAGGACGGGGTTAAAGGAGCAGCTGACTCGAGAGCTCTGGCTCGCTCAGGTCGGGCGGAGGGAGGGGTACAGATGTGGGGTGAGCCTGCAGCGGCAGAGGGGCAAGCGTGACGTTGCAACAGCCCGAGGCATGCCTTGTGTTCACCTGGGGAAGTTTTCCCTAGATCATTTGACACTGGCAGTGGCAGGCTGCACAGGCTCCTGGGAGGGGAGGTGTGGGTATTGTCCTGTGCTTGCACACAGACTTCTTGGTGGCTGCAGCAGCAGCCTTAGCGTCTCATGCCCGTCTTTGAGGTCCTTGATGATAGCCGCGACTCGCGCCCATCTCTGGAGCTCTTTAAGTGGCACTCTGAATCCCTCTCCTCGTGTACCAGGAAACAAAGAGGCAAGAAAAAGTCCCTTGCCTCTTTGGCAGCTCCAGATATTTTCCCAGACTCCCTCCCAGCTAGCTGTAGCGCACTAGCCCCCTTCAGGCTGTGTTCACGCAGCCAACCCCAGTCCTCTCCCTGGGATCCGAACTCGGATGCCCAAGCCTCAGCTCCAGGACCCCACCCGTCCCAGCAAGAGAGCAGACAAGCCTCTCTGTCTGGTGAGTGCTGGTCAGCACCGATCCTCTGTGCGGGAATCTCTCCGCTTTGCCCTTCGCACCCCTGTTTCTGCGCTCTCCTCTGTGGCTCCGAAGTTTCCCCCTCCGCCACCCACAGTCTCCGACTGCAAAGGGGCTTCCTAGTGTGTGGAAACCTTTCCTCCTTCACAGCTCCCTCCCACTGGTGCAGGTCTGTTCCCTATTCTTTTGTCTCTGTATTTTCTTTTTTATTTTGCAGTACCCAGGTACGTGGGGGAGTTTCTTGCGTTTTGGGAGGTCTGAGGTCTTCTGCCAGCGTTCAGTAGGTGTTCTGTAGGAGTTGTTTCACATGTAGATGTATTTCCGATGTATTTGTGGGGAGGAAGGTGATCTCCACGTCTTACTCTTCCGCCATCTTGAAGCTCCTCCTTCACTGTAGTTTTGATTTGCCTTTCTCTAATGATTAGTGATGTTGAGCATCCTTTCATGTGTCTGTTGGCAGTCTGTATATCTTCTTTTGAGAAATGTCTATTTAGATTTTCTGCCCGTTTTTCGATTGGGTTGTTTGTTTTTTTTGATATTAAGCTGCATGAGCTGCTTGTAAATGTTGGAGATTAATCCTTTGTCATTTGTTTCATCTGCAAATATTTTCTACCATTCTGAGGGTTGTCTTTTCATCTTTTTTATGTTTTCCTTTGCTGTGCCAAGTTTTTAAGTTTCATTAAGTCCCATTTGTTTATTTCTGCTTTTATTTCCATTTCTCTAGGAGGTGTGTCAAAAAGGATCTTGCTGTGATTTATGTCATAGCGTGTTCTGCCTATGTTTTCCTCTAAGAGTTTGATAGCATCTGGCTTTACATTTAGGTCTTTAATCCATTTTGAGGTTACTTTTGTGTATGCTGTTAGGGAGTGTTCTAATTTCATTGTTTTACATGTAGCTGTCCAGTTTTCCCAGCACCACTTATTGAAGAGGCTGTCTTTTCTCCATTGTATATCCTTGCCTCCGTTATCAATGATGAGTTTATGATATGTGTGTGGGTTTACCTCTGGGCTTTCTATCCTGTTCCATTGATCTATATTTCTGTTTCTGTGCCAGTACCATACTGTCATCATTAATGAAGCTTTGTAATATCGTCTGAAGTCAGGGAGCCTGATTCCTCCAGCTCCGTTATGCTTTCTCCAGGTTGCTTTGGCTATTTCGGGATCTTTTGGTTTGCATAAAAACTGTGAAATTACTGTTCTAGTTCTGTGAAAAGTGCCAGTGGTAGTTTTATAGGGATTGCATTGAATCAGTAGATTGTTTTGGGTAGTACAGTCATTTTAACAGTGTTGATTCTTCCAATCCAAGAACATGGTATATCTCTCCATCTTTTCGTATCATCTTTAATTTCTTTCATCAGTGTCATCATTTTCTGCATATGGGGCTTTTTCTCCTTAGGTAGGTTTATTCCTAGATAGTTTATTCTTTTGGTTGCAATGGTAAATGGGATTGTTTTCTTTATTTCACTTTCAGATTTTTCATGATTAGTGTATAGGAATGCAAGACATTTCTGCACATTAATTTTGTATAATCCTACTTTAACAAATTCATTGATTAGCTCTAGCAGTTTTCTGGTAGCATCTTTAGGATTCTCTATGTATAGTATCATGTCTTCTGCAAGCAGTGACAGCGTTACTTGTTCTTTTCCAATTTGGATTCCTTTTATTTTTTTCTTCTTTGATCACTGTGGCTAAAACTTCCAAAACTATGTTGAATAATAGTGGTGAGAGTGGGCAACCTTGTCTTGTTCCTGATCTTAGTGGAATCGCTTTCATTTTGTCACCATTGAGGACAATGTTTGCTGTGGGTTTGTCATATATGGCCTGTATTAGGTTGAGGAAAGTTCCCTCTATGCCTACTTTCTGGAGGGTTTTTATGAAAAATGAGTGTTGAATTTTGTCGAAAGCTTTCTTTGCGTCTATTGAGGTGATCATGTGGTTTTTCTCCTTCAATTCTTTAATATGGTGTATCAGGTTGATTGATTTGCATATATTGAAGAAGTCTTGCATTCCTGGGATAAACCCCACTTGATCATAGTGTATGATCCTTTTAATGCGCTGTAGGGTGCTGTTTGTTAGTATTTTGTTGAGGATTTGTGCATCTATGTTCATCAGTGATATTGGCCTATAGTTTTCTTTCTTTGTGACACCTTTGTCTGGTTTTGGTATCACAGTGATGGTGGCCTCGCAGAATGAGTTTGGGAGTGTTCCCACTCTGCTATATTTTGGAAGAGTTTGAGAAGGATAGGTGATAGCTCTTCTCTAAATGTTTGATAGAATTCGCCTGTGAAGCCATCTGGTCCTGGGCTTTTGTCTGTTGGAAGAATTGTAATCACAGTTTCAATTTCAGTGCTAGTGATTTTTTTTTAATATTTTCTATTTCTTCCTGGTTCAGTCTCGGAAGGTTGTGCATTTCTAAGAATTTCTCCATTTCTTCCAGGCGGTTCATATTCTTGACATATAGTTGCTTGTAGTAATCTCTCATGATCCTTTGTATTTCTGCAGTGTCAGTTGTTACTTCTTCTTTTTCATTTCTAATTCTATTGATTTGAGTCTTCTCTCTTTTTCTTTGATGCGTCTGGCTAATGGTTTATCAATTTGGTTTATCTTATCAAAGAACCAGCTTTTAGTTGTCTTTGTGTTTTAACATCTTTATTAGAGTATAATTGCTTTACAATGGTGTCACTGTTTCTGCTATAGCACAAAGTGAATCAGTTATACATATACATATGTCCCCATATCTCTACCCTCGTGAATCTCCCTCCCTCCCACCCTCTCTATCCCACCCCTCTAGGTGTTCACAAAGCACCGAGCTCATCTCCCTGTGCTATGCGGCTCCTTCCCACTAGCTATGTTTTTTATGTTTGGTAGTGTATATATGTCCATGCCACTCTCTCACTTTGTCCCAGCTTACCCTTCCCCCTCCCTGTATCCTTAAGTCGATTCTCGAGTAGGTCTTCATCTTTATTCCCGTCTTTCCCCTGGTTCTTCTGACCATTTTCTTTTTCAAAGAAGCAGCTTTGGTTTTATTGATCTTTGCTGTCGTGTTCTTCATTTCTTTGCCATTTATTTGTGATGTGATTTTTATGACTTCTTTCCTTCTGCTAACTTTGCGGGGTTTTTGTTCTTCTTTCTCTAATTGCATTAGTTGTAAGTTTAGGTTGTTTATTTGAGACTTTTCTTGTTTCTTGAGGTAGGATAGTATTGTTATAAACTTCCCTCTTATGAATGCTTTTGCTTCATCCCATAGGTTTTGGGTCTTCGTGTTTTCATTGTCATTTGTTTCTAGGTATTTTTTGATTTCTGCAGTGATCTCTTGGTTATTAAGTAGTGTGTTGTTCGACCTCCATGTGTTTGTATTTCTTACAGATTTTTTCCTGTAATTGATATCTAGTCTCATAGCGTTGTTTTCGGAAAAGATACTTGATATGATTTCAATTTTCTTAAATTTACCATGGCTTGGTTTGTGACCCACGATATGGTCTATCCTGGAGGATGTTCCATGAGCACTTGAGAAGAATGTGTATTCTGTTGTTTTTGGATGGAATGTCCTATAAATATTATTTAAGTCCATCTCGTTTAACGTATCATTTAAAGCTTGTGTTTCCTCATTTATTTTCATTTTGGCTCATCTGTCCATTGGTGAAAGTGGGGTGTTAAAGTCCCCTACTATGACTGTGATACTGTCGATTTCCCCTTTTATGGCTGTTAGTATTTGCCTTATGTAGTGAGGTACTCCTATGTTGGGTGCATAAGTACTTACAATTGTTATATCTTCTTCTTGGATTGATCCCTTGAGCATTATGTAGTGTCCTTGTTTGTCTCTTGTAATAGTCTTTGTTTCAAAGTGTATTTTGTCTGATATGAGAATTGCTACTCCAGCTTGCTTTTGATTTCCATTTGCATGGGCTATCTTTTTCCATCCCCTCACTTTCAGTCTGTATGTGTCCCTAGGTATGAAGTGGGTCTCTTGTAGGCAGCATATATACGGGGCTTGTTTTTGTATCCATTCCGCCAATCTATGCCTTTTGGTTGGAGCATTTAATCCATTTACATTTAATGTAATTATCAATATGTATGTTCCTATTACCATTTTCTTAATTGCTTTGGGTCTTTTCCTTCTCTTGTGTTTCCTGCGTAGAGAAGTTCCTTTAGCATTTGTTGTAAAGCTGGTTTGGTGGTGCTGAATTCTCTTATCTTTTGCTTATCTGTAAAGGTTTTAACTTCTCCATCAAATCTGAATGAGATCCCTGCTGGGTAGAGTAATCTTGCTTGTAGGTTTTTCTCCTTCATCACTTTAAATATTTCCTGCCACTCCCTTCTGGCTTGCAGAGTTTCTGCTGAAAGGTCAGCTGTTAACCTTATGGAGGTTCCCTTATGTGTGATTTGTTGTGTTTCCCTTGCTGCTTTTAATATTTGTTCTTTGTATTTAATTTTTGATAGTTTGATTAATATGTGTCTTGGCGTGTTTCTCCTGGGATTTAACCTGTATGGGACTCTCTGTGATTCCTGCACTTGATTAGCTATTTCCTTTTCCATATTAGGGAAGTTTTCAACTATAATTTCTCAGTCCCTTTCTTTTCCTCTTTTTCTTCTGGGACCCCTATAATTCGAATGTTGGTGCATTTAATGTTGTCCTAGAAGTGTCTGAAAGTGTCCTCAATTCTTTTCATTTTTTTCCCTTTATTCTGCTCTGCAGTAGTTATTTCCACTCTTTTATCTTCCAGGTCACTTATCCGTTCTTCTGCCTCCGTTATTCTGCTATTGATCCCTTCTAGAGAATTTTTAATTTCATTTATTGTGTTGTTCATCACTGTTTGTTTGCTGTATAGTTTTTCTAGGTTCTTGTAAAAAGTTTCTTTTATGTTCTCCATTCAGTTTCCAAGATTTTGGATCATCTTTAATATCATGGTTATGAATTCTTTTTCAGGTAGACTGCCTATTTCCTGTTCATTTGATAGGTCTGGTGGGTTTTTGCCTTGCTCCCTCATCTGCTGTGTGTTTCTCTGTCTTCTCATTTTGCTTAACTTACTGTGTTTGGGGTCTCCTTATCACAGGCTGCAGGGTCGTAGCTCCCGTTGCCTTTGGTGTCTGTCCCCAGTGGCTGAGGTTGGTTGAGTGAGTTGTGTAGGCTTCCTGGTGGAGGGGACTAGTGCCTGTGTTCTGGTGCATGACACTGGATCTTGTCCTTCTGGTGTACAGGTCCACGTCTGGTGGTGTGTTTTGGGGTGTCTGTGGCCTTTCTATGATTTTAGGCAGCCTTTGTGCTAGTGGATGGGGTTGTGTTCCTGTCTTGTTACTTGTTTGGCATTGGGTGTCCAGCACTGTAGCTTGCTGGCCGTTGAATGGAGCTGAGTCTTGGCGTTGAGATGGAGATCTCTGGGAGATTTTCCCTGTTTCATATTACATGGAGTTGGTAGGTCTCTTGGGGACCAATGTCCTGAGCTTGGCTGTCCCACCTCAGTGGCACAGCACTGATGCCTGACTGGAGCACCAAGAGCCTGTCCTCCACACGGCTCAGAATTAAAGGGAGGAAAAATAGAAAGAAAGAAGAAGAAGGTAAAATAAAATGCAATAAAATATAGTTATTAAAATAAAATATAATTACTAAGAAAAATATTATTTAAGTAATAAATTAAAAAAAGGACAGAGAGAACCCCAGGAAAAATGATAAAAGCAAAGCTATACAGACAAAATCACACACAGAAGCATACGCATACATGCTCACAAAAATAGAAAAACGGAATTATATATGTATATATCGTTGCTCCCAAAGTCCACCTCCTCAATTTGGGATGATACATTGTCTATTCAGGTATTCCACATATGCAGGGTCCATCAAGTTGATTGTGGACATTTAATCCACTGCTCCTGAGGCGGCTGGGAGAGATTTCCCTTTCTCTTCATTGTTTGCACAGCTCCCAGTTTCAGCTTTGGATTTGGAACCGCCACTGCGTGTAGGTCACCTGAGTGCGTCTGCTCTTCACTCAGACAGGACGGGGTTAAAGGAGCAGCTGACTCGCTCAGGTCGGGCGGAGGGAGGGGTACAGATGTGGGGTGAGCCTGCAGCGGCAGAGGGGCAAGCGTGACGTTGCAACAGCCCGAGGCATGCCTTGTGTTCACCTGGGGAAGTTTTCCCTAGATCATTTGACACTGGCAGTGGCAGGCTGCACAGGCTCCTGGGAGGGGAGGTGTGGGTATTGTCCTGTGCTTGCACACAGACTTCTTGGTGGCTGCAGCAGCAGCCTTAGCGTCTCATGCCCGTCTTTGAGGTCCTTGATGATAGCCGCGACTCGCGCCCATCTCTGGAGCTCTTTAAGTGGCACTCTGAATCCCTCTCCTCGTGTACCAGGAAACAAAGAGGCAAGAAAAAGTCTCTTGCCTCTTTGGCAGCTCCAGATATTTTCCCAGACTCCCTCCCAGCTAGCTGTAGCGCACTAGCCCCCTTCAGGCTGTGTTCACGCAGCCAACCCCAGTCCTCTCCCTGGGATCCGAACTCGGATGCCCAGGCCTCAGCTCCAGGACCCCACCCGTCCCCGCAAGAGAGCAGACAAGCCTCTCTGTCTGGTGAGTGCTGGTCAGCACCGATCCTCTGTGCGGGAATCTCTCCGCTTTGCCCTTCGGACCCCTGTTTCTGCGCTCTCCTCTGTGGCTCCGAAGTTTCCCCCTCCGCCTCCCACAGTCTCCGACTGCAAAGGGGCTTCCTAGTGTGTGGAAACCTTTCCTCCTTCACAGCTCCCTCCCACTGGTGCAGGTCTGTTCCCTATTCTTTTGTCTCTGTATTTTCTTTTTTATTTTGCAGTACCCAGGTACGTGGGGGAGTTTCTTGCGTTTTGGGAGGTCTGAGGTCTTCTGCCAGCGTTCAGTAGGTGTTCTGTAGGAGTTGTTTCACATGTAGATGTATTTCCGATGTATTTGTGGGGAGGAAGGTGATCTCCACGTCTTACTCTTCCGCCATCTTGAAGCTCCTCCTTCATTGTAGTTTTGATTTGCCTTTCTCTAATGATTAGTGATGTTGAGCATCCTTTCATGTGTCTGTTGGCAGTCTGTATATCTTCTTTTGAGAAATGTCTATTTAGATTTTCTGCCCGTTTTTCGATTGGGTTGTTTGTTTTTTTTGATATTAAGCTGCATGAGCTGCTTGTAAATGTTGGAGATTAATCCTTTGTCATTTGTTTCATCTGCAAATATTTTCTACCATTCTGAGGGTTGTCTTTTCATCTTTTTTATGTTTTCCTTTGCTGTGCCAAGTTTTTAAGTTTCATTAAGTCCCATTTGTTTATTTCTGCTTTTATTTCCATTTCTCTAGGAGGTGTGTCAAAAAGGATCTTGCTGTGATTTATGTCATAGCGTGTTCTGCCTATGTTTTCCTCTAAGAGTTTGATAGCATCTGGCTTTACATTTAGGTCTTTAATCCATTTTGAGGTTACTTTTGTGTATGCTGTTAGGGAGTGTTCTAATTTCATTGTTTTACATGTAGCTGTCCAGTTTTCCCAGCACCACTTATTGAAGAGGCTGTCTTTTCTCCATTGTATATCCTTGCCTCCGTTATCAATGATGAGTTTATGATATGTGTGTGGGTTTACCTCTGGGCTTTCTATCCTGTTCCATTGATCTATATTTCTGTTTCTGTGCCAGTACCATACTGTCATCATTAATGAAGCTTTGTAATATCGTCTGAAGTCAGGGAGCCTGATTCCTCCAGCTCCGTTATGCTTTCTCCAGGTTGCTTTGGCTATTTCGGGATCTTTTGGTTTGCATAAAAACTGTGAAATTACTGTTCTAGTTCTGTGAAAAGTGCCAGTGGTAGTTTTATAGGGATTGCATTGAATCAGTAGATTGTTTTGGGTAGTACAGTCATTTTAACAGTGTTGATTCTTCCAATCCAAGAACATGGTATATCTCTCCATCT
This sequence comes from Balaenoptera physalus, assembly GCF_965194825.1. Lineage (NCBI taxonomy): Eukaryota > Metazoa > Chordata > Mammalia > Artiodactyla > Balaenopteridae > Balaenoptera > Balaenoptera physalus. The sequence goes on along the minus strand of NC_138903.1, from coordinate 52,147,009 downwards.
TTTCGTATCATCTTTAATTTCTTTCATCAGTGTCATCATTTTCTGCATATGGGGCTTTTTCTCCTTAGGTAGGTTTATTCCTAGATAGTTTATTCTTCTGGTTGCAATGGTAAATGGGAGTGTTTTCTTTATTTCACTTTCAGATTTTTCATGATTAGTGTATAGGAATGCAAGACATTTATGCGCATTAATTTTGTTTCCTCCTACTTTAACAAATTCATTGATTAGCTCTAGCAGTTTTCTCGTAGCATCTTTAGGATTCTCTATGTATAGTATCATGCCTTCTGCAAGCAGTGACAGCGTTACTTGTTCTTTTCCAATTTGGATTCCTTTTATTTTTTTTCTTCTCTGATCACTGTGGCTAAAACTTCCAAAACTATGTTGAATAATAGTGGTGAGAGTGGGCAACCTTGTCTTGTTCCTGATCTTAGTGGAAACGGTTTCATTTTGTCACCATTGAGGACAATGTTTGCTGTGGGTTTGTCATATATGGCCTGTATTAGGTTGAGGAAAGTTCCCTCTATGCCTACTTTCTGGAAGGTTTTTATGAAAAATGAGTGTTGAATTTTGTCGAAAGCTTTCTTTGCGTCTATTGAGATGATCATATGGTTTTTCTCCTTCAATTCTTTAATATGGTGTATCAGGTTGATTGATTTGCATATATTGAAGAAGTCTTGCATTCCTGCGATAAACCCCACTTGATCATAGTGTATGATCCTTTTAATGCGCTGTAGGGTTCTGTTTGTTAGTATTTTGTTGAGGATTTGTGCATCTATGTTCATCAGTGATATTGGCCTATAGTTTTCTTTCTTTGTGACACCTTTTTCTGGTTTTGGTATCACAGTGATGGTGGCCTCGTAGAATGAGTTTGGGAGTGTTCCCACTCTGCTATATTTTGGAAGAGTTTGAGAAGGATAGGTGATAGCTCTTCTCTAAATGTTTGATAGAATTCGCCTGTGAAGCCATCTGGTCCTGGGCTTTTGTCTGTTGGAAGAATGGTAATCACAGTTTCAATTTCAGTGCTAGTGATTGTTTTTTTTAATATTTTCTATTTCTTCCTGGTTCAGTCTCGGAAGGTTGTGCATTTCTGAGAATTTCTCCATTTCTTCCAGGCGGTTCATTTTCTTGGCATATAGTTGCTTGTAGTAATCTCTCATGATCCTTTGTATTTCTGCAGTGTCAGTTGTTACTTCTTCTTTTTCATTTCTAATTCTATTGATTTGAGTCTTCTCTCTTTTTCTCTGATGCGTCTGGCTAATGGTTTATCAATTTGGTTTATCTTATCAAAGAACCAGCTTTTAGTTGTCCTTGTGTTTTAACATCTTTATTAGAGTATAATTGCTTTACAATGGTGTCACTGTTTCTCCTATAGCACAAAGTGAATCAGTTATACATATACATATGTCCCCGTATCTCTACCCTCGTGAATCTCCCTCCCTCCCACCCTCTCTATCCCACCTCTCTAGGTGTTCACAAAGCACCGAGCTCATCTCCCTGTGCTATGCGGCTCCTTCCCACTAGCTATGTTTTTTATGTTTGGTAGTGTATATATGTCCATGCCACTCTCTCACTTTGTCCCAGCTTACCCTTCCCCCTCCCTGTATCCTTAAGTCGATTCTCGAGTAGGTCTTCATCTTTATTCCCGTCTTTCCCCTGGTTCTTCTGACCATTTTCTTTTTCAAAGAAGCAGCTTTTGGTTTTATTGATCTTTGCTGTCGTGTTCTTCATTTCTTTGCCATTTATTTGTGATGTGATTTTTATGACTTCTTTCCTTCTGCTAACTTTGCGGGGTTTTTGTTCTTCTTTCTCTAATTGCATTATTTGTAAGTTTAGGTTGTTTATTTGAGACGTTTCTTCTTTCTTAAGGTAGGATAGTATTGTTATAGACTTCCCTCTTAGAACTGCTTTTGCTGCATCCCATAGGTTTTGGGTCTTCGTGTTTTCATTGTCATTTGTTTCTAGGTATTTTTTGATTTCTGCAGTGATCTCTTGGTTATTAAGTAGTGTGTTGTTCGACCTCCATGTGTTTGTATTTCTTACAGATTTTTTCCTGTAATTGATATCTAGTCTCATAGCGTTGTTTTCGGAAAAGATACTTGATATGATTTCAATTTTCTTAAATTTACCATGGCTTGGTTTGTGACCCATGATATGGTCTATCCTGGAGGATGTTCCATGAGCACTTGAGAAGAATGTGTATTTTGTTGTTTTTGGATGGAATGTCCTATAAATATTATTTAAGTCCATCTCGTTTAACGTATCATTTAAAGCTTGTGTTTCCTCATTTATTTTCATTTTGGCTCATCTGTCCATTGATGAAAGTGGGGTGTTAAAGTCCCCTACTATGACTCTGATACTGTCGATTTCCCCTTTTATGGCTGTTAGTATTTGCCTTATGTAGTGAGGTACTCCTATGTTGGGTGCATAAGTACTTACAATTGTTATATCTTCTTCTTGGATTGATCCCTTGAGCATTATGTAGTGTCCTTGTTTGTCTCTTGTAATAGTCTTTGTTTCAAAGTGTATTTTGTCTGATATGAGAATTGCTACTCCAGCTTGCTTTTGATTTCCATTTGCATGGGCTATCTTTTTCCATCCCCTCACTTTCAGTCTGTATGTGTCCCTAGGTATGAAGTGGGTCTCTTGTAGGCAGCATATATACGGGGCTTGTTTTTGTATCCATTCCGCCAATCTATGCCTTTTGGTTGGAGCATTTAATCCATTTACATTTAATGTAATTATCAATATGTATGTTCCTATTACCATTTTCTTAATTGCTTTGGGTCTTTTCCTTCTCTTGTGTTTCCTGTGTAGAGAAGTTCCTTTAGCATTTGTTGTAAAGCTGGTTTGGTGGTGCTGAATTCTCTTAGCTTTTGCTTATCTGTAAAGGTTTTAACTTTTCCATCAAATCTGAATGAGATCCCTGCTGGGTAGAGTAATCTTGCTTGTAGGTTTTTCTCCTTCATCACTTTAAATATTTCCTGCCACTCCCTTCTGGCTTGCAGAGTTTCTGCTGAAAGGTCAGCTGTTAACCTTATGGAGGTTCCCTTACGTGTGGTTTGTTGTGTTTCCCTTGCTGCTTTTAATATTTGTTCTTTGTATTTAATTTTGATAGTTTGATTAATATGTGTCTTGGCGTGTTTCTCCTGGGACTTAACCTGTATGGGACTCTCTGTGATTCCTGCACTTGATTAGCTATTTTCTTTTCCATATTAGGGAATTTTCAACTATAATTTCTCAGTCCCTTTCTTTTCCTCTTTTTCTTCTGGGACCCATATAATTCGGATGTTGGTGCATTTAATGTTGTCCTAGAAGTGTCTGAAAGTGTCCTCAATTCGTTTCATTTTTTTCCCTTTATTCTGCTCTGCAGTAGTTATTTCCACTCTTTCATCTTCCAGGTCACTTATCCGTTCTTCTGCCTCCGTTATTCTGCTATTGATCCCTTGTAGAGAATTTTTAATTTCCTTTATTGTGTTGTTCATCACTGTTTGTTTGCTGTATAGTTTTTCTAGGTTCTTGTAAAAAGTTTGTTTTATGTTCTCCATTCAGTTTCCAAGATTTTGGATCATCTTTAATATCATGGTTATGAATTCTTTTTCAGGTAGACTGCCTATTTCCTGTTCATTTGATAGGTCTGGTGGGTTTTTGCCTTGCTCCCTCATCTGCTGTGTGTTTCTCTGTCTTCTCATTTTGCTTAACTTACTGTGTTTGGGGTCTCCTTATCACAGGCTGCAGGGTCGTAGCTCCCGTTGCCTTTGGTGTGTGTCCCCAGTGGCTGAGGTTGGTTGAGTGAGTTGTGTAGGCTTCCTGGTGGAGGGGACTAGTGCCTGTGTTCTGGTGCATGACACTGGATCTTGTCCTTCTGGTGTACAGGTCCACGCCTGGTGGTGTGTTTTGGGGTGTCTGTGGCCTTTCTCTGACTTTAGGCAGCCTTTGTGCTAGTGGATGGGGTTGTGTTCCTGTCTTGTTACTTGTTTGGCATTGGGTGTCCAGCACTGTAGCTTGCTGGCCGTTGAATGGAGCTGAGTCTTGGCGTTGAGATGGAGATCTCTGGGAGATTTTCACTGTTTCATATTACATGGAGTTGGTAGGTCTCTTGGGGACCAATGTCCTGAGCTTGGCTGTCCCACCTCAGTGTCACAGCGCTGATGCCTGACTGGAGCACCAAGAGCCTGTCCTCCACACGGCTCAGAATTAAAGGGAGGAAAAATAGAAAGAATGAAGAAGAAGGTAAAATAAAATGCAATAAAATATAGTTATTAAAATAAAATATAATTACTAAGAAAAATATTATTTAAGTAATAAATTAAAAAAAGGACAGCGAGAACCCCAGGAAAAATGATAAAAGCAAAGCTATACAGACAAAATCACACACAGAAGCATACGCATACATGCTCACAAAAATAGAAAAACGGAATTATATATGTATATATCGTTGCTCCCAAAGTCCACCTCCTCAATTTGGGATGATACATTGTCTATTCAGGTATTCCACATATGCAGGGTACATCAAGTTGATTGTGGACATTTAATCCACTGCTCCTGAGGCGGCTGGGAGAGATTTCCCTTTCTCTTCATTGTTTGCACAGCTCCCAGTTTCAGCTTTGGATTTGGAACCGCCACTGCGTGTAGGTCACCTGAGTGCGTCTGCTCTTCACTCAGACAGGACGGGGTTAAAGGAGCAGCTGACTCGAGAGCTCTGGCTCGCTCAGGTCGGGCGGAGGGAGGGGTACAGATGTGGGGTGAGCCTGCAGCGGCAGAGGGGCAAGCGTGACGTTGCAACAGCCCGAGGCATGCCTTGTGTTCACCTGGGGAAGTTTTCCCTAGATCATTTGACACTGGCAGTGGCAGGCTGCACAGGCTCCTGGGAGGGGAGGTGTGGGTATTGTCCTGTGCTTGCACACAGACTTCTTGGTGGCTGCAGCAGCAGCCTTAGCGTCTCATGCCCGTCTTTGAGGTCCTTGATGATAGCCGCGACTCGCGCCCATCTCTGGAGCTCTTTAAGTGGCACTCTGAATCCCTCTCCTCGTGTACCAGGAAACAAAGAGGCAAGAAAAAGTCCCTTGCCTCTTTGGCAGCTCCAGATATTTTCCCAGACTCCCTCCCAGCTAGCTGTAGCGCACTAGCCCCCTTCAGGCTGTGTTCACGCAGCCAACCCCAGTCCTCTCCCTGGGATCCGAACTCGGATGCCCAAGCCTCAGCTCCAGGACCCCACCCGTCCCAGCAAGAGAGCAGACAAGCCTCTCTGTCTGGTGAGTGCTGGTCAGCACCGATCCTCTGTGCGGGAATCTCTCCGCTTTGCCCTTCGCACCCCTGTTTCTGCGCTCTCCTCTGTGGCTCCGAAGTTTCCCCCTCCGCCACCCACAGTCTCCGACTGCAAAGGGGCTTCCTAGTGTGTGGAAACCTTTCCTCCTTCACAGCTCCCTCCCACTGGTGCAGGTCTGTTCCCTATTCTTTTGTCTCTGTATTTTCTTTTTTATTTTGCAGTACCCAGGTACGTGGGGGAGTTTCTTGCATTTTGGGAGGTCTGAGGTCTTCTGCCAGCGTTCAGTAGGTGTTCTGTAGGAGTTGTTTCACATGTAGATGTATTTCCGATGTATTTGTGGGGAGGAAGGTGATCTCCACGTCTTACTCTTCCGCCATCTTGAAGCTCCTCCTTCACTGTAGTTTTGATTTGCCTTTCTCTAATGATTAGTGATGTTGAGCATCCTTTCATGTGTCTGTTGGCAGTCTGTATATCTTCTTTTGAGAAATGTCTATTTAGATTTTCTGCCCGTTTTTCGATTGGGTTGTTTGTTTTTTTTGATATTAAGCTGCATGAGCTGCTTGTAAATGTTGGAGATTAATCCTTTGTCATTTGTTTCATCTGCAAATATTTTCTACCATTCTGAGGGTTGTCTTTTCATCTTTTTTATGTTTTCCTTTGCTGTGCCAAGTTTTTAAGTTTCATTAAGTCCCATTTGTTTATTTCTGCTTTTATTTCCATTTCTCTAGGAGGTGTGTCAAAAAGGATCTTGCTGTGATTTATGTCATAGCGTGTTCTGCCTATGTTTTCCTCTAAGAGTTTGATAGCATCTGGCTTTACATTTAGGTCTTTAATCCATTTTGAGGTTACTTTTGTGTATGCTGTTAGGGAGTGTTCTAATTTCATTGTTTTACATGTAGCTGTCCAGTTTTCCCAGCACCACTTATTGAAGAGGCTGTCTTTTCTCCATTGTATATCCTTGCCTCCGTTATCAATGATGAGTTTATGATATGTGTGTGGGTTTACCTCTGGGCTTTCTATCCTGTTCCATTGATCTATATTTCTGTTTCTGTGCCAGTACCATACTGTCATCATTAATGAAGCTTTGTAATATCGTCTGAAGTCAGGGAGCCTGATTCCTCCAGCTCCGTTATGCTTTCTCCAGGTTGCTTTGGCTATTTCGGGATCTTTTGGTTTGCATAAAAACTGTGAAATTACTGTTCTAGTTCTGTGAAAAGTGCCAGTGGTAGTTTTATAGGGATTGCATTGAATCAGTAGATTGTTTTGGGTAGTACAGTCATTTTAACAGTGTTGATTCTTCCAATCCAAGAACATGGTATATCTCTCCATCTTTTCGTATCATCTTTAATTTCTTTCATCAGTGTCATCATTTTCTGCATATGGGGCTTTTTCTCCTTAGGTAGGTTTATTCCTAGATAGTTTATTCTTTTGGTTGCAATGGTAAATGGGATTGTTTTCTTTATTTCACTTTCAGATTTTTCATGATTAGTGTATAGGAATGCAAGACATTTCTGCACATTAATTTTGTATAATCCTACTTTAACAAATTCATTGATTAGCTCTAGCAGTTTTCTGGTAGCATCTTTAGGATTCTCTATGTATAGTATCATGTCTTCTGCAAGCAGTGACAGCGTTACTTGTTCTTTTCCAATTTGGATTCCTTTTATTTTTTTCTTCTTTGATCACTGTGGCTAAAACTTCCAAAACTATGTTGAATAATAGTGGTGAGAGTGGGCAACCTTGTCTTGTTCCTGATCTTAGTGGAATCGCTTTCATTTTGTCACCATTGAGGACAATGTTTGCTGTGGGTTTGTCATATATGGCCTGTATTAGGTTGAGGAAAGTTCCCTCTATGCCTACTTTCTGGAGGGTTTTTATGAAAAATGAGTGTTGAATTTTGTCGAAAGCTTTCTTTGCGTCTATTGAGGTGATCATGTGGTTTTTCTCCTTCAATTCTTTAATATGGTGTATCAGGTTGATTGATTTGCATATATTGAAGAAGTCTTGCATTCCTGGGATAAACCCCACTTGATCATAGTGTATGATCCTTTTAATGCGCTGTAGGGTGCTGTTTGTTAGTATTTTGTTGAGGATTTGTGCATCTATGTTCATCAGTGATATTGGCCTATAGTTTTCTTTCTTTGTGACACCTTTGTCTGGTTTTGGTATCACAGTGATGGTGGCCTCGCAGAATGAGTTTGGGAGTGTTCCCACTCTGCTATATTTTGGAAGAGTTTGAGAAGGATAGGTGATAGCTCTTCTCTAAATGTTTGATAGAATTCGCCTGTGAAGCCATCTGGTCCTGGGCTTTTGTCTGTTGGAAGAATTGTAATCACAGTTTCAATTTCAGTGCTAGTGATTTTTTTTTAATATTTTCTATTTCTTCCTGGTTCAGTCTCGGAAGGTTGTGCATTTCTAAGAATTTCTCCATTTCTTCCAGGCGGTTCATATTCTTGACATATAGTTGCTTGTAGTAATCTCTCATGATCCTTTGTATTTCTGCAGTGTCAGTTGTTACTTCTTCTTTTTCATTTCTAATTCTATTGATTTGAGTCTTCTCTCTTTTTCTTTGATGCGTCTGGCTAATGGTTTATCAATTTGGTTTATCTTATCAAAGAACCAGCTTTTAGTTGTCTTTGTGTTTTAACATCTTTATTAGAGTATAATTGCTTTACAATGGTGTCACTGTTTCTGCTATAGCACAAAGTGAATCAGTTATACATATACATATGTCCCCATATCTCTACCCTCGTGAATCTCCCTCCCTCCCACCCTCTCTATCCCACCCCTCTAGGTGTTCACAAAGCACCGAGCTCATCTCCCTGTGCTATGCGGCTCCTTCCCACTAGCTATGTTTTTTATGTTTGGTAGTGTATATATGTCCATGCCACTCTCTCACTTTGTCCCAGCTTACCCTTCCCCCTCCCTGTATCCTTAAGTCGATTCTCGAGTAGGTCTTCATCTTTATTCCCGTCTTTCCCCTGGTTCTTCTGACCATTTTCTTTTTCAAAGAAGCAGCTTTGGTTTTATTGATCTTTGCTGTCGTGTTCTTCATTTCTTTGCCATTTATTTGTGATGTGATTTTTATGACTTCTTTCCTTCTGCTAACTTTGCGGGGTTTTTGTTCTTCTTTCTCTAATTGCATTAGTTGTAAGTTTAGGTTGTTTATTTGAGACTTTTCTTGTTTCTTGAGGTAGGATAGTATTGTTATAAACTTCCCTCTTATGAATGCTTTTGCTTCATCCCATAGGTTTTGGGTCTTCGTGTTTTCATTGTCATTTGTTTCTAGGTATTTTTTGATTTCTGCAGTGATCTCTTGGTTATTAAGTAGTGTGTTGTTCGACCTCCATGTGTTTGTATTTCTTACAGATTTTTTCCTGTAATTGATATCTAGTCTCATAGCGTTGTTTTCGGAAAAGATACTTGATATGATTTCAATTTTCTTAAATTTACCATGGCTTGGTTTGTGACCCACGATATGGTCTATCCTGGAGGATGTTCCATGAGCACTTGAGAAGAATGTGTATTCTGTTGTTTTTGGATGGAATGTCCTATAAATATTATTTAAGTCCATCTCGTTTAACGTATCATTTAAAGCTTGTGTTTCCTCATTTATTTTCATTTTGGCTCATCTGTCCATTGGTGAAAGTGGGGTGTTAAAGTCCCCTACTATGACTGTGATACTGTCGATTTCCCCTTTTATGGCTGTTAGTATTTGCCTTATGTAGTGAGGTACTCCTATGTTGGGTGCATAAGTACTTACAATTGTTATATCTTCTTCTTGGATTGATCCCTTGAGCATTATGTAGTGTCCTTGTTTGTCTCTTGTAATAGTCTTTGTTTCAAAGTGTATTTTGTCTGATATGAGAATTGCTACTCCAGCTTGCTTTTGATTTCCATTTGCATGGGCTATCTTTTTCCATCCCCTCACTTTCAGTCTGTATGTGTCCCTAGGTATGAAGTGGGTCTCTTGTAGGCAGCATATATACGGGGCTTGTTTTTGTATCCATTCCGCCAATCTATGCCTTTTGGTTGGAGCATTTAATCCATTTACATTTAATGTAATTATCAATATGTATGTTCCTATTACCATTTTCTTAATTGCTTTGGGTCTTTTCCTTCTCTTGTGTTTCCTGCGTAGAGAAGTTCCTTTAGCATTTGTTGTAAAGCTGGTTTGGTGGTGCTGAATTCTCTTATCTTTTGCTTATCTGTAAAGGTTTTAACTTCTCCATCAAATCTGAATGAGATCCCTGCTGGGTAGAGTAATCTTGCTTGTAGGTTTTTCTCCTTCATCACTTTAAATATTTCCTGCCACTCCCTTCTGGCTTGCAGAGTTTCTGCTGAAAGGTCAGCTGTTAACCTTATGGAGGTTCCCTTATGTGTGATTTGTTGTGTTTCCCTTGCTGCTTTTAATATTTGTTCTTTGTATTTAATTTTTGATAGTTTGATTAATATGTGTCTTGGCGTGTTTCTCCTGGGATTTAACCTGTATGGGACTCTCTGTGATTCCTGCACTTGATTAGCTATTTCCTTTTCCATATTAGGGAAGTTTTCAACTATAATTTCTCAGTCCCTTTCTTTTCCTCTTTTTCTTCTGGGACCCCTATAATTCGAATGTTGGTGCATTTAATGTTGTCCTAGAAGTGTCTGAAAGTGTCCTCAATTCTTTTCATTTTTTTCCCTTTATTCTGCTCTGCAGTAGTTATTTCCACTCTTTTATCTTCCAGGTCACTTATCCGTTCTTCTGCCTCCGTTATTCTGCTATTGATCCCTTCTAGAGAATTTTTAATTTCATTTATTGTGTTGTTCATCACTGTTTGTTTGCTGTATAGTTTTTCTAGGTTCTTGTAAAAAGTTTCTTTTATGTTCTCCATTCAGTTTCCAAGATTTTGGATCATCTTTCATATCATGGTTATGAATTCTTTTTCAGGTAGACTGCCTATTTCCTGTTCATTTGATAGGTCTGGTGGGTTTTTGCCTTGCTCCCTCATCTGCTGTGTGTTTCTCTGTCTTCTCATTTTGCTTAACTTACTGTGTTTGGGGTCTCCTTATCACAGGCTGCAGGGTCGTAGCTCCCGTTGCCTTTGGTGTCTGTCCCCAGTGGCTGAGGTTGGTTGAGTGAGTTGTGTAGGCTTCCTGGTGGAGGGGACTAGTGCCTGTGTTCTGGTGCATGACACTGGATCTTGTCCTTCTGGTGTACAGGTCCACGTCTGGTGGTGTGTTTTGGGGTGTCTGTGGCCTTTCTATGATTTTAGGCAGCCTTTGTGCTAGTGGATGGGGTTGTGTTCCTGTCTTGTTACTTGTTTGGCATTGGGTGTCCAGCACTGTAGCTTGCTGGCCGTTGAATGGAGCTGAGTCTTGGCGTTGAGATGGAGATCTCTGGGAGATTTTCCCTGTTTCATATTACATGGAGTTGGTAGGTCTCTTGTGGACCAATGTCCTGAGCTTGGCTGTCCCACCTCAGTGGCACAGCGCTGATGCCTGACTGGAGCACCAAGAGCCTGTCCTCCACACGGCTCAGAATTAAAGGGAGGAAAAATAGAAAGAAAGAAGAAGAAGGTAAAATAAAATGCAATAAAATATAGTTATTAAAATAAAATATAATTACTAAGAAAAATATTATTTAAGTAATAAATTAAAAAAAGGACAGAGAGAACCCCAGGAAAAATGATAAAAGCAAAGCTATACAGACAAAATCACACACAGAAGCATACGCATACATGCTCACAAAAATAGAAAAACGGAATTATATATGTATATATCGTTGCTCCCAAAGTCCACCTCCTCAATTTGGGATGATACATTGTCTATTCAGGTATTCCACATATGCAGGGTCCATCAAGTTGATTGTGGACATTTAATCCACTGCTCCTGAGGCGGCTGGGAGAGATTTCCCTTTCTCTTCATTGTTTGCACAGCTCCCAGTTTCAGCTTTGGATTTGGAACCGCCACTGCGTGTAGGTCACCTGAGTGCGTCTGCTCTTCACTCAGACAGGACGGGGTTAAAGGAGCAGCTGACTCGCTCAGGTCGGGCGGAGGGAGGGGTACAGATGTGGGGTGAGCCTGCAGCGGCAGAGGGGCAAGCGTGACGTTGCAACAGCCCGAGGCATGCCTTGTGTTCACCTGGGGAAGTTTTCCCTAGATCATTTGACACTGGCAGTGGCAGGCTGCACAGGCTCCTGGGAGGGGAGGTGTGGGTATTGTCCTGTGCTTGCACACAGACTTCTTGGTGGCTGCAGCAGCAGCCTTAGCGTCTCATGCCCGTCTTTGAGGTCCTTGATGATAGCCGCGACTCGCGCCCATCTCTGGAGCTCTTTAAGTGGCACTCTGAATCCCTCTCCTCGTGTACCAGGAAACAAAGAGGCAAGAAAAAGTCTCTTGCCTCTTTGGCAGCTCCAGATATTTTCCCAGACTCCCTCCCAGCTAGCTGTAGCGCACTAGCCCCCTTCAGGCTGTGTTCACGCAGCCAACCCCAGTCCTCTCCCTGGGATCCGAACTCGGATGCCCAGGCCTCAGCTCCAGGACCCCACCCGTCCCCGCAAGAGAGCAGACAAGCCTCTCTGTCTGGTGAGTGCTGGTCAGCACCGATCCTCTGTGCGGGAATCTCTCCGCTTTGCCCTTCGGACCCCTGTTTCTGCGCTCTCCTCTGTGGCTCCGAAGTTTCCCCCTCCGCCTCCCACAGTCTCCGACTGCAAAGGGGCTTCCTAGTGTGTGGAAACCTTTCCTCCTTCACAGCTCCCTCCCACTGGTGCAGGTCTGTTCCCTATTCTTTTGTCTCTGTATTTTCTTTTTTATTTTGCAGTACCCAGGTACGTGGGGGAGTTTCTTGCGTTTTGGGAGGTCTGAGGTCTTCTGCCAGCGTTCAGTAGGTGTTCTGTAGGAGTTGTTTCACATGTAGATGTATTTCCGATGTATTTGTGGGGAGGAAGGTGATCTCCACGTCTTACTCTTCCGCCATCTTGAAGCTCCTCCTTCACTGTAGTTTTGATTTGCCTTTCTCTAATGATTAGTGATGTTGAGCATCCTTTCATGTGTCTGTTGGCAGTCTGTATATCTTCTTTTGAGAAATGTCTATTTAGATTTTCTGCCCGTTTTTCGATTGGGTTGTTTGTTTTTTTTGATATTAAGCTGCATGAGCTGCTTGTAAATGTTGGAGATTAATCCTTTGTCATTTGTTTCATCTGCAAATATTTTCTACCATTCTGAGGGTTGTCTTTTCATCTTTTTTATGTTTTCCTTTGCTGTGCCAAGTTTTTAAGTTTCATTAAGTCCCATTTGTTTATTTCTGCTTTTATTTCCATTTCTCTAGGAGGTGTGTCAAAAAGGATCTTGCTGTGATTTATGTCATAGCGTGTTCTGCCTATGTTTTCCTCTAAGAGTTTGATAGCATCTGGCTTTACATTTAGGTCTTTAATCCATTTTGAGGTTACTTTTGTGTATGCTGTTAGGGAGTGTTCTAATTTCATTGTTTTACATGTAGCTGTCCAGTTTTCCCAGCACCACTTATTGAAGAGGCTGTCTTTTCTCCATTGTATATCCTTGCCTCCGTTATCAATGATGAGTTTATGATATGTGTGTGGGTTTACCTCTGGGCTTTCTATCCTGTTCCATTGATCTATATTTCTGTTTCTGTGCCAGTACCATACTGTCATCATTAATGAAGCTTTGTAATATCGTCTGAAGTCAGGGAGCCTGATTCCTCCAGCTCCGTTATGCTTTCTCCAGGTTGCTTTGGCTATTTCGGGATCTTTTGGTTTGCATAAAAACTGTGAAATTACTGTTCTAGTTCTGTGAAAAGTGCCAGTGGTAGTTTTATAGGGATTGCATTGAATCAGTAGATTGTTTTGGGTAGTACAGTCATTTTAACAGTGTTGATTCTTCCAATCCAAGAACATGGTATATCTCTCCATCTTTTCGTATCATCTTTAATTTCTTTCATCAGTGTCATCATTTTCTGCATATGGGGCTTTTTCTCCTTAGGTAGGTTTATTCCTAGATAGTTTATTCTTTTGGTTGCAATGGTAAATGGGATTGTTTTCTTTATTTCACTTTCAGATTTTTCATGATTAGTGTATAGGAATGCAAGACATTTCTGCACATTAATTTTGTATAATCCTACTTTAACAAATTCATTGATTAGCTCTAGCAGTTTTCTGGTAGCATCTTTAGGATTCTCTATGTATAGTATCATGTCTTCTGCAAGCAGTGACAGCGTTACTTGTTCTTTTCCAATTTGGATTCCTTTTATTTTTTTCTTCTTTGATCACTGTGGCTAAAACTTCCAAAACTATGTTGAATAATAGTGGTGAGAGTGGGCAACCTTGTCTTGTTCCTGATCTTAGTGGAATCGCTTTCATTTTGTCACCATTGAGGACAATGTTTGCTGTGGGTTTGTCATATATGGCCTGTATTAGATTGAGGAAAGTTCCCTCTATGCCTACTTTCTGGAGGGTTTTTATGAAAAATGAGTGTTGAATTTTGTCGAAAGCTTTCTTTGCGTCTATTGAGGTGATCATGTGGTTTTTCTCCTTCAATTCTTTAATATGGTGTATCAGGTTGATTGATTTGCATATATTGAAGAAGTCTTGCATTCCTGGGATAAACCCCACTTGATCATAGTGTATGATCCTTTTAATGCGCTGTAGGGTGCTGTTTGTTAGTATTTTGTTGAGGATTTGTGCATCTATGTTCATCAGTGATATTGGCCTATAGTTTTCTTTCTTTGTGACACCTTTGTCTGGTTTTGGTATCACAGTGATGGTGGCCTCGCAGAATGAGTTTGGGAGTGTTCCCACTCTGCTATATTTTGGAAGAGTTTGAGAAGGATAGGTGATAGCTCTTCTCTAAATGTTTGATAGAATTCGCCTGTGAAGCCATCTGGTCCTGGGCTTTTGTCTGTTGGAAGAATTGTAATCACAGTTTCAATTTCAGTGCTAGTGATTTTTTTTTAATATTTTCTATTTCTTCCTGGTTCAGTCTCGGAAGGTTGTGCATTTCTAAGAATTTCTCCATTTCTTCCAGGCGGTTCATATTCTTGACATATAGTTGCTTGTAGTAATCTCTCATGATCCTTTGTATTTCTGCAGTGTCAGTTGTTACTTCTTCTTTTTCATTTCTAATTCTATTGATTTGAGTCTTCTCTCTTTTTCTTTGATGCGTCTGGCTAATGGTTTATCAATTTGGTTTATCTTATCAAAGAACCAGCTTTTAGTTGTCTTTGTGTTTTAACATCTTTATTAGAGTATAATTGCTTTACAATGGTGTCACTGTTTCTGCTATAGCACAAAGTGAATCAGTTATACATATACATATGTCCCCATATCTCTACCCTCGTGAATCTCCCTCCCTCCCACCCTCTCTATCCCACCCCTCTAGGTGTTCACAAAGCACCGAGCTCATCTCCCTGTGCTATGCGGCTCCTTCCCACTAGCTATGTTTTTTATGTTTGGTAGTGTATATATGTCCATGCCACTCTCTCACTTTGTCCCAGCTTACCCTTCCCCCTCCCTGTATCCTTAAGTCGATTCTCGAGTAGGTCTTCATCTTTATTCCCGTCTTTCCCCTGGTTCTTCTGACCATTTTCTTTTTCAAAGAAGCAGCTTTGGTTTTATTGATCTTTGCTGTCGTGTTCTTCATTTCTTTGCCATTTATTTGTGATGTGATTTTTATGACTTCTTTCCTTCTGCTAACTTTGCGGGGTTTTTGTTCTTCTTTCTCTAATTGCATTAGTTGTAAGTTTAGGTTGTTTATTTGAGACTTTTCTTGTTTCTTGAGGTAGGATAGTATTGTTATAAACTTCCCTCTTATGAATGCTTTTGCTTCATCCCATAGGTTTTGGGTCTTCGTGTTTTCATTGTCATTTGTTTCTAGGTATTTTTTGATTTCTGCAGTGATCTCTTGGTTATTAAGTAGTGTGTTGTTCGACCTCCATGTGTTTGTATTTCTTACAGATTTTTTCCTGTAATTGATATCTAGTCTCATAGCGTTGTTTTCGGAAAAGATACTTGATATGATTTCAATTTTCTTAAATTTACCATGGCTTGGTTTGTGACCCACGATATGGTCTATCCTGGAGGATGTTCCATGAGCACTTGAGAAGAATGTGTATTCTGTTGTTTTTGGATGGAATGTCCTATAAATATTATTTAAGTCCATCTCGTTTAACGTATCATTTAAAGCTTGTGTTTCCTCATTTATTTTCATTTTGGCTCATCTGTCCATTGGTGAAAGTGGGGTGTTAAAGTCCCCTACTATGACTGTGATACTGTCGATTTCCCCTTTTATGGCTGTTAGTATTTGCCTTATGTAGTGAGGTACTCCTATGTTGGGTGCATAAGTACTTACAATTGTTATATCTTCTTCTTGGATTGATCCCTTGAGCATTATGTAGTGTCCTTGTTTGTCTCTTGTAATAGTCTTTGTTTCAAAGTGTATTTTGTCTGATATGAGAATTGCTACTCCAGCTTGCTTTTGATTTCCATTTGCATGGGCTATCTTTTTCCATCCCCTCACTTTCAGTCTGTATGTGTCCCTAGGTATGAAGTGGGTCTCTTGTAGGCAGCATATATACGGGGCTTGTTTTTGTATCCATTCCGCCAATCTATGCCTTTTGGTTGGAGCATTTAATCCATTTACATTTAATGTAATTATCAATATGTATGTTCCTATTACCATTTTCTTAATTGCTTTGGGTCTTTTCCTTCTCTTGTGTTTCCTGCGTAGAGAAGTTCCTTTAGCATTTGTTGTAAAGCTGGTTTGGTGGTGCTGAATTCTCTTATCTTTTGCTTATCTGTAAAGGTTTTAACTTCTCCATCAAATCTGAATGAGATCCCTGCTGGGTAGAGTAATCTTGCTTGTAGGTTTTTCTCCTTCATCACTTTAAATATTTCCTGCCACTCCCTTCTGGCTTGCAGAGTTTCTGCTGAAAGGTCAGCTGTTAACCTTATGGAGGTTCCCTTATGTGTGATTTGTTGTGTTTCCCTTGCTGCTTTTAATATTTGTTCTTTGTATTTAATTTTTGATAGTTTGATTAATATGTGTCTTGGCGTGTTTCTCCTGGGATTTAACCTGTATGGGACTCTCTGTGATTCCTGCACTTGATTAGCTATTTCCTTTTCCATATTAGGGAAGTTTTCAACTATAATTTCTCAGTCCCTTTCTTTTCCTCTTTTTCTTCTGGGACCCCTATAATTCGAATGTTGGTGCATTTAATGTTGTCCTAGAAGTGTCTGAAAGTGTCCTCAATTCTTTTCATTTTTTTCCCTTTATTCTGCTCTGCAGTAGTTATTTCCACTCTTTTATCTTCCAGGTCACTTATCCGTTCTTCTGCCTCCGTTATTCTGCTATTGATCCCTTCTAGAGAATTTTTAATTTCATTTATTGTGTTGTTCATCACTGTTTGTTTGCTGTATAGTTTTTCTAGGTTCTTGTAAAAAGTTTCTTTTATGTTCTCCATTCAGTTTCCAAGATTTTGGATCATCTTTAATATCATGGTTATGAATTCTTTTTCAGGTAGACTGCCTATTTCCTGTTCATTTGATAGGTCTGGTGGGTTTTTGCCTTGCTCCCTCATCTGCTGTGTGTTTCTCTGTCTTCTCATTTTGCTTAACTTACTGTGTTTGGGGTCTCCTTATCACAGGCTGCAGGGTCGTAGCTCCCGTTGCCTTTGGTGTCTGTCCCCAGTGGCTGAGGTTGGTTGAGTGAGTTGTGTAGGCTTCCTGGTGGAGGGGACTAGTGCCTGTGTTCTGGTGCATGACACTGGATCTTGTCCTTCTGGTGTACAGGTCCACGTCTGGTGGTGTGTTTTGGGGTGTCTGTGGCCTTTCTATGATTTTAGGCAGCCTTTGTGCTAGTGGATGGGGTTGTGTTCCTGTCTTGTTACTTGTTTGGCATTGGGTGTCCAGCACTGTAGCTTGCTGGCCGTTGAATGGAGCTGAGTCTTGGCGTTGAGATGGAGATCTCTGGGAGATTTTCCCTGTTTCATATTACATGGAGTTGGTAGGTCTCTTGTGGACCAATGTCCTGAGCTTGGCTGTCCCACCTCAGTGGCACAGCGCTGATGCCTGACTGGAGCACCAAGAGCCTGTCCTCCACACGGCTCAGAATTAAAGGGAGGAAAAATAGAAAGAAAGAAGAAGAAGGTAAAATAAAATGCAATAAAATATAGTTATTAAAATAAAATATAATTACTAAGAAAAATATTATTTAAGTAATAAATTAAAAAAAGGACAGAGAGAACCCCAGGAAAAATGATAAAAGCAAAGCTATACAGACAAAATCACACACAGAAGCATACGCATACATGCTCACAAAAATAGAAAAACGGAATTATATATGTATATATCGTTGCTCCCAAAGTCCACCTCCTCAATTTGGGATGATACATTGTCTATTCAGGTATTCCACATATGCAGGGTCCATCAAGTTGATTGTGGACATTTAATCCACTGCTCCTGAGGCGGCTGGGAGAGATTTCCCTTTCTCTTCATTGTTTGCACAGCTCCCAGTTTCAGCTTTGGATTTGGAACCGCCACTGCGTGTAGGTCACCTGAGTGCGTCTGCTCTTCACTCAGACAGGACGGGGTTAAAGGAGCAGCTGACTCGCTCAGGTCGGGCGGAGGGAGGGGTACAGATGTGGGGTGAGCCTGCAGCGGCAGAGGGGCAAGCGTGACGTTGCAACAGCCCGAGGCATGCCTTGTGTTCACCTGGGGAAGTTTTCCCTAGATCATTTGACACTGGCAGTGGCAGGCTGCACAGGCTCCTGGGAGGGGAGGTGTGGGTATTGTCCTGTGCTTGCACACAGACTTCTTGGTGGCTGCAGCAGCAGCCTTAGCGTCTCATGCCCGTCTTTGAGGTCCTTGATGATAGCCGCGACTCGCGCCCATCTCTGGAGCTCTTTAAGTGGCACTCTGAATCCCTCTCCTCGTGTACCAGGAAACAAAGAGGCAAGAAAAAGTCTCTTGCCTCTTTGGCAGCTCCAGATATTTTCCCAGACTCCCTCCCAGCTAGCTGTAGCGCACTAGCCCCCTTCAGGCTGTGTTCACGCAGCCAACCCCAGTCCTCTCCCTGGGATCCGAACTCGGATGCCCAGGCCTCAGCTCCAGGACCCCACCCGTCCCCGCAAGAGAGCAGACAAGCCTCTCTGTCTGGTGAGTGCTGGTCAGCACCGATCCTCTGTGCGGGAATCTCTCCGCTTTGCCCTTCGGACCCCTGTTTCTGCGCTCTCCTCTGTGGCTCCGAAGTTTCCCCCTCCGCCTCCCACAGTCTCCGACTGCAAAGGGGCTTCCTAGTGTGTGGAAACCTTTCCTCCTTCACAGCTCCCTCCCACTGGTGCAGGTCTGTTCCCTATTCTTTTGTCTCTGTATTTTCTTTTTTATTTTGCAGTACCCAGGTACGTGGGGGAGTTTCTTGCGTTTTGGGAGGTCTGAGGTCTTCTGCCAGCGTTCAGTAGGTGTTCTGTAGGAGTTGTTTCACATGTAGATGTATTTCCGATGTATTTGTGGGGAGGAAGGTGATCTCCACGTCTTACTCTTCCGCCATCTTGAAGCTCCTCCTTCATTGTAGTTTTGATTTGCCTTTCTCTAATGATTAGTGATGTTGAGCATCCTTTCATGTGTCTGTTGGCAGTCTGTATATCTTCTTTTGAGAAATGTCTATTTAGATTTTCTGCCCGTTTTTCGATTGGGTTGTTTGTTTTTTTTGATATTAAGCTGCATGAGCTGCTTGTAAATGTTGGAGATTAATCCTTTGTCATTTGTTTCATCTGCAAATATTTTCTACCATTCTGAGGGTTGTCTTTTCATCTTTTTTATGTTTTCCTTTGCTGTGCCAAGTTTTTAAGTTTCATTAAGTCCCATTTGTTTATTTCTGCTTTTATTTCCATTTCTCTAGGAGGTGTGTCAAAAAGGATCTTGCTGTGATTTATGTCATAGCGTGTTCTGCCTATGTTTTCCTCTAAGAGTTTGATAGCATCTGGCTTTACATTTAGGTCTTTAATCCATTTTGAGGTTACTTTTGTGTATGCTGTTAGGGAGTGTTCTAATTTCATTGTTTTACATGTAGCTGTCCAGTTTTCCCAGCACCACTTATTGAAGAGGCTGTCTTTTCTCCATTGTATATCCTTGCCTCCGTTATCAATGATGAGTTTATGATATGTGTGTGGGTTTACCTCTGGGCTTTCTATCCTGTTCCATTGATCTATATTTCTGTTTCTGTGCCAGTACCATACTGTCATCATTAATGAAGCTTTGTAATATCGTCTGAAGTCAGGGAGCCTGATTCCTCCAGCTCCGTTATGCTTTCTCCAGGTTGCTTTGGCTATTTCGGGATCTTTTGGTTTGCATAAAAACTGTGAAATTACTGTTCTAGTTCTGTGAAAAGTGCCAGTGGTAGTTTTATAGGGATTGCATTGAATCAGTAGATTGTTTTGGGTAGTACAGTCATTTTAACAGTGTTGATTCTTCCAATCCAAGAACATGGTATATCTCTCCATCTTTTCGTATCATCTTTAATTTCTTTCATCAGTGTCATCATTTTCTGCATATGGGGCTTTTTCTCCTTAGGTAGGTTTATTCCTAGATAGTTTATTCTTCTGGTTGCAATGGTAAATGGGAGTGTTTTCTTTATTTCACTTTCAGATTTTTCATGATTAGTGTATAGGAATGCAAGACATTTATGCGCATTAATTTTGTTTCCTCCTACTTTAACAAATTCATTGATTAGCTCTAGCAGTTTTCTCGTAGCATCTTTAGGATTCTCTATGTATAGTATCATGCCTTCTGCAAGCAGTGACAGCGTTACTTGTTCTTTTCCAATTTGGATTCCTTTTATTTTTTTTCTTCTCTGATCACTGTGGCTAAAACTTCCAAAACTATGTTGAATAATAGTGGTGAGAGTGGGCAACCTTGTCTTGTTCCTGATCTTAGTGGAAACGGTTTCATTTTGTCACCATTGAGGACAATGTTTGCTGTGGGTTTGTCATATATGGCCTGTATTAGGTTGAGGAAAGTTCCCTCTATGCCTACTTTCTGGAAGGTTTTTATGAAAAATGAGTGTTGAATTTTGTCGAAAGCTTTCTTTGCGTCTATTGAGATGATCATATGGTTTTTCTCCTTCAATTCTTTAATATGGTGTATCAGGTTGATTGATTTGCATATATTGAAGAAGTCTTGCATTCCTGCGATAAACCCCACTTGATCATAGTGTATGATCCTTTTAATGCGCTGTAGGGTTCTGTTTGTTAGTATTTTGTTGAGGATTTGTGCATCTATGTTCATCAGTGATATTGGCCTATAGTTTTCTTTCTTTGTGACACCTTTTTCTGGTTTTGGTATCACAGTGATGGTGGCCTCGTAGAATGAGTTTGGGAGTGTTCCCACTCTGCTATATTTTGGAAGAGTTTGAGAAGGATAGGTGATAGCTCTTCTCTAAATGTTTGATAGAATTCGCCTGTGAAGCCATCTGGTCCTGGGCTTTTGTCTGTTGGAAGAATGGTAATCACAGTTTCAATTTCAGTGCTAGTGATTGTTTTTTTTAATATTTTCTATTTCTTCCTGGTTCAGTCTCGGAAGGTTGTGCATTTCTGAGAATTTCTCCATTTCTTCCAGGCGGTTCATTTTCTTGGCATATAGTTGCTTGTAGTAATCTCTCATGATCCTTTGTATTTCTGCAGTGTCAGTTGTTACTTCTTCTTTTTCATTTCTAATTCTATTGATTTGAGTCTTCTCTCTTTTTCTCTGATGCGTCTGGCTAATGGTTTATCAATTTGGTTTATCTTATCAAAGAACCAGCTTTTAGTTGTCCTTGTGTTTTAACATCTTTATTAGAGTATAATTGCTTTACAATGGTGTCACTGTTTCTCCTATAGCACAAAGTGAATCAGTTATACATATACATATGTCCCCGTATCTCTACCCTCGTGAATCTCCCTCCCTCCCACCCTCTCTATCCCACCTCTCTAGGTGTTCACAAAGCACCGAGCTCATCTCCCTGTGCTATGCGGCTCCTTCCCACTAGCTATGTTTTTTATGTTTGGTAGTGTATATATGTCCATGCCACTCTCTCACTTTGTCCCAGCTTACCCTTCCCCCTCCCTGTATCCTTAAGTCGATTCTCGAGTAGGTCTTCATCTTTATTCCCGTCTTTCCCCTGGTTCTTCTGACCATTTTCTTTTTCAAAGAAGCAGCTTTTGGTTTTATTGATCTTTGCTGTCGTGTTCTTCATTTCTTTGCCATTTATTTGTGATGTGATTTTTATGACTTCTTTCCTTCTGCTAACTTTGCGGGGTTTTTGTTCTTCTTTCTCTAATTGCATTATTTGTAAGTTTAGGTTGTTTATTTGAGACGTTTCTTCTTTCTTAAGGTAGGATAGTATTGTTATAGACTTCCCTCTTAGAACTGCTTTTGCTGCATCCCATAGGTTTTGGGTCTTCGTGTTTTCATTGTCATTTGTTTCTAGGTATTTTTTGATTTCTGCAGTGATCTCTTGGTTATTAAGTAGTGTGTTGTTCGACCTCCATGTGTTTGTATTTCTTACAGATTTTTTCCTGTAATTGATATCTAGTCTCATAGCGTTGTTTTCGGAAAAGATACTTGATATGATTTCAATTTTCTTAAATTTACCATGGCTTGGTTTGTGACCCATGATATGGTCTATCCTGGAGGATGTTCCATGAGCACTTGAGAAGAATGTGTATTTTGTTGTTTTTGGATGGAATGTCCTATAAATATTATTTAAGTCCATCTCGTTTAACGTATCATTTAAAGCTTGTGTTTCCTCATTTATTTTCATTTTGGCTCATCTGTCCATTGATGAAAGTGGGGTGTTAAAGTCCCCTACTATGACTCTGATACTGTCGATTTCCCCTTTTATGGCTGTTAGTATTTGCCTTATGTAGTGAGGTACTCCTATGTTGGGTGCATAAGTACTTACAATTGTTATATCTTCTTCTTGGATTGATCCCTTGAGCATTATGTAGTGTCCTTGTTTGTCTCTTGTAATAGTCTTTGTTTCAAAGTGTATTTTGTCTGATATGAGAATTGCTACTCCAGCTTGCTTTTGATTTCCATTTGCATGGGCTATCTTTTTCCATCCCCTCACTTTCAGTCTGTATGTGTCCCTAGGTATGAAGTGGGTCTCTTGTAGGCAGCATATATACGGGGCTTGTTTTTGTATCCATTCCGCCAATCTATGCCTTTTGGTTGGAGCATTTAATCCATTTACATTTAATGTAATTATCAATATGTATGTTCCTATTACCATTTTCTTAATTGCTTTGGGTCTTTTCCTTCTCTTGTGTTTCCTGTGTAGAGAAGTTCCTTTAGCATTTGTTGTAAAGCTGGTTTGGTGGTGCTGAATTCTCTTAGCTTTTGCTTATCTGTAAAGGTTTTAACTTTTCCATCAAATCTGAATGAGATCCCTGCTGGGTAGAGTAATCTTGCTTGTAGGTTTTTCTCCTTCATCACTTTAAATATTTCCTGCCACTCCCTTCTGGCTTGCAGAGTTTCTGCTGAAAGGTCAGCTGTTAACCTTATGGAGGTTCCCTTACGTGTGGTTTGTTGTGTTTCCCTTGCTGCTTTTAATATTTGTTCTTTGTATTTAATTTTGATAGTTTGATTAATATGTGTCTTGGCGTGTTTCTCCTGGGACTTAACCTGTATGGGACTCTCTGTGATTCCTGCACTTGATTAGCTATTTTCTTTTCCATATTAGGGAATTTTCAACTATAATTTCTCAGTCCCTTTCTTTTCCTCTTTTTCTTCTGGGACCCATATAATTCGGATGTTGGTGCATTTAATGTTGTCCTAGAAGTGTCTGAAAGTGTCCTCAATTCGTTTCATTTTTTTCCCTTTATTCTGCTCTGCAGTAGTTATTTCCACTCTTTCATCTTCCAGGTCACTTATCCGTTCTTCTGCCTCCGTTATTCTGCTATTGATCCCTTGTAGAGAATTTTTAATTTCCTTTATTGTGTTGTTCATCACTGTTTGTTTGCTGTATAGTTTTTCTAGGTTCTTGTAAAAAGTTTGTTTTATGTTCTCCATTCAGTTTCCAAGATTTTGGATCATCTTTAATATCATGGTTATGAATTCTTTTTCAGGTAGACTGCCTATTTCCTGTTCATTTGATAGGTCTGGTGGGTTTTTGCCTTGCTCCCTCATCTGCTGTGTGTTTCTCTGTCTTCTCATTTTGCTTAACTTACTGTGTTTGGGGTCTCCTTATCACAGGCTGCAGGGTCGTAGCTCCCGTTGCCTTTGGTGTGTGTCCCCAGTGGCTGAGGTTGGTTGAGTGAGTTGTGTAGGCTTCCTGGTGGAGGGGACTAGTGCCTGTGTTCTGGTGCATGACACTGGATCTTGTCCTTCTGGTGTACAGGTCCACGCCTGGTGGTGTGTTTTGGGGTGTCTGTGGCCTTTCTCTGACTTTAGGCAGCCTTTGTGCTAGTGGATGGGGTTGTGTTCCTGTCTTGTTACTTGTTTGGCATTGGGTGTCCAGCACTGTAGCTTGCTGGCCGTTGAATGGAGCTGAGTCTTGGCGTTGAGATGGAGATCTCTGGGAGATTTTCACTGTTTCATATTACATGGAGTTGGTAGGTCTCTTGGGGACCAATGTCCTGAGCTTGGCTGTCCCACCTCAGTGTCACAGCGCTGATGCCTGACTGGAGCACCAAGAGCCTGTCCTCCACACGGCTCAGAATTAAAGGGAGGAAAAATAGAAAGAATGAAGAAGAAGGTAAAATAAAATGCAATAAAATATAGTTATTAAAATAAAATATAATTACTAAGAAAAATATTATTTAAGTAATAAATTAAAAAAAGGACAGCGAGAACCCCAGGAAAAATGATAAAAGCAAAGCTATACAGACAAAATCACACACAGAAGCATACGCATACATGCTCACAAAAATAGAAAAACGGAATTATATATGTATATATCGTTGCTCCCAAAGTCCACCTCCTCAATTTGGGATGATACATTGTCTATTCAGGTATTCCACATATGCAGGGTACATCAAGTTGATTGTGGACATTTAATCCACTGCTCCTGAGGCGGCTGGGAGAGATTTCCCTTTCTCTTCATTGTTTGCACAGCTCCCAGTTTCAGCTTTGGATTTGGAACCGCCACTGCGTGTAGGTCACCTGAGTGCGTCTGCTCTTCACTCAGACAGGACGGGGTTAAAGGAGCAGCTGACTCGAGAGCTCTGGCTCGCTCAGGTCGGGCGGAGGGAGGGGTACAGATGTGGGGTGAGCCTGCAGCGGCAGAGGGGCAAGCGTGACGTTGCAACAGCCCGAGGCATGCCTTGTGTTCACCTGGGGAAGTTTTCCCTAGATCATTTGACACTGGCAGTGGCAGGCTGCACAGGCTCCTGGGAGGGGAGGTGTGGGTATTGTCCTGTGCTTGCACACAGACTTCTTGGTGGCTGCAGCAGCAGCCTTAGCGTCTCATGCCCGTCTTTGAGGTCCTTGATGATAGCCGCGACTCGCGCCCATCTCTGGAGCTCTTTAAGTGGCACTCTGAATCCCTCTCCTCGTGTACCAGGAAACAAAGAGGCAAGAAAAAGTCCCTTGCCTCTTTGGCAGCTCCAGATATTTTCCCAGACTCCCTCCCAGCTAGCTGTAGCGCACTAGCCCCCTTCAGGCTGTGTTCACGCAGCCAACCCCAGTCCTCTCCCTGGGATCCGAACTCGGATGCCCAAGCCTCAGCTCCAGGACCCCACCCGTCCCAGCAAGAGAGCAGACAAGCCTCTCTGTCTGGTGAGTGCTGGTCAGCACCGATCCTCTGTGCGGGAATCTCTCCGCTTTGCCCTTCGCACCCCTGTTTCTGCGCTCTCCTCTGTGGCTCCGAAGTTTCCCCCTCCGCCACCCACAGTCTCCGACTGCAAAGGGGCTTCCTAGTGTGTGGAAACCTTTCCTCCTTCACAGCT
Source organism: Balaenoptera physalus (assembly GCF_965194825.1). Taxonomy (NCBI): domain Eukaryota; kingdom Metazoa; phylum Chordata; class Mammalia; order Artiodactyla; family Balaenopteridae; genus Balaenoptera; species Balaenoptera physalus. Next base: position 52,121,828 of record NC_138903.1, on the reverse strand, counting down.
CCCTCCCACTGGTGCAGGTCTGTTCCCTATTCTTTTGTCTCTGTATTTTCTTTTTTATTTTGCAGTACCCAGGTACGTGGGGGAGTTTCTTGCATTTTGGGAGGTCTGAGGTCTTCTGCCAGCGTTCAGTAGGTGTTCTGTAGGAGTTGTTTCACATGTAGATGTATTTCCGATGTATTTGTGGGGAGGAAGGTGATCTCCACGTCTTACTCTTCCGCCATCTTGAAGCTCCTCCTTCACTGTAGTTTTGATTTGCCTTTCTCTAATGATTAGTGATGTTGAGCATCCTTTCATGTGTCTGTTGGCAGTCTGTATATCTTCTTTTGAGAAATGTCTATTTAGATTTTCTGCCCGTTTTTCGATTGGGTTGTTTGTTTTTTTTGATATTAAGCTGCATGAGCTGCTTGTAAATGTTGGAGATTAATCCTTTGTCATTTGTTTCATCTGCAAATATTTTCTACCATTCTGAGGGTTGTCTTTTCATCTTTTTTATGTTTTCCTTTGCTGTGCCAAGTTTTTAAGTTTCATTAAGTCCCATTTGTTTATTTCTGCTTTTATTTCCATTTCTCTAGGAGGTGTGTCAAAAAGGATCTTGCTGTGATTTATGTCATAGCGTGTTCTGCCTATGTTTTCCTCTAAGAGTTTGATAGCATCTGGCTTTACATTTAGGTCTTTAATCCATTTTGAGGTTACTTTTGTGTATGCTGTTAGGGAGTGTTCTAATTTCATTGTTTTACATGTAGCTGTCCAGTTTTCCCAGCACCACTTATTGAAGAGGCTGTCTTTTCTCCATTGTATATCCTTGCCTCCGTTATCAATGATGAGTTTATGATATGTGTGTGGGTTTACCTCTGGGCTTTCTATCCTGTTCCATTGATCTATATTTCTGTTTCTGTGCCAGTACCATACTGTCATCATTAATGAAGCTTTGTAATATCGTCTGAAGTCAGGGAGCCTGATTCCTCCAGCTCCGTTATGCTTTCTCCAGGTTGCTTTGGCTATTTCGGGATCTTTTGGTTTGCATAAAAACTGTGAAATTACTGTTCTAGTTCTGTGAAAAGTGCCAGTGGTAGTTTTATAGGGATTGCATTGAATCAGTAGATTGTTTTGGGTAGTACAGTCATTTTAACAGTGTTGATTCTTCCAATCCAAGAACATGGTATATCTCTCCATCTTTTCGTATCATCTTTAATTTCTTTCATCAGTGTCATCATTTTCTGCATATGGGGCTTTTTCTCCTTAGGTAGGTTTATTCCTAGATAGTTTATTCTTTTGGTTGCAATGGTAAATGGGATTGTTTTCTTTATTTCACTTTCAGATTTTTCATGATTAGTGTATAGGAATGCAAGACATTTCTGCACATTAATTTTGTATAATCCTACTTTAACAAATTCATTGATTAGCTCTAGCAGTTTTCTGGTAGCATCTTTAGGATTCTCTATGTATAGTATCATGTCTTCTGCAAGCAGTGACAGCGTTACTTGTTCTTTTCCAATTTGGATTCCTTTTATTTTTTTCTTCTTTGATCACTGTGGCTAAAACTTCCAAAACTATGTTGAATAATAGTGGTGAGAGTGGGCAACCTTGTCTTGTTCCTGATCTTAGTGGAATCGCTTTCATTTTGTCACCATTGAGGACAATGTTTGCTGTGGGTTTGTCATATATGGCCTGTATTAGGTTGAGGAAAGTTCCCTCTATGCCTACTTTCTGGAGGGTTTTTATGAAAAATGAGTGTTGAATTTTGTCGAAAGCTTTCTTTGCGTCTATTGAGGTGATCATGTGGTTTTTCTCCTTCAATTCTTTAATATGGTGTATCAGGTTGATTGATTTGCATATATTGAAGAAGTCTTGCATTCCTGGGATAAACCCCACTTGATCATAGTGTATGATCCTTTTAATGCGCTGTAGGGTGCTGTTTGTTAGTATTTTGTTGAGGATTTGTGCATCTATGTTCATCAGTGATATTGGCCTATAGTTTTCTTTCTTTGTGACACCTTTGTCTGGTTTTGGTATCACAGTGATGGTGGCCTCGCAGAATGAGTTTGGGAGTGTTCCCACTCTGCTATATTTTGGAAGAGTTTGAGAAGGATAGGTGATAGCTCTTCTCTAAATGTTTGATAGAATTCGCCTGTGAAGCCATCTGGTCCTGGGCTTTTGTCTGTTGGAAGAATTGTAATCACAGTTTCAATTTCAGTGCTAGTGATTTTTTTTTAATATTTTCTATTTCTTCCTGGTTCAGTCTCGGAAGGTTGTGCATTTCTAAGAATTTCTCCATTTCTTCCAGGCGGTTCATATTCTTGACATATAGTTGCTTGTAGTAATCTCTCATGATCCTTTGTATTTCTGCAGTGTCAGTTGTTACTTCTTCTTTTTCATTTCTAATTCTATTGATTTGAGTCTTCTCTCTTTTTCTTTGATGCGTCTGGCTAATGGTTTATCAATTTGGTTTATCTTATCAAAGAACCAGCTTTTAGTTGTCTTTGTGTTTTAACATCTTTATTAGAGTATAATTGCTTTACAATGGTGTCACTGTTTCTGCTATAGCACAAAGTGAATCAGTTATACATATACATATGTCCCCATATCTCTACCCTCGTGAATCTCCCTCCCTCCCACCCTCTCTATCCCACCCCTCTAGGTGTTCACAAAGCACCGAGCTCATCTCCCTGTGCTATGCGGCTCCTTCCCACTAGCTATGTTTTTTATGTTTGGTAGTGTATATATGTCCATGCCACTCTCTCACTTTGTCCCAGCTTACCCTTCCCCCTCCCTGTATCCTTAAGTCGATTCTCGAGTAGGTCTTCATCTTTATTCCCGTCTTTCCCCTGGTTCTTCTGACCATTTTCTTTTTCAAAGAAGCAGCTTTGGTTTTATTGATCTTTGCTGTCGTGTTCTTCATTTCTTTGCCATTTATTTGTGATGTGATTTTTATGACTTCTTTCCTTCTGCTAACTTTGCGGGGTTTTTGTTCTTCTTTCTCTAATTGCATTAGTTGTAAGTTTAGGTTGTTTATTTGAGACTTTTCTTGTTTCTTGAGGTAGGATAGTATTGTTATAAACTTCCCTCTTATGAATGCTTTTGCTTCATCCCATAGGTTTTGGGTCTTCGTGTTTTCATTGTCATTTGTTTCTAGGTATTTTTTGATTTCTGCAGTGATCTCTTGGTTATTAAGTAGTGTGTTGTTCGACCTCCATGTGTTTGTATTTCTTACAGATTTTTTCCTGTAATTGATATCTAGTCTCATAGCGTTGTTTTCGGAAAAGATACTTGATATGATTTCAATTTTCTTAAATTTACCATGGCTTGGTTTGTGACCCACGATATGGTCTATCCTGGAGGATGTTCCATGAGCACTTGAGAAGAATGTGTATTCTGTTGTTTTTGGATGGAATGTCCTATAAATATTATTTAAGTCCATCTCGTTTAACGTATCATTTAAAGCTTGTGTTTCCTCATTTATTTTCATTTTGGCTCATCTGTCCATTGGTGAAAGTGGGGTGTTAAAGTCCCCTACTATGACTGTGATACTGTCGATTTCCCCTTTTATGGCTGTTAGTATTTGCCTTATGTAGTGAGGTACTCCTATGTTGGGTGCATAAGTACTTACAATTGTTATATCTTCTTCTTGGATTGATCCCTTGAGCATTATGTAGTGTCCTTGTTTGTCTCTTGTAATAGTCTTTGTTTCAAAGTGTATTTTGTCTGATATGAGAATTGCTACTCCAGCTTGCTTTTGATTTCCATTTGCATGGGCTATCTTTTTCCATCCCCTCACTTTCAGTCTGTATGTGTCCCTAGGTATGAAGTGGGTCTCTTGTAGGCAGCATATATACGGGGCTTGTTTTTGTATCCATTCCGCCAATCTATGCCTTTTGGTTGGAGCATTTAATCCATTTACATTTAATGTAATTATCAATATGTATGTTCCTATTACCATTTTCTTAATTGCTTTGGGTCTTTTCCTTCTCTTGTGTTTCCTGCGTAGAGAAGTTCCTTTAGCATTTGTTGTAAAGCTGGTTTGGTGGTGCTGAATTCTCTTATCTTTTGCTTATCTGTAAAGGTTTTAACTTCTCCATCAAATCTGAATGAGATCCCTGCTGGGTAGAGTAATCTTGCTTGTAGGTTTTTCTCCTTCATCACTTTAAATATTTCCTGCCACTCCCTTCTGGCTTGCAGAGTTTCTGCTGAAAGGTCAGCTGTTAACCTTATGGAGGTTCCCTTATGTGTGATTTGTTGTGTTTCCCTTGCTGCTTTTAATATTTGTTCTTTGTATTTAATTTTTGATAGTTTGATTAATATGTGTCTTGGCGTGTTTCTCCTGGGATTTAACCTGTATGGGACTCTCTGTGATTCCTGCACTTGATTAGCTATTTCCTTTTCCATATTAGGGAAGTTTTCAACTATAATTTCTCAGTCCCTTTCTTTTCCTCTTTTTCTTCTGGGACCCCTATAATTCGAATGTTGGTGCATTTAATGTTGTCCTAGAAGTGTCTGAAAGTGTCCTCAATTCTTTTCATTTTTTTCCCTTTATTCTGCTCTGCAGTAGTTATTTCCACTCTTTTATCTTCCAGGTCACTTATCCGTTCTTCTGCCTCCGTTATTCTGCTATTGATCCCTTCTAGAGAATTTTTAATTTCATTTATTGTGTTGTTCATCACTGTTTGTTTGCTGTATAGTTTTTCTAGGTTCTTGTAAAAAGTTTCTTTTATGTTCTCCATTCAGTTTCCAAGATTTTGGATCATCTTTCATATCATGGTTATGAATTCTTTTTCAGGTAGACTGCCTATTTCCTGTTCATTTGATAGGTCTGGTGGGTTTTTGCCTTGCTCCCTCATCTGCTGTGTGTTTCTCTGTCTTCTCATTTTGCTTAACTTACTGTGTTTGGGGTCTCCTTATCACAGGCTGCAGGGTCGTAGCTCCCGTTGCCTTTGGTGTCTGTCCCCAGTGGCTGAGGTTGGTTGAGTGAGTTGTGTAGGCTTCCTGGTGGAGGGGACTAGTGCCTGTGTTCTGGTGCATGACACTGGATCTTGTCCTTCTGGTGTACAGGTCCACGTCTGGTGGTGTGTTTTGGGGTGTCTGTGGCCTTTCTATGATTTTAGGCAGCCTTTGTGCTAGTGGATGGGGTTGTGTTCCTGTCTTGTTACTTGTTTGGCATTGGGTGTCCAGCACTGTAGCTTGCTGGCCGTTGAATGGAGCTGAGTCTTGGCGTTGAGATGGAGATCTCTGGGAGATTTTCCCTGTTTCATATTACATGGAGTTGGTAGGTCTCTTGTGGACCAATGTCCTGAGCTTGGCTGTCCCACCTCAGTGGCACAGCGCTGATGCCTGACTGGAGCACCAAGAGCCTGTCCTCCACACGGCTCAGAATTAAAGGGAGGAAAAATAGAAAGAAAGAAGAAGAAGGTAAAATAAAATGCAATAAAATATAGTTATTAAAATAAAATATAATTACTAAGAAAAATATTATTTAAGTAATAAATTAAAAAAAGGACAGAGAGAACCCCAGGAAAAATGATAAAAGCAAAGCTATACAGACAAAATCACACACAGAAGCATACGCATACATGCTCACAAAAATAGAAAAACGGAATTATATATGTATATATCGTTGCTCCCAAAGTCCACCTCCTCAATTTGGGATGATACATTGTCTATTCAGGTATTCCACATATGCAGGGTCCATCAAGTTGATTGTGGACATTTAATCCACTGCTCCTGAGGCGGCTGGGAGAGATTTCCCTTTCTCTTCATTGTTTGCACAGCTCCCAGTTTCAGCTTTGGATTTGGAACCGCCACTGCGTGTAGGTCACCTGAGTGCGTCTGCTCTTCACTCAGACAGGACGGGGTTAAAGGAGCAGCTGACTCGCTCAGGTCGGGCGGAGGGAGGGGTACAGATGTGGGGTGAGCCTGCAGCGGCAGAGGGGCAAGCGTGACGTTGCAACAGCCCGAGGCATGCCTTGTGTTCACCTGGGGAAGTTTTCCCTAGATCATTTGACACTGGCAGTGGCAGGCTGCACAGGCTCCTGGGAGGGGAGGTGTGGGTATTGTCCTGTGCTTGCACACAGACTTCTTGGTGGCTGCAGCAGCAGCCTTAGCGTCTCATGCCCGTCTTTGAGGTCCTTGATGATAGCCGCGACTCGCGCCCATCTCTGGAGCTCTTTAAGTGGCACTCTGAATCCCTCTCCTCGTGTACCAGGAAACAAAGAGGCAAGAAAAAGTCTCTTGCCTCTTTGGCAGCTCCAGATATTTTCCCAGACTCCCTCCCAGCTAGCTGTAGCGCACTAGCCCCCTTCAGGCTGTGTTCACGCAGCCAACCCCAGTCCTCTCCCTGGGATCCGAACTCGGATGCCCAGGCCTCAGCTCCAGGACCCCACCCGTCCCCGCAAGAGAGCAGACAAGCCTCTCTGTCTGGTGAGTGCTGGTCAGCACCGATCCTCTGTGCGGGAATCTCTCCGCTTTGCCCTTCGGACCCCTGTTTCTGCGCTCTCCTCTGTGGCTCCGAAGTTTCCCCCTCCGCCTCCCACAGTCTCCGACTGCAAAGGGGCTTCCTAGTGTGTGGAAACCTTTCCTCCTTCACAGCTCCCTCCCACTGGTGCAGGTCTGTTCCCTATTCTTTTGTCTCTGTATTTTCTTTTTTATTTTGCAGTACCCAGGTACGTGGGGGAGTTTCTTGCGTTTTGGGAGGTCTGAGGTCTTCTGCCAGCGTTCAGTAGGTGTTCTGTAGGAGTTGTTTCACATGTAGATGTATTTCCGATGTATTTGTGGGGAGGAAGGTGATCTCCACGTCTTACTCTTCCGCCATCTTGAAGCTCCTCCTTCACTGTAGTTTTGATTTGCCTTTCTCTAATGATTAGTGATGTTGAGCATCCTTTCATGTGTCTGTTGGCAGTCTGTATATCTTCTTTTGAGAAATGTCTATTTAGATTTTCTGCCCGTTTTTCGATTGGGTTGTTTGTTTTTTTTGATATTAAGCTGCATGAGCTGCTTGTAAATGTTGGAGATTAATCCTTTGTCATTTGTTTCATCTGCAAATATTTTCTACCATTCTGAGGGTTGTCTTTTCATCTTTTTTATGTTTTCCTTTGCTGTGCCAAGTTTTTAAGTTTCATTAAGTCCCATTTGTTTATTTCTGCTTTTATTTCCATTTCTCTAGGAGGTGTGTCAAAAAGGATCTTGCTGTGATTTATGTCATAGCGTGTTCTGCCTATGTTTTCCTCTAAGAGTTTGATAGCATCTGGCTTTACATTTAGGTCTTTAATCCATTTTGAGGTTACTTTTGTGTATGCTGTTAGGGAGTGTTCTAATTTCATTGTTTTACATGTAGCTGTCCAGTTTTCCCAGCACCACTTATTGAAGAGGCTGTCTTTTCTCCATTGTATATCCTTGCCTCCGTTATCAATGATGAGTTTATGATATGTGTGTGGGTTTACCTCTGGGCTTTCTATCCTGTTCCATTGATCTATATTTCTGTTTCTGTGCCAGTACCATACTGTCATCATTAATGAAGCTTTGTAATATCGTCTGAAGTCAGGGAGCCTGATTCCTCCAGCTCCGTTATGCTTTCTCCAGGTTGCTTTGGCTATTTCGGGATCTTTTGGTTTGCATAAAAACTGTGAAATTACTGTTCTAGTTCTGTGAAAAGTGCCAGTGGTAGTTTTATAGGGATTGCATTGAATCAGTAGATTGTTTTGGGTAGTACAGTCATTTTAACAGTGTTGATTCTTCCAATCCAAGAACATGGTATATCTCTCCATCTTTTCGTATCATCTTTAATTTCTTTCATCAGTGTCATCATTTTCTGCATATGGGGCTTTTTCTCCTTAGGTAGGTTTATTCCTAGATAGTTTATTCTTTTGGTTGCAATGGTAAATGGGATTGTTTTCTTTATTTCACTTTCAGATTTTTCATGATTAGTGTATAGGAATGCAAGACATTTCTGCACATTAATTTTGTATAATCCTACTTTAACAAATTCATTGATTAGCTCTAGCAGTTTTCTGGTAGCATCTTTAGGATTCTCTATGTATAGTATCATGTCTTCTGCAAGCAGTGACAGCGTTACTTGTTCTTTTCCAATTTGGATTCCTTTTATTTTTTTCTTCTTTGATCACTGTGGCTAAAACTTCCAAAACTATGTTGAATAATAGTGGTGAGAGTGGGCAACCTTGTCTTGTTCCTGATCTTAGTGGAATCGCTTTCATTTTGTCACCATTGAGGACAATGTTTGCTGTGGGTTTGTCATATATGGCCTGTATTAGATTGAGGAAAGTTCCCTCTATGCCTACTTTCTGGAGGGTTTTTATGAAAAATGAGTGTTGAATTTTGTCGAAAGCTTTCTTTGCGTCTATTGAGGTGATCATGTGGTTTTTCTCCTTCAATTCTTTAATATGGTGTATCAGGTTGATTGATTTGCATATATTGAAGAAGTCTTGCATTCCTGGGATAAACCCCACTTGATCATAGTGTATGATCCTTTTAATGCGCTGTAGGGTGCTGTTTGTTAGTATTTTGTTGAGGATTTGTGCATCTATGTTCATCAGTGATATTGGCCTATAGTTTTCTTTCTTTGTGACACCTTTGTCTGGTTTTGGTATCACAGTGATGGTGGCCTCGCAGAATGAGTTTGGGAGTGTTCCCACTCTGCTATATTTTGGAAGAGTTTGAGAAGGATAGGTGATAGCTCTTCTCTAAATGTTTGATAGAATTCGCCTGTGAAGCCATCTGGTCCTGGGCTTTTGTCTGTTGGAAGAATTGTAATCACAGTTTCAATTTCAGTGCTAGTGATTTTTTTTTAATATTTTCTATTTCTTCCTGGTTCAGTCTCGGAAGGTTGTGCATTTCTAAGAATTTCTCCATTTCTTCCAGGCGGTTCATATTCTTGACATATAGTTGCTTGTAGTAATCTCTCATGATCCTTTGTATTTCTGCAGTGTCAGTTGTTACTTCTTCTTTTTCATTTCTAATTCTATTGATTTGAGTCTTCTCTCTTTTTCTTTGATGCGTCTGGCTAATGGTTTATCAATTTGGTTTATCTTATCAAAGAACCAGCTTTTAGTTGTCTTTGTGTTTTAACATCTTTATTAGAGTATAATTGCTTTACAATGGTGTCACTGTTTCTGCTATAGCACAAAGTGAATCAGTTATACATATACATATGTCCCCATATCTCTACCCTCGTGAATCTCCCTCCCTCCCACCCTCTCTATCCCACCCCTCTAGGTGTTCACAAAGCACCGAGCTCATCTCCCTGTGCTATGCGGCTCCTTCCCACTAGCTATGTTTTTTATGTTTGGTAGTGTATATATGTCCATGCCACTCTCTCACTTTGTCCCAGCTTACCCTTCCCCCTCCCTGTATCCTTAAGTCGATTCTCGAGTAGGTCTTCATCTTTATTCCCGTCTTTCCCCTGGTTCTTCTGACCATTTTCTTTTTCAAAGAAGCAGCTTTGGTTTTATTGATCTTTGCTGTCGTGTTCTTCATTTCTTTGCCATTTATTTGTGATGTGATTTTTATGACTTCTTTCCTTCTGCTAACTTTGCGGGGTTTTTGTTCTTCTTTCTCTAATTGCATTAGTTGTAAGTTTAGGTTGTTTATTTGAGACTTTTCTTGTTTCTTGAGGTAGGATAGTATTGTTATAAACTTCCCTCTTATGAATGCTTTTGCTTCATCCCATAGGTTTTGGGTCTTCGTGTTTTCATTGTCATTTGTTTCTAGGTATTTTTTGATTTCTGCAGTGATCTCTTGGTTATTAAGTAGTGTGTTGTTCGACCTCCATGTGTTTGTATTTCTTACAGATTTTTTCCTGTAATTGATATCTAGTCTCATAGCGTTGTTTTCGGAAAAGATACTTGATATGATTTCAATTTTCTTAAATTTACCATGGCTTGGTTTGTGACCCACGATATGGTCTATCCTGGAGGATGTTCCATGAGCACTTGAGAAGAATGTGTATTCTGTTGTTTTTGGATGGAATGTCCTATAAATATTATTTAAGTCCATCTCGTTTAACGTATCATTTAAAGCTTGTGTTTCCTCATTTATTTTCATTTTGGCTCATCTGTCCATTGGTGAAAGTGGGGTGTTAAAGTCCCCTACTATGACTGTGATACTGTCGATTTCCCCTTTTATGGCTGTTAGTATTTGCCTTATGTAGTGAGGTACTCCTATGTTGGGTGCATAAGTACTTACAATTGTTATATCTTCTTCTTGGATTGATCCCTTGAGCATTATGTAGTGTCCTTGTTTGTCTCTTGTAATAGTCTTTGTTTCAAAGTGTATTTTGTCTGATATGAGAATTGCTACTCCAGCTTGCTTTTGATTTCCATTTGCATGGGCTATCTTTTTCCATCCCCTCACTTTCAGTCTGTATGTGTCCCTAGGTATGAAGTGGGTCTCTTGTAGGCAGCATATATACGGGGCTTGTTTTTGTATCCATTCCGCCAATCTATGCCTTTTGGTTGGAGCATTTAATCCATTTACATTTAATGTAATTATCAATATGTATGTTCCTATTACCATTTTCTTAATTGCTTTGGGTCTTTTCCTTCTCTTGTGTTTCCTGCGTAGAGAAGTTCCTTTAGCATTTGTTGTAAAGCTGGTTTGGTGGTGCTGAATTCTCTTATCTTTTGCTTATCTGTAAAGGTTTTAACTTCTCCATCAAATCTGAATGAGATCCCTGCTGGGTAGAGTAATCTTGCTTGTAGGTTTTTCTCCTTCATCACTTTAAATATTTCCTGCCACTCCCTTCTGGCTTGCAGAGTTTCTGCTGAAAGGTCAGCTGTTAACCTTATGGAGGTTCCCTTATGTGTGATTTGTTGTGTTTCCCTTGCTGCTTTTAATATTTGTTCTTTGTATTTAATTTTTGATAGTTTGATTAATATGTGTCTTGGCGTGTTTCTCCTGGGATTTAACCTGTATGGGACTCTCTGTGATTCCTGCACTTGATTAGCTATTTCCTTTTCCATATTAGGGAAGTTTTCAACTATAATTTCTCAGTCCCTTTCTTTTCCTCTTTTTCTTCTGGGACCCCTATAATTCGAATGTTGGTGCATTTAATGTTGTCCTAGAAGTGTCTGAAAGTGTCCTCAATTCTTTTCATTTTTTTCCCTTTATTCTGCTCTGCAGTAGTTATTTCCACTCTTTTATCTTCCAGGTCACTTATCCGTTCTTCTGCCTCCGTTATTCTGCTATTGATCCCTTCTAGAGAATTTTTAATTTCATTTATTGTGTTGTTCATCACTGTTTGTTTGCTGTATAGTTTTTCTAGGTTCTTGTAAAAAGTTTCTTTTATGTTCTCCATTCAGTTTCCAAGATTTTGGATCATCTTTAATATCATGGTTATGAATTCTTTTTCAGGTAGACTGCCTATTTCCTGTTCATTTGATAGGTCTGGTGGGTTTTTGCCTTGCTCCCTCATCTGCTGTGTGTTTCTCTGTCTTCTCATTTTGCTTAACTTACTGTGTTTGGGGTCTCCTTATCACAGGCTGCAGGGTCGTAGCTCCCGTTGCCTTTGGTGTCTGTCCCCAGTGGCTGAGGTTGGTTGAGTGAGTTGTGTAGGCTTCCTGGTGGAGGGGACTAGTGCCTGTGTTCTGGTGCATGACACTGGATCTTGTCCTTCTGGTGTACAGGTCCACGTCTGGTGGTGTGTTTTGGGGTGTCTGTGGCCTTTCTATGATTTTAGGCAGCCTTTGTGCTAGTGGATGGGGTTGTGTTCCTGTCTTGTTACTTGTTTGGCATTGGGTGTCCAGCACTGTAGCTTGCTGGCCGTTGAATGGAGCTGAGTCTTGGCGTTGAGATGGAGATCTCTGGGAGATTTTCCCTGTTTCATATTACATGGAGTTGGTAGGTCTCTTGTGGACCAATGTCCTGAGCTTGGCTGTCCCACCTCAGTGGCACAGCGCTGATGCCTGACTGGAGCACCAAGAGCCTGTCCTCCACACGGCTCAGAATTAAAGGGAGGAAAAATAGAAAGAAAGAAGAAGAAGGTAAAATAAAATGCAATAAAATATAGTTATTAAAATAAAATATAATTACTAAGAAAAATATTATTTAAGTAATAAATTAAAAAAAGGACAGAGAGAACCCCAGGAAAAATGATAAAAGCAAAGCTATACAGACAAAATCACACACAGAAGCATACGCATACATGCTCACAAAAATAGAAAAACGGAATTATATATGTATATATCGTTGCTCCCAAAGTCCACCTCCTCAATTTGGGATGATACATTGTCTATTCAGGTATTCCACATATGCAGGGTCCATCAAGTTGATTGTGGACATTTAATCCACTGCTCCTGAGGCGGCTGGGAGAGATTTCCCTTTCTCTTCATTGTTTGCACAGCTCCCAGTTTCAGCTTTGGATTTGGAACCGCCACTGCGTGTAGGTCACCTGAGTGCGTCTGCTCTTCACTCAGACAGGACGGGGTTAAAGGAGCAGCTGACTCGCTCAGGTCGGGCGGAGGGAGGGGTACAGATGTGGGGTGAGCCTGCAGCGGCAGAGGGGCAAGCGTGACGTTGCAACAGCCCGAGGCATGCCTTGTGTTCACCTGGGGAAGTTTTCCCTAGATCATTTGACACTGGCAGTGGCAGGCTGCACAGGCTCCTGGGAGGGGAGGTGTGGGTATTGTCCTGTGCTTGCACACAGACTTCTTGGTGGCTGCAGCAGCAGCCTTAGCGTCTCATGCCCGTCTTTGAGGTCCTTGATGATAGCCGCGACTCGCGCCCATCTCTGGAGCTCTTTAAGTGGCACTCTGAATCCCTCTCCTCGTGTACCAGGAAACAAAGAGGCAAGAAAAAGTCTCTTGCCTCTTTGGCAGCTCCAGATATTTTCCCAGACTCCCTCCCAGCTAGCTGTAGCGCACTAGCCCCCTTCAGGCTGTGTTCACGCAGCCAACCCCAGTCCTCTCCCTGGGATCCGAACTCGGATGCCCAGGCCTCAGCTCCAGGACCCCACCCGTCCCCGCAAGAGAGCAGACAAGCCTCTCTGTCTGGTGAGTGCTGGTCAGCACCGATCCTCTGTGCGGGAATCTCTCCGCTTTGCCCTTCGGACCCCTGTTTCTGCGCTCTCCTCTGTGGCTCCGAAGTTTCCCCCTCCGCCTCCCACAGTCTCCGACTGCAAAGGGGCTTCCTAGTGTGTGGAAACCTTTCCTCCTTCACAGCTCCCTCCCACTGGTGCAGGTCTGTTCCCTATTCTTTTGTCTCTGTATTTTCTTTTTTATTTTGCAGTACCCAGGTACGTGGGGGAGTTTCTTGCGTTTTGGGAGGTCTGAGGTCTTCTGCCAGCGTTCAGTAGGTGTTCTGTAGGAGTTGTTTCACATGTAGATGTATTTCCGATGTATTTGTGGGGAGGAAGGTGATCTCCACGTCTTACTCTTCCGCCATCTTGAAGCTCCTCCTTCATTGTAGTTTTGATTTGCCTTTCTCTAATGATTAGTGATGTTGAGCATCCTTTCATGTGTCTGTTGGCAGTCTGTATATCTTCTTTTGAGAAATGTCTATTTAGATTTTCTGCCCGTTTTTCGATTGGGTTGTTTGTTTTTTTTGATATTAAGCTGCATGAGCTGCTTGTAAATGTTGGAGATTAATCCTTTGTCATTTGTTTCATCTGCAAATATTTTCTACCATTCTGAGGGTTGTCTTTTCATCTTTTTTATGTTTTCCTTTGCTGTGCCAAGTTTTTAAGTTTCATTAAGTCCCATTTGTTTATTTCTGCTTTTATTTCCATTTCTCTAGGAGGTGTGTCAAAAAGGATCTTGCTGTGATTTATGTCATAGCGTGTTCTGCCTATGTTTTCCTCTAAGAGTTTGATAGCATCTGGCTTTACATTTAGGTCTTTAATCCATTTTGAGGTTACTTTTGTGTATGCTGTTAGGGAGTGTTCTAATTTCATTGTTTTACATGTAGCTGTCCAGTTTTCCCAGCACCACTTATTGAAGAGGCTGTCTTTTCTCCATTGTATATCCTTGCCTCCGTTATCAATGATGAGTTTATGATATGTGTGTGGGTTTACCTCTGGGCTTTCTATCCTGTTCCATTGATCTATATTTCTGTTTCTGTGCCAGTACCATACTGTCATCATTAATGAAGCTTTGTAATATCGTCTGAAGTCAGGGAGCCTGATTCCTCCAGCTCCGTTATGCTTTCTCCAGGTTGCTTTGGCTATTTCGGGATCTTTTGGTTTGCATAAAAACTGTGAAATTACTGTTCTAGTTCTGTGAAAAGTGCCAGTGGTAGTTTTATAGGGATTGCATTGAATCAGTAGATTGTTTTGGGTAGTACAGTCATTTTAACAGTGTTGATTCTTCCAATCCAAGAACATGGTATATCTCTCCATCTTTTCGTATCATCTTTAATTTCTTTCATCAGTGTCATCATTTTCTGCATATGGGGCTTTTTCTCCTTAGGTAGGTTTATTCCTAGATAGTTTATTCTTCTGGTTGCAATGGTAAATGGGAGTGTTTTCTTTATTTCACTTTCAGATTTTTCATGATTAGTGTATAGGAATGCAAGACATTTATGCGCATTAATTTTGTTTCCTCCTACTTTAACAAATTCATTGATTAGCTCTAGCAGTTTTCTCGTAGCATCTTTAGGATTCTCTATGTATAGTATCATGCCTTCTGCAAGCAGTGACAGCGTTACTTGTTCTTTTCCAATTTGGATTCCTTTTATTTTTTTTCTTCTCTGATCACTGTGGCTAAAACTTCCAAAACTATGTTGAATAATAGTGGTGAGAGTGGGCAACCTTGTCTTGTTCCTGATCTTAGTGGAAACGGTTTCATTTTGTCACCATTGAGGACAATGTTTGCTGTGGGTTTGTCATATATGGCCTGTATTAGGTTGAGGAAAGTTCCCTCTATGCCTACTTTCTGGAAGGTTTTTATGAAAAATGAGTGTTGAATTTTGTCGAAAGCTTTCTTTGCGTCTATTGAGATGATCATATGGTTTTTCTCCTTCAATTCTTTAATATGGTGTATCAGGTTGATTGATTTGCATATATTGAAGAAGTCTTGCATTCCTGCGATAAACCCCACTTGATCATAGTGTATGATCCTTTTAATGCGCTGTAGGGTTCTGTTTGTTAGTATTTTGTTGAGGATTTGTGCATCTATGTTCATCAGTGATATTGGCCTATAGTTTTCTTTCTTTGTGACACCTTTTTCTGGTTTTGGTATCACAGTGATGGTGGCCTCGTAGAATGAGTTTGGGAGTGTTCCCACTCTGCTATATTTTGGAAGAGTTTGAGAAGGATAGGTGATAGCTCTTCTCTAAATGTTTGATAGAATTCGCCTGTGAAGCCATCTGGTCCTGGGCTTTTGTCTGTTGGAAGAATGGTAATCACAGTTTCAATTTCAGTGCTAGTGATTGTTTTTTTTAATATTTTCTATTTCTTCCTGGTTCAGTCTCGGAAGGTTGTGCATTTCTGAGAATTTCTCCATTTCTTCCAGGCGGTTCATTTTCTTGGCATATAGTTGCTTGTAGTAATCTCTCATGATCCTTTGTATTTCTGCAGTGTCAGTTGTTACTTCTTCTTTTTCATTTCTAATTCTATTGATTTGAGTCTTCTCTCTTTTTCTCTGATGCGTCTGGCTAATGGTTTATCAATTTGGTTTATCTTATCAAAGAACCAGCTTTTAGTTGTCCTTGTGTTTTAACATCTTTATTAGAGTATAATTGCTTTACAATGGTGTCACTGTTTCTCCTATAGCACAAAGTGAATCAGTTATACATATACATATGTCCCCGTATCTCTACCCTCGTGAATCTCCCTCCCTCCCACCCTCTCTATCCCACCTCTCTAGGTGTTCACAAAGCACCGAGCTCATCTCCCTGTGCTATGCGGCTCCTTCCCACTAGCTATGTTTTTTATGTTTGGTAGTGTATATATGTCCATGCCACTCTCTCACTTTGTCCCAGCTTACCCTTCCCCCTCCCTGTATCCTTAAGTCGATTCTCGAGTAGGTCTTCATCTTTATTCCCGTCTTTCCCCTGGTTCTTCTGACCATTTTCTTTTTCAAAGAAGCAGCTTTTGGTTTTATTGATCTTTGCTGTCGTGTTCTTCATTTCTTTGCCATTTATTTGTGATGTGATTTTTATGACTTCTTTCCTTCTGCTAACTTTGCGGGGTTTTTGTTCTTCTTTCTCTAATTGCATTATTTGTAAGTTTAGGTTGTTTATTTGAGACGTTTCTTCTTTCTTAAGGTAGGATAGTATTGTTATAGACTTCCCTCTTAGAACTGCTTTTGCTGCATCCCATAGGTTTTGGGTCTTCGTGTTTTCATTGTCATTTGTTTCTAGGTATTTTTTGATTTCTGCAGTGATCTCTTGGTTATTAAGTAGTGTGTTGTTCGACCTCCATGTGTTTGTATTTCTTACAGATTTTTTCCTGTAATTGATATCTAGTCTCATAGCGTTGTTTTCGGAAAAGATACTTGATATGATTTCAATTTTCTTAAATTTACCATGGCTTGGTTTGTGACCCATGATATGGTCTATCCTGGAGGATGTTCCATGAGCACTTGAGAAGAATGTGTATTTTGTTGTTTTTGGATGGAATGTCCTATAAATATTATTTAAGTCCATCTCGTTTAACGTATCATTTAAAGCTTTTGTTTCCTCATTTATTTTCATTTTGGCTCATCTGTCCATTGATGAAAGTGGGGTGTTAAAGTCCCCTACTATGACTCTGATACTGTCGATTTCCCCTTTTATGGCTGTTAGTATTTGCCTTATGTAGTGAGGTACTCCTATGTTGGGTGCATAAGTACTTACAATTGTTATATCTTCTTCTTGGATTGATCCCTTGAGCATTATGTAGTGTCCTTGTTTGTCTCTTGTAATAGTCTTTGTTTCAAAGTGTATTTTGTCTGATATGAGAATTGCTACTCCAGCTTGCTTTTGATTTCCATTTGCATGGGCTATCTTTTTCCATCCCCTCACTTTCAGTCTGTATGTGTCCCTAGGTATGAAGTGGGTCTCTTGTAGGCAGCATATATACGGGGCTTGTTTTTGTATCCATTCCGCCAATCTATGCCTTTTGGTTGGAGCATTTAATCCATTTACATTTAATGTAATTATCAATATGTATGTTCCTATTACCATTTTCTTAATTGCTTTGGGTCTTTTCCTTCTCTTGTGTTTCCTGTGTAGAGAAGTTCCTTTAGCATTTGTTGTAAAGCTGGTTTGGTGGTGCTGAATTCTCTTAGCTTTTGCTTATCTGTAAAGGTTTTAACTTTTCCATCAAATCTGAATGAGATCCCTGCTGGGTAGAGTAATCTTGCTTGTAGGTTTTTCTCCTTCATCACTTTAAATATTTCCTGCCACTCCCTTCTGGCTTGCAGAGTTTCTGCTGAAAGGTCAGCTGTTAACCTTATGGAGGTTCCCTTACGTGTGGTTTGTTGTGTTTCCCTTGCTGCTTTTAATATTTGTTCTTTGTATTTAATTTTGATAGTTTGATTAATATGTGTCTTGGCGTGTTTCTCCTGGGACTTAACCTGTATGGGACTCTCTGTGATTCCTGCACTTGATTAGCTATTTTCTTTTCCATATTAGGGAATTTTCAACTATAATTTCTCAGTCCCTTTCTTTTCCTCTTTTTCTTCTGGGACCCATATAATTCGGATGTTGGTGCGTTTAATGTTGTCCTAGAAGTGTCTGAAAGTGTCCTCAATTCGTTTCATTTTTTTCCCTTTATTCTGCTCTGCAGTAGTTATTTCCACTCTTTCATCTTCCAGGTCACTTATCCGTTCTTCTGCCTCCGTTATTCTGCTATTGATCCCTTGTAGAGAATTTTTAATTTCCTTTATTGTGTTGTTCATCACTGTTTGTTTGCTGTATAGTTTTTCTAGGTTCTTGTAAAAAGTTTGTTTTATGTTCTCCATTCAGTTTCCAAGATTTTGGATCATCTTTAATATCATGGTTATGAATTCTTTTTCAGGTAGACTGCCTATTTCCTGTTCATTTGATAGGTCTGGTGGGTTTTTGCCTTGCTCCCTCATCTGCTGTGTGTTTCTCTGTCTTTCATTTTGCTTAACTTACTGTGTTTGGGGTCTCCTTATCACAGGCTGCAGGGTCGTAGCTCCCGTTGCCTTTGGTGTGTGTCCCCAGTGGCTGAGGTTGGTTGAGTGAGTTGTGTAGGCTTCCTGGTGGAGGGGACTAGTGCCTGTGTTCTGGTGCATGACACTGGATCTTGTCCTTCTGGTGTACAGGTCCACGCCTGGTGGTGTGTTTTGGGGTGTCTGTGGCCTTTCTCTGACTTTAGGCAGCCTTTGTGCTAGTGGATGGGGTTGTGTTCCTGTCTTGTTACTTGTTTGGCATTGGGTGTCCAGCACTGTAGCTTGCTGGCCGTTGAATGGAGCTGAGTCTTGGCGTTGAGATGGAGATCTCTGGGAGATTTTCACTGTTTCATATTACATGGAGTTGGTAGGTCTCTTGGGGACCAATGTCCTGAGCTTGGCTGTCCCACCTCAGTGTCACAGCGCTGATGCCTGACTGGAGCACCAAGAGCCTGTCCTCCACACGGCTCAGAATTAAAGGGAGGAAAAATAGAAAGAATGAAGAAGAAGGTAAAATAAAATGCAATAAAATATAGTTATTAAAATAAAATATAATTACTAAGAAAAATATTATTTAAGTAATAAATTAAAAAAAGGACAGCGAGAACCCCAGGAAAAATGATAAAAGCAAAGCTATACAGACAAAATCACACACAGAAGCATACGCATACATGCTCACAAAAATAGAAAAACGGAATTATATATGTATATATCGTTGCTCCCAAAGTCCACCTCCTCAATTTGGGATGATACATTGTCTATTCAGGTATTCCACATATGCAGGGTACATCAAGTTGATTGTGGACATTTAATCCACTGCTCCTGAGGCGGCTGGGAGAGATTTCCCTTTCTCTTCATTGTTTGCACAGCTCCCAGTTTCAGCTTTGGATTTGGAACCGCCACTGCGTGTAGGTCACCTGAGTGCGTCTGCTCTTCACTCAGACAGGACGGGGTTAAAGGAGCAGCTGACTCGAGAGCTCTGGCTCGCTCAGGTCGGGCGGAGGGAGGGGTACAGATGTGGGGTGAGCCTGCAGCGGCAGAGGGGCAAGCGTGACGTTGCAACAGCCCGAGGCATGCCTTGTGTTCACCTGGGGAAGTTTTCCCTAGATCATTTGACACTGGCAGTGGCAGGCTGCACAGGCTCCTGGGAGGGGAGGTGTGGGTATTGTCCTGTGCTTGCACACAGACTTCTTGGTGGCTGCAGCAGCAGCCTTAGCGTCTCATGCCCGTCTTTGAGGTCCTTGATGATAGCCGCGACTCGCGCCCATCTCTGGAGCTCTTTAAGTGGCACTCTGAATCCCTCTCCTCGTGTACCAGGAAACAAAGAGGCAAGAAAAAGTCCCTTGCCTCTTTGGCAGCTCCAGATATTTTCCCAGACTCCCTCCCAGCTAGCTGTAGCGCACTAGCCCCCTTCAGGCTGTGTTCACGCAGCCAACCCCAGTCCTCTCCCTGGGATCCGAACTCGGATGCCCAAGCCTCAGCTCCAGGACCCCACCCGTCCCAGCAAGAGAGCAGACAAGCCTCTCTGTCTGGTGAGTGCTGGTCAGCACCGATCCTCTGTGCGGGAATCTCTCCGCTTTGCCCTTCGCACCCCTGTTTCTGCGCTCTCCTCTGTGGCTCCGAAGTTTCCCCCTCCGCCACCCACAGTCTCCGACTGCAAAGGGGCTTCCTAGTGTGTGGAAACCTTTCCTCCTTCACAGCTCCCTCCCACTGGTGCAGGTCTGTTCCCTATTCTTTTGTCTCTGTATTTTCTTTTTTATTTTGCAGTACCCAGGTACGTGGGGGAGTTTCTTGCGTTTTGGGAGGTCTGAGGTCTTCTGCCAGCGTTCAGTAGGTGTTCTGTAGGAGTTGTTTCACATGTAGATGTATTTCCGATGTATTTGTGGGGAGGAAGGTGATCTCCACGTCTTACTCTTCCGCCATCTTGAAGCTCCTCCTTCACTGTAGTTTTGATTTGCCTTTCTCTAATGATTAGTGATGTTGAGCATCCTTTCATGTGTCTGTTGGCAGTCTGTATATCTTCTTTTGAGAAATGTCTATTTAGATTTTCTGCCCGTTTTTCGATTGGGTTGTTTGTTTTTTTTGATATTAAGCTGCATGAGCTGCTTGTAAATGTTGGAGATTAATCCTTTGTCATTTGTTTCATCTGCAAATATTTTCTACCATTCTGAGGGTTGTCTTTTCATCTTTTTTATGTTTTCCTTTGCTGTGCCAAGTTTTTAAGTTTCATTAAGTCCCATTTGTTTATTTCTGCTTTTATTTCCATTTCTCTAGGAGGTGTGTCAAAAAGGATCTTGCTGTGATTTATGTCATAGCGTGTTCTGCCTATGTTTTCCTCTAAGAGTTTGATAGCATCTGGCTTTACATTTAGGTCTTTAATCCATTTTGAGGTTACTTTTGTGTATGCTGTTAGGGAGTGTTCTAATTTCATTGTTTTACATGTAGCTGTCCAGTTTTCCCAGCACCACTTATTGAAGAGGCTGTCTTTTCTCCATTGTATATCCTTGCCTCCGTTATCAATGATGAGTTTATGATATGTGTGTGGGTTTACCTCTGGGCTTTCTATCCTGTTCCATTGATCTATATTTCTGTTTCTGTGCCAGTACCATACTGTCATCATTAATGAAGCTTTGTAATATCGTCTGAAGTCAGGGAGCCTGATTCCTCCAGCTCCGTTATGCTTTCTCCAGGTTGCTTTGGCTATTTCGGGATCTTTTGGTTTGCATAAAAACTGTGAAATTACTGTTCTAGTTCTGTGAAAAGTGCCAGTGGTAGTTTTATAGGGATTGCATTGAATCAGTAGATTGTTTTGGGTAGTACAGTCATTTTAACAGTGTTGATTCTTCCAATCCAAGAACATGGTATATCTCTCCATCTTTTCGTATCATCTTTAATTTCTTTCATCAGTGTCATCATTTTCTGCATATGGGGCTTTTTCTCCTTAGGTAGGTTTATTCCTAGATAGTTTATTCTTTTGGTTGCAATGGTAAATGGGATTGTTTTCTTTATTTCACTTTCAGATTTTTCATGATTAGTGTATAGGAATGCAAGACATTTCTGCACATTAATTTTGTATAATCCTACTTTAACAAATTCATTGATTAGCTCTAGCAGTTTTCTGGTAGCATCTTTAGGATTCTCTATGTATAGTATCATGTCTTCTGCAAGCAGTGACAGCGTTACTTGTTCTTTTCCAATTTGGATTCCTTTTATTTTTTTCTTCTTTGATCACTGTGGCTAAAACTTCCAAAACTATGTTGAATAATAGTGGTGAGAGTGGGCAACCTTGTCTTGTTCCTGATCTTAGTGGAATCGCTTTCATTTTGTCACCATTGAGGACAATGTTTGCTGTGGGTTTGTCATATATGGCCTGTATTAGGTTGAGGAAAGTTCCCTCTATGCCTACTTTCTGGAGGGTTTTTATGAAAAATGAGTGTTGAATTTTGTCGAAAGCTTTCTTTGCGTCTATTGAGGTGATCATGTGGTTTTTCTCCTTCAATTCTTTAATATGGTGTATCAGGTTGATTGATTTGCATATATTGAAGAAGTCTTGCATTCCTGGGATAAACCCCACTTGATCATAGTGTATGATCCTTTTAATGCGCTGTAGGGTGCTGTTTGTTAGTATTTTGTTGAGGATTTGTGCATCTATGTTCATCAGTGATATTGGCCTATAGTTTTCTTTCTTTGTGACACCTTTGTCTGGTTTTGGTATCACAGTGATGGTGGCCTCGCAGAATGAGTTTGGGAGTGTTCCCACTCTGCTATATTTTGGAAGAGTTTGAGAAGGATAGGTGATAGCTCTTCTCTAAATGTTTGATAGAATTCGCCTGTGAAGCCATCTGGTCCTGGGCTTTTGTCTGTTGGAAGAATTGTAATCACAGTTTCAATTTCAGTGCTAGTGATTTTTTTTTAATATTTTCTATTTCTTCCTGGTTCAGTCTCGGAAGGTTGTGCATTTCTAAGAATTTCTCCATTTCTTCCAGGCGGTTCATATTCTTGACATATAGTTGCTTGTAGTAATCTCTCATGATCCTTTGTATTTCTGCAGTGTCAGTTGTTACTTCTTCTTTTTCATTTCTAATTCTATTGATTTGAGTCTTCTCTCTTTTTCTTTGATGCGTCTGGCTAATGGTTTATCAATTTGGTTTATCTTATCAAAGAACCAGCTTTTAGTTGTCTTTGTGTTTTAACATCTTTATTAGAGTATAATTGCTTTACAATGGTGTCACTGTTTCTGCTATAGCACAAAGTGAATCAGTTATACATATACATATGTCCCCATATCTCTACCCTCGTGAATCTCCCTCCCTCCCACCCTCTCTATCCCACCCCTCTAGGTGTTCACAAAGCACCGAGCTCATCTCCCTGTGCTATGCGGCTCCTTCCCACTAGCTATGTTTTTTATGTTTGGTAGTGTATATATGTCCATGCCACTCTCTCACTTTGTCCCAGCTTACCCTTCCCCCTCCCTGTATCCTTAAGTCGATTCTCGAGTAGGTCTTCATCTTTATTCCCGTCTTTCCCCTGGTTCTTCTGACCATTTTCTTTTTCAAAGAAGCAGCTTTGGTTTTATTGATCTTTGCTGTCGTGTTCTTCATTTCTTTGCCATTTATTTGTGATGTGATTTTTATGACTTCTTTCCTTCTGCTAACTTTGCGGGGTTTTTGTTCTTCTTTCTCTAATTGCATTAGTTGTAAGTTTAGGTTGTTTATTTGAGACTTTTCTTGTTTCTTGAGGTAGGATAGTATTGTTATAAACTTCCCTCTTATGAATGCTTTTGCTTCATCCCATAGGTTTTGGGTCTTCGTGTTTTCATTGTCATTTGTTTCTAGGTATTTTTTGATTTCTGCAGTGATCTCTTGGTTATTAAGTAGTGTGTTGTTCGACCTCCATGTGTTTGTATTTCTTACAGATTTTTTCCTGTAATTGATATCTAGTCTCATAGCGTTGTTTTCGGAAAAGATACTTGATATGATTTCAATTTTCTTAAATTTACCATGGCTTGGTTTGTGACCCACGATATGGTCTATCCTGGAGGATGTTCCATGAGCACTTGAGAAGAATGTGTATTCTGTTGTTTTTGGATGGAATGTCCTATAAATATTATTTAAGTCCATCTCGTTTAACGTATCATTTAAAGCTTGTGTTTCCTCATTTATTTTCATTTTGGCTCATCTGTCCATTGGTGAAAGTGGGGTGTTAAAGTCCCCTACTATGACTGTGATACTGTCGATTTCCCCTTTTATGGCTGTTAGTATTTGCCTTATGTAGTGAGGTACTCCTATGTTGGGTGCATAAGTACTTACAATTGTTATATCTTCTTCTTGGATTGATCCCTTGAGCATTATGTAGTGTCCTTGTTTGTCTCTTGTAATAGTCTTTGTTTCAAAGTGTATTTTGTCTGATATGAGAATTGCTACTCCAGCTTGCTTTTGATTTCCATTTGCATGGGCTATCTTTTTCCATCCCCTCACTTTCAGTCTGTATGTGTCCCTAGGTATGAAGTGGGTCTCTTGTAGGCAGCATATATACGGGGCTTGTTTTTGTATCCATTCCGCCAATCTATGCCTTTTGGTTGGAGCATTTAATCCATTTACATTTAATGTAATTATCAATATGTATGTTCCTATTACCATTTTCTTAATTGCTTTGGGTCTTTTCCTTCTCTTGTGTTTCCTGCGTAGAGAAGTTCCTTTAGCATTTGTTGTAAAGCTGGTTTGGTGGTGCTGAATTCTCTTATCTTTTGCTTATCTGTAAAGGTTTTAACTTCTCCATCAAATCTGAATGAGATCCCTGCTGGGTAGAGTAATCTTGCTTGTAGGTTTTTCTCCTTCATCACTTTAAATATTTCCTGCCACTCCCTTCTGGCTTGCAGAGTTTCTGCTGAAAGGTCAGCTGTTAACCTTATGGAGGTTCCCTTATGTGTGATTTGTTGTGTTTCCCTTGCTGCTTTTAATATTTGTTCTTTGTATTTAATTTTTGATAGTTTGATTAATATGTGTCTTGGCGTGTTTCTCCTGGGATTTAACCTGTATGGGACTCTCTGTGATTCCTGCACTTGATTAGCTATTTCCTTTTCCATATTAGGGAAGTTTTCAACTATAATTTCTCAGTCCCTTTCTTTTCCTCTTTTTCTTCTGGGACCCCTATAATTCGAATGTTGGTGCATTTAATGTTGTCCTAGAAGTGTCTGAAAGTGTCCTCAATTCTTTTCATTTTTTTCCCTTTATTCTGCTCTGCAGTAGTTATTTCCACTCTTTTATCTTCCAGGTCACTTATCCGTTCTTCTGCCTCCGTTATTCTGCTATTGATCCCTTCTAGAGAATTTTTAATTTCATTTATTGTGTTGTTCATCACTGTTTGTTTGCTGTATAGTTTTTCTAGGTTCTTGTAAAAAGTTTCTTTTATGTTCTCCATTCAGTTTCCAAGATTTTGGATCATCTTTAATATCATGGTTATGAATTCTTTTTCAGGTAGACTGCCTATTTCCTGTTCATTTGATAGGTCTGGTGGGTTTTTGCCTTGCTCCCTCATCTGCTGTGTGTTTCTCTGTCTTCTCATTTTGCTTAACTTACTGTGTTTGGGGTCTCCTTATCACAGGCTGCAGGGTCGTAGCTCCCGTTGCCTTTGGTGTCTGTCCCCAGTGGCTGAGGTTGGTTGAGTGAGTTGTGTAGGCTTCCTGGTGGAGGGGACTAGTGCCTGTGTTCTGGTGCATGACACTGGATCTTGTCCTTCTGGTGTACAGGTCCACGTCTGGTGGTGTGTTTTGGGGTGTCTGTGGCCTTTCTATGATTTTAGGCAGCCTTTGTGCTAGTGGATGGGGTTGTGTTCCTGTCTTGTTACTTGTTTGGCATTGGGTGTCCAGCACTGTAGCTTGCTGGCCGTTGAATGGAGCTGAGTCTTGGCGTTGAGATGGAGATCTCTGGGAGATTTTCCCTGTTTCATATTACATGGAGTTGGTAGGTCTCTTGTGGACCAATGTCCTGAGCTTGGCTGTCCCACCTCAGTGGCACAGCGCTGATGCCTGACTGGAGCACCAAGAGCCTGTCCTCCACACGGCTCAGAATTAAAGGGAGGAAAAATAGAAAGAAAGAAGAAGAAGGTAAAATAAAATGCAATAAAATATAGTTATTAAAATAAAATATAATTACTAAGAAAAATATTATTTAAGTAATAAATTAAAAAAAGGACAGAGAGAACCCCAGGAAAAATGATAAAAGCAAAGCTATACAGACAAAATCACACACAGAAGCATACGCATACATGCTCACAAAAATAGAAAAACGGAATTATATATGTATATATCGTTGCTCCCAAAGTCCACCTCCTCAATTTGGGATGATACATTGTCTATTCAGGTATTCCACATATGCAGGGTCCATCAAGTTGATTGTGGACATTTAATCCACTGCTCCTGAGGCGGCTGGGAGAGATTTCCCTTTCTCTTCATTGTTTGCACAGCTCCCAGTTTCAGCTTTGGATTTGGAACCGCCACTGCGTGTAGGTCACCTGAGTGCGTCTGCTCTTCACTCAGACAGGACGGGGTTAAAGGAGCAGCTGACTCGCTCAGGTCGGGCGGAGGGAGGGGTACAGATGTGGGGTGAGCCTGCAGCGGCAGAGGGGCAAGCGTGACGTTGCAACAGCCCGAGGCATGCCTTGTGTTCACCTGGGGAAGTTTTCCCTAGATCATTTGACACTGGCAGTGGCAGGCTGCACAGGCTCCTGGGAGGGGAGGTGTGGGTATTGTCCTGTGCTTGCACACAGACTTCTTGGTGGCTGCAGCAGCAGCCTTAGCGTCTCATGCCCGTCTTTGAGGTCCTTGATGATAGCCGCGACTCGCGCCCATCTCTGGAGCTCTTTAAGTGGCACTCTGAATCCCTCTCCTCGTGTACCAGGAAACAAAGAGGCAAGAAAAAGTCTCTTGCCTCTTTGGCAGCTCCAGATATTTTCCCAGACTCCCTCCCAGCTAGCTGTAGCGCACTAGCCCCCTTCAGGCTGTGTTCACGCAGCCAACCCCAGTCCTCTCCCTGGGATCCGAACTCGGATGCCCAGGCCTCAGCTCCAGGACCCCACCCGTCCCCGCAAGAGAGCAGACAAGCCTCTCTGTCTGGTGAGTGCTGGTCAGCACCGATCCTCTGTGCGGGAATCTCTCCGCTTTGCCCTTCGGACCCCTGTTTCTGCGCTCTCCTCTGTGGCTCCGAAGTTTCCCCCTCCGCCTCCCACAGTCTCCGACTGCAAAGGGGCTTCCTAGTGTGTGGAAACCTTTCCTCCTTCACAGCTCCCTCCCACTGGTGCAGGTCTGTTCCCTATTCTTTTGTCTCTGTATTTTCTTTTTTATTTTGCAGTACCCAGGTACGTGGGGGAGTTTCTTGCGTTTTGGGAGGTCTGAGGTCTTCTGCCAGCGTTCAGTAGGTGTTCTGTAGGAGTTGTTTCACATGTAGATGTATTTCCGATGTATTTGTGGGGAGGAAGGTGATCTCCACGTCTTACTCTTCCGCCATCTTGAAGCTCCTCCTTCACTGTAGTTTTGATTTGCCTTTCTCTAATGATTAGTGATGTTGAGCATCCTTTCATGTGTCTGTTGGCAGTCTGTATATCTTCTTTTGAGAAATGTCTATTTAGATTTTCTGCCCGTTTTTCGATTGGGTTGTTTGTTTTTTTTGATATTAAGCTGCATGAGCTGCTTGTAAATGTTGGAGATTAATCCTTTGTCATTTGTTTCATCTGCAAATATTTTCTACCATTCTGAGGGTTGTCTTTTCATCTTTTTTATGTTTTCCTTTGCTGTGCCAAGTTTTTAAGTTTCATTAAGTCCCATTTGTTTATTTCTGCTTTTATTTCCATTTCTCTAGGAGGTGTGTCAAAAAGGATCTTGCTGTGATTTATGTCATAGCGTGTTCTGCCTATGTTTTCCTCTAAGAGTTTGATAGCATCTGGCTTTACATTTAGGTCTTTAATCCATTTTGAGGTTACTTTTGTGTATGCTGTTAGGGAGTGTTCTAATTTCATTGTTTTACATGTAGCTGTCCAGTTTTCCCAGCACCACTTATTGAAGAGGCTGTCTTTTCTCCATTGTATATCCTTGCCTCCGTTATCAATGATGAGTTTATGATATGTGTGTGGGTTTACCTCTGGGCTTTCTATCCTGTTCCATTGATCTATATTTCTGTTTCTGTGCCAGTACCATACTGTCATCATTAATGAAGCTTTGTAATATCGTCTGAAGTCAGGGAGCCTGATTCCTCCAGCTCCGTTATGCTTTCTCCAGGTTGCTTTGGCTATTTCGGGATCTTTTGGTTTGCATAAAAACTGTGAAATTACTGTTCTAGTTCTGTGAAAAGTGCCAGTGGTAGTTTTATAGGGATTGCATTGAATCAGTAGATTGTTTTGGGTAGTACAGTCATTTTAACAGTGTTGATTCTTCCAATCCAAGAACATGGTATATCTCTCCATCTTTTCGTATCATCTTTAATTTCTTTCATCAGTGTCATCATTTTCTGCATATGGGGCTTTTTCTCCTTAGGTAGGTTTATTCCTAGATAGTTTATTCTTCTGGTTGCAATGGTAAATGGGAGTGTTTTCTTTATTTCACTTTCAGATTTTTCATGATTAGTGTATAGGAATGCAAGACATTTATGCGCATTAATTTTGTTTCCTCCTACTTTAACAAATTCATTGATTAGCTCTAGCAGTTTTCTGGTAGCATCTTTAGGATTCTCTATGTATAGTATCATGTCTTCTGCAAGCAGTGACAGCGTTACTTGTTCTTTTCCAATTTGGATTCCTTTTATTTTTTTCTTCTTTGATCACTGTGGCTAAAACTTCCAAAACTATGTTGAATAATAGTGGTGAGAGTGGGCAACCTTGTCTTGTTCCTGATCTTAGTGGAATCGCTTTCATTTTGTCACCATTGAGGACAATGTTTGCTGTGGGTTTGTCATATATGGCCTGTATTAGGTTGAGGAAAGTTCCCTCTATGCCTACTTTCTGGAGGGTTTTTATGAAAAATGAGTGTTGAATTTTGTCGAAAGCTTTCTTTGCGTCTATTGAGGTGATCATGTGGTTTTTCTCCTTCAATTCTTTAATATGGTGTATCAGGTTGATTGATTTGCATATATTGAAGAAGTCTTGCATTCCTGGGATAAACCCCACTTGATCATAGTGTATGATCCTTTTAATGCGCTGTAGGGTGCTGTTTGTTAGTATTTTGTTGAGGATTTGTGCATCTATGTTCATCAGTGATATTGGCCTATAGTTTTCTTTCTTTGTGACACCTTTGTCTGGTTTTGGTATCACAGTGATGGTGGCCTCGCAGAATGAGTTTGGGAGTGTTCCCACTCTGCTATATTTTGGAAGAGTTTGAGAAGGATAGGTGATAGCTCTTCTCTAAATGTTTGATAGAATTCGCCTGTGAAGCCATCTGGTCCTGGGCTTTTGTCTGTTGGAAGAATTGTAATCACAGTTTCAATTTCAGTGCTAGTGATTTTTTTTTAATATTTTCTATTTCTTCCTGGTTCAGTCTCGGAAGGTTGTGCATTTCTAAGAATTTCTCCATTTCTTCCAGGCGGTTCATATTCTTGACATATAGTTGCTTGTAGTAATCTCTCATGATCCTTTGTATTTCTGCAGTGTCAGTTGTTACTTCTTCTTTTTCATTTCTAATTCTATTGATTTGAGTCTTCTCTCTTTTTCTTTGATGCGTCTGGCTAATGGTTTATCAATTTGGTTTATCTTATCAAAGAACCAGCTTTTAGTTGTCTTTGTGTTTTAACATCTTTATTAGAGTATAATTGCTTTACAATGGTGTCACTGTTTCTGCTATAGCACAAAGTGAATCAGTTATACATATACATATGTCCCCATATCTCTACCCTCGTGAATCTCCCTCCCTCCCACCCTCTCTATCCCACCCCTCTAGGTGTTCACAAAGCACCGAGCTCATCTCCCTGTGCTATGCGGCTCCTTCCCACTAGCTATGTTTTTTATGTTTGGTAGTGTATATATGTCCATGCCACTCTCTCACTTTGTCCCAGCTTACCCTTCCCCCTCCCTGTATCCTTAAGTCGATTCTCGAGTAGGTCTTCATCTTTATTCCCGTCTTTCCCCTGGTTCTTCTGACCATTTTCTTTTTCAAAGAAGCAGCTTTGGTTTTATTGATCTTTGCTGTCGTGTTCTTCATTTCTTTGCCATTTATTTGTGATGTGATTTTTATGACTTCTTTCCTTCTGCTAACTTTGCGGGGTTTTTGTTCTTCTTTCTCTAATTGCATTAGTTGTAAGTTTAGGTTGTTTATTTGAGACTTTTCTTGTTTCTTGAGGTAGGATAGTATTGTTATAAACTTCCCTCTTATGAATGCTTTTGCTTCATCCCATAGGTTTTGGGTCTTCGTGTTTTCATTGTCATTTGTTTCTAGGTATTTTTTGATTTCTGCAGTGATCTCTTGGTTATTAAGTAGTGTGTTGTTCGACCTCCATGTGTTTGTATTTCTTACAGATTTTTTCCTGTAATTGATATCTAGTCTCATAGCGTTGTTTTCGGAAAAGATACTTGATATGATTTCAATTTTCTTAAATTTACCATGGCTTGGTTTGTGACCCACGATATGGTCTATCCTGGAGGATGTTCCATGAGCACTTGAGAAGAATGTGTATTCTGTTGTTTTTGGATGGAATGTCCTATAAATATTATTTAAGTCCATCTCGTTTAACGTATCATTTAAAGCTTGTGTTTCCTCATTTATTTTCATTTTGGCTCATCTGTCCATTGGTGAAAGTGGGGTGTTAAAGTCCCCTACTATGACTGTGATACTGTCGATTTCCCCTTTTATGGCTGTTAGTATTTGCCTTATGTAGTGAGGTACTCCTATGTTGGGTGCATAAGTACTTACAATTGTTATATCTTCTTCTTGGATTGATCCCTTGAGCATTATGTAGTGTCCTTGTTTGTCTCTTGTAATAGTCTTTGTTTCAAAGTGTATTTTGTCTGATATGAGAATTGCTACTCCAGCTTGCTTTTGATTTCCATTTGCATGGGCTATCTTTTTCCATCCCCTCACTTTCAGTCTGTATGTGTCCCTAGGTATGAAGTGGGTCTCTTGTAGGCAGCATATATACGGGGCTTGTTTTTGTATCCATTCCGCCAATCTATGCCTTTTGGTTGGAGCATTTAATCCATTTACATTTAATGTAATTATCAATATGTATGTTCCTATTACCATTTTCTTAATTGCTTTGGGTCTTTTCCTTCTCTTGTGTTTCCTGCGTAGAGAAGTTCCTTTAGCATTTGTTGTAAAGCTGGTTTGGTGGTGCTGAATTCTCTTATCTTTTGCTTATCTGTAAAGGTTTTAACTTCTCCATCAAATCTGAATGAGATCCCTGCTGGGTAGAGTAATCTTGCTTGTAGGTTTTTCTCCTTCATCACTTTAAATATTTCCTGCCACTCCCTTCTGGCTTGCAGAGTTTCTGCTGAAAGGTCAGCTGTTAACCTTATGGAGGTTCCCTTATGTGTGATTTGTTGTGTTTCCCTTGCTGCTTTTAATATTTGTTCTTTGTATTTAATTTTTGATAGTTTGATTAATATGTGTCTTGGCGTGTTTCTCCTGGGATTTAACCTGTATGGGACTCTCTGTGATTCCTGCACTTGATTAGCTATTTCCTTTTCCATATTAGGGAAGTTTTCAACTATAATTTCTCAGTCCCTTTCTTTTCCTCTTTTTCTTCTGGGACCCCTATAATTCGAATGTTGGTGCATTTAATGTTGTCCTAGAAGTGTCTGAAAGTGTCCTCAATTCTTTTCATTTTTTTCCCTTTATTCTGCTCTGCAGTAGTTATTTCCACTCTTTTATCTTCCAGGTCACTTATCCGTTCTTCTGCCTCCGTTATTCTGCTATTGATCCCTTCTAGAGAATTTTTAATTTCATTTATTGTGTTGTTCATCACTGTTTGTTTGCTGTATAGTTTTTCTAGGTTCTTGTAAAAAGTTTCTTTTATGTTCTCCATTCAGTTTCCAAGATTTTGGATCATCTTTAATATCATGGTTATGAATTCTTTTTCAGGTAGACTGCCTATTTCCTGTTCATTTGATAGGTCTGGTGGGTTTTTGCCTTGCTCCCTCATCTGCTGTGTGTTTCTCTGTCTTCTCATTTTGCTTAACTTACTGTGTTTGGGGTCTCCTTATCACAGGCTGCAGGGTCGTAGCTCCCGTTGCCTTTGGTGTCTGTCCCCAGTGGCTGAGGTTGGTTGAGTGAGTTGTGTAGGCTTCCTGGTGGAGGGGACTAGTGCCTGTGTTCTGGTGCATGACACTGGATCTTGTCCTTCTGGTGTACAGGTCCACGTCTGGTGGTGTGTTTTGGGGTGTCTGTGGCCTTTCTATGATTTTAGGCAGCCTTTGTGCTAGTGGATGGGGTTGTGTTCCTGTCTTGTTACTTGTTTGGCATTGGGTGTCCAGCACTGTAGCTTGCTGGCCGTTGAATGGAGCTGAGTCTTGGCGTTGAGATGGAGATCTCTGGGAGATTTTCCCTGTTTCATATTACATGGAGTTGGTAGGTCTCTTGTGGACCAATGTCCTGAGCTTGGCTGTCCCACCTCAGTGGCACAGCGCTGATGCCTGACTGGAGCACCAAGAGCCTGTCCTCCACACGGCTCAGAATTAAAGGGAGGAAAAATAGAAAGAAAGAAGAAGAAGGTAAAATAAAATGCAATAAAATATAGTTATTAAAATAAAATATAATTACTAAGAAAAATATTATTTAAGTAATAAATTAAAAAAAGGACAGAGAGAACCCCAGGAAAAATGATAAAAGCAAAGCTATACAGACAAAATCACACACAGAAGCATACGCATACATGCTCACAAAAATAGAAAAACGGAATTATATATGTATATATCGTTGCTCCCAAAGTCCACCTCCTCAATTTGGGATGATACATTGTCTATTCAGGTATTCCACATATGCAGGGTCCATCAAGTTGATTGTGGACATTTAATCCACTGCTCCTGAGGCGGCTGGGAGAGATTTCCCTTTCTCTTCATTGTTTGCACAGCTCCCAGTTTCAGCTTTGGATTTGGAACCGCCACTGCGTGTAGGTCACCTGAGTGCGTCTGCTCTTCACTCAGACAGGACGGGGTTAAAGGAGCAGCTGACTCGCTCAGGTCGGGCGGAGGGAGGGGTACAGATGTGGGGTGAGCCTGCAGCGGCAGAGGGGCAAGCGTGACGTTGCAACAGCCCGAGGCATGCCTTGTGTTCACCTGGGGAAGTTTTCCCTAGATCATTTGACACTGGCAGTGGCAGGCTGCACAGGCTCCTGGGAGGGGAGGTGTGGGTATTGTCCTGTGCTTGCACACAGACTTCTTGGTGGCTGCAGCAGCAGCCTTAGCGTCTCATGCCCGTCTTTGAGGTCCTTGATGATAGCCGCGACTCGCGCCCATCTCTGGAGCTCTTTAAGTGGCACTCTGAATCCCTCTCCTCGTGTACCAGGAAACAAAGAGGCAAGAAAAAGTCTCTTGCCTCTTTGGCAGCTCCAGATATTTTCCCAGACTCCCTCCCAGCTAGCTGTAGCGCACTAGCCCCCTTCAGGCTGTGTTCACGCAGCCAACCCCAGTCCTCTCCCTGGGATCCGAACTCGGATGCCCAGGCCTCAGCTCCAGGACCCCACCCGTCCCCGCAAGAGAGCAGACAAGCCTCTCTGTCTGGTGAGTGCTGGTCAGCACCGATCCTCTGTGCGGGAATCTCTCCGCTTTGCCCTTCGGACCCCTGTTTCTGCGCTCTCCTCTGTGGCTCCGAAGTTTCCCCCTCCGCCTCCCACAGTCTCCGACTGCAAAGGGGCTTCCTAGTGTGTGGAAACCTTTCCTCCTTCACAGCTCCCTCCCACTGGTGCAGGTCTGTTCCCTATTCTTTTGTCTCTGTATTTTCTTTTTTATTTTGCAGTACCCAGGTACGTGGGGGAGTTTCTTGCGTTTTGGGAGGTCTGAGGTCTTCTGCCAGCGTTCAGTAGGTGTTCTGTAGGAGTTGTTTCACATGTAGATGTATTTCCGATGTATTTGTGGGGAGGAAGGTGATCTCCACGTCTTACTCTTCCGCCATCTTGAAGCTCCTCCTTCACTGTAGTTTTGATTTGCCTTTCTCTAATGATTAGTGATGTTGAGCATCCTTTCATGTGTCTGTTGGCAGTCTGTATATCTTCTTTTGAGAAATGTCTATTTAGATTTTCTGCCCGTTTTTCGATTGGGTTGTTTGTTTTTTTTGATATTAAGCTGCATGAGCTGCTTGTAAATGTTGGAGATTAATCCTTTGTCATTTGTTTCATCTGCAAATATTTTCTACCATTCTGAGGGTTGTCTTTTCATCTTTTTTATGTTTTCCTTTGCTGTGCCAAGTTTTTAAGTTTCATTAAGTCCCATTTGTTTATTTCTGCTTTTATTTCCATTTCTCTAGGAGGTGTGTCAAAAAGGATCTTGCTGTGATTTATGTCATAGCGTGTTCTGCCTATGTTTTCCTCTAAGAGTTTGATAGCATCTGGCTTTACATTTAGGTCTTTAATCCATTTTGAGGTTACTTTTGTGTATGCTGTTAGGGAGTGTTCTAATTTCATTGTTTTACATGTAGCTGTCCAGTTTTCCCAGCACCACTTATTGAAGAGGCTGTCTTTTCTCCATTGTATATCCTTGCCTCCGTTATCAATGATGAGTTTATGATATGTGTGTGGGTTTACCTCTGGGCTTTCTATCCTGTTCCATTGATCTATATTTCTGTTTCTGTGCCAGTACCATACTGTCATCATTAATGAAGCTTTGTAATATCGTCTGAAGTCAGGGAGCCTGATTCCTCCAGCTCCGTTATGCTTTCTCCAGGTTGCTTTGGCTATTTCGGGATCTTTTGGTTTGCATAAAAACTGTGAAATTACTGTTCTAGTTCTGTGAAAAGTGCCAGTGGTAGTTTTATAGGGATTGCATTGAATCAGTAGATTGTTTTGGGTAGTACAGTCATTTTAACAGTGTTGATTCTTCCAATCCAAGAACATGGTATATCTCTCCATCTTTTCGTATCATCTTTAATTTCTTTCATCAGTGTCATCATTTTCTGCATATGGGGCTTTTTCTCCTTAGGTAGGTTTATTCCTAGATAGTTTATTCTTTTGGTTGCAATGGTAAATGGGATTGTTTTCTTTATTTCACTTTCAGATTTTTCATGATTAGTGTATAGGAATGCAAGACATTTCTGCACATTAATTTTGTATAATCCTACTTTAACAAATTCATTGATTAGCTCTAGCAGTTTTCTGGTAGCATCTTTAGGATTCTCTATGTATAGTATCATGTCTTCTGCAAGCAGTGACAGCGTTACTTGTTCTTTTCCAATTTGGATTCCTTTTATTTTTTTCTTCTTTGATCACTGTGGCTAAAACTTCCAAAACTATGTTGAATAATAGTGGTGAGAGTGGGCAACCTTGTCTTGTTCCTGATCTTAGTGGAATCGCTTTCATTTTGTCACCATTGAGGACAATGTTTGCTGTGGGTTTGTCATATATGGCCTGTATTAGGTTGAGGAAAGTTCCCTCTATGCCTACTTTCTGGAGGGTTTTTATGAAAAATGAGTGTTGAATTTTGTCGAAAGCTTTCTTTGCGTCTATTGAGGTGATCATGTGGTTTTTCTCCTTCAATTCTTTAATATGGTGTATCAGGTTGATTGATTTGCATATATTGAAGAAGTCTTGCATTCCTGGGATAAACCCCACTTGATCATAGTGTATGATCCTTTTAATGCGCTGTAGGGTGCTGTTTGTTAGTATTTTGTTGAGGATTTGTGCATCTATGTTCATCAGTGATATTGGCCTATAGTTTTCTTTCTTTGTGACACCTTTGTCTGGTTTTGGTATCACAGTGATGGTGGCCTCGCAGAATGAGTTTGGGAGTGTTCCCACTCTGCTATATTTTGGAAGAGTTTGAGAAGGATAGGTGATAGCTCTTCTCTAAATGTTTGATAGAATTCGCCTGTGAAGCCATCTGGTCCTGGGCTTTTGTCTGTTGGAAGAATTGTAATCACAGTTTCAATTTCAGTGCTAGTGATTTTTTTTTAATATTTTCTATTTCTTCCTGGTTCAGTCTCGGAAGGTTGTGCATTTCTAAGAATTTCTCCATTTCTTCCAGGCGGTTCATATTCTTGACATATAGTTGCTTGTAGTAATCTCTCATGATCCTTTGTATTTCTGCAGTGTCAGTTGTTACTTCTTCTTTTTCATTTCTAATTCTATTGATTTGAGTCTTCTCTCTTTTTCTTTGATGCGTCTGGCTAATGGTTTATCAATTTGGTTTATCTTATCAAAGAACCAGCTTTTAGTTGTCTTTGTGTTTTAACATCTTTATTAGAGTATAATTGCTTTACAATGGTGTCACTGTTTCTGCTATAGCACAAAGTGAATCAGTTATACATATACATATGTCCCCATATCTCTACCCTCGTGAATCTCCCTCCCTCCCACCCTCTCTATCCCACCCCTCTAGGTGTTCACAAAGCACCGAGCTCATCTCCCTGTGCTATGCGGCTCCTTCCCACTAGCTATGTTTTTTATGTTTGGTAGTGTATATATGTCCATGCCACTCTCTCACTTTGTCCCAGCTTACCCTTCCCCCTCCCTGTATCCTTAAGTCGATTCTCGAGTAGGTCTTCATCTTTATTCCCGTCTTTCCCCTGGTTCTTCTGACCATTTTCTTTTTCAAAGAAGCAGCTTTGGTTTTATTGATCTTTGCTGTCGTGTTCTTCATTTCTTTGCCATTTATTTGTGATGTGATTTTTATGACTTCTTTCCTTCTGCTAACTTTGCGGGGTTTTTGTTCTTCTTTCTCTAATTGCATTAGTTGTAAGTTTAGGTTGTTTATTTGAGACTTTTCTTGTTTCTTGAGGTAGGATAGTATTGTTATAAACTTCCCTCTTATGAATGCTTTTGCTTCATCCCATAGGTTTTGGGTCTTCGTGTTTTCATTGTCATTTGTTTCTAGGTATTTTTTGATTTCTGCAGTGATCTCTTGGTTATTAAGTAGTGTGTTGTTCGACCTCCATGTGTTTGTATTTCTTACAGATTTTTTCCTGTAATTGATATCTAGTCTCATAGCGTTGTTTTCGGAAAAGATACTTGATATGATTTCAATTTTCTTAAATTTACCATGGCTTGGTTTGTGACCCACGATATGGTCTATCCTGGAGGATGTTCCATGAGCACTTGAGAAGAATGTGTATTCTGTTGTTTTTGGATGGAATGTCCTATAAATATTATTTAAGTCCATCTCGTTTAACGTATCATTTAAAGCTTGTGTTTCCTCATTTATTTTCATTTTGGCTCATCTGTCCATTGGTGAAAGTGGGGTGTTAAAGTCCCCTACTATGACTGTGATACTGTCGATTTCCCCTTTTATGGCTGTTAGTATTTGCCTTATGTAGTGAGGTACTCCTATGTTGGGTGCATAAGTACTTACAATTGTTATATCTTCTTCTTGGATTGATCCCTTGAGCATTATGTAGTGTCCTTGTTTGTCTCTTGTAATAGTCTTTGTTTCAAAGTGTATTTTGTCTGATATGAGAATTGCTACTCCAGCTTGCTTTTGATTTCCATTTGCATGGGCTATCTTTTTCCATCCCCTCACTTTCAGTCTGTATGTGTCCCTAGGTATGAAGTGGGTCTCTTGTAGGCAGCATATATACGGGGCTTGTTTTTGTATCCATTCCGCCAATCTATGCCTTTTGGTTGGAGCATTTAATCCATTTACATTTAATGTAATTATCAATATGTATGTTCCTATTACCATTTTCTTAATTGCTTTGGGTCTTTTCCTTCTCTTGTGTTTCCTGCGTAGAGAAGTTCCTTTAGCATTTGTTGTAAAGCTGGTTTGGTGGTGCTGAATTCTCTTATCTTTTGCTTATCTGTAAAGGTTTTAACTTCTCCATCAAATCTGAATGAGATCCCTGCTGGGTAGAGTAATCTTGCTTGTAGGTTTTTCTCCTTCATCACTTTAAATATTTCCTGCCACTCCCTTCTGGCTTGCAGAGTTTCTGCTGAAAGGTCAGCTGTTAACCTTATGGAGGTTCCCTTATGTGTGATTTGTTGTGTTTCCCTTGCTGCTTTTAATATTTGTTCTTTGTATTTAATTTTTGATAGTTTGATTAATATGTGTCTTGGCGTGTTTCTCCTGGGATTTAACCTGTATGGGACTCTCTGTGATTCCTGCACTTGATTAGCTATTTCCTTTTCCATATTAGGGAAGTTTTCAACTATAATTTCTCAGTCCCTTTCTTTTCCTCTTTTTCTTCTGGGACCCCTATAATTCGAATGTTGGTGCATTTAATGTTGTCCTAGAAGTGTCTGAAAGTGTCCTCAATTCTTTTCATTTTTTTCCCTTTATTCTGCTCTGCAGTAGTTATTTCCACTCTTTTATCTTCCAGGTCACTTATCCGTTCTTCTGCCTCCGTTATTCTGCTATTGATCCCTTCTAGAGAATTTTTAATTTCATTTATTGTGTTGTTCATCACTGTTTGTTTGCTGTATAGTTTTTCTAGGTTCTTGTAAAAAGTTTCTTTTATGTTCTCCATTCAGTTTCCAAGATTTTGGATCATCTTTCATATCATGGTTATGAATTCTTTTTCAGGTAGACTGCCTATTTCCTGTTCATTTGATAGGTCTGGTGGGTTTTTGCCTTGCTCCCTCATCTGCTGTGTGTTTCTCTGTCTTCTCATTTTGCTTAACTTACTGTGTTTGGGGTCTCCTTATCACAGGCTGCAGGGTCGTAGCTCCCGTTGCCTTTGGTGTCTGTCCCCAGTGGCTGAGGTTGGTTGAGTGAGTTGTGTAGGCTTCCTGGTGGAGGGGACTAGTGCCTGTGTTCTGGTGCATGACACTGGATCTTGTCCTTCTGGTGTACAGGTCCACGTCTGGTGGTGTGTTTTGGGGTGTCTGTGGCCTTTCTATGATTTTAGGCAGCCTTTGTGCTAGTGGATGGGGTTGTGTTCCTGTCTTGTTACTTGTTTGGCATTGGGTGTCCAGCACTGTAGCTTGCTGGCCGTTGAATGGAGCTGAGTCTTGGCGTTGAGATGGAGATCTCTGGGAGATTTTCCCTGTTTCATATTACATGGAGTTGGTAGGTCTCTTGTGGACCAATGTCCTGAGCTTGGCTGTCCCACCTCAGTGGCACAGCGCTGATGCCTGACTGGAGCACCAAGAGCCTGTCCTCCACACGGCTCAGAATTAAAGGGAGGAAAAATAGAAAGAAAGAAGAAGAAGGTAAAATAAAATGCAATAAAATATAGTTATTAAAATAAAATATAATTACTAAGAAAAATATTATTTAAGTAATAAATTAAAAAAAGGACAGAGAGAACCCCAGGAAAAATGATAAAAGCAAAGCTATACAGACAAAATCACACACAGAAGCATACGCATACATGCTCACAAAAATAGAAAAACGGAATTATATATGTATATATCGTTGCTCCCAAAGTCCACCTCCTCAATTTGGGATGATACATTGTCTATTCAGGTATTCCACATATGCAGGGTCCATCAAGTTGATTGTGGACATTTAATCCACTGCTCCTGAGGCGGCTGGGAGAGATTTCCCTTTCTCTTCATTGTTTGCACAGCTCCCAGTTTCAGCTTTGGATTTGGAACCGCCACTGCGTGTAGGTCACCTGAGTGCGTCTGCTCTTCACTCAGACAGGACGGGGTTAAAGGAGCAGCTGACTCGCTCAGGTCGGGCGGAGGGAGGGGTACAGATGTGGGGTGAGCCTGCAGCGGCAGAGGGGCAAGCGTGACGTTGCAACAGCCCGAGGCATGCCTTGTGTTCACCTGGGGAAGTTTTCCCTAGATCATTTGACACTGGCAGTGGCAGGCTGCACAGGCTCCTGGGAGGGGAGGTGTGGGTATTGTCCTGTGCTTGCACACAGACTTCTTGGTGGCTGCAGCAGCAGCCTTAGCGTCTCATGCCCGTCTTTGAGGTCCTTGATGATAGCCGCGACTCGCGCCCATCTCTGGAGCTCTTTAAGTGGCACTCTGAATCCCTCTCCTCGTGTACCAGGAAACAAAGAGGCAAGAAAAAGTCTCTTGCCTCTTTGGCAGCTCCAGATATTTTCCCAGACTCCCTCCCAGCTAGCTGTAGCGCACTAGCCCCCTTCAGGCTGTGTTCACACAGCCAACCCCAGTCCTCTCCCTGGGATCCGAACTCGGATGCCCAGGCCTCAGCTCCAGGACCCCACCCGTCCCCGCAAGAGAGCAGACAAGCCTCTCTGTCTGGTGAGTGCTGGTCAGCACCGATCCTCTGTGCGGGAATCTCTCCGCTTTGCCCTTCGGACCCCTGTTTCTGCGCTCTCCTCTGTGGCTCCGAAGTTTCCCCCTCCGCCTCCCACAGTCTCCGACTGCAAAGGGGCTTCCTAGTGTGTGGAAACCTTTCCTCCTTCACAGCTCCCTCCCACTGGTGCAGGTCTGTTCCCTATTCTTTTGTCTCTGTATTTTCTTTTTTATTTTGCAGTACCCAGGTACGTGGGGGAGTTTCTTGCGTTTTGGGAGGTCTGAGGTCTTCTGCCAGCGTTCAGTAGGTGTTCTGTAGGAGTTGTTTCACATGTAGATGTATTTCCGATGTATTTGTGGGGAGGAAGGTGATCTCCACGTCTTACTCTTCCGCCATCTTGAAGCTCCTCCTTCATTGTAGTTTTGATTTGCCTTTCTCTAATGATTAGTGATGTTGAGCATCCTTTCATGTGTCTGTTGGCAGTCTGTATATCTTCTTTTGAGAAATGTCTATTTAGATTTTCTGCCCGTTTTTCGATTGGGTTGTTTGTTTTTTTTGATATTAAGCTGCATGAGCTGCTTGTAAATGTTGGAGATTAATCCTTTGTCATTTGTTTCATCTGCAAATATTTTCTACCATTCTGAGGGTTGTCTTTTCATCTTTTTTATGTTTTCCTTTGCTGTGCCAAGTTTTTAAGTTTCATTAAGTCCCATTTGTTTATTTCTGCTTTTATTTCCATTTCTCTAGGAGGTGTGTCAAAAAGGATCTTGCTGTGATTTATGTCATAGCGTGTTCTGCCTATGTTTTCCTCTAAGAGTTTGATAGCATCTGGCTTTACATTTAGGTCTTTAATCCATTTTGAGGTTACTTTTGTGTATGCTGTTAGGGAGTGTTCTAATTTCATTGTTTTACATGTAGCTGTCCAGTTTTCCCAGCACCACTTATTGAAGAGGCTGTCTTTTCTCCATTGTATATCCTTGCCTCCGTTATCAATGATGAGTTTATGATATGTGTGTGGGTTTACCTCTGGGCTTTCTATCCTGTTCCATTGATCTATATTTCTGTTTCTGTGCCAGTACCATACTGTCATCATTAATGAAGCTTTGTAATATCGTCTGAAGTCAGGGAGCCTGATTCCTCCAGCTCCGTTATGCTTTCTCCAGGTTGCTTTGGCTATTTCGGGATCTTTTGGTTTGCATAAAAACTGTGAAATTACTGTTCTAGTTCTGTGAAAAGTGCCAGTGGTAGTTTTATAGGGATTGCATTGAATCAGTAGATTGTTTTGGGTAGTACAGTCATTTTAACAGTGTTGATTCTTCCAATCCAAGAACATGGTATATCTCTCCATCTTTTCGTATCATCTTTAATTTCTTTCATCAGTGTCATCATTTTCTGCATATGGGGCTTTTTCTCCTTAGGTAGGTTTATTCCTAGATAGTTTATTCTTCTGGTTGCAATGG
Organism: Balaenoptera physalus; assembly: GCF_965194825.1. Taxonomy (NCBI): domain Eukaryota; kingdom Metazoa; phylum Chordata; class Mammalia; order Artiodactyla; family Balaenopteridae; genus Balaenoptera; species Balaenoptera physalus. The sequence goes on along the minus strand of NC_138903.1, from coordinate 52,081,042 downwards.
TAAATGGGAGTGTTTTCTTTATTTCACTTTCAGATTTTTCATGATTAGTGTATAGGAATGCAAGACATTTATGCGCATTAATTTTGTTTCCTCCTACTTTAACAAATTCATTGATTAGCTCTAGCAGTTTTCTCGTAGCATCTTTAGGATTCTCTATGTATAGTATCATGCCTTCTGCAAGCAGTGACAGCGTTACTTGTTCTTTTCCAATTTGGATTCCTTTTATTTTTTTTCTTCTCTGATCACTGTGGCTAAAACTTCCAAAACTATGTTGAATAATAGTGGTGAGAGTGGGCAACCTTGTCTTGTTCCTGATCTTAGTGGAAACGGTTTCATTTTGTCACCATTGAGGACAATGTTTGCTGTGGGTTTGTCATATATGGCCTGTATTAGGTTGAGGAAAGTTCCCTCTATGCCTACTTTCTGGAAGGTTTTTATGAAAAATGAGTGTTGAATTTTGTCGAAAGCTTTCTTTGCGTCTATTGAGATGATCATATGGTTTTTCTCCTTCAATTCTTTAATATGGTGTATCAGGTTGATTGATTTGCATATATTGAAGAAGTCTTGCATTCCTGCGATAAACCCCACTTGATCATAGTGTATGATCCTTTTAATGCGCTGTAGGGTTCTGTTTGTTAGTATTTTGTTGAGGATTTGTGCATCTATGTTCATCAGTGATATTGGCCTATAGTTTTCTTTCTTTGTGACACCTTTTTCTGGTTTTGGTATCACAGTGATGGTGGCCTCGTAGAATGAGTTTGGGAGTGTTCCCACTCTGCTATATTTTGGAAGAGTTTGAGAAGGATAGGTGATAGCTCTTCTCTAAATGTTTGATAGAATTCGCCTGTGAAGCCATCTGGTCCTGGGCTTTTGTCTGTTGGAAGAATGGTAATCACAGTTTCAATTTCAGTGCTAGTGATTGTTTTTTTTAATATTTTCTATTTCTTCCTGGTTCAGTCTCGGAAGGTTGTGCATTTCTGAGAATTTCTCCATTTCTTCCAGGCGGTTCATTTTCTTGGCATATAGTTGCTTGTAGTAATCTCTCATGATCCTTTGTATTTCTGCAGTGTCAGTTGTTACTTCTTCTTTTTCATTTCTAATTCTATTGATTTGAGTCTTCTCTCTTTTTCTCTGATGCGTCTGGCTAATGGTTTATCAATTTGGTTTATCTTATCAAAGAACCAGCTTTTAGTTGTCCTTGTGTTTTAACATCTTTATTAGAGTATAATTGCTTTACAATGGTGTCACTGTTTCTCCTATAGCACAAAGTGAATCAGTTATACATATACATATGTCCCCGTATCTCTACCCTCGTGAATCTCCCTCCCTCCCACCCTCTCTATCCCACCTCTCTAGGTGTTCACAAAGCACCGAGCTCATCTCCCTGTGCTATGCGGCTCCTTCCCACTAGCTATGTTTTTTATGTTTGGTAGTGTATATATGTCCATGCCACTCTCTCACTTTGTCCCAGCTTACCCTTCCCCCTCCCTGTATCCTTAAGTCGATTCTCGAGTAGGTCTTCATCTTTATTCCCGTCTTTCCCCTGGTTCTTCTGACCATTTTCTTTTTCAAAGAAGCAGCTTTTGGTTTTATTGATCTTTGCTGTCGTGTTCTTCATTTCTTTGCCATTTATTTGTGATGTGATTTTTATGACTTCTTTCCTTCTGCTAACTTTGCGGGGTTTTTGTTCTTCTTTCTCTAATTGCATTATTTGTAAGTTTAGGTTGTTTATTTGAGACGTTTCTTCTTTCTTAAGGTAGGATAGTATTGTTATAGACTTCCCTCTTAGAACTGCTTTTGCTGCATCCCATAGGTTTTGGGTCTTCGTGTTTTCATTGTCATTTGTTTCTAGGTATTTTTTGATTTCTGCAGTGATCTCTTGGTTATTAAGTAGTGTGTTGTTCGACCTCCATGTGTTTGTATTTCTTACAGATTTTTTCCTGTAATTGATATCTAGTCTCATAGCGTTGTTTTCGGAAAAGATACTTGATATGATTTCAATTTTCTTAAATTTACCATGGCTTGGTTTGTGACCCATGATATGGTCTATCCTGGAGGATGTTCCATGAGCACTTGAGAAGAATGTGTATTTTGTTGTTTTTGGATGGAATGTCCTATAAATATTATTTAAGTCCATCTCGTTTAACGTATCATTTAAAGCTTTTGTTTCCTCATTTATTTTCATTTTGGCTCATCTGTCCATTGATGAAAGTGGGGTGTTAAAGTCCCCTACTATGACTCTGATACTGTCGATTTCCCCTTTTATGGCTGTTAGTATTTGCCTTATGTAGTGAGGTACTCCTATGTTGGGTGCATAAGTACTTACAATTGTTATATCTTCTTCTTGGATTGATCCCTTGAGCATTATGTAGTGTCCTTGTTTGTCTCTTGTAATAGTCTTTGTTTCAAAGTGTATTTTGTCTGATATGAGAATTGCTACTCCAGCTTGCTTTTGATTTCCATTTGCATGGGCTATCTTTTTCCATCCCCTCACTTTCAGTCTGTATGTGTCCCTAGGTATGAAGTGGGTCTCTTGTAGGCAGCATATATACGGGGCTTGTTTTTGTATCCATTCCGCCAATCTATGCCTTTTGGTTGGAGCATTTAATCCATTTACATTTAATGTAATTATCAATATGTATGTTCCTATTACCATTTTCTTAATTGCTTTGGGTCTTTTCCTTCTCTTGTGTTTCCTGTGTAGAGAAGTTCCTTTAGCATTTGTTGTAAAGCTGGTTTGGTGGTGCTGAATTCTCTTAGCTTTTGCTTATCTGTAAAGGTTTTAACTTTTCCATCAAATCTGAATGAGATCCCTGCTGGGTAGAGTAATCTTGCTTGTAGGTTTTTCTCCTTCATCACTTTAAATATTTCCTGCCACTCCCTTCTGGCTTGCAGAGTTTCTGCTGAAAGGTCAGCTGTTAACCTTATGGAGGTTCCCTTACGTGTGGTTTGTTGTGTTTCCCTTGCTGCTTTTAATATTTGTTCTTTGTATTTAATTTTGATAGTTTGATTAATATGTGTCTTGGCGTGTTTCTCCTGGGACTTAACCTGTATGGGACTCTCTGTGATTCCTGCACTTGATTAGCTATTTTCTTTTCCATATTAGGGAATTTTCAACTATAATTTCTCAGTCCCTTTCTTTTCCTCTTTTTCTTCTGGGACCCATATAATTCGGATGTTGGTGCGTTTAATGTTGTCCTAGAAGTGTCTGAAAGTGTCCTCAATTCGTTTCATTTTTTTCCCTTTATTCTGCTCTGCAGTAGTTATTTCCACTCTTTCATCTTCCAGGTCACTTATCCGTTCTTCTGCCTCCGTTATTCTGCTATTGATCCCTTGTAGAGAATTTTTAATTTCCTTTATTGTGTTGTTCATCACTGTTTGTTTGCTGTATAGTTTTTCTAGGTTCTTGTAAAAAGTTTGTTTTATGTTCTCCATTCAGTTTCCAAGATTTTGGATCATCTTTAATATCATGGTTATGAATTCTTTTTCAGGTAGACTGCCTATTTCCTGTTCATTTGATAGGTCTGGTGGGTTTTTGCCTTGCTCCCTCATCTGCTGTGTGTTTCTCTGTCTTTCATTTTGCTTAACTTACTGTGTTTGGGGTCTCCTTATCACAGGCTGCAGGGTCGTAGCTCCCGTTGCCTTTGGTGTGTGTCCCCAGTGGCTGAGGTTGGTTGAGTGAGTTGTGTAGGCTTCCTGGTGGAGGGGACTAGTGCCTGTGTTCTGGTGCATGACACTGGATCTTGTCCTTCTGGTGTACAGGTCCACGCCTGGTGGTGTGTTTTGGGGTGTCTGTGGCCTTTCTCTGACTTTAGGCAGCCTTTGTGCTAGTGGATGGGGTTGTGTTCCTGTCTTGTTACTTGTTTGGCATTGGGTGTCCAGCACTGTAGCTTGCTGGCCGTTGAATGGAGCTGAGTCTTGGCGTTGAGATGGAGATCTCTGGGAGATTTTCACTGTTTCATATTACATGGAGTTGGTAGGTCTCTTGGGGACCAATGTCCTGAGCTTGGCTGTCCCACCTCAGTGTCACAGCGCTGATGCCTGACTGGAGCACCAAGAGCCTGTCCTCCACACGGCTCAGAATTAAAGGGAGGAAAAATAGAAAGAATGAAGAAGAAGGTAAAATAAAATGCAATAAAATATAGTTATTAAAATAAAATATAATTACTAAGAAAAATATTATTTAAGTAATAAATTAAAAAAAGGACAGCGAGAACCCCAGGAAAAATGATAAAAGCAAAGCTATACAGACAAAATCACACACAGAAGCATACGCATACATGCTCACAAAAATAGAAAAACGGAATTATATATGTATATATCGTTGCTCCCAAAGTCCACCTCCTCAATTTGGGATGATACATTGTCTATTCAGGTATTCCACATATGCAGGGTACATCAAGTTGATTGTGGACATTTAATCCACTGCTCCTGAGGCGGCTGGGAGAGATTTCCCTTTCTCTTCATTGTTTGCACAGCTCCCAGTTTCAGCTTTGGATTTGGAACCGCCACTGCGTGTAGGTCACCTGAGTGCGTCTGCTCTTCACTCAGACAGGACGGGGTTAAAGGAGCAGCTGACTCGAGAGCTCTGGCTCGCTCAGGTCGGGCGGAGGGAGGGGTACAGATGTGGGGTGAGCCTGCAGCGGCAGAGGGGCAAGCGTGACGTTGCAACAGCCCGAGGCATGCCTTGTGTTCACCTGGGGAAGTTTTCCCTAGATCATTTGACACTGGCAGTGGCAGGCTGCACAGGCTCCTGGGAGGGGAGGTGTGGGTATTGTCCTGTGCTTGCACACAGACTTCTTGGTGGCTGCAGCAGCAGCCTTAGCGTCTCATGCCCGTCTTTGAGGTCCTTGATGATAGCCGCGACTCGCGCCCATCTCTGGAGCTCTTTAAGTGGCACTCTGAATCCCTCTCCTCGTGTACCAGGAAACAAAGAGGCAAGAAAAAGTCCCTTGCCTCTTTGGCAGCTCCAGATATTTTCCCAGACTCCCTCCCAGCTAGCTGTAGCGCACTAGCCCCCTTCAGGCTGTGTTCACGCAGCCAACCCCAGTCCTCTCCCTGGGATCCGAACTCGGATGCCCAAGCCTCAGCTCCAGGACCCCACCCGTCCCAGCAAGAGAGCAGACAAGCCTCTCTGTCTGGTGAGTGCTGGTCAGCACCGATCCTCTGTGCGGGAATCTCTCCGCTTTGCCCTTCGCACCCCTGTTTCTGCGCTCTCCTCTGTGGCTCCGAAGTTTCCCCCTCCGCCACCCACAGTCTCCGACTGCAAAGGGGCTTCCTAGTGTGTGGAAACCTTTCCTCCTTCACAGCTCCCTCCCACTGGTGCAGGTCTGTTCCCTATTCTTTTGTCTCTGTATTTTCTTTTTTATTTTGCAGTACCCAGGTACGTGGGGGAGTTTCTTGCGTTTTGGGAGGTCTGAGGTCTTCTGCCAGCGTTCAGTAGGTGTTCTGTAGGAGTTGTTTCACATGTAGATGTATTTCCGATGTATTTGTGGGGAGGAAGGTGATCTCCACGTCTTACTCTTCCGCCATCTTGAAGCTCCTCCTTCACTGTAGTTTTGATTTGCCTTTCTCTAATGATTAGTGATGTTGAGCATCCTTTCATGTGTCTGTTGGCAGTCTGTATATCTTCTTTTGAGAAATGTCTATTTAGATTTTCTGCCCGTTTTTCGATTGGGTTGTTTGTTTTTTTTGATATTAAGCTGCATGAGCTGCTTGTAAATGTTGGAGATTAATCCTTTGTCATTTGTTTCATCTGCAAATATTTTCTACCATTCTGAGGGTTGTCTTTTCATCTTTTTTATGTTTTCCTTTGCTGTGCCAAGTTTTTAAGTTTCATTAAGTCCCATTTGTTTATTTCTGCTTTTATTTCCATTTCTCTAGGAGGTGTGTCAAAAAGGATCTTGCTGTGATTTATGTCATAGCGTGTTCTGCCTATGTTTTCCTCTAAGAGTTTGATAGCATCTGGCTTTACATTTAGGTCTTTAATCCATTTTGAGGTTACTTTTGTGTATGCTGTTAGGGAGTGTTCTAATTTCATTGTTTTACATGTAGCTGTCCAGTTTTCCCAGCACCACTTATTGAAGAGGCTGTCTTTTCTCCATTGTATATCCTTGCCTCCGTTATCAATGATGAGTTTATGATATGTGTGTGGGTTTACCTCTGGGCTTTCTATCCTGTTCCATTGATCTATATTTCTGTTTCTGTGCCAGTACCATACTGTCATCATTAATGAAGCTTTGTAATATCGTCTGAAGTCAGGGAGCCTGATTCCTCCAGCTCCGTTATGCTTTCTCCAGGTTGCTTTGGCTATTTCGGGATCTTTTGGTTTGCATAAAAACTGTGAAATTACTGTTCTAGTTCTGTGAAAAGTGCCAGTGGTAGTTTTATAGGGATTGCATTGAATCAGTAGATTGTTTTGGGTAGTACAGTCATTTTAACAGTGTTGATTCTTCCAATCCAAGAACATGGTATATCTCTCCATCTTTTCGTATCATCTTTAATTTCTTTCATCAGTGTCATCATTTTCTGCATATGGGGCTTTTTCTCCTTAGGTAGGTTTATTCCTAGATAGTTTATTCTTTTGGTTGCAATGGTAAATGGGATTGTTTTCTTTATTTCACTTTCAGATTTTTCATGATTAGTGTATAGGAATGCAAGACATTTCTGCACATTAATTTTGTATAATCCTACTTTAACAAATTCATTGATTAGCTCTAGCAGTTTTCTGGTAGCATCTTTAGGATTCTCTATGTATAGTATCATGTCTTCTGCAAGCAGTGACAGCGTTACTTGTTCTTTTCCAATTTGGATTCCTTTTATTTTTTTCTTCTTTGATCACTGTGGCTAAAACTTCCAAAACTATGTTGAATAATAGTGGTGAGAGTGGGCAACCTTGTCTTGTTCCTGATCTTAGTGGAATCGCTTTCATTTTGTCACCATTGAGGACAATGTTTGCTGTGGGTTTGTCATATATGGCCTGTATTAGGTTGAGGAAAGTTCCCTCTATGCCTACTTTCTGGAGGGTTTTTATGAAAAATGAGTGTTGAATTTTGTCGAAAGCTTTCTTTGCGTCTATTGAGGTGATCATGTGGTTTTTCTCCTTCAATTCTTTAATATGGTGTATCAGGTTGATTGATTTGCATATATTGAAGAAGTCTTGCATTCCTGGGATAAACCCCACTTGATCATAGTGTATGATCCTTTTAATGCGCTGTAGGGTGCTGTTTGTTAGTATTTTGTTGAGGATTTGTGCATCTATGTTCATCAGTGATATTGGCCTATAGTTTTCTTTCTTTGTGACACCTTTGTCTGGTTTTGGTATCACAGTGATGGTGGCCTCGCAGAATGAGTTTGGGAGTGTTCCCACTCTGCTATATTTTGGAAGAGTTTGAGAAGGATAGGTGATAGCTCTTCTCTAAATGTTTGATAGAATTCGCCTGTGAAGCCATCTGGTCCTGGGCTTTTGTCTGTTGGAAGAATTGTAATCACAGTTTCAATTTCAGTGCTAGTGATTTTTTTTTAATATTTTCTATTTCTTCCTGGTTCAGTCTCGGAAGGTTGTGCATTTCTAAGAATTTCTCCATTTCTTCCAGGCGGTTCATATTCTTGACATATAGTTGCTTGTAGTAATCTCTCATGATCCTTTGTATTTCTGCAGTGTCAGTTGTTACTTCTTCTTTTTCATTTCTAATTCTATTGATTTGAGTCTTCTCTCTTTTTCTTTGATGCGTCTGGCTAATGGTTTATCAATTTGGTTTATCTTATCAAAGAACCAGCTTTTAGTTGTCTTTGTGTTTTAACATCTTTATTAGAGTATAATTGCTTTACAATGGTGTCACTGTTTCTGCTATAGCACAAAGTGAATCAGTTATACATATACATATGTCCCCATATCTCTACCCTCGTGAATCTCCCTCCCTCCCACCCTCTCTATCCCACCCCTCTAGGTGTTCACAAAGCACCGAGCTCATCTCCCTGTGCTATGCGGCTCCTTCCCACTAGCTATGTTTTTTATGTTTGGTAGTGTATATATGTCCATGCCACTCTCTCACTTTGTCCCAGCTTACCCTTCCCCCTCCCTGTATCCTTAAGTCGATTCTCGAGTAGGTCTTCATCTTTATTCCCGTCTTTCCCCTGGTTCTTCTGACCATTTTCTTTTTCAAAGAAGCAGCTTTGGTTTTATTGATCTTTGCTGTCGTGTTCTTCATTTCTTTGCCATTTATTTGTGATGTGATTTTTATGACTTCTTTCCTTCTGCTAACTTTGCGGGGTTTTTGTTCTTCTTTCTCTAATTGCATTAGTTGTAAGTTTAGGTTGTTTATTTGAGACTTTTCTTGTTTCTTGAGGTAGGATAGTATTGTTATAAACTTCCCTCTTATGAATGCTTTTGCTTCATCCCATAGGTTTTGGGTCTTCGTGTTTTCATTGTCATTTGTTTCTAGGTATTTTTTGATTTCTGCAGTGATCTCTTGGTTATTAAGTAGTGTGTTGTTCGACCTCCATGTGTTTGTATTTCTTACAGATTTTTTCCTGTAATTGATATCTAGTCTCATAGCGTTGTTTTCGGAAAAGATACTTGATATGATTTCAATTTTCTTAAATTTACCATGGCTTGGTTTGTGACCCACGATATGGTCTATCCTGGAGGATGTTCCATGAGCACTTGAGAAGAATGTGTATTCTGTTGTTTTTGGATGGAATGTCCTATAAATATTATTTAAGTCCATCTCGTTTAACGTATCATTTAAAGCTTGTGTTTCCTCATTTATTTTCATTTTGGCTCATCTGTCCATTGGTGAAAGTGGGGTGTTAAAGTCCCCTACTATGACTGTGATACTGTCGATTTCCCCTTTTATGGCTGTTAGTATTTGCCTTATGTAGTGAGGTACTCCTATGTTGGGTGCATAAGTACTTACAATTGTTATATCTTCTTCTTGGATTGATCCCTTGAGCATTATGTAGTGTCCTTGTTTGTCTCTTGTAATAGTCTTTGTTTCAAAGTGTATTTTGTCTGATATGAGAATTGCTACTCCAGCTTGCTTTTGATTTCCATTTGCATGGGCTATCTTTTTCCATCCCCTCACTTTCAGTCTGTATGTGTCCCTAGGTATGAAGTGGGTCTCTTGTAGGCAGCATATATACGGGGCTTGTTTTTGTATCCATTCCGCCAATCTATGCCTTTTGGTTGGAGCATTTAATCCATTTACATTTAATGTAATTATCAATATGTATGTTCCTATTACCATTTTCTTAATTGCTTTGGGTCTTTTCCTTCTCTTGTGTTTCCTGCGTAGAGAAGTTCCTTTAGCATTTGTTGTAAAGCTGGTTTGGTGGTGCTGAATTCTCTTATCTTTTGCTTATCTGTAAAGGTTTTAACTTCTCCATCAAATCTGAATGAGATCCCTGCTGGGTAGAGTAATCTTGCTTGTAGGTTTTTCTCCTTCATCACTTTAAATATTTCCTGCCACTCCCTTCTGGCTTGCAGAGTTTCTGCTGAAAGGTCAGCTGTTAACCTTATGGAGGTTCCCTTATGTGTGATTTGTTGTGTTTCCCTTGCTGCTTTTAATATTTGTTCTTTGTATTTAATTTTTGATAGTTTGATTAATATGTGTCTTGGCGTGTTTCTCCTGGGATTTAACCTGTATGGGACTCTCTGTGATTCCTGCACTTGATTAGCTATTTCCTTTTCCATATTAGGGAAGTTTTCAACTATAATTTCTCAGTCCCTTTCTTTTCCTCTTTTTCTTCTGGGACCCCTATAATTCGAATGTTGGTGCATTTAATGTTGTCCTAGAAGTGTCTGAAAGTGTCCTCAATTCTTTTCATTTTTTTCCCTTTATTCTGCTCTGCAGTAGTTATTTCCACTCTTTTATCTTCCAGGTCACTTATCCGTTCTTCTGCCTCCGTTATTCTGCTATTGATCCCTTCTAGAGAATTTTTAATTTCATTTATTGTGTTGTTCATCACTGTTTGTTTGCTGTATAGTTTTTCTAGGTTCTTGTAAAAAGTTTCTTTTATGTTCTCCATTCAGTTTCCAAGATTTTGGATCATCTTTAATATCATGGTTATGAATTCTTTTTCAGGTAGACTGCCTATTTCCTGTTCATTTGATAGGTCTGGTGGGTTTTTGCCTTGCTCCCTCATCTGCTGTGTGTTTCTCTGTCTTCTCATTTTGCTTAACTTACTGTGTTTGGGGTCTCCTTATCACAGGCTGCAGGGTCGTAGCTCCCGTTGCCTTTGGTGTCTGTCCCCAGTGGCTGAGGTTGGTTGAGTGAGTTGTGTAGGCTTCCTGGTGGAGGGGACTAGTGCCTGTGTTCTGGTGCATGACACTGGATCTTGTCCTTCTGGTGTACAGGTCCACGTCTGGTGGTGTGTTTTGGGGTGTCTGTGGCCTTTCTATGATTTTAGGCAGCCTTTGTGCTAGTGGATGGGGTTGTGTTCCTGTCTTGTTACTTGTTTGGCATTGGGTGTCCAGCACTGTAGCTTGCTGGCCGTTGAATGGAGCTGAGTCTTGGCGTTGAGATGGAGATCTCTGGGAGATTTTCCCTGTTTCATATTACATGGAGTTGGTAGGTCTCTTGTGGACCAATGTCCTGAGCTTGGCTGTCCCACCTCAGTGGCACAGCGCTGATGCCTGACTGGAGCACCAAGAGCCTGTCCTCCACACGGCTCAGAATTAAAGGGAGGAAAAATAGAAAGAAAGAAGAAGAAGGTAAAATAAAATGCAATAAAATATAGTTATTAAAATAAAATATAATTACTAAGAAAAATATTATTTAAGTAATAAATTAAAAAAAGGACAGAGAGAACCCCAGGAAAAATGATAAAAGCAAAGCTATACAGACAAAATCACACACAGAAGCATACGCATACATGCTCACAAAAATAGAAAAACGGAATTATATATGTATATATCGTTGCTCCCAAAGTCCACCTCCTCAATTTGGGATGATACATTGTCTATTCAGGTATTCCACATATGCAGGGTCCATCAAGTTGATTGTGGACATTTAATCCACTGCTCCTGAGGCGGCTGGGAGAGATTTCCCTTTCTCTTCATTGTTTGCACAGCTCCCAGTTTCAGCTTTGGATTTGGAACCGCCACTGCGTGTAGGTCACCTGAGTGCGTCTGCTCTTCACTCAGACAGGACGGGGTTAAAGGAGCAGCTGACTCGCTCAGGTCGGGCGGAGGGAGGGGTACAGATGTGGGGTGAGCCTGCAGCGGCAGAGGGGCAAGCGTGACGTTGCAACAGCCCGAGGCATGCCTTGTGTTCACCTGGGGAAGTTTTCCCTAGATCATTTGACACTGGCAGTGGCAGGCTGCACAGGCTCCTGGGAGGGGAGGTGTGGGTATTGTCCTGTGCTTGCACACAGACTTCTTGGTGGCTGCAGCAGCAGCCTTAGCGTCTCATGCCCGTCTTTGAGGTCCTTGATGATAGCCGCGACTCGCGCCCATCTCTGGAGCTCTTTAAGTGGCACTCTGAATCCCTCTCCTCGTGTACCAGGAAACAAAGAGGCAAGAAAAAGTCTCTTGCCTCTTTGGCAGCTCCAGATATTTTCCCAGACTCCCTCCCAGCTAGCTGTAGCGCACTAGCCCCCTTCAGGCTGTGTTCACGCAGCCAACCCCAGTCCTCTCCCTGGGATCCGAACTCGGATGCCCAGGCCTCAGCTCCAGGACCCCACCCGTCCCCGCAAGAGAGCAGACAAGCCTCTCTGTCTGGTGAGTGCTGGTCAGCACCGATCCTCTGTGCGGGAATCTCTCCGCTTTGCCCTTCGGACCCCTGTTTCTGCGCTCTCCTCTGTGGCTCCGAAGTTTCCCCCTCCGCCTCCCACAGTCTCCGACTGCAAAGGGGCTTCCTAGTGTGTGGAAACCTTTCCTCCTTCACAGCTCCCTCCCACTGGTGCAGGTCTGTTCCCTATTCTTTTGTCTCTGTATTTTCTTTTTTATTTTGCAGTACCCAGGTACGTGGGGGAGTTTCTTGCGTTTTGGGAGGTCTGAGGTCTTCTGCCAGCGTTCAGTAGGTGTTCTGTAGGAGTTGTTTCACATGTAGATGTATTTCCGATGTATTTGTGGGGAGGAAGGTGATCTCCACGTCTTACTCTTCCGCCATCTTGAAGCTCCTCCTTCACTGTAGTTTTGATTTGCCTTTCTCTAATGATTAGTGATGTTGAGCATCCTTTCATGTGTCTGTTGGCAGTCTGTATATCTTCTTTTGAGAAATGTCTATTTAGATTTTCTGCCCGTTTTTCGATTGGGTTGTTTGTTTTTTTTGATATTAAGCTGCATGAGCTGCTTGTAAATGTTGGAGATTAATCCTTTGTCATTTGTTTCATCTGCAAATATTTTCTACCATTCTGAGGGTTGTCTTTTCATCTTTTTTATGTTTTCCTTTGCTGTGCCAAGTTTTTAAGTTTCATTAAGTCCCATTTGTTTATTTCTGCTTTTATTTCCATTTCTCTAGGAGGTGTGTCAAAAAGGATCTTGCTGTGATTTATGTCATAGCGTGTTCTGCCTATGTTTTCCTCTAAGAGTTTGATAGCATCTGGCTTTACATTTAGGTCTTTAATCCATTTTGAGGTTACTTTTGTGTATGCTGTTAGGGAGTGTTCTAATTTCATTGTTTTACATGTAGCTGTCCAGTTTTCCCAGCACCACTTATTGAAGAGGCTGTCTTTTCTCCATTGTATATCCTTGCCTCCGTTATCAATGATGAGTTTATGATATGTGTGTGGGTTTACCTCTGGGCTTTCTATCCTGTTCCATTGATCTATATTTCTGTTTCTGTGCCAGTACCATACTGTCATCATTAATGAAGCTTTGTAATATCGTCTGAAGTCAGGGAGCCTGATTCCTCCAGCTCCGTTATGCTTTCTCCAGGTTGCTTTGGCTATTTCGGGATCTTTTGGTTTGCATAAAAACTGTGAAATTACTGTTCTAGTTCTGTGAAAAGTGCCAGTGGTAGTTTTATAGGGATTGCATTGAATCAGTAGATTGTTTTGGGTAGTACAGTCATTTTAACAGTGTTGATTCTTCCAATCCAAGAACATGGTATATCTCTCCATCTTTTCGTATCATCTTTAATTTCTTTCATCAGTGTCATCATTTTCTGCATATGGGGCTTTTTCTCCTTAGGTAGGTTTATTCCTAGATAGTTTATTCTTCTGGTTGCAATGGTAAATGGGAGTGTTTTCTTTATTTCACTTTCAGATTTTTCATGATTAGTGTATAGGAATGCAAGACATTTATGCGCATTAATTTTGTTTCCTCCTACTTTAACAAATTCATTGATTAGCTCTAGCAGTTTTCTGGTAGCATCTTTAGGATTCTCTATGTATAGTATCATGTCTTCTGCAAGCAGTGACAGCGTTACTTGTTCTTTTCCAATTTGGATTCCTTTTATTTTTTTCTTCTTTGATCACTGTGGCTAAAACTTCCAAAACTATGTTGAATAATAGTGGTGAGAGTGGGCAACCTTGTCTTGTTCCTGATCTTAGTGGAATCGCTTTCATTTTGTCACCATTGAGGACAATGTTTGCTGTGGGTTTGTCATATATGGCCTGTATTAGGTTGAGGAAAGTTCCCTCTATGCCTACTTTCTGGAGGGTTTTTATGAAAAATGAGTGTTGAATTTTGTCGAAAGCTTTCTTTGCGTCTATTGAGGTGATCATGTGGTTTTTCTCCTTCAATTCTTTAATATGGTGTATCAGGTTGATTGATTTGCATATATTGAAGAAGTCTTGCATTCCTGGGATAAACCCCACTTGATCATAGTGTATGATCCTTTTAATGCGCTGTAGGGTGCTGTTTGTTAGTATTTTGTTGAGGATTTGTGCATCTATGTTCATCAGTGATATTGGCCTATAGTTTTCTTTCTTTGTGACACCTTTGTCTGGTTTTGGTATCACAGTGATGGTGGCCTCGCAGAATGAGTTTGGGAGTGTTCCCACTCTGCTATATTTTGGAAGAGTTTGAGAAGGATAGGTGATAGCTCTTCTCTAAATGTTTGATAGAATTCGCCTGTGAAGCCATCTGGTCCTGGGCTTTTGTCTGTTGGAAGAATTGTAATCACAGTTTCAATTTCAGTGCTAGTGATTTTTTTTTAATATTTTCTATTTCTTCCTGGTTCAGTCTCGGAAGGTTGTGCATTTCTAAGAATTTCTCCATTTCTTCCAGGCGGTTCATATTCTTGACATATAGTTGCTTGTAGTAATCTCTCATGATCCTTTGTATTTCTGCAGTGTCAGTTGTTACTTCTTCTTTTTCATTTCTAATTCTATTGATTTGAGTCTTCTCTCTTTTTCTTTGATGCGTCTGGCTAATGGTTTATCAATTTGGTTTATCTTATCAAAGAACCAGCTTTTAGTTGTCTTTGTGTTTTAACATCTTTATTAGAGTATAATTGCTTTACAATGGTGTCACTGTTTCTGCTATAGCACAAAGTGAATCAGTTATACATATACATATGTCCCCATATCTCTACCCTCGTGAATCTCCCTCCCTCCCACCCTCTCTATCCCACCCCTCTAGGTGTTCACAAAGCACCGAGCTCATCTCCCTGTGCTATGCGGCTCCTTCCCACTAGCTATGTTTTTTATGTTTGGTAGTGTATATATGTCCATGCCACTCTCTCACTTTGTCCCAGCTTACCCTTCCCCCTCCCTGTATCCTTAAGTCGATTCTCGAGTAGGTCTTCATCTTTATTCCCGTCTTTCCCCTGGTTCTTCTGACCATTTTCTTTTTCAAAGAAGCAGCTTTGGTTTTATTGATCTTTGCTGTCGTGTTCTTCATTTCTTTGCCATTTATTTGTGATGTGATTTTTATGACTTCTTTCCTTCTGCTAACTTTGCGGGGTTTTTGTTCTTCTTTCTCTAATTGCATTAGTTGTAAGTTTAGGTTGTTTATTTGAGACTTTTCTTGTTTCTTGAGGTAGGATAGTATTGTTATAAACTTCCCTCTTATGAATGCTTTTGCTTCATCCCATAGGTTTTGGGTCTTCGTGTTTTCATTGTCATTTGTTTCTAGGTATTTTTTGATTTCTGCAGTGATCTCTTGGTTATTAAGTAGTGTGTTGTTCGACCTCCATGTGTTTGTATTTCTTACAGATTTTTTCCTGTAATTGATATCTAGTCTCATAGCGTTGTTTTCGGAAAAGATACTTGATATGATTTCAATTTTCTTAAATTTACCATGGCTTGGTTTGTGACCCACGATATGGTCTATCCTGGAGGATGTTCCATGAGCACTTGAGAAGAATGTGTATTCTGTTGTTTTTGGATGGAATGTCCTATAAATATTATTTAAGTCCATCTCGTTTAACGTATCATTTAAAGCTTGTGTTTCCTCATTTATTTTCATTTTGGCTCATCTGTCCATTGGTGAAAGTGGGGTGTTAAAGTCCCCTACTATGACTGTGATACTGTCGATTTCCCCTTTTATGGCTGTTAGTATTTGCCTTATGTAGTGAGGTACTCCTATGTTGGGTGCATAAGTACTTACAATTGTTATATCTTCTTCTTGGATTGATCCCTTGAGCATTATGTAGTGTCCTTGTTTGTCTCTTGTAATAGTCTTTGTTTCAAAGTGTATTTTGTCTGATATGAGAATTGCTACTCCAGCTTGCTTTTGATTTCCATTTGCATGGGCTATCTTTTTCCATCCCCTCACTTTCAGTCTGTATGTGTCCCTAGGTATGAAGTGGGTCTCTTGTAGGCAGCATATATACGGGGCTTGTTTTTGTATCCATTCCGCCAATCTATGCCTTTTGGTTGGAGCATTTAATCCATTTACATTTAATGTAATTATCAATATGTATGTTCCTATTACCATTTTCTTAATTGCTTTGGGTCTTTTCCTTCTCTTGTGTTTCCTGCGTAGAGAAGTTCCTTTAGCATTTGTTGTAAAGCTGGTTTGGTGGTGCTGAATTCTCTTATCTTTTGCTTATCTGTAAAGGTTTTAACTTCTCCATCAAATCTGAATGAGATCCCTGCTGGGTAGAGTAATCTTGCTTGTAGGTTTTTCTCCTTCATCACTTTAAATATTTCCTGCCACTCCCTTCTGGCTTGCAGAGTTTCTGCTGAAAGGTCAGCTGTTAACCTTATGGAGGTTCCCTTATGTGTGATTTGTTGTGTTTCCCTTGCTGCTTTTAATATTTGTTCTTTGTATTTAATTTTTGATAGTTTGATTAATATGTGTCTTGGCGTGTTTCTCCTGGGATTTAACCTGTATGGGACTCTCTGTGATTCCTGCACTTGATTAGCTATTTCCTTTTCCATATTAGGGAAGTTTTCAACTATAATTTCTCAGTCCCTTTCTTTTCCTCTTTTTCTTCTGGGACCCCTATAATTCGAATGTTGGTGCATTTAATGTTGTCCTAGAAGTGTCTGAAAGTGTCCTCAATTCTTTTCATTTTTTTCCCTTTATTCTGCTCTGCAGTAGTTATTTCCACTCTTTTATCTTCCAGGTCACTTATCCGTTCTTCTGCCTCCGTTATTCTGCTATTGATCCCTTCTAGAGAATTTTTAATTTCATTTATTGTGTTGTTCATCACTGTTTGTTTGCTGTATAGTTTTTCTAGGTTCTTGTAAAAAGTTTCTTTTATGTTCTCCATTCAGTTTCCAAGATTTTGGATCATCTTTCATATCATGGTTATGAATTCTTTTTCAGGTAGACTGCCTATTTCCTGTTCATTTGATAGGTCTGGTGGGTTTTTGCCTTGCTCCCTCATCTGCTGTGTGTTTCTCTGTCTTCTCATTTTGCTTAACTTACTGTGTTTGGGGTCTCCTTATCACAGGCTGCAGGGTCGTAGCTCCCGTTGCCTTTGGTGTCTGTCCCCAGTGGCTGAGGTTGGTTGAGTGAGTTGTGTAGGCTTCCTGGTGGAGGGGACTAGTGCCTGTGTTCTGGTGCATGACACTGGATCTTGTCCTTCTGGTGTACAGGTCCACGTCTGGTGGTGTGTTTTGGGGTGTCTGTGGCCTTTCTATGATTTTAGGCAGCCTTTGTGCTAGTGGATGGGGTTGTGTTCCTGTCTTGTTACTTGTTTGGCATTGGGTGTCCAGCACTGTAGCTTGCTGGCCGTTGAATGGAGCTGAGTCTTGGCGTTGAGATGGAGATCTCTGGGAGATTTTCCCTGTTTCATATTACATGGAGTTGGTAGGTCTCTTGTGGACCAATGTCCTGAGCTTGGCTGTCCCACCTCAGTGGCACAGCGCTGATGCCTGACTGGAGCACCAAGAGCCTGTCCTCCACACGGCTCAGAATTAAAGGGAGGAAAAATAGAAAGAAAGAAGAAGAAGGTAAAATAAAATGCAATAAAATATAGTTATTAAAATAAAATATAATTACTAAGAAAAATATTATTTAAGTAATAAATTAAAAAAAGGACAGAGAGAACCCCAGGAAAAATGATAAAAGCAAAGCTATACAGACAAAATCACACACAGAAGCATACGCATACATGCTCACAAAAATAGAAAAACGGAATTATATATGTATATATCGTTGCTCCCAAAGTCCACCTCCTCAATTTGGGATGATACATTGTCTATTCAGGTATTCCACATATGCAGGGTCCATCAAGTTGATTGTGGACATTTAATCCACTGCTCCTGAGGCGGCTGGGAGAGATTTCCCTTTCTCTTCATTGTTTGCACAGCTCCCAGTTTCAGCTTTGGATTTGGAACCGCCACTGCGTGTAGGTCACCTGAGTGCGTCTGCTCTTCACTCAGACAGGACGGGGTTAAAGGAGCAGCTGACTCGCTCAGGTCGGGCGGAGGGAGGGGTACAGATGTGGGGTGAGCCTGCAGCGGCAGAGGGGCAAGCGTGACGTTGCAACAGCCCGAGGCATGCCTTGTGTTCACCTGGGGAAGTTTTCCCTAGATCATTTGACACTGGCAGTGGCAGGCTGCACAGGCTCCTGGGAGGGGAGGTGTGGGTATTGTCCTGTGCTTGCACACAGACTTCTTGGTGGCTGCAGCAGCAGCCTTAGCGTCTCATGCCCGTCTTTGAGGTCCTTGATGATAGCCGCGACTCGCGCCCATCTCTGGAGCTCTTTAAGTGGCACTCTGAATCCCTCTCCTCGTGTACCAGGAAACAAAGAGGCAAGAAAAAGTCTCTTGCCTCTTTGGCAGCTCCAGATATTTTCCCAGACTCCCTCCCAGCTAGCTGTAGCGCACTAGCCCCCTTCAGGCTGTGTTCACGCAGCCAACCCCAGTCCTCTCCCTGGGATCCGAACTCGGATGCCCAGGCCTCAGCTCCAGGACCCCACCCGTCCCCGCAAGAGAGCAGACAAGCCTCTCTGTCTGGTGAGTGCTGGTCAGCACCGATCCTCTGTGCGGGAATCTCTCCGCTTTGCCCTTCGGACCCCTGTTTCTGCGCTCTCCTCTGTGGCTCCGAAGTTTCCCCCTCCGCCTCCCACAGTCTCCGACTGCAAAGGGGCTTCCTAGTGTGTGGAAACCTTTCCTCCTTCACAGCTCCCTCCCACTGGTGCAGGTCTGTTCCCTATTCTTTTGTCTCTGTATTTTCTTTTTTATTTTGCAGTACCCAGGTACGTGGGGGAGTTTCTTGCGTTTTGGGAGGTCTGAGGTCTTCTGCCAGCGTTCAGTAGGTGTTCTGTAGGAGTTGTTTCACATGTAGATGTATTTCCGATGTATTTGTGGGGAGGAAGGTGATCTCCACGTCTTACTCTTCCGCCATCTTGAAGCTCCTCCTTCATTGTAGTTTTGATTTGCCTTTCTCTAATGATTAGTGATGTTGAGCATCCTTTCATGTGTCTGTTGGCAGTCTGTATATCTTCTTTTGAGAAATGTCTATTTAGATTTTCTGCCCGTTTTTCGATTGGGTTGTTTGTTTTTTTTGATATTAAGCTGCATGAGCTGCTTGTAAATGTTGGAGATTAATCCTTTGTCATTTGTTTCATCTGCAAATATTTTCTACCATTCTGAGGGTTGTCTTTTCATCTTTTTTATGTTTTCCTTTGCTGTGCCAAGTTTTTAAGTTTCATTAAGTCCCATTTGTTTATTTCTGCTTTTATTTCCATTTCTCTAGGAGGTGTGTCAAAAAGGATCTTGCTGTGATTTATGTCATAGCGTGTTCTGCCTATGTTTTCCTCTAAGAGTTTGATAGCATCTGGCTTTACATTTAGGTCTTTAATCCATTTTGAGGTTACTTTTGTGTATGCTGTTAGGGAGTGTTCTAATTTCATTGTTTTACATGTAGCTGTCCAGTTTTCCCAGCACCACTTATTGAAGAGGCTGTCTTTTCTCCATTGTATATCCTTGCCTCCGTTATCAATGATGAGTTTATGATATGTGTGTGGGTTTACCTCTGGGCTTTCTATCCTGTTCCATTGATCTATATTTCTGTTTCTGTGCCAGTACCATACTGTCATCATTAATGAAGCTTTGTAATATCGTCTGAAGTCAGGGAGCCTGATTCCTCCAGCTCCGTTATGCTTTCTCCAGGTTGCTTTGGCTATTTCGGGATCTTTTGGTTTGCATAAAAACTGTGAAATTACTGTTCTAGTTCTGTGAAAAGTGCCAGTGGTAGTTTTATAGGGATTGCATTGAATCAGTAGATTGTTTTGGGTAGTACAGTCATTTTAACAGTGTTGATTCTTCCAATCCAAGAACATGGTATATCTCTCCATCTTTTCGTATCATCTTTAATTTCTTTCATCAGTGTCATCATTTTCTGCATATGGGGCTTTTTCTCCTTAGGTAGGTTTATTCCTAGATAGTTTATTCTTCTGGTTGCAATGGTAAATGGGAGTGTTTTCTTTATTTCACTTTCAGATTTTTCATGATTAGTGTATAGGAATGCAAGACATTTATGCGCATTAATTTTGTTTCCTCCTACTTTAACAAATTCATTGATTAGCTCTAGCAGTTTTCTGGTAGCATCTTTAGGATTCTCTATGTATAGTATCATGCCTTCTGCAAGCAGTGACAGCGTTACTTGTTCTTTTCCAATTTGGATTCCTTTTATTTTTTTTCTTCTCTGATCACTGTGGCTAAAACTTCCAAAACTATGTTGAATAATAGTGGTGAGAGTGGGCAACCTTGTCTTGTTCCTGATCTTAGTGGAAACGGTTTCATTTTGTCACCATTGAGGACAATGTTTGCTGTGGGTTTGTCATATATGGCCTGTATTAGGTTGAGGAAAGTTCCCTCTATGCCTACTTTCTGGAAGGTTTTTATGAAAAATGAGTGTTGAATTTTGTCGAAAGCTTTCTTTGCGTCTATTGAGATGATCATATGGTTTTTCTCCTTCAATTCTTTAATATGGTGTATCAGGTTGATTGATTTGCATATATTGAAGAAGTCTTGCATTCCTGCGATAAACCCCACTTGATCATAGTGTATGATCCTTTTAATGCGCTGTAGGGTTCTGTTTGTTAGTATTTTGTTGAGGATTTGTGCATCTATGTTCATCAGTGATATTGGCCTATAGTTTTCTTTCTTTGTGACACCTTTTTCTGGTTTTGGTATCACAGTGATGGTGGCCTCGTAGAATGAGTTTGGGAGTGTTCCCACTCTGCTATATTTTGGAAGAGTTTGAGAAGGATAGGTGATAGCTCTTCTCTAAATGTTTGATAGAATTCGCCTGTGAAGCCATCTGGTCCTGGGCTTTTGTCTGTTGGAAGAATGGTAATCACAGTTTCAATTTCAGTGCTAGTGATTGTTTTTTTTAATATTTTCTATTTCTTCCTGGTTCAGTCTCGGAAGGTTGTGCATTTCTGAGAATTTCTCCATTTCTTCCAGGCGGTTCATTTTCTTGGCATATAGTTGCTTGTAGTAATCTCTCATGATCCTTTGTATTTCTGCAGTGTCAGTTGTTACTTCTTCTTTTTCATTTCTAATTCTATTGATTTGAGTCTTCTCTCTTTTTCTCTGATGCGTCTGGCTAATGGTTTATCAATTTGGTTTATCTTATCAAAGAACCAGCTTTTAGTTGTCCTTGTGTTTTAACATCTTTATTAGAGTATAATTGCTTTACAATGGTGTCACTGTTTCTCCTATAGCACAAAGTGAATCAGTTATACATATACATATGTCCCCGTATCTCTACCCTCGTGAATCTCCCTCCCTCCCACCCTCTCTATCCCACCTCTCTAGGTGTTCACAAAGCACCGAGCTCATCTCCCTGTGCTATGCGGCTCCTTCCCACTAGCTATGTTTTTTATGTTTGGTAGTGTATATATGTCCATGCCACTCTCTCACTTTGTCCCAGCTTACCCTTCCCCCTCCCTGTATCCTTAAGTCGATTCTCGAGTAGGTCTTCATCTTTATTCCCGTCTTTCCCCTGGTTCTTCTGACCATTTTCTTTTTCAAAGAAGCAGCTTTTGGTTTTATTGATCTTTGCTGTCGTGTTCTTCATTTCTTTGCCATTTATTTGTGATGTGATTTTTATGACTTCTTTCCTTCTGCTAACTTTGCGGGGTTTTTGTTCTTCTTTCTCTAATTGCATTAGTTGTAAGTTTAGGTTGTTTATTTGAGACGTTTCTTCTTTCTTAAGGTAGGATAGTATTGTTATAGACTTCCCTCTTAGAACTGCTTTTGCTGCATCCCATAGGTTTTGGGTCTTCGTGTTTTCATTGTCATTTGTTTCTAGGTATTTTTTGATTTCTGCAGTGATCTCTTGGTTATTAAGTAGTGTGTTGTTCGACCTCCATGTGTTTGTATTTCTTACAGATTTTTTCCTGTAATTGATATCTAGTCTCATAGCGTTGTTTTCGGAAAAGATACTTGATATGATTTCAATTTTCTTAAATTTACCATGGCTTGGTTTGTGACCCATGATATGGTCTATCCTGGAGGATGTTCCATGAGCACTTGAGAAGAATGTGTATTTTGTTGTTTTTGGATGGAATGTCCTATAAATATTATTTAAGTCCATCTCGTTTAACGTATCATTTAAAGCTTGTGTTTCCTCATTTATTTTCATTTTGGCTCATCTGTCCATTGATGAAAGTGGGGTGTTAAAGTCCCCTACTATGACTCTGATACTGTCGATTTCCCCTTTTATGGCTGTTAGTATTTGCCTTATGTAGTGAGGTACTCCTATGTTGGGTGCATAAGTACTTACAATTGTTATATCTTCTTCTTGGATTGATCCCTTGAGCATTATGTAGTGTCCTTGTTTGTCTCTTGTAATAGTCTTTGTTTCAAAGTGTATTTTGTCTGATATGAGAATTGATACTCCAGCTTGCTTTTGATTTCCATTTGCATGGGCTATCTTTTTCCATCCCCTCACTTTCAGTCTGTATGTGTCCCTAGGTATGAAGTGGGTCTCTTGTAGGCAGCATATATACGGGGCTTGTTTTTGTATCCATTCCGCCAATCTATGCCTTTTGGTTGGAGCATTTAATCCATTTACATTTAATGTAATTATCAATATGTATGTTCCTATTACCATTTTCTTAATTGCTTTGGGTCTTTTCCTTCTCTTGTGTTTCCTGTGTAGAGAAGTTCCTTTAGCATTTGTTGTAAAGCTGGTTTGGTGGTGCTGAATTCTCTTAGCTTTTGCTTATCTGTAAAGGTTTTAACTTTTCCATCAAATCTGAATGAGATCCCTGCTGGGTAGAGTAATCTTGCTTGTAGGTTTTTCTCCTTCATCACTTTAAATATTTCCTGCCACTCCCTTCTGGCTTGCAGAGTTTCTGCTGAAAGGTCAGCTGTTAACCTTATGGAGGTTCCCTTACGTGTGGTTTGTTGTGTTTCCCTTGCTGCTTTTAATATTTGTTCTTTGTATTTAATTTTGATAGTTTGATTAATATGTGTCTTGGCGTGTTTCTCCTGGGACTTAACCTGTATGGGACTCTCTGTGATTCCTGCACTTGATTAGCTATTTTCTTTTCCATATTAGGGAATTTTCAACTATAATTTCTCAGTCCCTTTCTTTTCCTCTTTTTCTTCTGGGACCCATATAATTCGGATGTTGGTGCGTTTAATGTTGTCCTAGAAGTGTCTGAAAGTGTCCTCAATTCGTTTCATTTTTTTCCCTTTATTCTGCTCTGCAGTAGTTATTTCCACTCTTTCATCTTCCAGGTCACTTATCCGTTCTTCTGCCTCCGTTATTCTGCTATTGATCCCTTGTAGAGAATTTTTAATTTCCTTTATTGTGTTGTTCATCACTGTTTGTTTGCTGTATAGTTTTTCTAGGTTCTTGTAAAAAGTTTGTTTTATGTTCTCCATTCAGTTTCCAAGATTTTGGATCATCTTTAATATCATGGTTATGAATTCTTTTTCAGGTAGACTGCCTATTTCCTGTTCATTTGATAGGTCTGGTGGGTTTTTGCCTTGCTCCCTCATCTGCTGTGTGTTTCTCTGTCTTCTCATTTTGCTTAACTTACTGTGTTTGGGGTCTCCTTATCACAGGCTGCAGGGTCGTAGCTCCCGTTGCCTTTGGTGTGTGTCCCCAGTGGCTGAGGTTGGTTGAGTGAGTTGTGTAGGCTTCCTGGTGGAGGGGACTAGTGCCTGTGTTCTGGTGCATGACACTGGATCTTGTCCTTCTGGTGTACAGGTCCACGCCTGGTGGTGTGTTTTGGGGTGTCTGTGGCCTTTCTCTGACTTTAGGCAGCCTTTGTGCTAGTGGATGGGGTTGTGTTCCTGTCTTGTTACTTGTTTGGCATTGGGTGTCCAGCACTGTAGCTTGCTGGCCGTTGAATGGAGCTGAGTCTTGGCGTTGAGATGGAGATCTCTGGGAGATTTTCACTGTTTCATATTACATGGAGTTGGTAGGTCTCTTGGGGACCAATGTCCTGAGCTTGGCTGTCCCACCTCAGTGTCACAGCGCTGATGCCTGACTGGAGCACCAAGAGCCTGTCCTCCACACGGCTCAGAATTAAAGGGAGGAAAAATAGAAAGAAAGAAGAAGAAGGTAAAATAAAATGCAATAAAATATAGTTATTAAAATAAAATATAATTACTAAGAAAAATATTATTTAAGTAATAAATTAAAAAAAGGACAGCGAGAACCCCAGGAAAAATGATAAAAGCAAAGCTATACAGACAAAATCACACACAGAAGCATACGCATACATGCTCACAAAAATAGAAAAACGGAATTATATATGTATATATCGTTGCTCCCAAAGTCCACCTCCTCAATTTGGGATGATACATTGTCTATTCAGGTATTCCACATATGCAGGGTACATCAAGTTGATTGTGGACATTTAATCCACTGCTCCTGAGGCGGCTGGGAGAGATTTCCCTTTCTCTTCATTGTTTGCACAGCTCCCAGTTTCAGCTTTGGATTTGGAACCGCCACTGCGTGTAGGTCACCTGAGTGCGTCTGCTCTTCACTCAGACAGGACGGGGTTAAAGGAGCAGCTGACTCGAGAGCTCTGGCTCGCTCAGGTCGGGCGGAGGGAGGGGTACAGATGTGGGGTGAGCCTGCAGCGGCAGAGGGGCAAGCGTGACGTTGCAACAGCCCGAGGCATGCCTTGTGTTCACCTGGGGAAGTTTTCCCTAGATCATTTGACACTGGCAGTGGCAGGCTGCACAGGCTCCTGGGAGGGGAGGTGTGGGTATTGTCCTGTGCTTGCACACAGACTTCTTGGTGGCTGCAGCAGCAGCCTTAGCGTCTCATGCCCGTCTTTGAGGTCCTTGATGATAGCCGCGACTCGCGCCCATCTCTGGAGCTCTTTAAGTGGCACTCTGAATCCCTCTCCTCGTGTACCAGGAAACAAAGAGGCAAGAAAAAGTCCCTTGCCTCTTTGGCAGCTCCAGATATTTTCCCAGACTCCCTCCCAGCTAGCTGTAGCGCACTAGCCCCCTTCAGGCTGTGTTCACGCAGCCAACCCCAGTCCTCTCCCTGGGATCCGAACTCGGATGCCCAAGCCTCAGCTCCAGGACCCCACCCGTCCCAGCAAGAGAGCAGACAAGCCTCTCTGTCTGGTGAGTGCTGGTCAGCACCGATCCTCTGTGCGGGAATCTCTCCGCTTTGCCCTTCGCACCCCTGTTTCTGCGCTCTCCTCTGTGGCTCCGAAGTTTCCCCCTCCGCCACCCACAGTCTCCGACTGCAAAGGGGCTTCCTAGTGTGTGGAAACCTTTCCTCCTTCACAGCTCCCTCCCACTGGTGCAGGTCTGTTCCCTATTCTTTTGTCTCTGTATTTTCTTTTTTATTTTGCAGTACCCAGGTACGTGGGGGAGTTTCTTGCGTTTTGGGAGGTCTGAGGTCTTCTGCCAGCGTTCAGTAGGTGTTCTGTAGGAGTTGTTTCACATGTAGATGTATTTCCGATGTATTTGTGGGGAGGAAGGTGATCTCCACGTCTTACTCTTCCGCCATCTTGAAGCTCCTCCTTCACTGTAGTTTTGATTTGCCTTTCTCTAATGATTAGTGATGTTGAGCATCCTTTCATGTGTCTGTTGGCAGTCTGTATATCTTCTTTTGAGAAATGTCTATTTAGATTTTCTGCCCGTTTTTCGATTGGGTTGTTTGTTTTTTTTGATATTAAGCTGCATGAGCTGCTTGTAAATGTTGGAGATTAATCCTTTGTCATTTGTTTCATCTGCAAATATTTTCTACCATTCTGAGGGTTGTCTTTTCATCTTTTTTATGTTTTCCTTTGCTGTGCCAAGTTTTTAAGTTTCATTAAGTCCCATTTGTTTATTTCTGCTTTTATTTCCATTTCTCTAGGAGGTGTGTCAAAAAGGATCTTGCTGTGATTTATGTCATAGCGTGTTCTGCCTATGTTTTCCTCTAAGAGTTTGATAGCATCTGGCTTTACATTTAGGTCTTTAATCCATTTTGAGGTTACTTTTGTGTATGCTGTTAGGGAGTGTTCTAATTTCATTGTTTTACATGTAGCTGTCCAGTTTTCCCAGCACCACTTATTGAAGAGGCTGTCTTTTCTCCATTGTATATCCTTGCCTCCGTTATCAATGATGAGTTTATGATATGTGTGTGGGTTTACCTCTGGGCTTTCTATCCTGTTCCATTGATCTATATTTCTGTTTCTGTGCCAGTACCATACTGTCATCATTAATGAAGCTTTGTAATATCGTCTGAAGTCAGGGAGCCTGATTCCTCCAGCTCCGTTATGCTTTCTCCAGGTTGCTTTGGCTATTTCGGGATCTTTTGGTTTGCATAAAAACTGTGAAATTACTGTTCTAGTTCTGTGAAAAGTGCCAGTGGTAGTTTTATAGGGATTGCATTGAATCAGTAGATTGTTTTGGGTAGTACAGTCATTTTAACAGTGTTGATTCTTCCAATCCAAGAACATGGTATATCTCTCCATCTATTTGTATCATCTTTAATTTCTTTCATCAGTGTCATCATTTTCTGCATATGGGGCTTTTTCTCCTTAGGTAGGTTTATTCCTAGATAGTTTATTCTTTTGGTTGCAATGGTAAATGGGATTGTTTTCTTTATTTCACTTTCAGATTTTTCATGATTAGTGTATAGGAATGCAAGACATTTCTGCACATTAATTTTGTATAATCCTACTTTAACAAATTCATTGATTAGCTCTAGCAGTTTTCTGGTAGCATCTTTAGGATTCTCTATGTATAGTATCATGTCTTTTGCAAGCAGTGACAGCGTTACTTGTTCTTTTCCAATTTGGATTCCTTTTATTTTTTTCTTCTTTGATCACTGTGGCTAAAACTTCCAAAACTATGTTGAATAATAGTGGTGAGAGTGGGCAACCTTGTCTTGTTCCTGATCTTAGTGGAATCGCTTTCATTTTGTCACCATTGAGGACAATGTTTGCTGTGGGTTTGTCATATATGGCCTGTATTAGGTTGAGGAAAGTTCCCTCTATGCCTACTTTCTGGAGGGTTTTTATGAAAAATGAGTGTTGAATTTTGTCGAAAGCTTTCTTTGCGTCTATTGAGGTGATCATGTGGTTTTTCTCCTTCAATTCTTTAATATGGTGTATCAGGTTGATTGATTTGCATATATTGAAGAAGTCTTGCATTCCTGGGATAAACCCCACTTGATCATAGTGTATGATCCTTTTAATGCGCTGTAGGGTGCTGTTTGTTAGTATTTTGTTGAGGATTTGTGCATCTATGTTCATCAGTGATATTGGCCTATAGTTTTCTTTCTTTGTGACACCTTTGTCTGGTTTTGGTATCACAGTGATGGTGGCCTCGCAGAATGAGTTTGGGAGTGTTCCCACTCTGCTATATTTTGGAAGAGTTTGAGAAGGATAGGTGATAGCTCTTCTCTAAATGTTTGATAGAATTCGCCTGTGAAGCCATCTGGTCCTGGGCTTTTGTCTGTTGGAAGAATTGTAATCACAGTTTCAATTTCAGTGCTAGTGATTTTTTTTTAATATTTTCTATTTCTTCCTGGTTCAGTCTCGGAAGGTTGTGCATTTCTAAGAATTTCTCCATTTCTTCCAGGCGGTTCATATTCTTGACATATAGTTGCTTGTAGTAATCTCTCATGATCCTTTGTATTTCTGCAGTGTCAGTTGTTACTTCTTCTTTTTCATTTCTAATTCTATTGATTTGAGTCTTCTCTCTTTTTCTTTGATGCGTCTGGCTAATGGTTTATCAATTTGGTTTATCTTATCAAAGAACCAGCTTTTAGTTGTCTTTGTGTTTTAACATCTTTATTAGAGTATAATTGCTTTACAATGGTGTCACTGTTTCTGCTATAGCACAAAGTGAATCAGTTATACATATACATATGTCCCCATATCTCTACCCTCGTGAATCTCCCTCCCTCCCACCCTCTCTATCCCACCCCTCTAGGTGTTCACAAAGCACCGAGCTCATCTCCCTGTGCTATGCGGCTCCTTCCCACTAGCTATGTTTTTTATGTTTGGTAGTGTATATATGTCCATGCCACTCTCTCACTTTGTCCCAGCTTACCCTTCCCCCTCCCTGTATCCTTAAGTCGATTCTCGAGTAGGTCTTCATCTTTATTCCCGTCTTTCCCCTGGTTCTTCTGACCATTTTCTTTTTCAAAGAAGCAGCTTTGGTTTTATTGATCTTTGCTGTCGTGTTCTTCATTTCTTTGCCATTTATTTGTGATGTGATTTTTATGACTTCTTTCCTTCTGCTAACTTTGCGGGGTTTTTGTTCTTCTTTCTCTAATTGCATTAGTTGTAAGTTTAGGTTGTTTATTTGAGACTTTTCTTGTTTCTTGAGGTAGGATAGTATTGTTATAAACTTCCCTCTTATGAATGCTTTTGCTTCATCCCATAGGTTTTGGGTCTTCGTGTTTTCATTGTCATTTGTTTCTAGGTATTTTTTGATTTCTGCAGTGATCTCTTGGTTATTAAGTAGTGTGTTGTTCGACCTCCATGTGTTTGTATTTCTTACAGATTTTTTCCTGTAATTGATATCTAGTCTCATAGCGTTGTTTTCGGAAAAGATACTTGATATGATTTCAATTTTCTTAAATTTACCATGGCTTGGTTTGTGACCCACGATATGGTCTATCCTGGAGGATGTTCCATGAGCACTTGAGAAGAATGTGTATTCTGTTGTTTTTGGATGGAATGTCCTATAAATATTATTTAAGTCCATCTCGTTTAACGTATCATTTAAAGCTTGTGTTTCCTCATTTATTTTCATTTTGGATCATCTGTCCATTGGTGAAAGTGGGGTGTTAAAGTCCCCTACTATGACTGTGATACTGTCGATTTCCCCTTTTATGGCTGTTAGTATTTGCCTTATGTAGTGAGGTACTCCTATGTTGGGTGCATAAGTACTTACAATTGTTATATCTTCTTCTTGGATTGATCCCTTGAGCATTATGTAGTGTCCTTGTTTGTCTCTTGTAATAGTCTTTGTTTCAAAGTGTATTTTGTCTGATATGAGAATTGCTACTCCAGCTTGCTTTTGATTTCCATTTGCATGGGCTATCTTTTTCCATCCCCTCACTTTCAGTCTGTATGTGTCCCTAGGTATGAAGTGGGTCTCTTGTAGGCAGCATATATACGGGGCTTGTTTTTGTATCCATTCCGCCAATCTATGCCTTTTGGTTGGAGCATTTAATCCATTTACATTTAATGTAATTATCAATATGTATGTTCCTATTACCATTTTCTTAATTGCTTTGGGTCTTTTCCTTCTCTTGTGTTTCCTGCGTAGAGAAGTTCCTTTAGCATTTGTTGTAAAGCTGGTTTGGTGGTGCTGAATTCTCTTATCTTTTGCTTATCTGTAAAGGTTTTAACTTCTCCATCAAATCTGAATGAGATCCCTGCTGGGTAGAGTAATCTTGCTTGTAGGTTTTTCTCCTTCATCACTTTAAATATTTCCTGCCACTCCCTTCTGGCTTGCAGAGTTTCTGCTGAAAGGTCAGCTGTTAACCTTATGGAGGTTCCCTTATGTGTGATTTGTTGTGTTTCCCTTGCTGCTTTTAATATTTGTTCTTTGTATTTAATTTTTGATAGTTTGATTAATATGTGTCTTGGCGTGTTTCTCCTGGGATTTAACCTGTATGGGACTCTCTGTGATTCCTGCACTTGATTAGCTATTTCCTTTTCCATATTAGGGAAGTTTTCAACTATAATTTCTCAGTCCCTTTCTTTTCCTCTTTTTCTTCTGGGACCCCTATAATTCGAATGTTGGTGCATTTAATGTTGTCCTAGAAGTGTCTGAAAGTGTCCTCAATTCTTTTCATTTTTTTCCCTTTATTCTGCTCTGCAGTAGTTATTTCCACTCTTTTATCTTCCAGGTCACTTATCCGTTCTTCTGCCTCCGTTATTCTGCTATTGATCCCTTCTAGAGAATTTTTAATTTCATTTATTGTGTTGTTCATCACTGTTTGTTTGCTGTATAGTTTTTCTAGGTTCTTGTAAAAAGTTTCTTTTATGTTCTCCATTCAGTTTCCAAGATTTTGGATCATCTTTAATATCATGGTTATGAATTCTTTTTCAGGTAGACTGCCTATTTCCTGTTCATTTGATAGGTCTGGTGGGTTTTTGCCTTGCTCCCTCATCTGCTGTGTGTTTCTCTGTCTTCTCATTTTGCTTAACTTACTGTGTTTGGGGTCTCCTTATCACAGGCTGCAGGGTCGTAGCTCCCGTTGCCTTTGGTGTCTGTCCCCAGTGGCTGAGGTTGGTTGAGTGAGTTGTGTAGGCTTCCTGGTGGAGGGGACTAGTGCCTGTGTTCTGGTGCATGACACTGGATCTTGTCCTTCTGGTGTACAGGTCCACGTCTGGTGGTGTGTTTTGGGGTGTCTGTGGCCTTTCTATGATTTTAGGCAGCCTTTGTGCTAGTGGATGGGGTTGTGTTCCTGTCTTGTTACTTGTTTGGCATTGGGTGTCCAGCACTGTAGCTTGCTGGCCGTTGAATGGAGCTGAGTCTTGGCGTTGAGATGGAGATCTCTGGGAGATTTTCCCTGTTTCATATTACATGGAGTTGGTAGGTCTCTTGTGGACCAATGTCCTGAGCTTGGCTGTCCCACCTCAGTGGCACAGCGCTGATGCCTGACTGGAGCACCAAGAGCCTGTCCTCCACACGGCTCAGAATTAAAGGGAGGAAAAATAGAAAGAAAGAAGAAGAAGGTAAAATAAAATGCAATAAAATATAGTTATTAAAATAAAATATAATTACTAAGAAAAATATTATTTAAGTAATAAATTAAAAAAAGGACAGAGAGAACCCCAGGAAAAATGATAAAAGCAAAGCTATACAGACAAAATCACACACAGAAGCATACGCATACATGCTCACAAAAATAGAAAAACGGAATTATATATGTATATATCGTTGCTCCCAAAGTCCACCTCCTCAATTTGGGATGATACATTGTCTATTCAGGTATT
Source organism: Balaenoptera physalus (assembly GCF_965194825.1). Classification (NCBI taxonomy): domain Eukaryota; kingdom Metazoa; phylum Chordata; class Mammalia; order Artiodactyla; family Balaenopteridae; genus Balaenoptera; species Balaenoptera physalus. The sequence goes on along the minus strand of NC_138903.1, from coordinate 52,050,308 downwards.
CCACATATGCAGGGTACATCAAGTTGATTGTGGACATTTAATCCACTGCTCCTGAGGCGGCTGGGAGAGATTTCCCTTTCTCTTCATTGTTTGCACAGCTCCCAGTTTCAGCTTTGGATTTGGAACCGCCACTGCGTGTAGGTCACCTGAGTGCGTCTGCTCTTCACTCAGACAGGACGGGGTTAAAGGAGCAGCTGACTCGCTCAGGTCGGGCGGAGGGAGGGGTACAGATGTGGGGTGAGCCTGCAGCGGCAGAGGGGCAAGCGTGACGTTGCAACAGCCCGAGGCATGCCTTGTGTTCACCTGGGGAAGTTTTCCCTAGATCATTTGACACTGGCAGTGGCAGGCTGCACAGGCTCCTGGGAGGGGAGGTGTGGGTATTGTCCTGTGCTTGCACACAGACTTCTTGGTGGCTGCAGCAGCAGCCTTAGCGTCTCATGCCCGTCTTTGAGGTCCTTGATGATAGCCGCGACTCGCGCCCATCTCTGGAGCTCTTTAAGTGGCACTCTGAATCCCTCTCCTCGTGTACCAGGAAACAAAGAGGCAAGAAAAAGTCTCTTGCCTCTTTGGCAGCTCCAGATATTTTCCCAGACTCCCTCCCAGCTAGCTGTAGCGCACTAGCCCCCTTCAGGCTGTGTTCACGCAGCCAACCCCAGTCCTCTCCCTGGGATCCGAACTCGGATGCCCAGGCCTCAGCTCCAGGACCCCACCCGTCCCCGCAAGAGAGCAGACAAGCCTCTCTGTATGGTGAGTGCTGGTCAGCACCGATCCTCTGTGCGGGAATCTCTCCGCTTTGCCCTTCGGACCCCTGTTTCTGCGCTCTCCTCTGTGGCTCCGAAGTTTCCCCCTCCGCCTCCCACAGTCTCCGACTGCAAAGGGGCTTCCTAGTGTGTGGAAACCTTTCCTCCTTCACAGCTCCCTCCCACTGGTGCAGGTCTGTTCCCTATTCTTTTGTCTCTGTATTTTCTTTTTTATTTTGCAGTACCCAGGTACGTGGGGGAGTTTCTTGCGTTTTGGGAGGTCTGAGGTCTTCTGCCAGCGTTCAGTAGGTGTTCTGTAGGAGTTGTTTCACATGTAGATGTATTTCCGATGTATTTGTGGGGAGGAAGGTGATCTCCACGTCTTACTCTTCCGCCATCTTGAAGCTCCTCCTTCATTGTAGTTTTGATTTGCCTTTCTCTAATGATTAGTGATGTTGAGCATCCTTTCATGTGTCTGTTGGCAGTCTGTATATCTTCTTTTGAGAAATGTCTATTTAGATTTTCTGCCCGTTTTTCGATTGGGTTGTTTGTTTTTTTTGATATTAAGCTGCATGAGCTGCTTGTAAATGTTGGAGATTAATCCTTTGTCATTTGTTTCATCTGCAAATATTTTCTACCATTCTGAGGGTTGTCTTTTCATCTTTTTTATGTTTTCCTTTGCTGTGCCAAGTTTTTAAGTTTCATTAAGTCCCATTTGTTTATTTCTGCTTTTATTTCCATTTCTCTAGGAGGTGTGTCAAAAAGGATCTTGCTGTGATTTATGTCATAGCGTGTTCTGCCTATGTTTTCCTCTAAGAGTTTGATAGCATCTGGCTTTACATTTAGGTCTTTAATCCATTTTGAGGTTACTTTTGTGTATGCTGTTAGGGAGTGTTCTAATTTCATTGTTTTACATGTAGCTGTCCAGTTTTCCCAGCACCACTTATTGAAGAGGCTGTCTTTTCTCCATTGTATATCCTTGCCTCCGTTATCAATGATGAGTTTATGATATGTGTGTGGGTTTACCTCTGGGCTTTCTATCCTGTTCCATTGATCTATATTTCTGTTTCTGTGCCAGTACCATACTGTCATCATTAATGAAGCTTTGTAATATCGTCTGAAGTCAGGGAGCCTGATTCCTCCAGCTCCGTTATGCTTTCTCCAGGTTGCTTTGGCTATTTCGGGATCTTTTGGTTTGCATAAAAACTGTGAAATTACTGTTCTAGTTCTGTGAAAAGTGCCAGTGGTAGTTTTATAGGGATTGCATTGAATCAGTAGATTGTTTTGGGTAGTACAGTCATTTTAACAGTGTTGATTCTTCCAATCCAAGAACATGGTATATCTCTCCATCTTTTCGTATCATCTTTAATTTCTTTCATCAGTGTCATCATTTTCTGCATATGGGGCTTTTTCTCCTTAGGTAGGTTTATTCCTAGATAGTTTATTCTTCTGGTTGCAATGGTAAATGGGAGTGTTTTCTTTATTTCACTTTCAGATTTTTCATGATTAGTGTATAGGAATGCAAGACATTTATGCGCATTAATTTTGTTTCCTCCTACTTTAACAAATTCATTGATTAGCTCTAGCAGTTTTCTGGTAGCATCTTTAGGATTCTCTATGTATAGTATCATGCCTTCTGCAAGCAGTGACAGCGTTACTTGTTCTTTTCCAATTTGGATTCCTTTTATTTTTTTTCTTCTCTGATCACTGTGGCTAAAACTTCCAAAACTATGTTGAATAATAGTGGTGAGAGTGGGCAACCTTGTCTTGTTCCTGATCTTAGTGGAAACGGTTTCATTTTGTCACCATTGAGGACAATGTTTGCTGTGGGTTTGTCATATATGGCCTGTATTAGGTTGAGGAAAGTTCCCTCTATGCCTACTTTCTGGAAGGTTTTTATGAAAAATGAGTGTTGAATTTTGTCGAAAGCTTTCTTTGCGTCTATTGAGATGATCATATGGTTTTTCTCCTTCAATTATTTAATATGGTGTATCAGGTTGATTGATTTGCATATATTGAAGAAGTCTTGCATTCCTGCGATAAACCCCACTTGATCATAGTGTATGATCCTTTTAATGCGCTGTAGGGTTCTGTTTGTTAGTATTTTGTTGAGGATTTGTGCATCTATGTTCATCAGTGATATTGGCCTATAGTTTTCTTTCTTTGTGACACCTTTTTCTGGTTTTGGTATCACAGTGATGGTGGCCTCGTAGAATGAGTTTGGGAGTGTTCCCACTCTGCTATATTTTGGAAGAGTTTGAGAAGGATAGGTGATAGCTCTTCTCTAAATGTTTGATAGAATTCGCCTGTGAAGCCATCTGGTCCTGGGCTTTTGTCTGTTGGAAGAATGGTAATCACAGTTTCAATTTCAGTGCTAGTGATTGTTTTTTTTAATATTTTCTATTTCTTCCTGGTTCAGTCTCGGAAGGTTGTGCATTTCTGAGAATTTCTCCATTTCTTCCAGGCGGTTCATTTTCTTGGCATATAGTTGCTTGTAGTAATCTCTCATGATCCTTTGTATTTCTGCAGTGTCAGTTGTTACTTCTTCTTTTTCATTTCTAATTCTATTGATTTGAGTCTTCTCTCTTTTTCTCTGATGCGTCTGGCTAATGGTTTATCAATTTGGTTTATCTTATCAAAGAACCAGCTTTTAGTTGTCCTTGTGTTTTAACATCTTTATTAGAGTATAATTGCTTTACAATGGTGTCACTGTTTCTCCTATAGCACAAAGTGAATCAGTTATACATATACATATGTCCCCGTATCTCTACCCTCGTGAATCTCCCTCCCTCCCACCCTCTCTATCCCACCTCTCTAGGTGTTCACAAAGCACCGAGCTCATCTCCCTGTGCTATGCGGCTCCTTCCCACTAGCTATGTTTTTTATGTTTGGTAGTGTATATATGTCCATGCCACTCTCTCACTTTGTCCCAGCTTACCCTTCCCCCTCCCTGTATCCTTAAGTCGATTCTCGAGTAGGTCTTCATCTTTATTCCCGTCTTTCCCCTGGTTCTTCTGACCATTTTCTTTTTCAAAGAAGCAGCTTTTGGTTTTATTGATCTTTGCTGTCGTGTTCTTCATTTCTTTGCCATTTATTTGTGATGTGATTTTTATGACTTCTTTCCTTCTGCTAACTTTGCGGGGTTTTTGTTCTTCTTTCTCTAATTGCATTAGTTGTAAGTTTAGGTTGTTTATTTGAGACGTTTCTTCTTTCTTAAGGTAGGATAGTATTGTTATAGACTTCCCTCTTAGAACTGCTTTTGCTGCATCCCATAGGTTTTGGGTCTTCGTGTTTTCATTGTCATTTGTTTCTAGGTATTTTTTGATTTCTGCAGTGATCTCTTGGTTATTAAGTAGTGTGTTGTTCGACCTCCATGTGTTTGTATTTCTTACAGATTTTTTCCTGTAATTGATATCTAGTCTCATAGCGTTGTTTTCGGAAAAGATACTTGATATGATTTCAATTTTCTTAAATTTACCATGGCTTGGTTTGTGACCCATGATATGGTCTATCCTGGAGGATGTTCCATGAGCACTTGAGAAGAATGTGTATTTTGTTGTTTTTGGATGGAATGTCCTATAAATATTATTTAAGTCCATCTCGTTTAACGTATCATTTAAAGCTTGTGTTTCCTCATTTATTTTCATTTTGGCTCATCTGTCCATTGATGAAAGTGGGGTGTTAAAGTCCCCTACTATGACTCTGATACTGTCGATTTCCCCTTTTATGGCTGTTAGTATTTGCCTTATGTAGTGAGGTACTCCTATGTTGGGTGCATAAGTACTTACAATTGTTATATCTTCTTCTTGGATTGATCCCTTGAGCATTATGTAGTGTCCTTGTTTGTCTCTTGTAATAGTCTTTGTTTCAAAGTGTATTTTGTCTGATATGAGAATTGCTACTCCAGCTTGCTTTTGATTTCCATTTGCATGGGCTATCTTTTTCCATCCCCTCACTTTCAGTCTGTATGTGTCCCTAGGTATGAAGTGGGTCTCTTGTAGGCAGCATATATACGGGGCTTGTTTTTGTATCCATTCCGCCAATCTATGCCTTTTGGTTGGAGCATTTAATCCATTTACATTTAATGTAATTATCAATATGTATGTTCCTATTACCATTTTCTTAATTGCTTTGGGTCTTTTCCTTCTCTTGTGTTTCCTGTGTAGAGAAGTTCCTTTAGCATTTGTTGTAAAGCTGGTTTGGTGGTGCTGAATTCTCTTAGCTTTTGCTTATCTGTAAAGGTTTTAACTTTTCCATCAAATCTGAATGAGATCCCTGCTGGGTAGAGTAATCTTGCTTGTAGGTTTTTCTCCTTCATCACTTTAAATATTTCCTGCCACTCCCTTCTGGCTTGCAGAGTTTCTGCTGAAAGGTCAGCTGTTAACCTTATGGAGGTTCCCTTACGTGTGGTTTGTTGTGTTTCCCTTGCTGCTTTTAATATTTGTTCTTTGTATTTAATTTTGATAGTTTGATTAATATGTGTCTTGGCGTGTTTCTCCTGGGACTTAACCTGTATGGGACTCTCTGTGATTCCTGCACTTGATTAGCTATTTTCTTTTCCATATTAGGGAATTTTCAACTATAATTTCTCAGTCCCTTTCTTTTCCTCTTTTTCTTCTGGGACCCATATAATTCGGATGTTGGTGCGTTTAATGTTGTCCTAGAAGTGTCTGAAAGTGTCCTCAATTCGTTTCATTTTTTTCCCTTTATTCTGCTCTGCAGTAGTTATTTCCACTCTTTCATCTTCCAGGTCACTTATCCGTTCTTCTGCCTCCGTTATTCTGCTATTGATCCCTTGTAGAGAATTTTTAATTTCCTTTATTGTGTTGTTCATCACTGTTTGTTTGCTGTATAGTTTTTCTAGGTTCTTGTAAAAAGTTTGTTTTATGTTCTCCATTCAGTTTCCAAGATTTTGGATCATCTTTAATATCATGGTTATGAATTCTTTTTCAGGTAGACTGCCTATTTCCTGTTCATTTGATAGGTCTGGTGGGTTTTTGCCTTGCTCCCTCATCTGCTGTGTGTTTCTCTGTCTTCTCATTTTGCTTAACTTACTGTGTTTGGGGTCTCCTTATCACAGGCTGCAGGGTCGTAGCTCCCGTTGCCTTTGGTGTGTGTCCCCAGTGGCTGAGGTTGGTTGAGTGAGTTGTGTAGGCTTCCTGGTGGAGGGGACTAGTGCCTGTGTTCTGGTGCATGACACTGGATCTTGTCCTTCTGGTGTACAGGTCCACGCCTGGTGGTGTGTTTTGGGGTGTCTGTGGCCTTTCTCTGACTTTAGGCAGCCTTTGTGCTAGTGGATGGGGTTGTGTTCCTGTCTTGTTACTTGTTTGGCATTGGGTGTCCAGCACTGTAGCTTGCTGGCCGTTGAATGGAGCTGAGTCTTGGCGTTGAGATGGAGATCTCTGGGAGATTTTCACTGTTTCATATTACATGGAGTTGGTAGGTCTCTTGGGGACCAATGTCCTGAGCTTGGCTGTCCCACCTCAGTGTCACAGCGCTGATGCCTGACTGGAGCACCAAGAGCCTGTCCTCCACACGGCTCAGAATTAAAGGGAGGAAAAATAGAAAGAATGAAGAAGAAGGTAAAATAAAATGCAATAAAATATAGTTATTAAAATAAAATATAATTACTAAGAAAAATATTATTTAAGTAATAAATTAAAAAAAGGACAGCGAGAACCCCAGGAAAAATGATAAAAGCAAAGCTATACAGACAAAATCACACACAGAAGCATACGCATACATGCTCACAAAAATAGAAAAACGGAATTATATATGTATATATCGTTGCTCCCAAAGTCCACCTCCTCAATTTGGGATGATACATTGTCTATTCAGGTATTCCACATATGCAGGGTACATCAAGTTGATTGTGGACATTTAATCCACTGCTCCTGAGGCGGCTGGGAGAGATTTCCCTTTCTCTTCATTGTTTGCACAGCTCCCAGTTTCAGCTTTGGATTTGGAACCGCCACTGCGTGTAGGTCACCTGAGTGCGTCTGCTCTTCACTCAGACAGGACGGGGTTAAAGGAGCAGCTGACTCGAGAGCTCTGGCTCGCTCAGGTCGGGCGGAGGGAGGGGTACAGATGTGGGGTGAGCCTGCAGCGGCAGAGGGGCAAGCGTGACGTTGCAACAGCCCGAGGCATGCCTTGTGTTCACCTGGGGAAGTTTTCCCTAGATCATTTGACACTGGCAGTGGCAGGCTGCACAGGCTCCTGGGAGGGGAGGTGTGGGTATTGTCCTGTGCTTGCACACAGACTTCTTGGTGGCTGCAGCAGCAGCCTTAGCGTCTCATGCCCGTCTTTGAGGTCCTTGATGATAGCCGCGACTCGCGCCCATCTCTGGAGCTCTTTAAGTGGCACTCTGAATCTCTCTCCTCGTGTACCAGGAAACAAAGAGGCAAGAAAAAGTCCCTTGCCTCTTTGGCAGCTCCAGATATTTTCCCAGACTCCCTCCCAGCTAGCTGTAGCGCACTAGCCCCCTTCAGGCTGTGTTCACGCAGCCAACCCCAGTCCTCTCCCTGGGATCCGAACTCGGATGCCCAAGCCTCAGCTCCAGGACCCCACCCGTCCCAGCAAGAGAGCAGACAAGCCTCTCTGTCTGGTGAGTGCTGGTCAGCACCGATCCTCTGTGCGGGAATCTCTCCGCTTTGCCCTTCGCACCCCTGTTTCTGCGCTCTCCTCTGTGGCTCCGAAGTTTCCCCCTCCGCCACCCACAGTCTCCGACTGCAAAGGGGCTTCCTAGTGTGTGGAAACCTTTCCTCCTTCACAGCTCCCTCCCACTGGTGCAGGTCTGTTCCCTATTCTTTTGTCTCTGTATTTTCTTTTTTATTTTGCAGTACCCAGGTACGTGGGGGAGTTTCTTGCGTTTTGGGAGGTCTGAGGTCTTCTGCCAGCGTTCAGTAGGTGTTCTGTAGGAGTTGTTTCACATGTAGATGTATTTCCGATGTATTTGTGGGGAGGAAGGTGATCTCCACGTCTTACTCTTCCGCCATCTTGAAGCTCCTCCTTCATTGTAGTTTTGATTTGCCTTTCTCTAATGATTAGTGATGTTGAGCATCCTTTCATGTGTCTGTTGGCAGTCTGTATATCTTCTTTTGAGAAATGTCTATTTAGAATTTCTGCCCGTTTTTCCATTGGGTTGTTTGTTTTTTTTTGATATTAAGCTGCATGAGCTGCTTGTAAATGTTGGAGATTAATCCTTTGTCATTTGTTTCATCTGCAAATATTTTCTACCATTCTGAGGGTTGTCTTTTCATCTTTTTTATGTTTTCCTTTGCTGTGCAAAGTTTTTAAGTTTCATTAAGTCCCATTCGTTTATTTCTGCTTTTATTTCCATTTCTCTAGGAGGTGTGTCAAAAAGGATCTTGCTGTGATTTATGTCATAGCGTGTTCTGCCTATGTTTTCCTCTAAGAGTTTGATAGCATCTGGCTTTACATTTAGGTCTTTAATCCATTTTGAGGTTACTTTTGTGTATGCTGTTAGGGAGTGTTCTAATTTCATTGTTTTACATGTAGCTGTCCAGTTTTCCCAGCACCACTTATTGAAGAGGCTGTCTTTTCTCCATTGTATATCCTTGCCTCCGTTATCAATGATGAGTTTATGATATGTGTGTGGGTTTACCTCTGGGCTTTCTATCCTGTTCCATTGATCTATATTTCTGTTTCTGTGCCAGTACCATACTGTCATCATTAATGAAGCTTTGTAATATCGTCTGAAGTCAGGGAGCCTGATTCCTCCAGCTCCGTTATGCTTTCTCCAGGTTGCTTTGGCTATTTCGGGATCTTTTGCTTTGCATAAAAACTGTGAAATTACTGTTCTAGTTCTGTGAAAAGTGCCAGTGGTAGTTTTATAGGGATTGCATTGAATCAGTAGATTGTTTTGGGTAGTACAGTCATTTTAACAGTGTTGATTCTTCCAATCCAAGAACATGGTATATCTCTCCATCTTTTCGTATCATCTTTAATTTCTTTCATCAGTGTCATCATTTTCTGCATATGGGGCTTTTTCTCCTTAGGTAGGTTTATTCCTAGATAGTTTATTCTTCTGGTTGCAATGGTAAATGGGAGTGTTTTCTTTATTTCACTTTCAGATTTTTCATGATTAGTGTATAGGAATGCAAGACATTTATGCACATTAATTTTGTTTCCTCCTACTTTAACAAATTCATTGATTAGCTCTAGCAGTTTTCTGGTAGCATCTTTAGGATTCTCTATGTATAGTATCATGCCTTCTGCAAGCAGTGACAGCGTTACTTGTTCTTTTCCAATTTGGATTCCTTTTATTTTTTTTCTTCTCTGATCACTGTGGCTAAAACTTCCAAAACTATGTTGAATAATAGTGGTGAGAGTGGGCAACCTTGTCTTGTTCCTGATCTTAGTGGAAACGGTTTCATTTTGTCACCATTGAGGACAATGTTTGCTGTGGGTTTGTCATATATGGCCTGTATTAGGTTGAGGAAAGTTCCCTCTATGCCTACTTTCTGGAGGGTTTTTATGAAAAATGAGTGTTGAATTTTGTCGAAAGCTTTCTTTGTGTCTATTGAGATGATCATATGGTTTTTCTCCTTCAATTCTTTAATATGGTGTATCAGGTTGATTGATTTGCATATATTGAAGAAGTCTTGCATTCCTGCGATAAACCCCACTTGATCATAGTGTATGATCCTTTTAATGCGCTGTAGGGTTCTGTTTGTTAGTATTTTGTTGAGGATTTGTGCATCTATGTTCATCAGTGATATTGGCCTGTAGTTTTCTTTATTTGTGACACCTTTGTCTGGTTTTGGTATCACAGTGATGGTGGCCTCGTAGAATGAGTTTGGGAGTGTTCCCACTCTGTTATATTTTGGAAGAGTTTGAGAAGGATAGGTGATAGCTCTTCTCTAAATGTTTGATAGAATTCGCCTGTGAAGCCATCTGGTCCTGGGCTTTTGTCTGTTGGAAGAATTGTAATCACAGTTTCAATTTCAGTGCTAGTGATTGTTTTTTTTAATATTTTCTATTTCTTCCTGGTTCAGTCTCGGAAGGTTGTGCATTTCTAAGAATTTCTCCATTTCTTCCAGGCGGTTCATTTTCTTGGCCTATAGTTGCTTGCAGTAATCTCTCATGATCCTTTGTATTTCTGCAGTGTCAGTTGTTACTTCTTCTTTTTCATTTCTAATTCTATTGATTTGAGTCTTCTCTCTTTTTCTTTGATGCGTCTGGCTAATGGTTTATCAATTTGGTTTATCTTATCAAAGAACCAGCTTTTAGTTGTCTTTGTGTTTTAACATCTTTATTAGAGTATAATTGCTTTACAATGGTGTCACTGTTTCTGCTATAGCACAAAGTGAATCAGTTATACATATACATATGTCCCCATATCTCTACCCTCGTGAATCTCCCTCCCTCCCACCCTCTCTATCCCACCCCTCTAGGTGTTCACAAAGCACCGAGCTCATCTCCCTGTGCTATGCGGCTCCTTCCCACTAGCTATGCATTTTATGTTTGGTAGTGTATATATGTCCATGCCACTCTGTCACTTTGTCCCAGCTTACCCTTCCCCCTCCCTGTATCCTTAAGTCGATTCTCGAGTAGGTCTTCATCTTTATTCCCGTCTTTCCCCTGGTTCTTCTGACCATTTTCTTTTTCAAAGAAGCAGTTTTTGGTTTTATTGTTCTTTGCTGTCGTGTTCTTCATTTCTTTGCCATTTATTTGTGATGTGATTTTTATGACTTCTTTCCTTCTGCTAACTTGGCGGGGTTTTTGTTCTTCTTTCTCTAATTGCATTAGTTGTAAGTTTAGGTTGTTTATTTGAGACGTTTCTTGTTTCTTAAGGTAGGATAGTATTGTTATAAGCTTCCCTCTTAGGACTGCTTTTGCTGCATCCCGTAGGTTTTGGGTCTTCGTGTTTTCATTGTCATTTGTTTCTAGGTATTTTTTGATTTCTGCAGTGATCTCTTGGTTATTAAGTAGTGTGTTGTTCGGCCTCCATGTGTTTGTATTTCTTCCAGATTTTTTCCTGTAATTGATATCTAGTCTCATAGCGTTGTTTTCGGAAAAGATACTTGATATGATTTCAATTTTCTTAAATTTACCATGGCTTGGTTTGTGACCCACGATATGGTCTATCCTGGAGGATGTTCCATGAGCACTTGAGAAGAATGTGTATTCTGTTGTTTTTGGATGGAATGTCCTATAAATATTATTTAAGTCCATCTCGTTTAACGTATCATTTAAAGCTTGTGTTTCCTCATTTATTTTCATTTTGGATCATCTGTCCATTGGTGAAAGTGGGGTGTTAAAGTCCCCTACTATGACTGTGATACTGTCGATTTCCCCTTTTATGGCTGTTAGTATTTGCCTTATGTAGTGAGGTACTCCTATGTTGGGTGCATAAGTACTTACAATTGTTATATCTTCTTCTTGGATTGATCCCTTGAGCATTATGTAGTGTCCTTGTTTGTCTCTTGTAATAGTCTTTGTTTCAAAGTGTATTTTGTCTGATATGAGAATTGCTACTCCAGCTTGCTTTTGATTTCCATTTGCATGGGCTATCTTTTTCCATCCCCTCACTTTCAGTCTGTATGTGTCCCTAGGTATGAAGTGGGTCTCTTGTAGGCAGCATATATACGGGGCTTGTTTTTGTATCCATTCCGCCAATCTATGCCTTTTGGTTGGAGCATTTAATCCATTTACATTTAATGTAATTATCAATATGTATGTTCCTATTACCATTTTCTTAATTGCTTTGGGTCTTTTCCTTCTCTTGTGTTTCCTGCGTAGAGAAGTTCCTTTAGCATTGGTTGTAAAGCTGGTTTGGTGGTGCTGAATTCTCTTAGCTTTTGCTTATCTGTAAAGGTTTTAACTTCTCCATCAAATCTGAATGAGATCCCTGCTGGGTAGAGTAATCTTGCTTGTAGGTTTTTCTCCTTCATCACTTTAAATATTTCCTGCCACTCCCTTCTGGCTTGCAGAGTTTCTGCTGAAAGATCAGCTGTTAACCTTATGGAGGTTCCCTTATGTGTGATTTGTTGTGTTTCCCTTGCTGCTTTAATATTTGTTCTTTGTATTTAATTTTTGATAGTTTGATTAATATGTGTCTTGGCGTGTTTCTCCTGGGATTTAACCTGTATGGGACTCTGTGATTCCTGCACTTGATTAGCTATTTCCTTTTCCATATTAGGGAAGTTTTCAACTATAATTTCTCTGTCCCTTTCTTTTCCTCTTTTTCTTCTGGGACCCCTATAATTCGAATGTTGGTGGGTTTAATGTTGTCCTAGAAGTGTCTGAAAGTGTCCTCAATTCGTTTCATTTTTTTCCCTTTATTCTGCTCTGCAGTAGTTATTTCCACTCTTTTATCTTCCAGGTCACTTATCCGTTCTTCTGCCTCCGTTATTCTGCTATTGATCCCTTCTAGAGAATTTTTAATTTCATTTATTGTGTTGTTCATCACTGTTTGTTTGCTGTATAGTTTTTCTAGGTTCTTGTAAAAAGTTTCTTTTATGTTCTCCATTCAATTTCCAAGATTTTGGATCATCTTTAATATCATGGTTATGAATTCTTTTTCAGGTAGACTGCCTATTTCCTATTCATTTGATAGGTCTGGTGGGTTATTGCCTTGCTCCCTCATCTGCTGTGTGTTTCTCTGTCTTCTCATTTTGCTTAACTTACTGTGTTTGGGGTCTCCTTATCACAGGCTGCAGGGTCGTAGCTCCCGTTGCCTTTGGTTTCTGTCCCCAGTGGCTGAGGTTGGTTGAGTGGGTTGTGTAGGTCTCCTGGTGGAGGGGACTAGTGCCTGTGTTCTGGTGAATGACACTGGATCTTGTCCTTGTGGTGTACAGGTCCACGTCTGGTGGTGTGTTTTGGGGTGTCTGTGGCCTTTCTCTGACTTTAGGCAGCCTTTGTGCTAGTGGATGGGGTTGTGTTCCTGTCTTGTTACTTGTTTGGCATTGGGTGTCCAGCACTGTAGCTTGCTGGCCGTTGAATGGAGCTGAGTCTTGGCGTTGAGATGGAGATCTCTGGGAGATTTTTACTGTTTCATGTTACATGGAGTTGGTAGGTCTCTTGTGGACCAATGTCCTGAGCTTGGCTGTCCCACCTCAGTGGCACAGCGCTGATGCCTGACTGGAGCACCAAGAGCCTGTCCTCCACATGGCTCAGAATTAAAGGGAGGGAAAATAGAAAGAAAGAAGAAGAAGATAAAATAAAATGCAATAAAATATAGTTATTAAAATAAAATATAATTACTAAGAAAAATATTATTTAAGTAATAAGTTAAAAAAAGGACAGCGAGAACCCCAGGAAAAATGATAAAAGCAAAGCTATACAGACAAAATCACACACAGAAGCATACGCATACATGCTCACAAAAATAGGAAAACGGAATTATATATGTATATATCGTTGCTCCCAAAGTCCACCTCCTCAATTTGGGATGATACATTGTCTATTCAGGTATTCCACATATGCAGGGTACATCAAGTTGATTGTGGACATTTAATCCACTGCTCCTGAGGCGGCTGGGAGAGATTTCCCTTTCTCTTCATTGTTTGCACAGCTCCCAGTTTCAGCTTTGGATTTGGAACCGCCACTGCGTGTAGGTCACCTGAGTGCGTCTGCTCTTCACTCAGACAGGACGGGGTTAAAGAAGCAGCTGACTCGAGAGCTCTGGCTCGCTCAGGTCGGGCGGAGGGAGGGGTACAGATGTGGGGTGAGCCTGCAGCGGCAGAGGGGCAAGCGTGACGTTGCAACAGCCCGAGGCATGCCTTGTGTTCACCTGGGGAAGTTTTCCCTAGATCATTTGACACTGGCAGTGGCAGGCTGCACAGGCTCCTGGGAGGGGAGGTGTGGGTATTGTCCTGTGCTTGCACACAGACTTCTTGGTGGCTGCAGCAGCAGCCTTAGCGTCTCATGCCCGTCTTTGAGGTCCTTGATGATAGCCGCGACTCGCGCCCATCTCTGGAGCTCCTTAAGTGGCACTCTGAATCCCTCTCCTCGTGTACCAGGAAACAAAGAGGCAAGAAAAAGTCCCTTGCCTCTTTGGCAGCTCCAGATATTTTCCCAGACTCCCTCCCATCTAGCTGTAGCGCACTAGCCCCCTTCAGGCTGTGTTCACGCAGCCAACCCCAGTCCTCTCCCTGGGATCCAAACTCGGATGCCCAAGCCTCAGCTCCAGGACCCCACCCGTCCCAGCAAGAGAGCAGACAAGCCTCTCTGTCTGGTGAGTGCTGGTCAGCACCGATCCTCTGTGCGGGAATCTCTCTGCTTTGCCCTTCGCACCCCTGTTTCTGCACTCTCCTCTGTGGCTCCGAAGTTTCCCCCTCCGCCACCCACAGTCTCCGACTGCAAAGGGGCTTCCTAGTGTGTGGAAACCTTTCCTCCTTCACAGCTCCCTCCCACTGGTGCAGGTCTGTTCCCTATTCTTTTGTCTCTGTATTTTCTTTTTTATTTTGCAGTACCCAGGTACGTGGGGGAGTTTCTTGCGTTTTGGGAGGTCTGAGGTCTTCTGCCAGCGTTCAGTAGGTGTTCTGTAGGAGTTGTTTCACATGTAGATGTATTTCCGATGTATTTGTGGGGAGGAAGGTGATCTCCACGTCTTACTCTTCCGCCATCTTGAAGCTCCTCCTTCATTGTAGTTTTGATTTGCCTTTCTCTAATGATTAGTGATGCTGAGCATCCTTTCATGTGTCTGTTGGCAGTCTGTATATCTTCTTTTGAGAAATGTCTATTTAGAATTTCTGCCCGTTTTTCCATTGGGTTGTTTGTTTTTTTTTGATATTAAGCTGCATGAGCTGCTTGTAAATGTTGGAGATTAATCCTTTGTCATTTGTTTCATCTGCAAATATTTTCTACCATTCTGAGGGTTGTCTTTTCATCTTTTTTATGTTTTCCTTTGCTGTGCAAAGTTTTTAAGTTTCATTAAGTCCCATTCGTTTATTTCTGCTTTTATTTCCATTTCTCTAGGAGGTGTGTCAAAAAGGATCTTGCTGTGATTTATGTCATAGCGTGTTCTGCCTATGTTTTCCTCTAAGAGTTTGATAGCATCTGGCTTTACATTTAGGTCTTTAATCCATTTTGAGGTTACTTTTGTGTATGCTGTTAGGGAGTGTTCTAATTTCATTGTTTTACATGTAGCTGTCCAGTTTTCCCAGCACCACTTATTGAAGAGGCTGTCTTTTCTCCATTGTATATCCTTGCCTCCGTTATCAATGATGAGTTTATGATATGTGTGTGGGTTTACCTCTGGGCTTTCTATCCTGTTCCATTGATCTATATTTCTGTTTCTGTGCCAGTACCATACTGTCATCATTAATGAAGCTTTGTAATATCGTCTGAAGTCAGGGAGCCTGATTCCTCCAGCTCCGTTATGCTTTCTCCAGGTTGCTTTGGCTATTTCGGGATCTTTTGGTTTGCATAAAAACTGTGAAATTACTGTTCTAGTTCTGTGAAAAGTGCCAGTGGTAGTTTTATAGGGATTGCATTGAATCAGTAGATTGTTTTGGGTAGTACAGTCATTTTAACAGTGTTGATTCTTCCAATCCAAGAACATGGTATATCTCTCCATCTTTTCGTATCATCTTTAATTTCTTTCATCAGTGTCATCATTTTCTGCATATGGGGCTTTTTCTCCTTAGGTAGGTTTATTCCTAGATAGTTTATTCTTCTGGTTGCAATGGTAAATGGGAGTGTTTTCTTTATTTCACTTTCAGATTTTTCATGATTAGTGTATAGGAATGCAAGACATTTATGCACATTAATTTTGTTTCCTCCTACTTTAACAAATTCATTGATTAGCTCTAGCAGTTTTCTGGTAGCATCTTTAGGATTCTCTATGTATAGTATCATGCCTTCTGCAAGCAGTGACAGCGTTACTTGTTCTTTTCCAATTTGGATTCCTTTTATTTTTTTTCTTCTCTGATCACTGTGGCTAAAACTTCCAAAACTATGTTGAATAATAGTGGTGAGAGTGGGCAACCTTGTCTTGTTCCTGATCTTAGTGGAAACGGTTTCATTTTGTCACCATTGAGGACAATGTTTGCTGTGGGTTTGTCATATATGGCCTGTATTAGGTTGAGGAAAGTTCCCTCTATGCCTACTTTCTGGAGGGTTTTTATGAAAAATGAGTGTTGAATTTTGTCGAAAGCTTTCTTTGTGTCTATTGAGATGATCATATGGTTTTTCTCCTTCAATTCTTTAATATGGTGTATCAGGTTGATTGATTTGCATATATTGAAGAAGTCTTGCATTCCTGCGATAAACCCCACTTGATCATAGTGTATGATCCTTTTAATGCGCTGTAGGGTTCTGTTTGTTAGTATTTTGTTGAGGATTTGTGCATCTATGTTCATCAGTGATATTGGCCTGTAGTTTTCTTTATTTGTGACACCTTTGTCTGGTTTTGGTATCACAGTGATGGTGGCCTCGTAGAATGAGTTTGGGAGTGTTCCCACTCTGCTATATTTTGGAAGAGTTTGAGAAGGATAGGTGATAGCTCTTCTCTAAATGTTTGATAGAATTCGCCTGTGAAGCCATCTGGTCCTGGGCTTTTGTCTGTTGGAAGAATTGTAATCACAGTTTCAATTTCAGTGCTAGTGATTGTTTTTTTTAATATTTTCTATTTCTTCCTGGTTCAGTCTCGGAAGGTTGTGCATTTCTAAGAATTTCTCCATTTCTTCCAGGCGGTTCATTTTCTTGGCCTATAGTTGCTTGCAGTAATCTCTCATGATCCTTTGTATTTCTGCAGTGTCAGTTGTTACTTCTTCTTTTTCATTTCTAATTCTATTGATTTGAGTCTTCTCTCTTTTTCTTTGATGCGTCTGGCTAATGGTTTATCAATTTGGTTTATCTTATCAAAGAACCAGCTTTTAGTTGTCTTTGTGTTTTAACATCTTTATTAGAGTATAATTGCTTTACAATGGTGTCACTGTTTCTGCTATAGCACAAAGTGAATCAGTTATACATATACATATGTCCCCATATCTCTACCCTCGTGAATCTCCCTCCCTCCCACCCTCTCTATCCCACCCCTCTAGGTGTTCACAAAGCACCGAGCTCATCTCCCTGTGCTATGCGGCTCCTTCCCACTAGCTATGCATTTTATGTTTGGTAGTGTATATATGTCCATGCCACTCTGTCACTTTGTCCCAGCTTACCCTTCCCCCTCCCTGTATCCTTAAGTCGATTCTCGAGTAGGTCTTCATCTTTATTCCCGTCTTTCCCCTGGTTCTTCTGACCATTTTCTTTTTCAAAGAAGCAGTTTTTGGTTTTATTGTTCTTTGCTGTCGTGTTCTTCATTTCTTTGCCATTTATTTGTGATGTGATTTTTATGACTTCTTTCCTTCTGCTAACTTGGCGGGGTTTTTGTTCTTCTTTCTCTAATCGCATTAGTTGTAAGTTTAGGTTGTTTATTTGAGACGTTTCTTGTTTCTTAAGGTAGGATAGTATTGTTATAAGCTTCCCTCTTAGGACTGCTTTTGCTGCATCCCGTAGGTTTTGGGTCTTCGTGTTTTCATTGTCATTTGTTTCTAGGTATTTTTTGATTTCTGCAGTGATCTCTTGGTTATTAAGTAGTGTGTTGTTCGGCCTCCATGTGTTTGTATTTCTTCCAGATTTTTTCCTGTAATTGATATCTAGTCTCATAGCGTTGTTTTCGGAAAAGATACTTGATATGATTTCAATTTTCTTAAATTTACCATGGCTTGGTTTGTGACCCACGAAATGGTCTATCCTGGAGGATGTTCCATGAGCACTTGAGAAGAATGTGTATTCTGTTGTTTTTGGATGGAATGTCCTATAAATATTATTTAAGTCCATCTCGTTTAACGTATCATTTAAAGCTTGTGTTTCCTCATTTATTTTCATTTTGGATCATCTGTCCATTGGTGAAAGTGGGGTGTTAAAGTCCCCTACTATGACTGTGATACTGTCGATTTCCCCTTTTATGGCTGTTAGTATTTGCCTTATGTAGTGAGGTACTCCTATGTTGGGTGCATAAGTACTTACAATTGTTATATCTTCTTCTTGGATTGATCCCTTGAGCATTATGTAGTGTCCTTGTTTGTCTCTTGTAATAGTCTTTGTTTCAAAGTGTATTTTGTCTGATATGAGAATTGCTACTCCAGCTTGCTTTTGATTTCCATTTGCATGGGCTATCTTTTTCCATCCCCTCACTTTCAGTCTGTATGTGTCCCTAGGTATGAAGTGGGTCTCTTGTAGGCAGCATATATACGGGGCTTGTTTTTGTATCCATTCCGCCAATCTATGCCTTTTGGTTGGAGCATTTAATCCATTTACATTTAATGTAATTATCAATATGTATGTTCCTATTACCATTTTCTTAATTGCTTTGGGTCTTTTCCTTCTCTTGTGTTTCCTGCGTAGAGAAGTTCCTTTAGCATTGGTTGTAAAGCTGGTTTGGTGGTGCTGAATTCTCTTAGCTTTTGCTTATCTGTAAAGGTTTTAACTTCTCCATCAAATCTGAATGAGATCCCTGCTGGGTAGAGTAATCTTGCTTGTAGGTTTTTCTCCTTCATCACTTTAAATATTTCCTGCCACTCCCTTCTGGCTTGCAGAGTTTCTGCTGAAAGATCAGCTGTTAACCTTATGGAGGTTCCCTTATGTGTGATTTGTTGTGTTTCCCTTGCTGCTTTAATATTTGTTCTTTGTATTTAATTTTTGATAGTTTGATTAATATGTGTCTTGGCGTGTTTCTCCTGGGATTTAACCTGTATGGGACTCTGTGATTCCTGCACTTGATTAGCTATTTCCTTTTCCATATTAGGGAAGTTTTCAACTATAATTTCTCAGTCCCTTTCTTTTCCTCTTTTTCTTCTGGGACCCCTATAATTCGAATGTTGGTGGGTTTAATGTTGTCCTAGAAGTGTCTGAAAGTGTCCTCAATTCGTTTCATTTTTTTCCCTTTATTCTGCTCTGCAGTAGTTATTTCCACTCTTTTATCTTCCAGGTCACTTATCCGTTCTTCTGCCTCCGTTATTCTGCTATTGATCCCTTCTAGAGAATTTTTAATTTCATTTATTGTGTTGTTCATCACTGTTTGTTTGCTGTATAGTTTTTCTAGGTTCTTGTAAAAAGTTTCTTTTATGTTCTCCATTCAATTTCCAAGATTTTGGATCATCTTTAATATCATGGTTATGAATTCTTTTTCAGGTAGACTGCCTATTTCCTATTCATTTGATAGGTCTGGTGGGTTATTGCCTTGCTCCCTCATCTGCTGTGTGTTTCTCTGTCTTCTCATTTTGCTTAACTTACTGTGTTTGGGGTCTCCTTATCACAGGCTGCAGGGTCGTAGCTCCCGTTGCCTTTGGTTTCTGTCCCCAGTGGCTGAGGTTGGTTGAGTGGGTTGTGTAGGTCTCCTGGTGGAGGGGACTAGTGCCTGTGTTCTGGTGAATGACACTGGATCTTGTCCTTGTGGTGTACAGGTCCACGTCTGGTGGTGTGTTTTGGGGTGTCTGTGGCCTTTCTCTGACTTTAGGCAGCCTTTGTGCTAGTGGATGGGGTTGTGTTCCTGTCTTGTTACTTGTTTGGCATTGGGTGTCCAGCACTGTAGCTTGCTGGCCGTTGAATGGAGCTGAGTCTTGGCGTTGAGATGGAGATCTCTGGGAGATTTTTACTGTTTCATGTTACATGGAGTTGGTAGGTCTCTTGTGGACCAATGTCCTGAGCTTGGCTGTCCCACCTCAGTGGCACAGCGCTGATGCCTGACTGGAGCACCAAGAGCCTGTCCTCCACATGGCTCAGAATTAAAGGGAGGGAAAATAGAAAGAAAGAAGAAGAAGATAAAATAAAATGCAATAAAATATAGTTATTAAAATAAAATATAATTACTAAGAAAAATATTATTTAAGTAATAAGTTAAAAAAAGGACAGCGAGAACCCCAGGAAAAATGATAAAAGCAAAGCTATACAGACAAAATCACACACAGAAGCATACGCATACATGCTCACAAAAATAGGAAAACGGAATTATATATGTATATATCGTTGCTCCCAAAGTCCACCTCCTCAATTTGGGATGATACATTGTCTATTCAGGTATTCCACATATGCAGGGTACATCAAGTTGATTGTGGACATTTAATCCACTGCTCCTGAGGCGGCTGGGAGAGATTTCCCTTTCTCTTCATTGTTTGCACAGCTCCCAGTTTCAGCTTTGGATTTGGAACCGCCACTGCGTGTAGGTCACCTGAGTGCGTCTGCTCTTCACTCAGACAGGACGGGGTTAAAGAAGCAGCTGACTCGAGAGCTCTGGCTCGCTCAGGTCGGGCGGAGGGAGGGGTACAGATGTGGGGTGAGCCTGCAGCGGCAGAGGGGCAAGCGTGACGTTGCAACAGCCCGAGGCATGCCTTGTGTTCACCTGGGGAAGTTTTCCCTAGATCATTTGACACTGGCAGTGGCAGGCTGCACAGGCTCCTGGGAGGGGAGGTGTGGGTATTGTCCTGTGCTTGCACACAGACTTCTTGGTGGCTGCAGCAGCAGCCTTAGCGTCTCATGCCCGTCTTTGAGGTCCTTGATGATAGCCGCGACTCGCGCCCATCTCTGGAGCTCCTTAAGTGGCACTCTGAATCCCTCTCCTCGTGTACCAGGAAACAAAGAGGCAAGAAAAAGTCCCTTGCCTCTTTGGCAGCTCCAGATATTTTCCCAGACTCCCTCCCATCTAGCTGTAGCGCACTAGCCCCCTTCAGGCTGTGTTCACGCAGCCAACCCCAGTCCTCTCCCTGGGATCCAAACTCGGATGCCCAAGCCTCAGCTCCAGGACCCCACCCGTCCCAGCAAGAGAGCAGACAAGCCTCTCTGTCTGGTGAGTGCTGGTCAGCACCGATCCTCTGTGCGGGAATCTCTCTGCTTTGCCCTTCGCACCCCTGTTTCTGCACTCTCCTCTGTGGCTCCGAAGTTTCCCCCTCCGCCACCCACAGTCTCCGACTGCAAAGGGGCTTCCTAGTGTGTGGAAACCTTTCCTCCTTCACAGCTCCCTCCCACTGGTGCAGGTCTGTTCCCTATTCTTTTGTCTCTGTATTTTCTTTTTTATTTTGCAGTACCCAGGTACGTGGGGGAGTTTCTTGCGTTTTGGGAGGTCTGAGGTCTTCTGCCAGCGTTCAGTAGGTGTTCTGTAGGAGTTGTTTCACATGTAGATGTATTTCCGATGTATTTGTGGGGAGGAAGGTGATCTCCACGTCTTACTCTTCCGCCATCTTGAAGCTCCTCCTTCATTGTAGTTTTGATTTGCCTTTCTCTAATGATTAGTGATGTTGAGCATCCTTTCATGTGTCTGTTGGCAGTCTGTATATCTTCTTTTGAGAAATGTCTATTTAGAATTTCTGCCCGTTTTTCCATTGGGTTGTTTGTTTTTTTTTGATATTAAGCTGCATGAGCTGCTTGTAAATGTTGGAGATTAATCCTTTGTCATTTGTTTCATCTGCAAATATTTTCTACCATTCTGAGGGTTGTCTTTTCATCTTTTTTATGTTTTCCTTTGCTGTGCAAAGTTTTTAAGTTTCATTAAGTCCCATTCGTTTATTTCTGCTTTTATTTCCATTTCTCTAGGAGGTGTGTCAAAAAGGATCTTGCTGTGATTTATGTCATAGCGTGTTCTGCCTATGTTTTCCTCTAAGAGTTTGATAGCATCTGGCTTTACATTTAGGTCTTTAATCCATTTTGAGGTTACTTTTGTGTATGCTGTTAGGGAGTGTTCTAATTTCATTGTTTTACATGTAGCTGTCCAGTTTTCCCAGCACCACTTATTGAAGAGGCTGTCTTTTCTCCATTGTATATCCTTGCCTCCGTTATCAATGATGAGTTTATGATATGTGTGTGGGTTTACCTCTGGGCTTTCTATCCTGTTCCATTGATCTATATTTCTGTTTCTGTGCCAGTACCATACTGTCATCATTAATGAAGCTTTGTAATATCGTCTGAAGTCAGGGAGCCTGATTCCTCCAGCTCCGTTATGCTTTCTCCAGGTTGCTTTGGCTATTTCGGGATCTTTTGGTTTGCATAAAAACTGTGAAATTACTGTTCTAGTTCTGTGAAAAGTGCCAGTGGTAGTTTTATAGGGATTGCATTGAATCAGTAGATTGTTTTGGGTAGTACAGTCATTTTAACAGTGTTGATTCTTCCAATCCAAGAACATGGTATATCTCTCCATCTTTTCGTATCATCTTTAATTTCTTTCATCAGTGTCATCATTTTCTGCATATGGGGCTTTTTCTCCTTAGGTAGGTTTATTCCTAGATAGTTTATTCTTCTGGTTGCAATGGTAAATGGGAGTGTTTTCTTTATTTCACTTTCAGATTTTTCATGATTAGTGTATAGGAATGCAAGACATTTATGCACATTAATTTTGTTTCCTCCTACTTTAACAAATTCATTGATTAGCTCTAGCAGTTTTCTGGTAGCATCTTTAGGATTCTCTATGTATAGTATCATGCCTTCTGCAAGCAGTGACAGCGTTACTTGTTCTTTTCCAATTTGGATTCCTTTTATTTTTTTTCTTCTCTGATCACTGTGGCTAAAACTTCCAAAACTATGTTGAATAATAGTGGTGAGAGTGGGCAACCTTGTCTTGTTCCTGATCTTAGTGGAAACGGTTTCATTTTGTCACCATTGAGGACAATGTTTGCTGTGGGTTTGTCATATATGGCCTGTATTAGGTTGAGGAAAGTTCCCTCTATGCCTACTTTCTGGAGGGTTTTTATGAAAAATGAGTGTTGAATTTTGTCGAAAGCTTTCTTTGTGTCTATTGAGATGATCATATGGTTTTTCTCCTTCAATTCTTTAATATGGTGTATCAGGTTGATTGATTTGCATATATTGAAGAAGTCTTGCATTCCTGCGATAAACCCCACTTGATCATAGTGTATGATCCTTTTAATGCGCTGTAGGGTTCTGTTTGTTAGTATTTTGTTGAGGATTTGTGCATCTATGTTCATCAGTGATATTGGCCTGTAGTTTTCTTTATTTGTGACACCTTTGTCTGGTTTTGGTATCACAGTGATGGTGGCCTCGTAGAATGAGTTTGGGAGTGTTCCCACTCTGCTATATTTTGGAAGAGTTTGAGAAGGATAGGTGATAGCTCTTCTCTAAATGTTTGATAGAATTCGCCTGTGAAGCCATCTGGTCCTGGGCTTTTGTCTGTTGGAAGAATTGTAATCACAGTTTCAATTTCAGTGCTAGTGATTGTTTTTTTTAATATTTTCTATTTCTTCCTGGTTCAGTCTCGGAAGGTTGTGCATTTCTAAGAATTTCTCCATTTCTTCCAGGCGGTTCATTTTCTTGGCCTATAGTTGCTTGCAGTAATCTCTCATGATCCTTTGTATTTCTGCAGTGTCAGTTGTTACTTCTTCTTTTTCATTTCTAATTCTATTGATTTGAGTCTTCTCTCTTTTTCTTTGATGCGTCTGGCTAATGGTTTATCAATTTGGTTTATCTTATCAAAGAACCAGCTTTTAGTTGTCTTTGTGTTTTAACATCTTTATTAGAGTATAATTGCTTTACAATGGTGTCACTGTTTCTGCTATAGCACAAAGTGAATCAGTTATACATATACATATGTCCCCATATCTCTACCCTCGTGAATCTCCCTCCCTCCCACCCTCTCTATCCCACCCCTCTAGGTGTTCACAAAGCACCGAGCTCATCTCCCTGTGCTATGCGGCTCCTTCCCACTAGCTATGCATTTTATGTTTGGTAGTGTATATATGTCCATGCCACTCTGTCACTTTGTCCCAGCTTACCCTTCCCCCTCCCTGTATCCTTAAGTCGATTCTCGAGTAGGTCTTCATCTTTATTCCCGTCTTTCCCCTGGTTCTTCTGACCATTTTCTTTTTCAAAGAAGCAGTTTTTGGTTTTATTGTTCTTTGCTGTCGTGTTCTTCATTTCTTTGCCATTTATTTGTGATGTGATTTTTATGACTTCTTTCCTTCTGCTAACTTGGCGGGGTTTTTGTTCTTCTTTCTCTAATTGCATTAGTTGTAAGTTTAGGTTGTTTATTTGAGACGTTTCTTGTTTCTTAAGGTAGGATAGTATTGTTATAAGCTTCCCTCTTAGGACTGCTTTTGCTGCATCCCGTAGGTTTTGGGTCTTCGTGTTTTCATTGTCATTTGTTTCTAGGTATTTTTTGATTTCTGCAGTGATCTCTTGGTTATTAAGTAGTGTGTTGTTCGGCCTCCATGTGTTTGTATTTCTTCCAGATTTTTTCCTGTAATTGATATCTAGTCTCATAGCGTTGTTTTCGGAAAAGATACTTGATATGATTTCAATTTTCTTAAATTTACCATGGCTTGGTTTGTGACCCACGATATGGTCTATCCTGGAGGATGTTCCATGAGCACTTGAGAAGAATGTGTATTCTGTTGTTTTTGGATGGAATGTCCTATAAATATTATTTAAGTCCATCTCGTTTAACGTATCATTTAAAGCTTGTGTTTCCTCATTTATTTTCATTTTGGATCATCTGTCCATTGGTGAAAGTGGGGTGTTAAAGTCCCCTACTATGACTGTGATACTGTCGATTTCCCCTTTTATGGCTGTTAGTATTTGCCTTATGTAGTGAGGTACTCCTATGTTGGGTGCATAAGTACTTACAATTGTTATATCTTCTTCTTGGATTGATCCCTTGAGCATTATGTAGTGTCCTTGTTTGTCTCTTGTAATAGTCTTTGTTTCAAAGTGTATTTTGTCTGATATGAGAATTGCTACTCCAGCTTGCTTTTGATTTCCATTTGCATGGGCTATCTTTTTCCATCCCCTCACTTTCAGTCTGTATGTGTCCCTAGGTATGAAGTGGGTCTCTTGTAGGCAGCATATATACGGGGCTTGTTTTTGTATCCATTCCGCCAATCTATGCCTTTTGGTTGGAGCATTTAATCCATTTACATTTAATGTAATTATCAATATGTATGTTCCTATTACCATTTTCTTAATTGCTTTGGGTCTTTTCCTTCTCTTGTGTTTCCTGCGTAGAGAAGTTCCTTTAGCATTGGTTGTAAAGCTGGTTTGGTGGTGCTGAATTCTCTTAGCTTTTGCTTATCTGTAAAGGTTTTAACTTCTCCATCAAATCTGAATGAGATCCCTGCTGGGTAGAGTAATCTTGCTTGTAGGTTTTTCTCCTTCATCACTTTAAATATTTCCTGCCACTCCCTTCTGGCTTGCAGAGTTTCTGCTGAAAGATCAGCTGTTAACCTTATGGAGGTTCCCTTATGTGTGATTTGTTGTGTTTCCCTTGCTGCTTTAATATTTGTTCTTTGTATTTAATTTTTGATAGTTTGATTAATATGTGTCTTGGCGTGTTTCTCCTGGGATTTAACCTGTATGGGACTCTGTGATTCCTGCACTTGATTAGCTATTTCCTTTTCCATATTAGGGAAGTTTTCAACTATAATTTCTCAGTCCCTTTCTTTTCCTCTTTTTCTTCTGGGACCCCTATAATTCGAATGTTGGTGGGTTTAATGTTGTCCTAGAAGTGTCTGAAAGTGTCCTCAATTCGTTTCATTTTTTCCCCTTTATTCTGCTCTGCAGTAGTTATTTCCACTCTTTTATCTTCCAGGTCACTTATCCGTTCTTCTGCCTCCGTTATTCTGCTATTGATCCCTTCTAGAGAATTTTTAATTTCATTTATTGTGTTGTTCATCACTGTTTGTTTGCTGTATAGTTTTTCTAGGTTCTTGTAAAAAGTTTCTTTTATGTTCTCCATTCAATTTCCAAGATTTTGGATCATCTTTAATATCATGGTTATGAATTCTTTTTCAGGTAGACTGCCTATTTCCTATTCATTTGATAGGTCTGGTGGGTTATTGCCTTGCTCCCTCATCTGCTGTGTGTTTCTCTGTCTTCTCATTTTGCTTAACTTACTGTGTTTGGGGTCTCCTTATCACAGGCTGCAGGGTCGTAGCTCCCGTTGCCTTTGGTTTCTGTCCCCAGTGGCTGAGGTTGGTTGAGTGGGTTGTGTAGGTCTCCTGGTGGAGGGGACTAGTGCCTGTGTTCTGGTGAATGACACTGGATCTTGTCCTTGTGGTGTACAGGTCCACGTCTGGTGGTGTGTTTTGGGGTGTCTGTGGCCTTTCTCTGACTTTAGGCAGCCTTTGTGCTAGTGGATGGGGTTGTGTTCCTGTCTTGTTACTTGTTTGGCATTGGGTGTCCAGCACTGTAGCTTGCTGGCCGTTGAATGGAGCTGAGTCTTGGCGTTGAGATGGAGATCTCTGGGAGATTTTTACTGTTTCATGTTACATGGAGTTGGTAGGTCTCTTGTGGACCAATGTCCTGAGCTTGGCTGTCCCACCTCAGTGGCACAGCGCTGATGCCTGACTGGAGCACCAAGAGCCTGTCCTCCACATGGCTCAGAATTAAAGGGAGGGAAAATAGAAAGAAAGAAGAAGAAGATAAAATAAAATGCAATAAAATATAGTTATTAAAATAAAATATAATTACTAAGAAAAATATTATTTAAGTAATAAGTTAAAAAAAGGACAGCGAGAACCCCAGGAAAAATGATAAAAGCAAAGCTATACAGACAAAATCACACACAGAAGCATACGCATACATGCTCACAAAAATAGGAAAACGGAATTATATATGTATATATCGTTGCTCCCAAAGTCCACCTCCTCAATTTGGGATGATACATTGTCTATTCAGGTATTCCACATATGCAGGGTACATCAAGTTGATTGTGGACATTTAATCCACTGCTCCTGAGGCGGCTGGGAGAGATTTCCCTTTCTCTTCATTGTTTGCACAGCTCCCAGTTTCAGCTTTGGATTTGGAACCGCCACTGCGTGTAGGTCACCTGAGTGCGTCTGCTCTTCACTCAGACAGGACGGGGTTAAAGAAGCAGCTGACTCGAGAGCTCTGGCTCGCTCAGGTCGGGCGGAGGGAGGGGTACAGATGTGGGGTGAGCCTGCAGCGGCAGAGGGGCAAGCGTGACGTTGCAACAGCCCGAGGCATGCCTTGTGTTCACCTGGGGAAGTTTTCCCTAGATCATTTGACACTGGCAGTGGCAGGCTGCACAGGCTCCTGGGAGGGGAGGTGTGGGTATTGTCCTGTGCTTGCACACAGACTTCTTGGTGGCTGCAGCAGCAGCCTTAGCGTCTCATGCCCGTCTTTGAGGTCCTTGATGATAGCCGCGACTCGCGCCCATCTCTGGAGCTCTTTAAGTGGCACTCTGAATCCCTCTCCTCGTGTACCAGGAAACAAAGAGGCAAGAAAAAGTCCCTTGCCTCTTTGGCAGCTCCAGATATTTTCCCAGACTCCCTCCCATCTAGCTGTAGCGCACTAGCCCCCTTCAGGCTGTGTTCACGCAGCCAACCCCAGTCCTCTCCCTGGGATCCAAACTCGGATGCCCAAGCCTCAGCTCCAGGACCCCACCCGTCCCAGCAAGAGAGCAGACAAGCCTCTCTGTCTGGTGAGTGCTGGTCAGCACCGATCCTCTGTGCGGGAATCTCTCCGCTTTGCCCTTCGCACCCCTGTTTCTGCACTCTCCTCTGTGGCTCCGAAGTTTCCCCCTCCGCCACCCACAGTCTCCGACTGCAAAGGGGCTTCCTAGTGTGTGGAAACCTTTCCTCCTTCACAGCTCCCTCCCAGTGGTGCAGGTCTGTTCCCTATTCTTTTGTCTCTGTATTTTCTTTTTTATTTTGCAGTACCCAGGTACGTGGGGGAGTTTCTTGCGTTTTGGGAGGTCTGAGGTCTTCTGCCAGCGTTCAGTAGGTGTTCTGTAGGAGTTGTTTCACATGTAGATGTATTTCCGATGTATTTGTGGGGAGGAAGGTGATCTCCACGTCTTACTCTTCCGCCATCTTGAAGCTCCTCCTTCATTGTAGTTTTGATTTGCCTTTCTCTAATGATTAGTGATGTTGAGCATCCTTTCATGTGTCTGTTGGCAGTCTGTATATCTTCTTTTGAGAAATGTCTATTTAGATTTTCTGCCCGTTTTTCGATTGGGTTGTTTGTTTTTTTTTGATATTAAGCTGCATGAGCTGCTTGTAAATGTTGGAGATTAATCCTTTGTCATTTGTTTCATCTGCAAATATTTTCTACCATTCTGAGGGTTGTCTTTTCATCTTTTTTATGTTTTCCTTTGCTGTGCAAAGTTTTTAAGTTTCATTAAGTCCCATTCGTTTATTTCTGCTTTTATTTCCATTTCTCTAGGAGGTGTGTCAAAACGGATCTTGCTGTGATTTATGTCATAGCGTGTTCTGCCTATGTTTTCCTCTAAGAGTTTGATAGCATCTGGCTTTACATTTAGGTCTTTAATCCATTTTGAGGTTACTTTTGTGTATGCTGTTAGGGAGTGTTCTAATTTCATTGTTTTACATGTAGCTGTCCAGTTTTCCCAGCACCACTTATTGAAGAGGCTGTCTTTTCTCCATTGTATATCCTTGCCTCCGTTATCAATGATGAGTTTATGATATGTGTGTGGGTTTACCTCTGGGCTTTCTATCCTGTTCCATTGATCTATATTTCTGTTTCTGTGCCAGTACCATACTGTCATCATTAATGAAGCTTTGTAATATCGTCTGAAGTCAGGGAGCCTGATTCCTCCAGCTCCGTTATGCTTTCTCCAGGTTGCTTTGGCTATTTCGGGATCTTTTGCTTTGCATAAAAACTGTGAAATTACTGTTCTAGTTCTGTGAAAAGTGCCAGTGGTAGTTTTATAGGGATTGCATTGAATCAGTAGATTGTTTTGGGTAGTACAGTCATTTTAACAGTGTTGATTCTTCCAATCCAAGAACATGGTATATCTCTCCATCTATTTGTATCATCTTTAATTTCTTTCATCAGTGTCATCATTTTCTGCATATGGGGCTTTTTCTCCTTAGGTAGGTTTATTCCTAGATAGTTTATTCTTCTGGTTGCAATGGTAAATGGGAGTGTTTTCTTTATTTCACTTTCAGATTTTTCATGATCAGTGTATAGGAATGCAAGACATTTATGCACATTAATTTTGTATCCTCCTACTTTAACAAATTCATTGATTAGCTCTAGCAGTTTTCTGGTAGCATCTTTAGGATTCTCTATGTATAGTATCATGCCTTCTGCAAGCAGTGACAGCGTTACTTGTTCTTTTCCAATTTGGATTCCTTTTATTTTTTTTCTTCTCTGATCACTGTGGCTAAAACTTCCAAAACTATGTTGAATAATAGTGGTGAGAGTGGGCAACCTTGTCCTGTTCCTGATCTTAGTGGAAACGGTTTCATTTTGTCACCATTGAGGACAATGTTTGCTGTGGGTTTGTCATATATGGCCTGTATTATGTTGATGAAAGTTCCCTCTATGCCTACTTTCTGGAGGGTTTTTATGAAAAATGAGTGTTGAATTTTGTCGAAAGCTTTCTTTGCGTCTATTGAGATGATCATATGGTTTTTCTCCCTCAATTCTTTAATATGGTGTATCAGGTTGATTGATTTGCATATATTGAAGAAGTCTTGCATTCCTGCGATAAACCCCACTTGATCATAGTGTATGATCCTTTTAATGCGCTGTAGGGTTCTTTTTGTTAGTATTTTGTTGAGGATTTGTGCATCTATGTTCATCAGTGATATTGGCCTATAGTTTTCTTTCTTTGTGACACCTTTGTCTGGTTTTGGTAACACAGTGATGGTGGCCTCGTAGAATGAGTTTGGGAGTGTTCCCACTCTGCTATATTTTGGAAGAGTTTGAGAAGTATAGGTGATAGCTCTTCTCTAAATGTTTGATAGAATTCGCCTGTGAAGCCATCTGGTCCTGGGCTTTTGTCTGTTGGAAGAATTGTAATCACAGTTTCAATTTCAGTGCTAGTGAATGTTTTTTTTAGTATTTTCTATTTCTTCCTGGTTCAGTCTCGGAAGGTTGTGCATTTCTAAGAATTTCTCCATTTCTTCCATGCGGTTCATTTTCTTGGCATATAGTTGCTTGTAGTAATCTCTCATGATCCTTTGTATTTCTGCAGTGTCAGTTGTTACTTCTTCTTTTTCATTTCTAATGCTATTGATTTGAGTCTTCTCTCTTTTTCTTTGATGCGTCTGGCTAATGGTTTATCAATTTGGTTTATCTTATCAAAGAACCAGCTTTTATTTGTCTTTGTGTTTTAACTTCTTTATTAGAGTATAATTGCTTTACAATGGTGTCTCTGTTTCTGCTATAGCACAAAGTGAATCAGTTATACATATACATATGTCCCCATATCTCTACCCTCGTGAATCTCCCTCCCTCCCACCCTCTCTATCCCACCCCTCTAGGTGTTCACAAAGCACCGAGCTCATCTCCCTGTGCTATGCGGCTCCTTCCCACTAGCTATGCTTTTTATGTTTGGTAGTGTATATATGTCCATGCCACTCTCTAACTTTGTCCCAGCTTACCCTTCCCCCTCCCTGTATCCTTAAGTCGATTCTCGAGTAGGTCTTCATCTTTATTCCCGTCTTTCCCCTGGTTCTTCTGACCATTTTCTTTTTCAAAGAAGCAGTTTTTGGTTTTATTGATCTTTGCTGTCGTGTTCTTCATTTCTTTGCCATTTATTTGTGATGTGATTTTTATGACTTCTTTCCTTCTGCTAACTTTGCGGGGTTTTTGTTCTTCTTTCTCTAATTGCATTAGTTGTAAGTTTAGGTTGTTTATTTGAGACGTTTCTTGTTTCTTAAGGTAGGATAGTATTGTTATAAACTTCTCTCTTAGGACTGCTTTTGCTGCATCCCATAGGTTTTGGGTCTTCGTGTTTTCATTATCATTTGTTTCTAGGTATTTTTTGATTTCTGCAGTGATCTCTTGGTTATTAAGTAGTGTGTTGTTCGGCCTCCATGTGTTTGTATTTCTTCCAGATTTTTTCCTGTAATTGATATCTAGTCTCATAGCGTTGTTTTCAGAAAAGATATTTGATATGATTTCAATTTTCTTAAATTTACCATGGCTTGGTTTGTGACCCACGATATGGTCTATCCTGGAGGATGTTCCATGAGCACTTGAGAAGAATGTGTATTCTGTTGTTTTTGGATGGAATGTCCTATAAATATTATTTAAGTCCATCTCGTTTAACGTATCATTTAAAGCTTGTGTTTCCTCATTTATTTTCATTTTGGATCATCTGTCCATTGGTGAAAGTGGGGTGTTAAAGTCCCCTACTATGACTGTGATACTGTCGATTTCCCCTTTTATGGCTGTTAGTATTTGCCTTATGTAGTGAGGTACTCCTATGTTGGGTGCATAAGTACTTACAATTGTTATATCTTCTTCTTGGATTGATCCCTTGAGCATTATGTAGTGTCCTTCTTTGTCACTTGTAATAGTCTTTGTTTCAAAGTGTATTTTGTCTGATATGAGAATTGCTACTCCAGCTTGCTTTTGATTTCCATTTGCATCGGTTATCTTTTTCCATCCCCTCACTTTCAGTCTGTATGTGTCCCTAGGTATGAAGTGGGTCTCTTGTAGGCAGCATATATACGGGGCTTGTTTTTGTATCCATTCCGCCAATCTATGCCTTTTGGTTGGAGCATTTAATCCATTTACATTTAATGTAATTATCAATATGTATGTTCTTATTACCATTTTCTTAATTGCTTTGGGTCTTTTCCTTCTCTTGTGTTTCCTGCGTAGAGAAGTTCCTTTAGCATTTGTTGTAAAGCTGGTTTGGTGGTGCTGAATTCTCTTAGCTTTTGCTTATCTGTAAAGGTTTTAACTTCTCCATCAAATCTGAATGAGATCCCTGCTGAGTAGAGTAATCTTGCTTGTAGGTTTTTCTCCTTCATCACTTTAAATATTTCCTGCCACTCCCTTCTGGCTTGCAGAGTTTCTGCTGAAAGGTCAGCTGTTAACCTTATGGAGGTTCCCTTATGTGTGATTTGTTGTGTTTCCCTTGCTGCTTTTAATATTTGTTCTTTGTATTTAATTTTTGATAGTTTGATTAATATGTGTCTTGGCGTGTTTCTCCTGGGATTTAACCTGTATGGGACTCTCTGTGATTCCTGCACTTGATTAGCTATTTCCTTTTCCATATTAGGGAAGTTTTCAACTATAATTTCTCAGTCCCTTTCTTTTCCTCTTTTTCTTCTGGGACCCCTATAATTCGAATGTTGGTGGGTTTAATGTTGTCCTAGAAGTGTCTGAAAGTGTCCTCAATTCGTTTCATTTTTTTCCCTTTATTCTGCTCTGCAGTAGTTATTTCCACTCTTTTATCTTCCAGGTCACTTATCCGTTCTTCTGCCTCCATTATTCTGCTATTGATCCCTTCTAGAGAATTTTTAATTTCATTTATTGTGTTGTTCATCACTGTTTGTTTGCTGTATAGTTTTTCTAGGTTCTTGTAAAAAGTTTGTTTTATTTTCTCCATTCAGTTTCCAAGATTTTGGATCATCTTTAATATCATGGTTATGAATTCTTTTTCAGGTAGACTGCCTATTTCCTGTTCATTTGATAGGTCTGGTGGGTTTTTGCCTTGCTCCCTCATCTGCTGTGTGTTTGTCTGTCTTCTCATTTTGCTTAACTTACTGTGTTTGGGGTCTCCTTATCACAGGCTGCAGGGTCGTAGCTCCCGTTGCCTTTGGTGTCTGTCCCCAGTGGCTGAGGTTGGTTGAGTGAGTTGTGTAGGCTTCCTGGTGGAGGGGACTAGTGCCTGTGTTCTGGTGCATGACACTGGATCTTGTCCTTCTGGTGTACAGGTCCACGTCTGGTGGTGGGTTTTGGGGTGTCTGTGGCCTTTCTCTGACTTTAGGCAGCCTTTGTGCTAGTGGATGGGGTTGTGTTCCTGTCTTGTTACTTGTTTGGCATTGGGTGTCCAGCACTGTAGCTTGCTGGCCGTTGAATGGAGCTGAGTCTTGGCGTTGAGATGGAGATCTCTGGGAGATTTTCACTGTTTCATATTACATGGAGTTGGTAGGTCTCTTGGGGACCAATGTCCTGAGCTTGGCTGTCCCACCTCAGTGGCACAGCGCTGATGCCTGACTGGAGCACCAAGAGCCTGTCCTCCACACGGCTCAGAATTAAAGGGAGGAAAAATAGAAAGAAAGAAGAAGAAGGTAAAATAAAATGCAATAAAATATAGTTATTAAAATAAAATATAATTACTAAGAAAAATATTATTTAAGTAATAAATTAAAAAAAGGACAGCGAGAACCCCAGGAAAAATGATAAAAGCAAAGCTATACAGACAAAATCACACACAGAAGCATACGCATACATGCTCACAAAAATAGAAAAACGGAATTATATATGTATATATCGTTGCTCCCAAAGTCCACCTCCTCAATTTGGGATGATACATTGTCTATTCAGGTATTCCACATATGCAGGGTACATCAAGTTGATTGTGGACATTTAATCCACTGCTCCTGAGGCGGCTGGGAGAGATTTCCCTTTCTCTTCATTGTTTGCACAGCTCCCAGTTTCAGCTTTGGATTTGGAACCGCCACTGCGTGTAGGTCACCTGAGTGCGTCTGCTCTTCACTCAGACAGGACGGGGTTAAAGAAGCAGCTGACTCGAGAGCTCTGGCTCGCTCAGGTCGGGCGGAGGGAGGGGTACAGATGTGGGGTGAGCCTGCAGCAGCAGAGGGGCAAGCGTGACGTTGCAACAGCCCGAGGCATGCCTTGTGTTCACCTGGGGAAGTTTTCCCTAGATCATTTGACACTGGCAGTGGCAGGCTGCACAGGCTCCTGGGAGGGGAGGTGTGGGTATTGTCCTGTGCTTGCACACAGACTTCTTGGTGGCTGCAGCAGCAGCCTTAGCGTCTCATGCCCGTCTTTGAGGTCATTGACGATAGCCGCGACTCGCGCCCATCTCTGGAGCTCTTTAAGTGGCACTCTGAATCCCTCTCCTCGTGTACCAGGAAACAAAGAGGCAAGAAAAAGTCCCTTGCCTCTTTGGCAGCTCCAGATATTTTCCCAGACTCCCTCCCAGCTAGCTGTAGCGCACTAGCCCCCTTCAGGCTGTGTTCACGCAGCCAACCCCAGTCCTCTCCCTGGGATCCGAACTCGGATGCCCAAGCCTCAGCTCCAGGACCCCACCCGTCCCAGCAAGAGAGCAGACAAGCCTCTCTGTCTGGTGAGTGCTGGTCAGCACCGATCCTCTGTGCGGGAATCTCTCCGCTTTGCCCTTCGCACCCCTGTTTCTGCGCTCTCCTCTGTGGCTCCGAAGTTTCCCCCTCCGCCACCCACAGTCTCCGACTGCAAAGGGGCTTCCTAGTGTGTGGAAACCTTTCCTCCTTCACAGCTCCCTCCCACTGGTGCAGGTCTGTTCCCTATTCTTTTGTCTCTGTATTTTCTTTTTTATTTTGCAGTACCCAGGTACGTGAGGGAGTTTCTTGCGTTTTGGGAGGTCTGAGGTCTTCTGCCAGCGTTCAGTAGGTGTTCTGTAGGAGTTGTTTCACATGTAGATGTATTTCCGATGTATTTGTGGGGAGGAAGGTGATCTCCACGTCTTACTCTTCCGCCATCTTGAAGCTCCTCCTTCATTGTAGTTTTGATTTGCCTTTCTCTAATGATTAGTGATGTTGAGCATCCTTTCATGTGTCTGTTGGCAGTCTGTATATCTTCTTTTGAGAAATGTCTATTTAGAATTTCTGCCCGTTTTTCGATTGGGTTGTTTGTTTTTTTTGATATTAAGCTGCATGAGCTGCTTGTAAATGTTGGAGATTAATCCTTTGTCATTTGTTTCATCTGCAAATATTTTCTACCATTCTGAGGGTTGTCTTTTCATCTTTTTTATGTTTTTCTTTGCTGTGCAAAGTTTTTAAGTTTCATTAAGTCCCATTTGTTTATTTCTGCTTTTATTTCCATTTCTCTAGGAGGTGTGTCAAAAAGGATCTTGCTGTGATTTATGTCATAGCGTGTTCTGCCTATGTTTTCCTCTAAGAGTTTGATAGCATCTGGCTTTACATTTAGGTCTTTAATCCATTTTGAGGTTACTTTTGTGTATGCTGTTAGGGAGTGTTCTAATTTCATTGTTTTACATGTAGCTGTCCAGTTTTCCCAGCACCACTTATTGAAGAGGCTGTCTTTTCTCCATTGTATATCCTTGCCTCCGTTATCAATGATGAGTTTATGATATGTGTGTGGGTTTACCTCTGGGCTTTCTATCCTGTTCCATTGATCTATATTTCTGTTTCTGTGCCAGTACCATACTGTCATCATTAATGAAGCTTTGTAATATCGTCTGAAGTCAGGGAGCCTGATTCCTCCAGCTCCGTTATGCTTTCTCCAGGTTGCTTTGGCTATTTCGGGATCTTTTGCTTTGCATAAAAACTGTGAAATTACTGTTCTAGTTCTGTGAAAAGTGCCAGTGGTAGTTTTATAGGGATTGCATTGAATCAGTAGATTGTTTTGGGTAGTACAGTCATTTTAACAGTGTTGATTCTTCCAATCCAAGAACATGGTATATCTCTCCATCTATTTGTATCATCTTTAATTTCTTTCATCAGTGTCATCATTTTCCGCATATGGGGCTTTTTTCTCCTTAGGTAGGTTTATTCCTAGATAGTTTATTCTTTTGGTTGCAATGGTAAATGGGAGTGTTTTCTTTATTTCACTTTCAGATTTTTCATGATTAATGTATAGGAATGCAAGACATTTCTGCGCATTAATTTTGTATCCTCCTACTTTAACAAATTCATTGATTAGCTCTAGCAGTTTTCTGGTAGCATCTTTAGGATTCTCTATGTATAGTATCATGCCTGCTGCAAGCAGTGACAGCATTACTTGTTCTTTTGCAATTTGGATTCCTTTTATTTTTTTTCTTCTCTGATCACTGTGGCTAAAACTTCCAAAACTATGTCGAATAATAGTGGTGAGAGTGGGCAACCTTGTCTTGTTCCTGTTCTTAGTGGAAATGGTTTCATTTTGTCACCATTGAGGACAATGTTTGCTGTGGGTTTGTCATATATGGCCTGTATTATGTTGAGGAAAGTTCCCTCTATGCCTACTTTCTGGAGGGTTTTTATGAAAAATGAGTGTTGAATTTTGTCGAAAGCTTTCTTTGCGTCTATTGAGATGATCATATGGTTTTTCTCCTTCAATTCTTTAATATGGTGTATCAGGTTGATTGATTTGCATATATTGAAGAAGTCTTGCATTCCTGCGATAAACCCCACTTGATCATAGTGTATGATCCTTTTAATGTGCTGTAGGGTTCTGTTTGTTAGTATTTTGTTGAGGATTTGTGCATCTATGTTCATCAGTGATATTGGCCTATAGTTTTCTTTCTTTGTGACACCTTTTTCTGGTTTTGGTATCACAGTGATGGTGGCCTCGTAGAATGAGTTTGGGAGTGTTCCCACTCTGCTATATTTTGGAAGAGTTTGAGAAGGATAGGTGATAGCTCTTCTCTAAATGTTTGATAGAATTCGCCTGTGAAGCCATCTGGTCCTGGGCTTTTGTCTGTTGGAAGAATGGTAATCACAGTTTCAATTTCAGTGCTAGTGATTGTTTTTTTAAATATTTTCTATTTCTTCCTGGTTCAGTCTCGGAAGGTTGTGCATTTCTAAGAATTTCTCCATTTCTTCCAGGCGGTTCATTTTCTTGGCCTATAGTTGCTTGTAGTAATCTCTCATGATCCTTTGTATTTCTGCAGTGTCAGTTGTTACTTCTTCTTTTTCATTTCTAATTCTATTGATTTGAGTCTTCTCTCTTTTTCTCTGATGCGTCTGGCTAATAGTTTATCAATTTGGTTTATCTTATCAAAGAACCAGCTTTTAGTTGTCCTTGTGTTTTAACATCTTTATTAGAGTATAATTGCTTTACAATGGTGTCACTGTTTCTGCTATAGCACAAAGTGAATCAGTTATACATATACATATGTCCCCGTATCTCTACCCTCGTGAATCTCCCTCCCTCCCACCCTCTCTATCCCACCCCTCTAGGTGTTCACAAAGCACCGAGCTCATCTCCCTGTGCTATGCGGCTCCTTCCCACTAGCTATGTTTTTTATGTATGGTAGTGTATATATGTCCATGCCACTCTCTCACTTTGTCCCAGCTTACCCTTCCCCCTCCCTGTATCCTTAAGTCGATTCTCGAGTAGGTCGTCATCTTTATTCCCGTCTTTCCCTTGGTTCTTCTGACCATTTTCTTTTTCAAAGAAGCAGCTTTTGGTTTTATTGATCTTTGCTGTCGTGTTCTTCATTTCTTTGCCATTTATTTGTGATGTGATTTTTATGACTTCTTCTGCTAACTTTGCGGGGTTTTTGTTCTTCTTTCTCTAATTGCATTAGTTGTAAGTTTAGGTTGTTTATTTGAGACGTTTCTTGTTTCTTAAGGTAGGATATTATTGTTATAGACTTCCCTCTTAGAACTGCTTTTGCTGCATCCCATAGGTTTTGGGTCTTCGTGTTTTCATTGTCATTTGTTTCTAGGTAATTTTTGATTTCTGCAGTGATCTCCTGGTTATTAAGTAGTGTGTTGTTCGGCCTCCATGTGTTTGTATTTCTCACAGATTTTTTCCTGTAATTGATATCTAGTCTCATAGCGTTGTTTTTGGAAAAGATACTTGATATGATTTCAATTTTCTTAAATTTACCATGGCTTGGTTTGTGACCCACGATATGGTCTATCCTGGAGAATGTTCCATGAGCACTTGAGAAGAATGTGTATTCTGTTGTTTTTGGATGGAATGTCCTATAAATATTATTTAAGTCCATCTCGTTTAACGTATCATTTAAAGCTTGTGTTTCCTCATTTATGTTCATTTTTGATCATCTGTCCATTGTTGAAAGTGGGGTGTTAAAGTCCCCTACTATGACTGTGATACTGTCAATTTCCCCTTTTATGGCTGTTAGTATTTGCCTTATGTAGTGCGGTACTCCTATGTTGGGTGCATAAGTACTTACAATTGTTATATCTTCTTCTTGGATTGATCCCTTGAGCATTATGTAGTGTCCTTCTTTGTCTCTTGTAATAGTCTTTGTTTCAAAGTGTATTTTGTCTGATATGAGAATTGCTACTCCAGCTTGCTTTTGATTTCCATTTGCATGGGCTATCTTTTTCCATCCCCTCACTTTCAGTCTGTATGTGTCCCTAGGTATGAAGTGGGTCTCTTGTAGGCAGCATATATACGGGGCTTGTTTTTGTATCCATTCCGCCAATCTATGCCTTTTGGTTGGACCATTTAATCCATTTACATTTAATGTAATTATCAATATGTATGTTCCTATTACCATTTTCTTAATTGCTTTGGGTCTTTTCCTTCTCTTGTGTTTCCTGCGTAGAGAAGTTCCTTTAGCATTTGTTGTAACGCTGGTTTGGTGGTGCTGAATTCTCTTAGCTTTTGCTTATCTGTAAAGGTTTTAACTTTTCCATCAAATCTGAATGAGATCCCTGCTGGGTAGAGTAATCTTGCTTGTAGGTTTTTCTCCTTCATCACTTTAAATATTTCCTGCCACTCCCTTCTGGCTTGCAGGGTTTCTGCTGAAAGGTCAGCTGTTAACCTTATGGAGGTTCCCTTATGTGTGGTTTGTTGTGTTTCCCTTGCTGCTTTTAATATTTGTTCTTTGTATTTAATTTTGATAGTTTGATTAATATGTGTCTTGGCGTGTTTCTCCTGGGACTTAACCTGTATGGGACTCTCTGTGATTCCTGCACTTGATTAGCTATTTTCTTTTCCATATTAGGGAATTTTCAACTATAATTTCTCAGTCCCTTTCTTTTCCTCTTTTTCTTCTGGGACCCATATAATTCGGATGTTGGTGCGTTTAATGTTGTCCTAGAAGTGTCTGAAAGTGTCCTCAATTCGTTTCATTTTTTCCCCTTTATTCTGCTCTGCAGTAGTTATTTCCACTCTTTCATCTTCCAGGTCACTTATCCGTTCTTCTGCCTCCGTTATTCTGCTATTGATCCCTTGTAGAGAATTTTTAATTTCCTTTATTGTGTTGTTCATCACTGTTTGTTTGCTGTATAGTTTTTCTAGGTTCTTGTAAAAAGTTTGTTTTATTTTCTCCATTCAGTTTCCAAGATTTTGGATCATCTTTAATATCATGGTTATGAATTCTTTTTCAGGTAGACTGCCTATTTCCTGTTCATTTGATAGGTCTGGTGGGTTTTTGCCTTGCTCCCTCATCTGCTGTGTGTTTGTCTGTCTTCTCATTTTGCTTAACTTACTGTGTTTGGGGTCTCCTTATCACAGGCTGCAGGGTCGTAGCTCCCGTTGCCTTTGGTGTCTGTCCCCAGTGGCTGAGGTTGGTTGAGTGAGTTGTGTAGGCTTCCTGGTGGAGGGGACTAGTGCCTGTGTTCTGGTGCATGACACTGGATCTTGTCCTTCTGGTGTACAGGTCCACGTCTGGTGGTGTGTTTTGGGGTGTCTGTGGCCTTTCTCTGACTTTAGGCAGCCTTTGTGCTAGTGGATGGGGTTGTGTTCCTGTCTTGTTACTTGTTTGGCATTGGGTGTCCAGCACTGTAGCTTGCTGGCCGTTGAATGGAGCTGAGTCTTGGCGTTGAGATGGAGATCTCTGGGAGATTTTCACTGTTTCATATTACATGGAGTTGGTAGGTCTCTTGGGGACCAATGTCCTGAGCTTGGCTGTCCCACCTCAGTGTCACAGCGCTGATGCCTGACTGGAGCACCAAGAGCCTGTCCTCCACACGGCTCAGAATTAAAGGGAGGAAAAATAGAAAGAATGAAGAAGAAGGTAAAATAAAATGCAATAAAATATAGTTATTAAAATAAAATATAATTACTAAGAAAAATATTATTTAAGTAATAAATTAAAAAAAAGACAGCGAGAACCCCAGGAAAAATGATAAAAGCAAAGCTATACAGACAAAATCACACACAGAAGCATACGCATACATGCTCACAAAAATAGAAAAACGGAATTATATATGTATATATCGTTGCTCCCAAAGTCCACCTCCTCAATTTGGGATGATACATTGTCTATTCAGGTATTCCACATATGCAGGGTACATCAAGTTGATTGTGGACATTTAATCCACTGCTCCTGAGGCGGCTGGGAGAGATTTCCCTTTCTCTTCATTGTTTGCACAGCTCCCAGTTTCAGCTTTGGATTTGGAACCGCCACTGCGTGTAGGTCACCTGAGTGCGTCTGCTCTTCACTCAGACAGGACGGGGTTAAAGAAGCAGCTGACTCGAGAGCTCTGGCTCGCTCAGGTCGGGCGGAGGGAGGGGTACAGATGTGGGGTGAGCCTGCAGCGGCAGAGGGGCAAGCGTGACGTTGCAACAGCCCGAGGCATGCCTTGTGTTCACCTGGGGAAGTTTTCCCTAGATCATTTGACACTGGCAGTGGCAGGCTGCACAGGCTCCTGGGAGGGGAGGTGTGGGTATTGTCCTGTGCTTGCACACAGACTTCTTGGTGGCTGCAGCAGCAGCCTTAGCGTCTCATGCCCGTCTTTGAGGTCCTTGATGATAGCCGCGACTCGCGCCCATCTCTGGAGCTCTTTAATAAGTGGCACTCTGAATCCCTCTCCTCGTGTACCAGGAAACAAAGAGGCAAGAAAAAGTCCCTTGCCTCTTTGGCAGCTCCAGATATTTTCCCAGACTCCCTCCCAGCTAGCTGTAGCGCACTAGCCCCCTTCAGGCTGTGTTCACGCAGCCAACCCCAGTCCTCTCCCTGGGATCCGAACTCGGATGCCCAAGCCTCAGCTCCAGGACCCCACCCGTCCCAGCAAGAGAGCAGACAAGCCTCTCTGTCTGGTGAGTGCTGGTCAGCACCGATCCTCTGTGCGGGAATCTCTCCGCTTTGCCCTTCGCACCCCTGTTTCTGCGCTCTCCTCTGTGGCTCCGAAGTTTCCCCCTCCGCCACCCACAGTCTCCGACTGCAAAGGGGCTTCCTAGTGTGTGGAAACCTTTCCTCCTTCACAGCTCCCTCCCAGTGGTGCAGGTCTGTTCCCTATTCTTTTGTCTCTGTATTTTCTTTTTTATTTTGCAGTACCCAGGTACGTGGGGGAGTTTCTTGCGTTTTGGGAGGTCTGAGGTCTTCTGCCAGCGTTCAGTAGGTGTTCTGTAGGAGTTGTTTCACATGTAGATGTATTTCCGATGTATTTGTGGGGAGGAAGGTGATCTCCACGTCTTACTCTTCCGCCATCTTGAAGCTCCTCCTTCATTGTAGTTTTGATTTGCCTTTCTCTAATGATTAGTGATGTTGAGCATCCTTTCATGTGTCTGTTGGCAGTCTGTATATCTTCTTTTGAGAAATGTCTATTTAGAATTTCTGCCCGTTTTTCGATTGGGTTGTTTGTTTTTTTTGATATTAAGCTGCATGAGCTGCTTGTAAATGTTGGAGATTAATCCTTTGTCATTTGTTTCATCTGCAAATATTTTCTACCATTCTGAGGGTTGTCTTTTCATCTTTTTTATGTTTTTCTTTGCTGTGCAAAGTTTTTAAGTTTCATTAAGTCCCATTTGTTTATTTCTGCTTTTATTTCCATTTCTCTAGGAGGTGTGTCAAAAAGGATCTTGCTGTGATTTATGTCATAGCGTGTTCTGCCTATGTTTTCCTCTAAGAGTTTGATAGCATCTGGCTTTACATTTAGGTCTTTAATCCATTTTGAGGTTACTTTTGTGTATGCTGTTAGGGAGTGTTCTAATTTCATTGTTTTACATGTAGCTGTCCAGTTTTCCCAGCACCACTTATTGAAGAGGCTGTCTTTTCTCCATTGTATATCCTTGCCTCCGTTATCAATGATGAGTTTATGATATGTGTGTGGGTTTACCTCTGGGCTTTCTATCCTGTTCCATTGATCTATATTTCTGTTTCTGTGCCAGTACCATACTGTCATCATTAATGAAGCTTTGTAATATCGTCTGAAGTCAGGGAGCCTGATTCCTCCAGCTCCGTTATGCTTTCTCCAGGTTGCTTTGGCTATTTCGGGATCTTTTGGTTTGCATAAAAACTGTGAAATTACTGTTCTAGTTCTGTGAAAAGTGCCAGTGGTAGGTTTATAGGGATTGCATTGAATCAGTAGATTGTTTTGGGTAGTACAGTCATTTTAACAGTGTTGATTCTTCCAATCCAAGAACATGGTATATCTCTCCATCTATTTGTATCATCTTTAATTTCTTTCATCAGTGTCATCATTTTCTGCATATGGGGCTTTTTTCTCCTTAGGTAGGTTTATTCCTAGATAGTTTATTCTTTTGATTGCAATGGTAAATGGGAGTGTTTTCTTTATTTCACTTTCAGATTTTTCATGATTAATGTATAGGAATGCAAGACATTTCTGCGCATTAATTTTGTATCCTCCTACTTTAACAAATTCATTGATTAGCTCTAGCAGTTTTCTGGTAGCATCTTTAGGATTCTCTATGTATAGTATCATGCCTGCTGCAAGCAGTGACAGCATTACTTGTTCTTTTGCAATTTGGATTCCTTTTATTTTTTTTCTTCTCTGATCACTGTGGCTAAAACTACCAAAACTATGTCGAATAATAGTGGTGAGAGTGGGCAACCTTGTCTTGTTCCTGTTCTTAGTGGAAATGGTTTCTTTTTGTCAGCATTGAGGACAATGTTTGCTGTGGGTTTGTCATATATGGCCTGTATTATGTTGAGGAAAGTTCCCTCTATGCCTACTTTCTGGAGGGTTTTTATGAAAAATGAGTGTTGAATTTTGTCGAAAGCTTTCTTTGCGTCTATTGAGATGATCATATGGTTTTTCTCCTTCAATTCTTTAATATGGTGTATCAGGTTGATTGATTTGCATATATTGAAGAAGTCTTGCATTCCTGCGATAAACCCCACTTGATCATAGTGTATGATCCTTTTAATGTGCTGTAGGGTTCTGTTTGTTAGTATTTTGTTGAGGATTTGTGCATCTATGTTCATCAGTGATATTGGCCTATAGTTTTCTTTCTTTGTGACACCTTTTTCTGGTTTTGGTATCACAGTGATGGTGGCCACGTAGAATGAGTTTGGGAGTGTTCCCACTCTGCTATATTTTGGAAGAGTTTGAGAAGGATAGGTGATAGCTCTTCTCTAAATGTTTGATAGAATTCGCCTGTGAAGCCATCTGGTCCTGGGCTTTTGTCTGTTGGAAGAATGGTAATCACAGTTTCAATTTCAGTGCTAGTGATTGTTTTTTTAAATATTTTCTATTTCTTCCTGGTTCAGTCTCGGAAGGTTGTGCATTTCTAAGAATTTCTCCATTTCTTCCAGGCGGTTCATTTTCTTGGCCTATAGTTGCTTGTAGTAATCTCTCATGATCCTTTGTATTTCTGCAGTGTCAGTTGTTACTTCTTCTTTTTCATTTCTAATTCTATTGATTTCAGTCTTCTCTCTTTTTCTCTGATGCGTCTGGCTAATGGTTTATCAATTTGGTTTATCTTATCAAAGAACCAGCTTTTAGTTGTCTTTGTGTTTTAACATCTTTATTAGAGTATAATTGCTTTACAATGGTGTCACTGTTTCTGCTATAGCACAAAGTGAATCAGTTATACATATACATATGTCCCCATATCTCTACCCTCGTGAATCTCCCTCCCTCCCACCCTCTCTATCCCACCCCTCTAGGTGTTCACAAAGCACCGAGCTCATCTCCCTGTGTTATGCGGCTCCTTCCCACTAGCTATGTTTTTTATGTTTGGTAGTGTATATATGTCCATGCCACTCTCTCACTTTG
Organism: Balaenoptera physalus; assembly: GCF_965194825.1. Lineage (NCBI taxonomy): Eukaryota > Metazoa > Chordata > Mammalia > Artiodactyla > Balaenopteridae > Balaenoptera > Balaenoptera physalus. The sequence goes on along the minus strand of NC_138903.1, from coordinate 52,007,056 downwards.
TCCCAGCTTACCCTTCCCCCTCCCTGTATCCTTAAGTCGATTCTCGAGTAGGTCGTCATCTTTATTCCCGTCTTTCCCTTGGTTCTTCTGACCATTTTCTTTTTCAAAGAAGCAGCTTTTGGTTTTATTGATCTTTGCTGTCGTGTTCTTCATTTCTTTGCCATTTATTTGTGATGTGATTTTTATGACTTCGTCTGCTAACTTTGCGGGGTTTTTGTTCTTCTTTCTCTAATTGCATTAGTTGTAAGTTTAGGTTGTTTATTTGAGACGTTTCTTGTTTCTTAAGGTAGGATATTACTGTTATAGACTTCCCTCTTAGAACTGCTTTTGCTGCATCCCATAGGTTTTGGGTCTTCGTGTTTTCATTGTCATTTGTTTCTAGGTAATTTTTGATTTCTGCAGTGATCTCCTGGTTATTAAGTAGTGTGTTGTTCGGCCTCCATGTGTTTGTATTTCTCACAGATTTTTTCCTGTAATTGATATCTAGTCTCATAGCGTTGTTTTCGGAAAAGATACTTGATATGATTTCAATTTTCTTAAATTTACCATGGCTTGGTTTGTGACCCACGATATGGTCTATCCTGGAGAATGTTCCATGAGCACTTGAGAAGAATGTGTATTCTGTTGTTCTTGGATGGAATGTCCTATAAATATTATTTAAGTCCATCTCGTTTAACGTATCATTTAAAGCTTGTGTTTCCTCATTTATGTTCATTTTGGATCATCTGTCCATTGGTGAAAGTGGGGTGTTAAAGTCCCCTACTATGACTCTGATACTGTCGATTTCCCCCTTTTTGGCTGTTAGTATTTGCCTTATGTAGTGAGGTACTCCTATGTTGGGTGCATAAGTACTTACAATTGTTATATCGTCTTCTTGGATTGATCCCTTGAGCATTATGTAGTGTCCTTGTTTGTCTCTTGTAATAGTCTTTGTTTCAAAGTGTATTTTGTCTGATATGAGAATTGCTACTCCAGCTTGCTTTTGATTTCCATTTGCATGGGCTATCTTTTTCCATCCCCTCACTTTCAGTCTGTATGTGTCCCTAGGTATGAAGTGGGTCTCTTGTAGGCAGCATATATACGGGGCTTGTTTTTGTATCCATTCCGCCAATCTATGCCTTTTGGTTGGAGCATTTAATCCATTTACATTTAATGTAATTATCAATATGTATGTTCCTATTACCATTTTCTTAATTGTTTTGGGTCTTTTCCTTCTCTTCTGTTTCCTGCGTAGAGAAGTTCCTTTAGCATTTGTTGTAAAGCTGGTTTGGTGGTGCTGAATTCTCTTAGCTTTTGCTTATCTGTAAAGGTTTTAACTTTTCCATCAAATCTGAATGAGATCCCTGCTGGGTAGAGTAATCTTGCTTGTAGGTTTTTCTCCTTCATCACTTTAAATATTTCCTGCCACTCCCTTCTGGCTTGCAGGGTTTCTGCTGAAAGGTCAGCTGTTAACCTTATGGAGGTTCCCTTATGTGTGGTTTGTTGTGTTTCCCTTGCTGCTTTTAATATTTGTTCTTTGTATTTAATTTTGATAGTTTGATTAATATGTGTCTTGGCGTGTTTCTCCTGGGACTTAACCTGTATGGGACTCTCTGTGATTCCTGCACTTGATTAGCTATTTTCTTTTCCATATTAGGGAATTTTCAACTATAATTTCTCAGTCCCTTTCTTTTCCTCTTTTTCTTCTGGGACCCATATAATTCGGATGTTGGTGCGTTTAATGTTGTCCTAGAAGTGTCTGAAAGTGTCCTCAATTCGTTTCATTTTTTCCCCTTTATTCTGCTCTGCAGTAGTTATTTCCACTCTTTCATCTTCCAGGTCACTTATCCGTTCTTCTGCCTCCGTTATTCTGCTATTGATCCCTTGTAGAGAATTTTTAATTTCCTTTATTGTGTTGTTCATCACTGTTTGTTTGCTGTATAGTTTTTCTAGGTTCTTGTAAAAAGTTTGTTTTATTTTCTCCATTCAGTTTCCAAGATTTTGGATCATCTTTAATATCATGGTTATGAATTCTTTTTCAGGTAGACTGCCTATTTCCTGTTCATTTGATAGGTCTGGTGGGTTTTTGCCTTGCTCCCTCATCTGCTGTGTGTTTGTCTGTCTTCTCATTTTGCTTAACTTACTGTGTTTGGGGTCTCCTTATCACAGGCTGCAGGGTCGTAGCTCCCGTTGCCTTTGGTGTCTGTCCCCAGTGGCTGAGGTTGGTTGAGTGAGTTGTGTAGGCTTCCTGGTGGAGGGGACTAGTGCCTGTGTTCTGGTGCATGACACTGGATCTTGTCCTTCTGGTGTACAGGTCCACGTCTGGTGGTGTGTTTTGGGGTGTCTGTGGCCTTTCTCTGACTTTAGGCAGCCTTTGTGCTAGTGGATGGGGTTGTGTTCCTGTCTTGTTACTTGTTTGGCATTGGGTGTCCAGCACTGTAGCTTGCTGGCCGTTGAATGGAGCTGAGTCTTGGCGTTGAGATGGAGATCTCTGGGAGATTTTCACTGTTTCATATTACATGGAGTTGGTAGGTCTCTTGGGGACCAATGTCCTGAGCTTGGCTGTCCCACCTCAGTGGCACAGCGCTGATGCCTGACTGGAGCACCAAGAGCCTGTCCTCCACACGGCTCAGAATTAAAGGGAGGAAAAATAGAAAGAATGAAGAAGAAGGTAAAATAAAATGCAATAAAATATAGTTATTAAAATAAAATATAATTACTAAGAAAAATATTATTTAAGTAATAAATTAAAAAAAGGACAGCGAGAACCCCAGGAAAAATGATAAAAGCAAAGCTATACAGACAAAATCACACACAGAAGCATACGCATACATGCTCACAAAAATAGAAAAACGGAATTATATATGTATATATCGTTGCTCCCAAAGTCCACCTCCTCAATTTGGGATGATACATTGTCTATTCAGGTATTCCACATATGCAGGGTACATCAAGTTGATTGTGGACATTTAATCCACTGCTCCTGAGGCGGCTGGGAGAGATTTCCCTTTCTCTTCATTGTTTGCACAGCTCCCAGTTTCAGCTTTGGATTTGGAACCGCCACTGCGTGTAGGTCACCTGAGTGCGTCTGCTCTTCACTCAGACAGGACGGGGTTAAAGAAGCAGCTGACTCGAGAGCTCTGGCTCGCTCAGGTCGGGCGGAGGGAGGGGTACAGATGTGGGGTGAGCCTGCAGCGGCAGAGGGGCAAGTGTGACGTTGCAACAGCCCGAGGCATGCCTTGTGTTCACCTGGGGAAGTTTTCCCTAGATCATTTGACACTGGCAGTGGCAGGCTGCACAGGCTCCTGGGAGGGGAGGTGTGGGTATTGTCCTGTGCTTGCACACAGACTTCTTGGTGGCTGCAGCAGCAGCCTTAGCGTCTCATGCCCGTCTTTGAGGTCCTTGATGATAGCCGCGACTCGCGCCCATCTCTGGAGCTCTTTAATAAGTGGCACTCTGAATCCCTCTCCTCGTGTACCAGGAAACAAAGAGGCAAGAAAAAGTCCCTTGCCTCTTTGGCAGCTCCAGATATTTTCCCAGACTCCCTCCCAGCTAGCTGTAGCGCACTAGCCCCCTTCAGGCTGTGTTCACGCAGCCAACCCCAGTCCTCTCCCTGGGATCCGAACTCGGATGCCCAAGCCTCAGCTCCAGGACCCCACCCGTCCCAGCAAGAGAGCAGACAAGCCTCTCTGTCTGGTGAGTGCTGGTCAGCACCGATCCTCTGTGCGGGAATCTCTCCGCTTTGCCCTTCGCACCCCTGTTTCTGCGCTCTCCTCTGTGGCTCCGAAGTTTCCCCCTCCGCCACCCACAGTCTCCGACTGCAAAGGGGCTTCCTAGTGTGTGGAAACCTTTCCTCCTTCACAGCTCCCTCCCACTGGTGCAGGTCTGTTCCCTATTCTTTTGTCTCTGTATTTTCTTTTTTATTTTGCAGTACCCAGGTACGTGGGGGAGTTTCTTGCGTTTTGGGAGGTCTGAGGTCTTCTGCCAGCGTTCAGTAGGTGTTCTGTAGGAGTTGTTTCACATGTAGATGTATTTCCGATGTATTTGTGGGGAGGAAGGTGATCTCCACGTCTTACTCTTCCGCCATCTTGAAGCTCCTCCTTCATTGTAGTTTTGATTTGCCTTTCTCTAATGATTAGTGATGTTGAGCATCCTTTCATGTGTCTGTTGGCAGTCTGTATATCTTCTTTTGAGAAATGTCTATTTAGAATTTCTGCCCGTTTTTCGATTGGGTTGTTTGTTTTTTTTGATATTAAGCTGCATGAGCTGCTTGTAAATGTTGGAGATTAATCCTTTGTCATTTGTTTCATCTGCAAATATTTTCTACCATTCTGAGGGTTGTCTTTTCATCTTTTTTATGTTTTCCTTTGCTGTGCCAAGTTTTTAAGTTTCATTAAGTCCCATTTGTTTATTTCTGCTTTTATTTCCATTTCTCTAGGAGGTGTGTCAAAAAGGATCTTGCTGTGATTTATGTCATAGCGTGTTCTGCCTATGTTTTCCTCTAAGAGTTTGATAGCATCTGGCTTTACATTTAGGTCTTTAATCCATTTTGAGGTTACTTTTGTGTATGCTGTTAGGGAGTGTTCTAATTTCATTGTTTTACATGTAGCTGTCCAGTTTTCCCAGCACCACTTATTGAAGAGGCTGTCTTTTCTCCATTGTATATCCTTGCCTCCGTTATCAATGATGAGTTTATGATATGTGTGTGGGTTTACCTCTGGGCTTTCTATCCTGTTCCATTGATCTATATTTCTGTTTCTGTGCCAGTACCATACTGTCATCATTAATGAAGCTTTGTAATATCGTCTGAAGTCAGGGAGCCTGATTCCTCCAGCTCCGTTATGCTTTCTCCAGGTTGCTTTGGCTATTTCGGGATCTTTTGGTTTGCATAAAAACTGTGAAATTACTGTTCTAGTTCTGTGAAAAGTGCCAGTGGTAGTTTTATAGGGATTGCATTGAATCAGTAGATTGTTTTGGGTAGTACAGTCATTTTAACAGTGTTGATTCTTCCAATCCAAGAACATGGTATATCTCTCCATCTATTTGTATCATCTTTAATTTCTTTCATCAGTGTCATCATTTTCTGCATATGGGGCTTTTTTCTCCTTAGGTAGGTTTATTCCTAGATAGTTTATTCTTTTGGTTGCAATGGTAAATGGGAGTGTTTTCTTTATTTCACTTTCAGATTTTTCATGATTAATGTATAGGAATGCAAGACATTTCTGCGCATTAATTTTTTATCCTCCTACTTTAACAAATTCATTGATTAGCTCTAGCAGTTTTCTGGTAGCATCTTTAGGATTCTCTATGTATAGTATCATGCCTGCTGCAAGCAGTGACAGCATTACTTGTTCTTTTGCAATTTGGATTCCTTTTATTTTTTTTCTTCTCTGATCACTGTGGCTAAAACTTCCAAAACTATGTCGAATAATAGTGGTGAGAGTGGGCAACCTTGTCTTGTTCCTGTTCTTAGTGGAAATGGTTTCATTTTGTCAGCATTGAGGACAATGTTTGCTGTGGGTTTGTCATATATGGCCTGTATTATGTTGAGGAAAGTTCCCTCTATGCCTACTTTCTGGAGGGTTTTTATGAAAAATGAGTGTTGAATTTTGTCGAAAGCTTTCTTTGCGTCTATTGAGATGATCATATGGTTTTTCTCCTTCAATTCTTTAATATGGTGTATCAGGTTGATTGATTTGCATATATTGAAGAAGTCTTGCATTCCTGCGATAAACCCCACTTGATCATAGTGTATGATCCTTTTAATGTGCTGTAGGGTTCTGTTTGTTAGTATTTTGTTGAGGATTTGTGCATCTATGTTCATCAGTGATATTGGCCTATAGTTTTCTTTCTTTGTGACACCTTTTTCTGGTTTTGGTATCACAGTGATGGTGGCCACGTAGAATGAGTTTGGGAGTGTTCCCACTCTGCTATATTTTGGAAGAGTTTGAGAAGGATAGGTGATAGCTCTTCTCTAAATGTTTGATAGAATTCGCCTGTGAAGCCATCTGGTCCTGGGCTTTTGTCTGTTGGAAGAATTGTAATCACAGTTTCAATTTCAGTGCTAGTGATTGTTTTTTTTAGTATTTTCTATTTCTTCCTGGTTCAGTCTCGGAAGGTTGTGCATTTCTAAGAATTTCTCCATTTCTTCCATGCGGTTCATTTTCTTGGCATATAGTTGCTTGTAGTAATCTCTCATGATCCTTTGTATTTCTGCAGTGTCAGTTGTTACTTCTTCTTTTTCATTTCTAATGCTATTGATTTGAGTCTTCTCTCTTTTTCTTTGATGCGTCTGGCTAATGGTTTATCAATTTGGTTTATCTTATCAAAGAACCAGCTTTTATTTGTCTTTGTGTTTTAACTTCTTTATTAGAGTATAATTGCTTTACAATGGTGTCTCTGTTTCTGCTATAGCACAAAGTGAATCAGTTATACATATACATATGTCCCCATATCTCTACCCTCGTGAATCTCCCTCCCTCCCACCCTCTCTATCCCACCCCTCTAGGTGTTCACAAAGCACCGAGCTCATCTCCCTGTGCTATGCGGCTCCTTCCCACTAGCTATGCTTTTTATGTTTGGTAGTGTATATATGTCCATGCCACTCTCTCACTTTGTCCCAGCTTACCCTTCCCCCTCCCTGTATCCTTAAGTCGATTCTCGAGTAGGTCTTCATCTTTATTCCCGTCTTTCCCCTGGTTCTTCTGACCATTTTCTTTTTCAAAGAAGCAGTTTTTGGTTTTATTGATCTTTGCTGTCGTGTTCTTCATTTCTTTGCCATTTATTTGTGATGTGATTTTTATGACTTCTTTCCTTCTGCTAACTTTGCGGGGTTTTTGTTCTTCTTTCTCTAATTGCATTAGTTGTAAGTTTAGGTTGTTTATTTGAGACGTTTCTTGTTTCTTAAGGTAGGATAGTATTGTTATAAACTTCTCTCTTAGGACTGCTTTTGCTGCATCCCATAGGTTTTGGGTCTTCGTGTTTTCATTATCATTTGTTTCTAGGTATTTTTTGATTTCTGCAGTGATCTCTTGGTTATTAAGTAGTGTGTTGTTCGGCCTCCATGTGTTTGTATTTCTTCCAGATTTTTTCCTGTAATTGATATCTAGTCTCATAGCGTTGTTTTCGGAAAAGATACTTGATATGATTTCAATTTTCTTAAATTTACCATGGCTTGGTTTGTGACCCACGATATGGTCTATCCTGGAGGATGTTCCATGAGCACTTGAGAAGAATGTGTATTCTGTTGTTTTTGGATGGAATGTCCTATAAATATTATTTAAGTCCATCTCGTTTAACGTATCATTTAAAGCTTGTGTTTCCTCATTTATTTTCATTTTGGATCATCTGTCCATTGGTGAAAGTGGGGTGTTAAAGTCCCCTACTATGACTGTGATACTGTCGATTTCCCCTTTTATGGCTGTTAGTATTTGCCTTATGTAGTGAGGTACTCCTATGTTGGGTGCATAAGTACTTACAATTGTTATATCTTCTTCTTGGATTGATCCCTTGAGCATTATGTAGTGTCCTTCTTTGTCACTTGTAATAGTCTTTGTTTCAAAGTGTATTTTGTCTGATATGAGAATTGCTACTCCAGCTTGCTTTTGATTTCCATTTGCATCGGTTATCTTTTTCCATCCCCTCACTTTCAGTCTGTATGTGTCCCTAGGTATGAAGTGGGTCTCTTGTAGGCAGCATATATACGGGGCTTGTTTTTGTATCCATTCCGCCAATCTATGCCTTTTGGTTGGAGCATTTAATCGATTTACATTTAATGTAATTATCAATATGTATGTTCTTATTACCATTTTCTTAATTGCTTTGGGTCTTTTCCTTCTCTTGTGTTTCCTGCGTAGAGAAGTTCCTTTAGCATTTGTTGTAAAGCTGGTTTGGTGGTGCTGAATTCTCTTAGCTTTTGCTTATCTGTAAAGGTTTTAACTTCTCCATCAAATCTGAATGAGATCCCTGCTGGGTAGAGTAATCTTGCTTGTAGGTTTTTCTCCTTCATCACTTTAAATATTTCCTGCCACTCCCTTCTGGCTTGCAGAGTTTCTGCTGAAAGGTCAGCTGTTAACCTTATGGAGGTTCCCTTATGTGTGATTTGTTGTGTTTCCCTTGCTGCTTTTAATATTTGTTCTTTGTATTTAATTTTTGATAGTTTGATTAATATGTGTCTTGGCGTGTTTCTCCTGGGATTTAACCTGTATGGGACTCTCTGTGATTCCTGCACTTGATTAGCTATTTCCTTTTCCATATTAGGGAAGTTTTCAACTATAATTTCTCAGTCCCTTTCTTTTCCTCTTTTTCTTCTGGGACCCCTATAATTCGAATGTTGGTGGGTTTAATGTTGTCCTAGAAGTGTCTGAAAGTGTCCTCAATTCGTTTCGTTTTTTTCCCTTTATTCTGCTCTGCAGTAGTTATTTCCACTCTTTTATCTTCCAGGTCACTTATCCGTTCTTCTGCCTCCATTATTCTGCTATTGATCCCTTCTAGAGAATTTTTAATTTCATTTATTGTGTTGTTCATCACTGTTTGTTTGCTGTATAGTTTTTCTAGGTTCTTGTAAAAAGTTTGTTTTATTTTCTCCATTCAGTTTCCAAGATTTTGGATCATCTTTAATATCATGGTTATGAATTCTTTTTCAGGTAGACTGCCTATTTCCTGTTCATTTGATAGGTCTGGTGGGTTTTTGCCTTGCTCCCTCATCTGCTGTGTGTTTGTCTGTCTTCTCATTTTGCTTAACTTACTGTGTTTGGGGTCTCCTTATCACAGGCTGCAGGGTCGTAGCTCCCGTTGCCTTTGGTGTCTGTCCCCAGTGGCTGAGGTTGGTTGAGTGAGTTGTGTAGGCTTCCTGGTGGAGGGGACTAGTGCCTGTGTTCTGGTGCATGACACTGGATCTTGTCCTTCTGGTGTACAGGTCCACGTCTGGTGGTGGGTTTTGGGGTGTCTGTGGCCTTTCTCTGACTTTAGGCAGCCTTTGTGCTAGTGGATGGGGTTGTGTTCCTGTCTTGTTACTTGTTTGGCATTGGGTGTCCAGCACTGTAGCTTGCTGGCCGTTGAATGGAGCTGAGTCTTGGCGTTGAGATGGAGATCTCTGGGAGATTTTCACTGTTTCATATTACATGGAGTTGGTAGGTCTCTTGGGGACCAATGTCCTGAGCTTGGCTGTCCCACCTCAGTGTCACAGCGCTGATGCCTGACTGGAGCACCAAGAGCCTGTCCTCCACACGGCTCAGAATTAAAGGGAGGAAAAATAGAAAGAATGAAGAAGAAGGTAAAATAAAATGCAATAAAATATAGTTATTAAAATAAAATATAATTACTAAGAAAAATATTATTTAAGTAATAAATTAAAAAAAAGACAGCGAGAACCCCAGGAAAAATGATAAAAGCAAAGCTATACAGACAAAATCACACACAGAAGCATACGCATACATGCTCACAAAAATAGAAAAACGGAATTATATATGTATATATCGTTGCTCCCAAAGTCCACCTCCTCAATTTGGGATGATACATTGTCTATTCAGGTATTCCACATATGCAGGGTACATCAAGTTGATTGTGGACATTTAATCCACTGCTCCTGAGGCGGCTGGGAGAGATTTCCCTTTCTCTTCATTGTTTGCACAGCTCCCAGTTTCAGCTTTGGATTTGGAACCGCCACTGCGTGTAGGTCACCTGAGTGCGTCTGCTCTTCACTCAGACAGGACGGGGTTAAAGAAGCAGCTGACTCGAGAGCTCTGGCTCGCTCAGGTCGGGCGGAGGGAGGGGTACAGATGTGGGGTGAGCCTGCAGCGGCAGAGGGGCAAGCGTGACGTTGCAACAGCCCGAGGCATGCCTTGTGTTCACCTGGGGAAGTTTTCCCTAGATCATTTGACACTGGCAGTGGCAGGCTGCACAGGCTCCTGGGAGGGGAGGTGTGGGTATTGTCCTGTGCTTGCACACAGACTTCTTGGTGGCTGCAGCAGCAGCCTTAGCGTCTCATGCCCGTCTTTGAGGTCCTTGATGATAGCCGCGACTCGCGCCCATCTCTGGAGCTCTTTAATAAGTGGCACTCTGAATCCCTCTCCTCGTGTACCAGGAAACAAAGAGGCAAGAAAAAGTCCCTTGCCTCTTTGGCAGCTCCAGATATTTTCCCAGACTCCCTCCCAGCTAGCTGTAGCGCACTAGCCCCCTTCAGGCTGTGTTCACGCAGCCAACCCCAGTCCTCTCCCTGGGATCCGAACTCGGATGCCCAAGCCTCAGCTCCAGGACCCCACCCGTCCCAGCAAGAGAGCAGACAAGCCTCTCTGTCTGGTGAGTGCTGGTCAGCACCGATCCTCTGTGCGGGAATCTCTCCGCTTTGCCCTTCGCACCCCTGTTTCTGCGCTCTCCTCTGTGGCTCCGAAGTTTCCCCCTCCGCCACCCACAGTCTCCGACTGCAAAGGGGCTTCCTAGTGTGTGGAAACCTTTCCTCCTTCACAGCTCCCTCCCAGTGGTGCAGGTCTGTTCCCTATTCTTTTGTCTCTGTATTTTCTTTTTTATTTTGCAGTACCCAGGTACGTGGGGGAGTTTCTTGCGTTTTGGGAGGTCTGAGGTCTTCTGCCAGCGTTCAGTAGGTGTTCTGTAGGAGTTGTTTCACATGTAGATGTATTTCCGATGTATTTGTGGGGAGGAAGGTGATCTCCACGTCTTACTCTTCCGCCATCTTGAAGCTCCTCCTTCATTGTAGTTTTGATTTGCCTTTCTCTAATGATTAGTGATGTTGAGCATCCTTTCATGTGTCTGTTGGCAGTCTGTATATCTTCTTTTGAGAAATGTCTATTTAGAATTTCTGCCCGTTTTTCGATTGGGTTGTTTGTTTTTTTTGATATTAAGCTGCATGAGCTGCTTGTAAATGTTGGAGATTAATCCTTTGTCATTTGTTTCATCTGCAAATATTTTCTACCATTCTGAGGGTTGTCTTTTCATCTTTTTTATGTTTTTCTTTGCTGTGCAAAGTTTTTAAGTTTCATTAAGTCCCATTTGTTTATTTCTGCTTTTATTTCCATTTCTCTAGGAGGTGTGTCAAAAAGGATCTTGCTGTGATTTATGTCATAGCGTGTTCTGCCTATGTTTTCCTCTAAGAGTTTGATAGCATCTGGCTTTACATTTAGGTCTTTAATCCATTTTGAGGTTACTTTTGTGTATGCTGTTAGGGAGTGTTCTAATTTCATTGTTTTACATGTAGCTGTCCAGTTTTCCCAGCACCACTTATTGAAGAGGCTGTCTTTTCTCCATTGTATATCCTTGCCTCCGTTATCAATGATGAGTTTATGATATGTGTGTGGGTTTACCTCTGGGCTTTCTATCCTGTTCCATTGATCTATATTTCTGTTTCTGTGCCAGTACCATACTGTCATCATTAATGAAGCTTTGTAATATCGTCTGAAGTCAGGGAGCCTGATTCCTCCAGCTCCGTTATGCTTTCTCCAGGTTGCTTTGGCTATTTCGGGATCTTTTGGTTTGCATAAAAACTGTGAAATTACTGTTCTAGTTCTGTGAAAAGTGCCAGTGGTAGGTTTATAGGGATTGCATTGAATCAGTAGATTGTTTTGGGTAGTACAGTCATTTTAACAGTGTTGATTCTTCCAATCCAAGAACATGGTATATCTCTCCATCTATTTGTATCATCTTTAATTTCTTTCATCAGTGTCATCATTTTCTGCATATGGGGCTTTTTTCTCCTTAGGTAGGTTTATTCCTAGATAGTTTATTCTTTTGGTTGCAATGGTAAATGGGAGTGTTTTCTTTATTTCACTTTCAGATTTTTCATGATTAATGTATAGGAATGCAAGACATTTCTGCGCATTAATTTTTTATCCTCCTACTTTAACAAATTCATTGATTAGCTCTAGCAGTTTTCTGGTAGCATCTTTAGGATTCTCTATGTATAGTATCATGCCTGCTGCAAGCAGTGACAGCATTACTTGTTCTTTTGCAATTTGGATTCCTTTTATTTTTTTTCTTCTCTGATCACTGTGGCTAAAACTACCAAAACTATGTCGAATAATAGTGGTGAGAGTGGGCAACCTTGTCTTGTTCCTGTTCTTAGTGGAAATGGTTTCTTTTTGTCAGCATTGAGGACAATGTTTGCTGTGGGTTTGTCATATATGGCCTGTATTATGTTGAGGAAAGTTCCCTCTATGCCTACTTTCTGGAGGGTTTTTATGAAAAATGAGTGTTGAATTTTGTCGAAAGCTTTCTTTGCGTCTATTGAGATGATCATATGGTTTTTCTCCTTCAATTCTTTAATATGGTGTATCAGGTTGATTGATTTGCATATATTGAAGAAGTCTTGCATTCCTGCGATAAACCCCACTTGATCATAGTGTATGATCCTTTTAATGTGCTGTAGGGTTCTGTTTGTTAGTACTTTGTTGAGGATTTGTGCATCTATGTTCATCAGTGATATTGGCCTATAGTTTTCTTTCTTTGTGACACCTTTTTCTGGTTTTGGTATCACAGTGATGGTGGCCACGTAGAATGAGTTTGGGAGTGTTCCCACTCTGCTATATTTTGGAAGAGTTTGAGAAGGATAGGTGATAGCTCTTCTCTAAATGTTTGATAGAATTCGCCTGTGAAGCCATCTGGTCCTGGGCTTTTGTCTGTTGGAAGAATGGTAATCACAGTTTCAATTTCAGTGCTAGTGATTGTTTTTTTAAATATTTTCTATTTCTTCCTGGTTCAGTCTCGGAAGGTTGTGCATTTCTAAGAATTTCTCCATTTCTTCCAGGCGGTTCATTTTCTTGGCCTATAGTTGCTTGTAGTAATCTCTCATGATCCTTTGTATTTCTGCAGTGTCAGTTGTTACTTCTTCTTTTTCATTTCTAATTCTATTGATTTCAGTCTTCTCTCTTTTTCTCTGATGCGTCTGGCTAATGGTTTATCAATTTGGTTTATCTTATCAAAGAACCAGCTTTTAGTTGTCTTTGTGTTTTAACATCTTTATTAGAGTATAATTGCTTTACAATGGTGTCACTGTTTCTGCTATAGCACAAAGTGAATCAGTTATACATATACATATGTCCCCATATCTCTACCCTCGTGAATCTCCCTCCCTCCCACCCTCTCTATCCCACCCCTCTAGGTGTTCACAAAGCACCGAGCTCATCTCCCTGTGTTATGCGGCTCCTTCCCACTAGCTATGTTTTTTATGTTTGGTAGTGTATATATGTCCATGCCACTCTCTCACTTTGTCCCAGCTTACCCTTCCCCCTCCCTGTATCCTTAAGTCGATTCTCGAGTAGGTCGTCATCTTTATTCCCGTCTTTCCCTTGGTTCTTCTGACCATTTTCTTTTTCAAAGAAGCAGCTTTTGGTTTTATTGATCTTTGCTGTCGTGTTCTTCATTTCTTTGCCATTTATTTGTGATGTGATTTTTATGACTTCTTCTGCTAACTTTGCGGGGTTTTTGTTCTTCTTTCTCTAATTGCATTAGTTGTAAGTTTAGGTTGTTTATTTGAGACGTTTCTTGTTTCTTAAGGTAGGATATTACTGTTATAGACTTCCCTCTTAGAACTGCTTTTGCTGCATCCCATAGGTTTTGGGTCTTCGTGTTTTCATTGTCATTTGTTTCTAGGTAATTTTTGATTTCTGCAGTGATCTCCTGGTTATTAAGTAGTGTGTTGTTCGGCCTCCATGTGTTTGTATTTCTCACAGATGTTTTCCTGTAATTGATATCTAGTCTCATAGCGTTGTTTTCGGAAAAGATACTTGATATGATTTCAATTTTCTTAAATTTACCATGGCTTGGTTTGTGACCCACGATATGGTCTATCCTGGAGAATGTTCCATGAGCACTTGAGAAGAATGTGTATTCTGTTGTTCTTGGATGGAATGTCCTATAAATATTATTTAAGTCCATCTCGTTTAACGTATCATTTAAAGCTTGTGTTTCCTCATTTATGTTCATTTTGGATCATCTGTCCATTGGTGAAAGTGGGGTGTTAAAGTCCCCTACTATGACTCTGATACTGTCGATTTCCCCCTTTTTGGCTGTTAGTATTTGCCTTATGTAGTGAGGTACTCCTATGTTGGGTGCATAAGTACTTACAATTGTTATATCGTCTTCTTGGATTGATCCCTTGAGCATTATGTAGTGTCCTTGTTTGTCTCTTGTAATAGTCTTTGTTTCAAAGTGTATTTTGTCTGATATGAGAATTGCTACTCCAGCTTGCTTTTGATTTCCATTTGCATGGGCTATCTTTTTCCATCCCCTCACTTTCAGTCTGTATGTGTCCCTAGGTATGAAGTGGGTCTCTTGTAGGCAGCATATATACGGGGCTTGTTTTTGTATCCATTCCGCCAATCTATGCCTTTTGGTTGGAGCATTTAATCCATTTACATTTAATGTAATTATCAATATGTATGTTCCTATTACCATTTTCTTAATTGTTTTGGGTCTTTTCCTTCTCTTCTGTTTCCTGCGTAGAGAAGTTCCTTTAGCATTTGTTGTAAAGCTGGTTTGGTGGTGCTGAATTCTCTTAGCTTTTGCTTATCTGTAAAGGTTTTAACTTTTCCATCAAATCTGAATGAGATCCCTGCTGGGTAGAGTAATCTTGCTTGTAGGTTTTTCTCCTTCATCACTTTAAATATTTCCTGCCACTCCCTTCTGGCTTGCAGGGTTTCTGCTGAAAGGTCAGCTGTTAACCTTATGGAGGTTCCCTTATGTGTGGTTTGTTGTGTTTCCCTTGCTGCTTTTAATATTTGTTCTTTGTATTTAATTTTGATAGTTTGATTAATATGTGTCTTGGCGTGTTTCTCCTGGGACTTAACCTGTATGGGACTCTCTGTGATTCCTGCACTTGATTAGCTATTTTCCTTTCCATATTAGGGAATTTTCAACTATAATTTCTCAGTCCCTTTCTTTTCCTCTTTTTCTTCTGGGACCCATATAATTCGGATGTTGGTGCGTTTAATGTTGTCCTAGAAGTGTCTGAAAGTGTCCTCAATTCGTTTCATTTTTTCCCCTTTATTCTGCTCTGCAGTAGTTATTTCCACTCTTTCATCTTCCAGGTCACTTATCCGTTCTTCTGCCTCCGTTATTCTGCTATTGATCCCTTGTAGAGAATTTTTAATTTCCTTTATTGTGTTGTTCATCACTGTTTGTTTGCTGTATAGTTTTTCTAGGTTCTTGTAAAAAGTTTGTTTTATTTTCTCCATTCAGTTTCCAAGATTTTGGATCATCTTTAATATCATGGTTATGAATTCTTTTTCAGGTAGACTGCCTATTTCCTGTTCATTTGATAGGTCTGGTGGGTTTTTGCCTTGCTCCCTCATCTGCTGTGTGTTTGTCTGTCTTCTCATTTTGCTTAACTTACTGTGTTTGGGGTCTCCTTATCACAGGCTGCAGGGTCGTAGCTCCCGTTGCCTTTGGTGTCTGTCCCCAGTGGCTGAGGTTGGTTGAGTGAGTTGTGTAGGCTTCCTGGTGGAGGGGACTAGTGCCTGTGTTCTGGTGCATGACACTGGATCTTGTCCTTCTGGTGTACAGGTCCACGTCTGGTGGTGTGTTTTGGGGTGTCTGTGGCCTTTCTCTGACTTTAGGCAGCCTTTGTGCTAGTGGATGGGGTTGTGTTCCTGTCTTGTTACTTGTTTGGCATTGGGTGTCCAGCACTGTAGCTTGCTGGCCGTTGAATGGAGCTGAGTCTTGGCGTTGAGATGGAGATCTCTGGGAGATTTTCACTGTTTCATATTACATGGAGTTGGTAGGTCTCTTGGGGACCAATGTCCTGAGCTTGGCTGTCCCACCTCAGTGTCACAGCGCTGATGCCTGACTGGAGCACCAAGAGCCTGTCCTCCACACGGCTCAGAATTAAAGGGAGGAAAAATAGAAAGAATGAAGAAGAAGGTAAAATAAAATGCAATAAAATATAGTTATTAAAATAAAATATAATTACTAAGAAAAATATTATTTAAGTAATAAATTAAAAAAAGGACAGCGAGAACCCCAGGAAAAATGATAAAAGCAAAGCTATACAGACAAAATCACACACAGAAGCATACGCATACATGCTCACAAAAATAGAAAAACGGAATTATATATGTATATATCGTTGCTCCCAAAGTCCACCTCCTCAATTTGGGATGATACATTGTCTATTCAGGTATTCCACATATGCAGGGTACATCAAGTTGATTGTGGACATTTAATCCACTGCTCCTGAGGCGGCTGGGAGAGATTTCCCTTTCTCTTCATTGTTTGCACAGCTCCCAGTTTCAGCTTTGGATTTGGAACCGCCACTGCGTGTAGGTCACCTGAGTGCGTCTGCTCTTCACTCAGACAGGACGGGGTTAAAGAAGCAGCTGACTCGAGAGCTCTGGCTCGCTCAGGTCGGGCGGAGGGAGGGGTACAGATGTGGGGTGAGCCTGCAGCGGCAGAGGGGCAAGCGTGACGTTGCAACAGCCCGAGGCATGCCTTGTGTTCACCTGGGGAAGTTTTCCCTAGATCATTTGACACTGGCAGTGGCAGGCTGCACAGGCTCCTGGGAGGGGAGGTGTGGGTATTGTCCTGTGCTTGCACACAGACTTCTTGGTGGCTGCAGCAGCAGCCTTAGCGTCTCATGCCCGTCTTTGAGGTCCTTGATGATAGCCGCGACTCGCGCCCATCTCTGGAGCTCTTTAATAAGTGGCACTCTGAATCCCTCTCCTCGTGTACCAGGAAACAAAGAGGCAAGAAAAAGTCCCTTGCCTCTTTGGCAGCTCCAGATATTTTCCCAGACTCCCTCCCAGCTAGCTGTAGCGCACTAGCCCCCTTCAGGCTGTGTTCACGCAGCCAACCCCAGTCCTCTCCCTGGGATCCGAACTCGGATGCCCAAGCCTCAGCTCCAGGACCCCACCCGTCCCAGCAAGAGAGCAGACAAGCCTCTCTGTCTGGTGAGTGCTGGTCAGCACCGATCCTCTGTGCGGGAATCTCTCCGCTTTGCCCTTCGCACCCCTGTTTCTGCGCTCTCCTCTGTGGCTCCGAAGTTTCCCCCTCCGCCACCCACAGTCTCCGACTGCAAAGGGGCTTCCTAGTGTGTGGAAACCTTTCCTCCTTCACAGCTCCCTCCCACTGGTGCAGGTCTGTTCCCTATTCTTTTGTCTCTGTATTTTCTTTTTTATTTTGCAGTACCCAGGTACGTGGGGGAGTTTCTTGCGTTTTGGGAGGTCTGAGGTCTTCTGCCAGCGTTCAGTAGGTGTTCTGTAGGAGTTGTTTCACATGTAGATGTATTTCCGATGTATTTGTGGGGAGGAAGGTGATCTCCACGTCTTACTCTTCCGCCATCTTGAAGCTCCTCCTTCATTGTAGTTTTGATTTGCCTTTCTCTAATGATTAGTGATGTTGAGCATCCTTTCATGTGTCTGTTGGCAGTCTGTATATCTTCTTTTGAGAAATGTCTATTTAGAATTTCTGCCCGTTTTTCGATTGGGTTGTTTGTTTGTTTTGATATTAAGCTGCATGAGCTGCTTGTAAATGTTGGAGATTAATCCTTTGTCATTTGTTTCATCTGCAAATATTTTCTACCATTCTGAGGGTTGTCTTTTCATCTTTTTTATGTTTTCCTTTGCTGTGCAAAGTTTTTAAGTTTCATTAAGTCCCATTTGTTTATTTCTGCTTTTATTTCCATTTCTCTAGGAGGTGTGTCAAAAAGGATCTTGCTGTGATTTATGTCATAGCGTGTTCTGCCTATGTTTTCCTCTAAGAGTTTGATAGCATCTGGCTTTACATTTAGGTCTTTAATCCATTTTGAGGTTACTTTTGTGTATGCTGTTAGGGAGTGTTCTAATTTCATTGTTTTACATGTAGCTGTCCAGTTTTCCCAGCACCACTTATTGAAGAGGCTGTCTTTTCTCCATTGTATATCCTTGCCTCCGTTATCAATGATGAGTTTATGATATGTGTGTGGGTTTACCTCTGGGCTTTCTATCCTGTTCCATTGATCTATATTTCTGTTTCTGTGCCAGTACCATACTGTCATCATTAATGAAGCTTTGTAATATCGTCTGAAGTCAGGGAGCCTGATTCCTCCAGCTCCGTTATGCTTTCTCCAGGTTGCTTTGGCTATTTCGGGATCTTTTGCTTTGCATAAAAACTGTGAAATTACTGTTCTAGTTCTGTGAAAAGTGCCAGTGGTAGTTTTATAGGGATTGCATTGAATCAGTAGATTGTTTTGGGTAGTACAGTCATTTTAACAGTGTTGATTCTTCCAATCCAAGAACATGGTATATCTCTCCATCTATTTGTATCATCTTTAATTTCTTTCATCAGTGTCATCATTTTCTGCATATGGGGCTTTTTTCTCCTTAGGTAGGTTTATTCCTAGATAGTTTATTCTTTTGATTGCAATGGTAAATGGGAGTGTTTTCTTTATTTCACTTTCAGATTTTTCATGATTAATGTATAGGAATGCAAGACATTTCTGCGCATTAATTTTGTATCCTCCTACTTTAACAAATTCATTGATTAGCTCTAGCAGTTTTCTGGTAGCATCTTTAGGATTCTCTATGTATAGTATCATGCCTGCTGCAAGCAGTGACAGCATTACTTGTTCTTTTGCAATTTGGATTCCTTTTATTTTTTTTCTTCTCTGATCACTGTGGCTAAAACTTCCAAAACTATGTCGAATAATAGTGGTGAGAGTGGGCAACCTTGTCTTGTTCCTGTTCTTAGTGGAAATGGTTTCATTTTGTCAGCATTGAGGACAATGTTTGCTGTGGGTTTGTCATATATGGCCTGTATTATGTTGAGGAAAGTTCCCTCTATGCCTACTTTCTGGAGGGTTTTTATGAAAAATGAGTGTTGAATTTTGTCGAAAGCTTTCTTTGCGTCTATTGAGATGATCATATGGTTTTTCTCCTTCAATTCTTTAATATGGTGTATCAGGTTGATTGATTTGCATATATTGAAGAAGTCTTGCATTCCTGCGATAAACCCCACTTGATCATAGTGTATGATCCTTTTAATGTGCTGTAGGGTTCTGTTTGTTAGTATTTTGTTGAGGATTTGTGCATCTATGTTCATCAGTGATATTGGCCTATAGTTTTCTTTCTTTGTGACACCTTTTTCTGGTTTTGGTATCACAGTGATGGTGGCCTCGTAGAATGAGTTTGGGAGTGTTCCCACTCTGCTATATTTTGGAAGAGTTTGAGAAGGATAGGTGATAGCTCTTCTCTAAATGTTTGATAGAATTCGCCTGTGAAGCCATCTGGTCCTGGGCTTTTGTCTGTTGGAAGAATGGTAATCACAGTTTCAATTTCAGTGCTAGTGATTGTTTTTTTAAATATTTTCTATTTCTTCCTGGTTCAGTCTCGGAAGGTTGTGCATTTCTAAGAATTTCTCCATTTCTTCCAGGCGGTTCATTTTCTTGGCCTATAGTTGCTTGTAGTAATCTCTCATGATCCTTTGTATTTCTGCAGTGTCAGTTGTTACTTCTTCTTTTTCATTTCTAATTCTATTGATTTGAGTCTTCTCTCTTTTTCTCTGATGCGTCTGGCTAATAGTTTATCAATTTGGTTTATCTTATCAAAGAACCAGCTTTTAGTTGTCCTTGTGTTTTAACATCTTTATTAGAGTATAATTGCTTTACAATGGTGTCACTGTTTCTGCTATAGCACAAAGTGAATCAGTTATACATATACATATGTCCCCGTATCTCTACCCTCGTGAATCTCCCTCCCTCCCACCCTCTCTATCCCACCCCTCTCGGTGTTCACAAAGCACCGAGCTCATCTCCCTGTGCTATGCGGCTCCTTCCCACTAGCTATGTTTTTTATGTTTGGTAGTGTATATATGTCCATGCCACTCTCTCACTTTGTCCCAGCTTACCCTTCCCCCTCCCTGTATCCTTAAGTCGATTCTCGAGTAGGTCGTCATCTTTATTCCCGTCTTTCCCTTGGTTCTTCTGACCATTTTCTTTTTCAAAGAAGCAGCTTTTGGTTTTATTGATCTTTGCTGTCGTGTTCTTCATTTCTTTGCCATTTATTTGTGATGTGATTTTTATGACTTCTTCTGCTAACTTTGTGGGGTTTTTGTTCTTCTTTCTCTAATTGCATTAGTTGTAAGTTTAGGTTGTTTATTTGAGATGTTTCTTGTTTCTTAAGGTAGGATATTATTGTTATAGACTTCCCTCTTAGAACTGCTTTTGCTGCATCCCATAGGTTTTGGGTCTTCGTGTTTTCATTGTCATTTGTTTCTAGGTAATTTTTGATTTCTGCAGTGATCTCCTGGTTATTAAGTAGTGTGTTGTTCGGCCTCCATGTGTTTGTATTTCTCACAGATTTTTTCCTGTAATTGATATCTAGTCTCATAGCGTTGTTTTCGGAAAAGATACTTGATATGATTTCAATTTTCTTAAATTTACCATGGCTTGGTTTGTGACCCACGATATGGTCTATCCTGGAGAATGTTCCATGAGCACTTGAGAAGAATGTGTATTCTGTTGTTTTTGGATGGAATGTCCTATAAATATTATTTAAGTCCATCTCGTTTAACGTATCATTTAAAGCTTGTGTTTCCTCATTTATGTTCATTTTGGATCATCTGTCCATTGTTGAAAGTGGGGTGTTAAAGTCCCCTACTATGACTGTGATACTGTCGATTTCCCCTTTTATGGCTGTTAGTATTTGCCTTATGTAGTGCGGTACTCCTATGTTGGGTGCATAAGTACTTACAATTGTTATATCTTCTTCTTGGATTGATCCCTTGAGCATTATGTAGTGTCCTTCTTTGTCTCTTGTAATAGTCTTTGTTTCAAAGTGTATTTTGTCTGATATGAGAATTGCTACTCCAGCTTGCTTTTGATTTCCATTTGCATGTGCTATCTTTTTCCATCCCCTCACTTTCAGTCTGTATGTGTCCCTAGGTATGAAGTGGGTCTCTTGTAGGCAGCATATATACGGGGCTTGTTTTTGTATCCATTCCGCCAATCTATGCCTTTTGGTTGGAGCATTTAATCCATTTACATTTAATGTAATTATCAATATGTATGTTCCTATTACCATTTTCTTAATTGTTTTGGGTCTTTTCCTTCTCTTCTGTTTCCTGCGTAGAGAAGTTCCTTTAGCATTTGTTGTAAAGCTGGTTTGGTGGTGCTGAATTCTCTTAGCTTTTGCTTATCTGTAAAGGTTTTAACTTTTCCATCAAATCTGAATGAGATCCCTGCTGGGTAGAGTAATCTTGCTTGTAGGTTTTTCTCCTTCATCACTTTAAATATTTCCTGCCACTCCCTTCTGGCTTGCAGGGTTTCTGCTGAAAGGTCAGCTGTTAACCTTATGGAGGTTCCCTTATGTGTGGTTTGTTGTGTTTCGCTTGCTGCTTTTAATATTTGTTCTTTGTATTTAATTTTGATAGTTTGATTAATATGTGTCTTGGCGTGTTTCTCCTGGGACTTAACCTGTATGGGACTCTCTGTGATTCCTGCACTTGATTAGCTATTTTCTTTTCCATATTAGGGAATTTTCAACTATAATTTCTCAGTCCCTTTCTTTTCCTCTTTTTCTTCTGGGACCCATATAATTCGGATGTTGGTGCGTTTAATGTTGTCCTAGAAGTGTCTGAAAGTGTCCTCAATTCGTTTCATTTTTTCCCCTTTATTCTGCTCTGCAGTAGTTATTTCCACTCTTTCATCTTCCAGGTCACTTATCCGTTCTTCTGCCTCCGTTATTCTGCTATTGATCCCTTGTAGAGAATTTTTAATTTCCTTTATTGTGTTGTTCATCACTGTTTGTTTGCTGTATAGTTTTTCTAGGTTCTTGTAAAAAGTTTGTTTTATTTTCTCCATTCAGTTTCCAAGATTTTGGATCATCTTTAATATCATGGTTATGAATTCTTTTTCAGGTAGACTGCCTATTTCCTGTTCATTTGATAGGTCTGGTGGGTTTTTGCCTTGCTCCCTCATCTGCTGTGTGTTTGTCTGTCTTCTCATTTTGCTTAACTTACTGTGTTTGGGGTCTCCTTATCACAGGCTGCAGGGTCGTAGCTCCCGTTGCCTTTGGTGTCTGTCCCCAGTGGCTGAGGTTGGTTGAGTGAGTTGTGTAGGCTTCCTGGTGGAGGGGACTAGTGCCTGTGTTCTGGTGCATGACACTGGATCTTGTCCTTCTGGTGTACAGGTCCACGTCTGGTGGTGTGTTTTGGGGTGTCTGTGGCCTTTCTCTGACTTTAGGCAGCCTTTGTGCTAGTGGATGGGGTTGTGTTCCTGTCTTGTTACTTGTTTGGCATTGGGTGTCCAGCACTGTAGCTTGCTGGCCGTTGAATGGAGCTGAGTCTTGGCGTTGAGATGGAGATCTCTGGGAGATTTTCACTGTTTCATATTACATGGAGTTGGTAGGTCTCTTGGGGACCAATGTCCTGAGCTTGGCTGTCCCACCTCAGTGGCACAGCGCTGATGCCTGACTGGAGCACCAAGAGCCTGTCCTCCACACGGCTCAGAATTAAAGGGAGGAAAAATAGAAAGAAAGAAGAAGAAGGTAAAATAAAATGCAATAAAATATAGTTATTAAAATAAAATATAATTACTAAGAAAAATATTATTTAAGTAATAAATTAAAAAAAGGACAGCGAGAACCCCAGGAAAAATGATAAAAGCAAAGCTATACAGACAAAATCACACACAGAAGCATACGCATACATGCTCACAAAAATAGAAAAACGGAATTATATATGTATATATCGTTGCTCCCAAAGTCCACCTCCTCAATTTGGGATGATACATTGTCTATTCAGGTATTCCACATATGCAGGGTACATCAAGTTGATTGTGGACATTTAATCCACTGCTCCTGAGGCGGCTGGGAGAGATTTCCCTTTCTCTTCATTGTTTGCACAGCTCCCAGTTTCAGCTTTGGATTTGGAACCGCCACTGCGTGTAGGTCACCTGAGTGCGTCTGCTCTTCACTCAGACAGGACGGGGTTAAAGAAGCAGCTGACTCGAGAGCTCTGGCTCGCTCAGGTCGGGCGGAGGGAGGGGTACAGATGTGGGGTGAGCCTGCAGCGGCAGAGGGGCAAGCGTGACGTTGCAACAGCCCGAGGCATGCCTTGTGTTCACCTGGGGAAGTTTTCCCTAGATCATTTGACACTGGCAGTGGCAGGCTGCACAGGCTCCTGGGAGGGGAGGTGTGGGTATTGTCCTGTGCTTGCACACAGACTTCTTGGTGGCTGCAGCAGCAGCCTTAGCGTCTCATGCCCGTCTTTGAGGTCCTTGATGATAGCCGCGACTCGCGCCCATCTCTGGAGCTCTTTAATAAGTGGCACTCTGAATCCCTCTCCTCGTGTACCAGGAAACAAAGAGGCAAGAAAAAGTCCCTTGCCTCTTTGGCAGCTCCAGATATTTTCCCAGACTCCCTCCCAGCTAGCTGTAGCGCACTAGCCCCCTTCAGGCTGTGTTCACGCAGCCAACCCCAGTCCTCTCCCTGGGATCCGAACTCGGATGCCCAAGCCTCAGCTCCAGGACCCCACCCGTCCCAGCAAGAGAGCAGACAAGCCTCTCTGTCTGGTGAGTGCTGGTCAGCACCGATCCTCTGTGCGGGAATCTCTCCGCTTTGCCCTTCGCACCCCTGTTTCTGCGCTCTCCTCTGTGGCTCCGAAGTTTCCCCCTCCGCCACCCACAGTCTCCGACTGCAAAGGGGCTTCCTAGTGTGTGGAAACCTTTCCTCCTTCACAGCTCCCTCCCAGTGGTGCAGGTCTGTTCCCTATTCTTTTGTCTCTGTATTTTCTTTTTTATTTTGCAGTACCCAGGTACGTGGGGGAGTTTCTTGCGTTTTGGGAGGTCTGAGGTCTTCTGCCAGCGTTCAGTAGGTGTTCTGTAGGAGTGGTTTCACATGTAGATGTATTTCCGATGTATTTGTGGGGAGGAAGGTGATCTCCACGTCTTACTCTTCCGCCATCTTGAAGCTCCTCCTTCATTGTAGTTTTGATTTGCCTTTCTCTAATGATTAGTGATGTTGAGCATCCTTTCATGTGTCTGTTGGCAGTCTGTATATCTTCTTTTGAGAAATGTCTATTTAGAATTTCTGCCCGTTTTTCGATTGGGTTGTTTGTTTGTTTTGATATTAAGCTGCATGAGCTGCTTGTAAATGTTGGAGATTAATCCTTTGTCATTTGTTTCATCTGCAAATATTTTCTACCATTCTGAGGGTTGTCTTTTCATCTTTTTTATGTTTTTCTTTGCTGTGCAAAGTTTTTAAGTTTCATTAAGTCCCATTTGTTTATTTCTGCTTTTATTTCCATTTCTCTAGGAGGTGTGTCAAAAAGGATCTTGCTGTGATTTATGTCATAGCGTGTTCTGCCTATGTTTTCCTCTAAGAGTTTGATAGCATCTGGCTTTACATTTAGGTCTTTAATCCATTTTGAGGTTACTTTTTTGTATGCTGTTAGGGAGTGTTCTAATTTCATTGTTTTACATGTAGCTGTCCAGTTTTCCCAGCACCACTTATTGAAGAGGCTGTCTTTTCTCCATTGTATATCCTTGCCTCCGTTATCAATGATGAGTTTATGATATGTGTGTGGGTTTACCTCTGGGCTTTCTATCCTGTTCCATTGATCTATATTTCTGTTTCTGTGCCAGTACCATACTGTCATCATTAATGAAGCTTTGTAATATCGTCTGAAGTCAGGGAGCCTGATTCCTCCAGCTCCGTTATGCTTTCTCCAGGTTGCTTTGGCTATTTCGGGATCTTTTGCTTTGCATAAAAACTGTGAAATTACTGTTCTAGTTCTGTGAAAAGTGCCAGTGGTAGTTTTATAGGGATTGCATTGAATCAGTAGATTGTTTTGGGTAGTACAGTCATTTTAACAGTGTTGATTCTTCCAATCCAAGAACATGGTATATCTCTCCATCTATTTGTATCATCTTTAATTTCTTTCATCAGTGTCATCATTTTCTGCATATGGGGCTTTTTTCTCCTTAGGTAGGTTTATTCCTAGATAGTTTATTCTTTTGATTGCAATGGTAAATGGGAGTGTTTTCTTTATTTCACTTTCAGATTTTTCATGATTAATGTATAGGAATGCAAGACATTTCTGCGCATTAATTTTGTATCCTCCTACTTTAACAAATTCATTGATTAGCTCTAGCAGTTTTCTGGTAGCATCTTTAGGATTCTCTATGTATAGTATCATGCCTGCTGCAAGCAGTGACAGCATTACTTGTTCTTTTGCAATTTGGATTCCTTTTATTTTTTTTCTTCTCTGATCACTGTGGCTAAAACTTCCAAAACTATGTCGAATAATAGTGGTGAGAGTGGGCAACCTTGTCTTGTTCCTGTTCTTAGTGGAAATGGTTTCATTTTGTCAGCATTGAGGACAATGTTTGCTGTGGGTTTGTCATATATGGCCTGTATTATGTTGAGGAAAGTTCCCTCTATGCCTACTTTCTGGAGGGTTTTTATGAAAAATGAGTGTTGAATTTTGTCGAAAGCTTTCTTTGCGTCTATTGAGATGATCATATGGTTTTTCTCCTTCAATTCTTTAATATGGTGTATCAGGTTGATTGATTTGCATATATTGAAGAAGTCTTGCATTCCTGCGATAAACCCCACTTGATCATAGTGTATGATCCTTTTAATGTGCTGTAGGGTTCTGTTTGTTAGTATTTTGTTGAGGATTTGTGCATCTATGTTCATCAGTGATATTGGCCTATAGTTTTCTTTCTTTGTGACACCTTTGTCTGGTTTTGGTATCACAGTGATGGTGGCCACGTAGAATGAGTTTGGGAGTGTTCCCACTCTGCTATATTTTGGAAGAGTTTGAGAAGGATAGGTGATAGCTCTTCTCTAAATGTTTGATAGAATTCGCCTGTGAAGCCATCTGGTCCTGGGCTTTTGTCTGTTGGAAGAATGGTAATCACAGTTTCAATTTCAGTGCTAGTGATTGTTTTTTTAAATATTTTCTATTTCTTCCTGGTTCAGTCTCGGAAGGTTGTGCATTTCTAAGAATTTCTCCATTTCTTCCAGGCGGTTCATTTTCTTGGCCTATAGTTGCTTGTAGTAATCTCTCATGATCCTTTGTATTTCTGCAGTGTCAGTTGTTACTTCTTCTTTTTCATTTCTAATTCTATTGATTTGAGTCTTCTCTCTTTTTCTCTGATGCGTCTGGCTAATGGTTTATCAATTTGGTTTATCTTATCAAAGAACCAGCTTTTAGTTGTCCTTGTGTTTTAACATCTTTATTAGAGTATAATTGCTTTACAATGGTGTCACTGTTTCTGCTATAGCACAAAGTGAATCAGTTATACATATACATATGTCCCCATATCTCTACCCTCGTGAATCTCCCTCCCTCCCACCCTCTCTATCCCACCCCTCTAGGTGTTCACAAAGCACCGAGCTCATCTCCCTGTGCTATGCGGCTCCTTCCCACTAGCTATGTTTTTTATGTTTGGTAGTGTATATATGTCCATGCCACTCTCTCACTTTGTCCCAGCTTACCCTTCCCCCTCCCTGTATCCTTAAGTCGATTCTCGAGTAGGTCGTCATCTTTATTCCCGTCTTTCCCTTGGTTCTTCTGACCATTTTCTTTTTCAAAGAAGCAGCTTTTGGTTTTATTGATCTTTGCTGTCGTGTTCTTCATTTCTTTGCCATTTATTTGTGATGTGATTTTTATGACTTCTTCTGCTAACTTTGCGGGGTTTTTGTTCTTCTTTCTCTAATTGCATTAGTTGTAAGTTTAGGTTGTTTATTTGAGACGTTTCTTGTTTCTTAAGGTAGGATATTACTGTTATAGACTTCCCTCTTAGAACTGCTTTTGCTGCATCCCATAGGTTTTGGGTCTTCGTGTTTTCATTGTCATTTGTTTCTAGGTAATTTTTGATTTCTGCAGTGATCTCCTGGTTATTAAGTAGTGTGTTGTTCGGCCTCCATGTGTTTGTATTTCTCACAGATTTTTTCCTGTAATTGATATCTAGTCTCATAGCGTTGTTTTCGGAAAAGATACTTGATATGATTTCAATTTTCTTAAATTTACCATGGCTGGGTTTGTGACCCACGATATGGTCTATCCTGGAGAATGTTCCATGAGCACTTGAGAAGAATGTGTATTCTGTTGTTCTTGGATGGAATGTCCTATAAATATTATTTAAGTCCATCTCGTTTAACGTATCATTTAAAGCTTGTGTTTCCTCATTTATGTTCATTTTGGATCATCTGTCCATTGGTGAAAGTGGGGTGTTAAAGTCCCCTACTATGACTCTGATACTGTCGATTTCCCCCTTTTTGGCTGTTAGTATTTGCCTTATGTAGTGAGGTACTCCTATGTTGGGTGCATAAGTACTTACAATTGTTATATCGTCTTCTTGGATTGATCCCTTGAGCATTATGTAGTGTCCTTGTTTGTCTCTTGTAATAGTCTTTGTTTCAAAGTGTATTTTGTCTGATATGAGAATTGCTACTCCAGCTTGCTTTTGATTTCCATTTGCATGGGCTATCTTTTTCCATCCCCTCACTTTCAGTCTGTATGTGTCCCTAGGTATGAAGTGGGTCTCTTGTAGGCAGCATATATACGGGGCTTGTTTTTGTATCCATTCCGCCAATCTATGCCTTTTGGTTGGAGCATTTAATCCATTTACATTTAATGTAATTATCAATATGTATGTTCCTATTACCATTTTCTTAATTGTTTTGGGTCTTTTCCTTCTCTTCTGTTTCCTGCGTAGAGAAGTTCCTTTAGCATTTGTTGTAAAGCTGGTTTGGTGGTGCTGAATTCTCTTAGCTTTTGCTTATCTGTAAAGGTTTTAACTTCTCCATCAAATCTGAATGAGATCCCTGCTGGGTAGAGTAATCTTGCTTGTAGGTTTTTCTCCTTCATCACTATAAATATTCCTGCCACTCCCTTCTGGCTTGCAGAGTTTCTGCTGAAAGATCAGCTGTTAACCTTATGGAGGTTCCCTTATGTGTGATTTGTTGTGTTTCCCTTGCTGCTTTTAATATTTGTTCTTTGTATTTAATTTTTGATAGTTTGATTAATATGTGTCTTGGCGTGTTTCTCCTGGGATTTAACCTGTATGGGACTCTCTGTGATTCCTGCACTTGATTAGCTATTTCCTTTTCCATATTAGGGAAGTTTTCAACTATAATTTCTCAGTCCCTTTCTTTTCCTCTTTTTCTTCTGGGACCCCTATAATTCGAATGTTGGTGCGTTTAATGTTGTCCTAGAAGTGTCTGAAAGTGTCCTCAATTCTTTTCATTTCTTTCCCTTTATTCTGCTCTGCAGTAGTTATTTCCACTCTTTTATCTTCCAGGTCACTTATCCGTTCTTCTGCCTCCATTATTCTGCTATTGATCCCTTCTAGAGAATTTTTAATTTCATTCATTGTGTTGTTCATCACTGTTTGTTTGCTGTATAGTTTTTCTAGGTTCTTGTAAAAAGTTTCTTTTATTTTCTCCATTCAATTTCCAAGATTTTGGATCATCTTTAATATCATGGTTATGAATTCTTTTTCAGGTAGACTGCCTATTTCCTGTTCATTTGATAGGTCTGGTGGGTTTTTGCCTTGCTCCCTCATCTGCTGTGTGTTTGTCTGTCTTCTCATTTTGCTTAACTTACTGTGTTTGGGGTCTCCTTATCACAGGCTGCAGGGTCGTAGCTCCCGTTGCCTTTGGTGTCTGTCCCCAGTGGCTGAGGTTGGTTGAGTGGGTTGTGTAGGCTTCCTGGTGGAGGGGACTAGTGCCTGTGTTCTGGTGCATGACACTGGATCTTGTCCTTCTGGTGTACAGGTCCACGTCTGGTGGTGGGTTTTGGGGTGTCTGTGGCCTTTCTATGACTTTAGGCAGCCTTTGTGCTAGTGGATGGGGTTGTGTTCCTGTCTTGTTACTTGTTTGGCATTGGGTGTCCAGCACTGTAGCTTGCTGGCCGTTGAATGGAGCTGAGTCTTGGCGTTGAGATGGAGATCTCTGGGAGATTTTTACTGTTTCATGTTACATGGAGTTGGTAGGTCTCTTGTGGACCAATGTCCTGAGCTTGGCTGTCCCACGTCAGTGGCACAGCGCTGATGCCTGACTGGAGCACCAAGAGCCTGTCCTCCACACGGCTCAGAATTAAAGGGAGGAAAAATAGAAAGAAAGAAGAAGAAGATAAAATAAAATGCAATAAAATATAGTTATTAAAATAAAATATAATTACTAAGAAAAATATTATTTAAGTAATAAATTAAAAAAAGGACAGCGAGAACCCCAGGAAAAATGATAAAAGCAAAGCTATACAGACAAAATCACACACAGAAGCATACGCATACATTCTCACAAAAATAGGAAAACGGAACTATATATGTATATATCGTTGCTCCTAAACTCCACCTCCTCAATTTGGGATGATACATTGTCTATTCAGGTATTCCACATATGCAGGGTACATCAAGTTGATTGTGGACATTTAATCCACTGCTCCTGAGGCGGCTGGGAGAGATTTCCCTTTCTCTTCATTGTTTGCACAGCTCCCAGTTTCAGCTTTGGATTTGGAACCGCCACTGCGTGTAGGTCACCTGAGTGCGTCTGCTCTTCACTCAGACAGGACGGGGTTAAAGAAGCAGCTGACTCGAGAGCTCTGGCTCGCTCAGGTCGGGCGGAGGGAGGGGTACAGATGTGGGGTGAGCCTGCAGCAGCAGAGGGGCAAGCGTGACATTGCAACAGCCCGAGGCATGCCTTGTGTTCACCTGGGGAAGTTTTCCCTAGATCATTTGACACTGGCAGTGGCAGGCGGCACAGGCTCCTGGGAGGGGAGGTGTGGGTATTGTCCTGTGCTTGCACACAGACTTCTTGGTGGCTGCAGCAGCAGCCTTAGCGTCTCATGCCCGTCTTTGAGGTCCTTGATGATAGCCGCGACTCGCGCCCATCTCTGGAGCTCTTTAAGTGGCACTCTGAATCCCTCTCCTCGTGTACCAGGAAACAAAGAGGCAAGAAAAAGTCCCTTGCCTCTTTGGCAGCTCCAGATATTTTCCCAGACTCCCTCCCAGCTAGCTGTAGCGCACTAGCCCCCTTCAGGCTGTGTTCACGCAGCCAACCCCAGTCCTCTCCCTGGGATCCGAACTCGGATGCCCAAGCCTCAGCTCCAGGACCCCACCCGTCCCAGCAAGAGAGCAGACACGCCTCTCTGTCTGGTGAGTGCTGGTCAGCACCGATCCTCTGTGCGGGAATCTCTCCGCTTTGCCCTTCGCACCCCTGTTTCTGCGCTCTCCTCTGTGGCTCCGAAGTTTCCCCCTCCGCCACCCACAGTCTCCGACTGCAAAGGGGCTTCCTAGTGTGTGGAAACCTTTCCTCCTTCACAGCTCCCTCCCACTGGTGCAGGTCTGTTCCCTATTCTTTTGTCTCTGTATTTTCTTTTTTATTTTGCAGTACCCAGGTACGTGGGGGAGTTTCTTGCGTTTTGGGAGGTCTGAGGTCTTCTGCCAGCGTTCAGTAGGTGTTCTGTAGGAGTTGTTTCACATGTAGATGTATTTCCGATGTATTTGTGGGGAGGAAGGTGATCTCCACGTCTTACTCTTCCGCCATCTTGAAGCTCCTCCTTCATTGTAGTTTTGATTTGCCTTTCTCTAATGATTAGTGTTGTTGAGCATCCTTTCATGTGTCTGTTGGCAGTCTGTATATCTTCTTTTGAGAAATGTCTATTTAGATTTTCTGCCCGTTTTTCGATTGGGTTGTTTGTTTTTTTTGATATTAAGCTGCATGAGCTGCTTGTAAATGTTGGAGATTAATCCTTTGTCATTTGTTTCATCTGCAAATATTTTCTACCATTCTGAGGGTTGTCTTTTCATCTTTTTTATGTTTTCCTTTGCTGTGCAAAGGTTTTAAGTTTCATTAAGTCCCATTTGTTTATTTCTGCTTTTATTTCCATTTCTCTAGGAGGTGTGTCAAAAAGGATCTTGCTGTGATTTATGTCATAGCGTGTTCTGCCTATGTTTTCCTCTAAGAGTTTGATAGCATCTGGCTTTACATTTAGGTCTTTAATCCATTTTGAGGTTACTTTTGTGTATGCTGTTAGGGAGTGTTCTAATTTCATTGTTTTACATGTAGCTGTCCAGTTTTCCCAGCACCACTTATTGAAGAGGCTGTCTTTTCTCCATTGTATATCCTTGCCTCCGTTATCAATGATGAGTTTATGATATGTGTGTGGGTTTACCTCTGGGCTTTCTATCCTGTTCCACTGATCTATATTTCTGTTTCTGTGCCAGTACCATACTGTCATCATTAATGAAGCTTTGTAATATCGTCTGAAGTCAGGGAGCCTGATTCCTCCAGCTCCGTTATGCTTTCTCCAGGTTGCTTTGGCTATTTCGGGATCTTTTGGTTTGCATAAAAACTGTGAAATTACTGTTCTAGTTCTGTGAAAAGTGCCAGTGGTAGTTTTATAGGGATTGCATTGAATCGGTAGATTGTTTTGGGTAGTACAGTCATTTTAACAGTGTTGATTCTTCCAATCCAAGAACATGGTATATCTCTCCATCTATTTGTATCATCTTTAATTTCTTTCATCAGTGTCATCATTTTCTGCATATGGGGCTTTTTTCTCCTTAGGTAGGTTTATTCCTAGATAGTTTATTCTTTTGGTTGCAATGGTAAATGGGAGTGTTTTCTTTATTTCACTTTCAGATTTTTCATGATTAATGTATAGGAATGCAAGACATTTCTGCGCATTAATTTTGTATCCTCCTACTTTAACAAATTCATTGATTAGCTCTAGCAGTTTTCTGGTAGCATCTTTAGGATTCTCTATGTATAGTATCCTGCCTTCTGCAAGCAGTGACAGCATTACTTGTTCTTTTGCAATTTGGATTCCTTTTATTTTTTTTCTTTTCTGACCACTGTGGCTAAAACTTCCAAAACTATGTCGAATAATAGTGGTGAGAGTGGGCAACCTTGTCTTGTTCCTGTTCTTAGTGGAAACGGTTTCATTTTGTCACCATTGAGGACAATGTTTGCTGTGGGTTTGTCATATATGGCCTGTATTATGTTGAGGAAAGTTCCCTCTATGCCTACTTTCTGGAGGGTTTTTATGAAAAATGAGTGTTGAATTTTGTCGAAAGCTTTCTTTGCGTCTATTGAGATGACCATATGGTTTTTCTCCTTCAATTCTTTAATGTGGTGTATCAGGTTGATTGATTTGCATATATTGAAGAAGTCTTGCATTCCTGCGATAAACCCCACTTGATCATAGTGTATGATCCTTTTAATGTGCTGTAGGGTTCTGTTTGTTAGTATTTTGTTGAGGATTTGTGCATGTATGTTCATCAGTGATATTGGCCTATAGTTTTCTTTCTTTGTGACACCTTTGTCTGGTTTTGGTATCACAGTGATGGTGGCCTCGCAGAATGAGTTTGGGAGTGTTCCCACTCTGCTGTATTTTGGAAGAGTTTGAGAAGGATAGGTGATAGCTCTTCTCTAAATGTTTGATAGAATTCGCCTGTGAAGCCATCTGGTCCTGGGCTTTTGTCTGTTGGAAGAATGGTAATCACAGTTTCAATTTCAGTGCTAGTGATTGTTTTTTTTAATATTTTCTATTTCTTCCTGGTTCAGTCTCGGAAGGTTGTGCATTTCTAAGAATTTCTCCATTTCTTCCAGGCGGTTCATTTTCTTGGCATATAGTTGCTTGTAGTAATCTCTCATGATCCTTTGTATTTCTGCAGTGTCAGTTGTTACTTCTTCTGTTTCATTTCTAATTCTATTGATTTGAGTCTTCTCTCTTTTTCTCTGATGCCTCTGGCTAATGGTTTATCAATTTGGTTTATCTTATCAAAGAACCAGCTTTTAGTTGTCTTTGTGTTTTAACATCTTTATTAGAGTATAATTGCTTTACAATGGTGTCTCTGTTTCTGCTATAGCACAAAGTGAATCAGTTATGCATATACATATGTCCCCATATCTCTACCCTCGTGACTCTCCCTCCCTCCCACCCTCTCTATCCCACCCCTCTAGGTGTTCACAAAGCACCGAGCTCATCTCCCTGTGCTATGCGGCTCCTTCCCACTAGCTATGTTTTTTATGTTTGGTAGTGTATATATGTCCATGCCACTCTCTCACTTTGTCCCAGCTTACCCTTCCCCCTCCCTGTATCCTTAAGTCAATTCTCGAGTAGGTCTTCATCTTTATTCCCGTCTTTCCCCTGGTTTTTCTGACCATTTTCTTTTTCAAAGAAGCAGCTTTTGGTTTTATTGATCTTTGCTGTCGTGTTCGTCATTTCTTTGCCATTTATTTGTGATGTGATTTTTATGACTTCTTTCCTTCTGCTAACTTGGCGGGGTTTTTGTTCTTCTTTCTCTAATTTCATTAGTTGTAAAAGTTTAGGTTGTTTATTTGAGACGTTTCTTGTTTCTTAAGGTAGGATAATATTGTTATAAACTTCCCTCTTAGAACTGCTTTTGCTGCATCCCATAGGTTTTGGGTGTTCGTGTTTACATTGTCATTTCTTTCTAGGTAATTTTTGATTTCTGCAGTGATCTCTTGGTTATTAAGTAGTGTGCTCTTCGGCCTCCATGTGTTTGTATTTCTTACAGATTTTTTCCTGTAATTGATATCTAGTCTCATAGCGTTGTTTTCAGAAAAGATACTTGATATGATTTCAATTTTCTTAAATTTACCATGGCTTGGTTTGTGACCCACGATATGGTCTATCCTGGAGGATGTTCCATGAGCACTTGAGAAGAATGTGTATTCTGTTGTTTTTGGATGGAATGTCCTATAAATATTATTTAAGTCCATCTCGTTTAACGTATCATTTAAAGCTTGTGTTTCCTCATTTATTTTCATTTTGGATCATCTGTCCATTGTTGAAAGTGGGGTGTTAAAGTCCCCTACTATGACTGTGATACTGTCGATTTCCCCTTTTATGGCTGTTAGTATTTGCCTTATGTAGTGCGGTTCTCCTATGTTGGGTGCATAAGTACTTACAATTGTTATATCTTCTTCTTGGATTGATCTCTTGAGCATTATGTAGTGTCCTTGTTTGTCTCTTGTAATAGTCTTTGTTTCAAAGTGTATTTTGTCTGATATGAGAATTGCTACTCCAGCTTGCTTTTGATTTCCATTTGCATCGGCTATCTTTTTCCATCCCCTCACTTTCAGTCTGTATGTGTCCCTAGGTATGAAGTGGGTCTCTTGTAGGCAGCATATATACGGGGCTTGTTTTTGTATCCATTCCGCCAATCTATGCCTTTTGGTTGGAGCATTTAATCCATTTACATTTAATGTAATTATCAATATGTATGTTCCTATTACCATTTTCTTAATTGCTTTGGGTCTTTTCCTTCTCTTGTGTTTCCTGCGTAGAGAAGTTCCTTTAGCATTGGTTGTAAAGCTGGTTTCGTGGTGCTGAATTCTCTTAGCTTTTGCTTATCTGTAAAGGTTTTAACTTCTCCATCAAATCTGAATGAGATCCCTGCTGGGTAGAGTAATCTTGCTTGTAGGTTTTTCTCCTTCATCACTTTAAATATTTCCTGCCACTCCCTTCTGGCTTGCAGAGTTTCTGCTGAAAGGTCAGCTGTTAACCTTATGGAGGTTCCCTTATGTGTGATTTGTTGTGTTTCCCTTGCTGCTTTTAATATTTGTTCTTTGTATTTAATTTTTGATAGTTCGATTAATATGTGTCTTGGCGTGTTTCTCCTGGGACTTAACCTGTATGGGTCTCTCTGTGATTCCTGCACTTGATTAGCTATTTGCTTTTCCATATTAGGGAATTTTCAACTATAATTTCTCAGTCCCTTTCTTTTCCTCTTTTTCTTCTGGGACCCCTATAATTCGGATATTGGTGCGTTTAATCTTGTCCTAGAAGTGTCTGAAAGTGTCCTCAATTCGTTTCATTTTTTTCCCTTTATTCTGCTCTGCAGTAGTTATTTCCACTCTTTCATCTTCCAGGTCACTTATCCGTTCTTCTGCCTCCGTTATTCTGCTATTGATCCCCTCTAGAGAATTTTTAATTTCATTTATTCTGTTGTTCATCACTGTTTGTTTGCTGTATAGTTTTTCTAGGTTCTTGTAAAAAGTTTGCTTTATTTTCTCCATTCAGTTTCCAAGATTTTGGATCATCTTTAATATCATGGTTATGAATTCTTTTTCAGGTAGACTGCCTATTTCCTGTTCATTTGATAGGTCTGGTGGGTTTTTGCCTTGCTCCCTCATCTGCTGTGTGTTTGTCTGTCTTCTCATTTTGCTTAACTTACTGTGTTTGGGGTCTCCTTATCACAGGCTGCAGGGTCGTAGCTCCCGTTGCCTTTGGTGTCTGTCCCCAGTGGCTGAGGTTGGTTGAGTGAGTTGTGTAGGCTTCCTGGTGGAGGGGACTAGTGCCTGTGTTCTGGTGCATGACACTGGATCTTGTCCTTCTGGTGTACAGGTCCACGTCTGGTGGTGTGTTTTGGGGTGTCTGTGGCCTTTCTATGATTTTAGGCAGCCTTTGTGCTAGTGGATGGGGTTGTGTTCCTGTCTTGTTACTTGTTTGGCATTGGGTGTCCAGCACTGTAGCTTGCTGTCCGTTGAATGGAGCTGAGTCTTGGCGTTGAGATGGAGATCTCTGGGAGATTTTCACTGTTTCATATTACATGGAGTTGGTAGGTCTCTTGTGGACCAATGTCCTGAGCTTGGCTGTGCCACCTCAGTGGCACAGCGCTGATGCCTGACTGGAGCACCAAGAGCCTGTCCTCCACACGGCTCAGAATTAAAGGGAGGAAAAATAGAAAGAAAGAAGAAGAAGGTAAAATAAAATGCAATAAAATATAGTTATTAAAATAAAATATAATTACTTAGAAAAATATTATTTAAGTAATAAAATTAAAAAAGGACAGAGAGAACCCCAGGAAAAATGATAAAAGCAAAGCTATACAGACAAAATCACACACAGAAGCATACGCATACATGCTCACAAAAATAGAAAAACGGAATTATATATGTATATATCATTGCTCCCAAAGTCCACCTCCTCAATTTGGGATGATACATTGTCTATTCAGGTATTCCACATATGCAGGGTACATCAAGTTGATTGTGGACATTTATTCCACTGCTCCTGAGGCGGCTGGGAGAGATTTCCCTTTCTCTTCATTGTTTGCACAGCTCCCAGTTTCAGCTTTGGATTTGGAACCGCCACTGCGTGTAGGTCACCTGAGTGCGTCTGCTCTTCACTCAGACAGGACGGGGTTAAAGAAGCAGCTGACTCGAGAGCTCTGGCTCGCTCAGGTCGGGCGGAGGGAGGGGTACAGATGTGGGGTGAGCCTGCAGCAGCAGAGGGGCAAGCGTGACGTTGCAACAGCCCGAGGCATGCCTTGTGTTCACCTGGGGAAGTTTTCCCTAGATCATTTGACACTGGCAGTGGCAGGCGGCACAGGCTCCTGGGAGGGGAGGTGTGGGTAGTGTCCTGTGCTTGCACACAGACTTCTTGGTGGCTGCAGCAGCAGCCTTAGCGTCTCATGCCCGTCTTTGAGGTCCTTGATGATAGCCGCGACTCGCGCCCATCTCTGGAGCTCTTTAAGTGGCACTCTGAATCCCTCTCCTCGTGTACCAGGAAACAAAGAGGCAAGAAAAAGTCCCTTGCCTCTTTGGCAGCTCCAGATATTTTCCCAGACTCCC
Source organism: Balaenoptera physalus (assembly GCF_965194825.1). Taxonomy (NCBI): domain Eukaryota; kingdom Metazoa; phylum Chordata; class Mammalia; order Artiodactyla; family Balaenopteridae; genus Balaenoptera; species Balaenoptera physalus. The sequence goes on along the minus strand of NC_138903.1, from coordinate 51,970,541 downwards.
TCCCAGCTAGCTGTAGCACACTAGCCCCCTTCAGGCTGTGTTCACGCAGCCAACCCCAGTCCTCTCCCTGGGATCCGAACTCGGATGCCCAAGCCTCAGCTCCAGGACCCCACCCGTCCCAGCAAGAGAGCAGACAAGCCTCTCTGTCTGGTGAGTGCTGGTCAGCACCGATCCTCTGTGCGGGAATCTCTCCGCTTTGCCCTTTGCACCCCTGTTTCTGCGCTCTCCTCTGTGGCTCCGAAGTTTCCCCCTCCGCCACCCACAGTCTCCGACTGCAAAGGGGCTTCCTAGTGTGTGGAAACCTTTCCTCCTTCACAGCTCCCTCCCACTGGTGCAGGTCTGTTCCCTATTCTTTTGTCTCTGTATTTTCTTTTTTATTTTGCAGTACCCAGGTACGTGAGGGAGTTTCTTGCGTTTTGGGAGGTCTGAGGTCTTCTGCCAGCGTTCAGTAGGTGTTCTGTAGGAGTTGTTTCACATGTAGATGTATTTCCGATGTATTTGTGGGGAGGAAGGTGATCTCCACGTCTTACTCTTCCGCCATCTTGAAGCTCCTCCTTCATTGTAGTTTTGATTTGCCTTTCTCTAATGATTAGTGTTGTTGAGCATCCTTTCATGTGTCTGTTGGCAGTCTGTATATCTTCTTTTGAGAAATGTCTATTTAGATTTTCTGCCCGTTTTTCGATTGGGTTGTTTGTTTTTTTTGATATTAAGCTGCATGAGCTGCTTGTAAATGTTGGAGATTAATCCTTTGTCATTTGTTTCATCTGCAAATATTTTCTACCATTCTGAGGGTTGTCTTTTCATCTTTTTTATGTTTTCCTTTGCTGTGCAAAGGTTTTAAGTTTCATTAAGTCCCATTTGTTTATTTCTGCTTTTATTTCCATTTCTCTAGGAGGTGTGTCAAAAAGGATCTTGCTGTGATTTATGTCATAGCGTGTTCTGCCTATGTTTTCCTCTAAGAGTTTGATAGCATCTGGCTTTACATTTAGGTCTTTAATCCATTTTGAGGTTACTTTTGTGTATGCTGTTAGGGAGTGTTCTAATTTCATTGTTTTACATGTAGCTGTCCAGTTTTCCCAGCACCACTTATTGAAGAGGCTGTCTTTTCTCCATTGTATATCCTTGCCTCCGTTATCAATGATGAGTTTATGATATGTGTGTGGGTTTACCTCTGGGCTTTCTATCCTGTTCCATTGATCTATATTTCTGTTTCTGTGCCAGTACCATACTGTCATCATTAATGAAGCTTTGTAATATCGTCTGAAGTCAGGGAGCCTGATTCCTCCAGCTCCGTTATGCTTTCTCCAGGTTGCTTTGGCTATTTCGGGATCTTTTGGTTTGCATAAAAACTGTGAAATTACTGTTCTAGTTCTGTGAAAAGTGCCAGTGGTAGTTTTATAGGGATTGCATTGAATCAGTAGATTGTTTTGGGTAGTACAGTCATTTTAACAGTGTTGATTCTTCCAATCCAAGAACATGGTATATCTCTCCATCTATTTGTATCATCTTTAATTTCTTTCATCAGTGTCATCATTTTCTGCATATGGGGCTTTTTTCTCCTTAGGTAGGTTTATTCCTAGATAGTTTATTCTTTTGGTTGCAATGGTAAATGGGAGTGTTTTCTTTATTTCACTTTCAGATTTTTCATGATTAATGTATAGGAATGCAAGACATTTCTGCGCATTAATTTTTTATCCTCCTACTTTAACAAATTCATTGATTAGCTCTAGCAGTTTTCTGGTAGCATCTTTAGGATTCTCTATGTATAGTATCATGCCTGCTGCAAGCAGTGACAGCATTACTTGTTCTTTTGCAATTTGGATTCCTTTTATTTTTTTTCTTCTCTGATCACTGTGGCTAAAACTACCAAAACTATGTCGAATAATAGTGGTGAGAGTGGGCAACCTTGTCTTGTTCCTGTTCTTAGTGGAAATGGTTTCATTTTGTCAGCATTGAGGACAATGTTTGCTGTGGGTTTGTCATATATGGCCTGTATTATGTTGAGGAAAGTTCCCTCTATGCCTACTTTCTGGAGGGTTTTTATGAAAAATGAGTGTTGAATTTTGTCGAAAGCTTTCTTTGCGTCTATTGAGATGATCATATGGTTTTTCTCCTTCAATTCTTTAATATGGTGTATCAGGTTGATTGATTTGCATATATTGAAGAAGTCTTGCATTCCTGCGATAAACCCCACTTGATCATAGTGTATGATCCTTTTAATGTGCTGTAGGGTTCTGTTTGTTAGTATTTTGTTGAGGATTTGTGCATCTATGTTCATCAGTGATATTGGCCTATAGTTTTCTTTCTTTGTGACACCTTTGTCTGGTTTTGGTATCACAGTGATGGTGGCCACGTAGAATGAGTTTGGGAGTGTTCCCACTCTGCTATATTTTGGAAGAGTTTGAGAAGGATAGGTGATAGCTCTTCTCTAAATGTTTGATAGAATTCGCCTGTGAAGCCATCTGGTCCTGGGCTTTTGTCTGTTGGAAGAATGGTAATCACAGTTTCAATTTCAGTGCTAGTGATTGTTTTTTTAAATATTTTCTATTTCTTCCTGGTTCAGTCTCGGAAGGTTGTGCATTTCTAAGAATTTCTCCATTTCTTCCAGGCGGTTCATTTTCTTGGCCTATAGTTGCTTGTAGTAATCTCTCATGATCCTTTGTATTTCTGCAGTGTCAGTTGTTACTTCTTCTTTTTCATTTCTAATTCTATTGATTTGAGTCTTCTCTCTTTTTCTCTGATGCGTCTGGCTAATGGTTTATCAATTTGGTTTATCTTATCAAAGAACCAGCTTTTAGTTGTCCTTGTGTTTTAACATCTTTATTAGAGTATAATTGCTTTACAATGGTGTCACTGTTTCTGCTATAGCACAAAGTGAATCAGTTATACATATACATATGTCCCCATATCTCTACCCTCGTGAATCTCCCTCCCTCCCACCCTCTCTATCCCACCCCTCTAGGTGTTCACAAAGCACCGAGCTCATCTCCCTGTGCTATGCGGCTCCTTCCCACTAGCTATGTTTTTTATGTTTGGTAGTGTATATATGTCCATGCCACTCTCTCACTTTGTCCCAGCTTACCCTTCCCCCTCCCTGTATCCTTAAGTCGATTCTCGAGTAGGTCGTCATCTTTATTCCCGTCTTTCCCTTGGTTCTTCTGACCATTTTCTTTTTCAAAGAAGCAGCTTTTGGTTTTATTGATCTTTGCTGTCGTGTTCTTCATTTCTTTGCCATTTATTTGTGATGTGATTTTTATGACTTCTTCTGCTAACTTTGCGGGGTTTTTGTTCTTCTTTCTCTAATTGCATTAATTGTAAGTTTAGGTTGTTTATTTGAGACGTTTCTTGTTTCTTAAGGTAGGATATTACTGTTATAGACTTCCCTCTTAGAACTGCTTTTGCTGCATCCCATAGGTTTTGGGTCTTCGTGTTTTCATTGTCATTTGTTTCTAGGTAATTTTTGATTTCTGCAGTGATCTCCTGGTTATTAAGTAGTGTGTTGTTCGGCCTCCATGTGTTTGTATTTCTCACAGATTTTTTCCTGTAATTGATATCTAGTCTCATAGCGTTGTTTTCGGAAAAGATACTTGATATGATTTCAATTTTCTTAAATTTACCATGGCTTGGTTTGTGACCCACGATATGGTCTATCCTGGAGAATGTTCCATGAGCACTTGAGAAGAATGTGTATTCTGTTGTTCTTGGATGGAATGTCCTATAAATATTATTTAAGTCCATCTCGTTTAACGTATCATTTAAAGCTTGTGTTTCCTCATTTATGTTCATTTTGGATCATCTGTCCATTGGTGAAAGTGGGGTGTTAAAGTCCCCTACTATGACTCTGATACTGTCGATTTCCCCCTTTTTGGCTGTTAGTATTTGCCTTATGTAGTGAGGTACTCCTATGTTGGGTGCATAAGTACTTACAATTGTTATATCGTCTTCTTGGATTGATCCCTTGAGCATTATGTAGTGTCCTTGTTTGTCTCTTGTAATAGTCTTTGTTTCAAAGTGTATTTTGTCTGATATGAGAATTGCTACTCCAGCTTGCTTTTGATTTCCATTTGCATGGGCTATCTTTTTCCATCCCCTCACTTTCAGTCTGTATGTGTCCCTAGGTATGAAGTGGGTCTCTTGTAGGCAGCATATATACGGGGCTTGTTTTTGTATCCATTCCGCCAATCTATGCCTTTTGGTTGGAGCATTTAATCCATTTACATTTAATGTAATTATCAATATGTATGTTCCTATTACCATTTTCTTAATTGTTTTGGGTCTTTTCCTTCTCTTCTGTTTCCTGCGTAGAGAAGTTCCTTTAGCATTTGTTGTAAAGCTGGTTTGGTGGTGCTGAATTCTCTTAGCTTTTGCTTATCTGTAAAGGTTTTAACTTCTCCATCAAATCTGAATGAGATCCCTGCTGGGTAGAGTAATCTTGCTTGTAGGTTTTTCTCCTTCATCACTATAAATATTCCTGCCACTCCCTTCTGGCTTGCAGAGTTTCTGCTGAAAGATCAGCTGTTAACCTTATGGAGGTTCCCTTATGTGTGATTTGTTGTGTTTCCCTTGCTGCTTTTAATATTTGTTCTTTGTATTTAATTTTTGATAGTTTGATTAATATGTGTCTTGGCGTGTTTCTCCTGGGATTTAACCTGTATGGGACTCTCTGTGATTCCTGCACTTGATTAGCTATTTCCTTTTCCATATTAGGGAAGTTTTCAACTATAATTTCTCAGTCCCTTTCTTTTCCTCTTTTTCTTCTGGGACCCCTATAATTCGAATGTTGGTGCGTTTAATGTTGTCCTAGAAGTGTCTGAAAGTGTCCTCAATTCTTTTCATTTCTTTCCCTTTATTCTGCTCTGCAGTAGTTATTTCCACTCTTTTATCTTCCAGGTCACTTATCCGTTCTTCTGCCTCCATTATTCTGCTATTGATCCCTTCTAGAGAATTTTTAATTTCATTCATTGTGTTGTTCATCACTGTTTGTTTGCTGTATAGTTTTTCTAGGTTCTTGTAAAAAGTTTCTTTTATTTTCTCCATTCAATTTCCAAGATTTTGGATCATCTTTAATATCATGGTTATGAATTCTTTTTCAGGTAGACTGCCTATTTCCTGTTCATTTGATAGGTCTGGTGGGTTTTTGCCTTGCTCCCTCATCTGCTGTGTGTTTGTCTGTCTTCTCATTTTGCTTAACTTACTGTGTTTGGGGTCTCCTTATCACAGGCTGCAGGGTCGTAGCTCCCGTTGCCTTTGGTGTCTGTCCCCAGTGGCTGAGGTTGGTTGAGTGGGTTGTGTAGGCTTCCTGGTGGAGGGGACTAGTGCCTGTGTTCTGGTGCATGACACTGGATCTTGTCCTTCTGGTGTACAGGTCCACGTCTGGTGGTGGGTTTTGGGGTGTCTGTGGCCTTTCTATGACTTTAGGCAGCCTTTGTGCTAGTGGATGGGGTTGTGTTCCTGTCTTGTTACTTGTTTGGCATTGGGTGTCCAGCACTGTAGCTTGCTGGCCGTTGAATGGAGCTGAGTCTTGGCGTTGAGATGGAGATCTCTGGGAGATTTTTACTGTTTCATGTTACATGGAGTTGGTAGGTCTCTTGTGGACCAATGTCCTGAGCTTGGCTGTCCCACGTCAGTGGCACAGCGCTGATGCCTGACTGGAGCACCAAGAGCCTGTCCTCCACACGGCTCAGAATTAAAGGGAGGAAAAATAGAAAGAAAGAAGAAGAAGATAAAATAAAATGCAATAAAATATAGTTATTAAAATAAAATATAATTACTAAGAAAAATATTATTTAAGTAATAAATTAAAAAAAGGACAGCGAGAACCCCAGGAAAAATGATAAAAGCAAAGCTATACAGACAAAATCACACACAGAAGCATACGCATACATTCTCACAAAAATAGGAAAACGGAACTATATATGTATATATCGTTGCTCCTAAACTCCACCTCCTCAATTTGGGATGATACATTGTCTATTCAGGTATTCCACATATGCAGGGTACATCAAGTTGATTGTGGACATTTAATCCACTGCTCCTGAGGCGGCTGGGAGAGATTTCCCTTTCTCTTCATTGTTTGCACAGCTCCCAGTTTCAGCTTTGGATTTGGAACCGCCACTGCGTGTAGGTCACCTGAGTGCGTCTGCTCTTCACTCAGACAGGACGGGGTTAAAGAAGCAGCTGACTCGAGAGCTCTGGCTCGCTCAGGTCGGGCGGAGGGAGGGGTACAGATGTGGGGTGAGCCTGCAGCAGCAGAGGGGCAAGCGTGACGTTGCAACAGCCCGAGGCATGCCTTGTGTTCACCTGGGGAAGTTTTCCCTAGATCATTTGACACTGGCAGTGGCAGGCGGCACAGGCTCCTGGGAGGGGAGGTGTGGGTATTGTCCTGTGCTTGCACACAGACTTCTTGGTGGCTGCAGCAGCAGCCTTAGCGTCTCATGCCCGTCTTTGAGGTCCTTGATGATAGCCGCGACTCGCGCCCATCTCTGGAGCTCTTTAAGTGGCACTCTGAATCCCTCTCCTCGTGTACCAGGAAACAAAGAGGCAAGAAAAAGTCCCTTGCCTCTTTGGCAGCTCCAGATATTTTCCCAGACTCCCTCCCAGCTAGCTGTAGCGCACTAGCCCCCTTCAGGCTGTGTTCACGCAGCCAACCCCAGTCCTCTCCCTGGGATCCGAACTCGGATGCCCAAGCCTCAGCTCCAGGACCCCACCCGTCCCAGCAAGAGAGCAGACACGCCTCTCTGTCTGGTGAGTGCTGGTCAGCACCGATCCTCTGTGCGGGAATCTCTCCGCTTTGCCCTTCGCACCCCTGTTTCTGCGCTCTCCTCTGTGGCTCCGAAGTTTCCCCCTCCGCCACCCACAGTCTCCGACTGCAAAGGGGCTTCCTAGTGTGTGGAAACCTTTCCTCCTTCACAGCTCCCTCCCACTGGTGCAGGTCTGTTCCCTATTCTTTTGTCTCTGTATTTTCTTTTTTATTTTGCAGTACCCAGGTACGTGGGGGAGTTTCTTGCGTTTTGGGAGGTCTGAGGTCTTCTGCCAGCGTTCAGTAGGTGTTCTGTAGGAGTTGTTTCACATGTAGATGTATTTCCGATGTATTTGTGGGGAGGAAGGTGATCTCCACGTCTTACTCTTCCGCCATCTTGAAGCTCCTCCTTCATTGTAGTTTTGATTTGCCTTTCTCTAATGATTAGTGTTGTTGAGCATCCTTTCATGTGTCTGTTGGCAGTCTGTATATCTTCTTTTGAGAAATGTCTATTTAGATTTTCTGCCCGTTTTTCGATTGGGTTGTTTGTTTTTTTTGATATTAAGCTGCATGAGCTGCTTGTAAATGTTGGAGATTAATCCTTTGTCATTTGTTTCATCTGCAAATATTTTCTACCATTCTGAGGGTTGTCTTTTCATCTTTTTTATGTTTTCCTTTGCTGTGCAAAGGTTTTAAGTTTCATTAAGTCCCATTTGTTTATTTCTGCTTTTATTTCCATTTCTCTAGGAGGTGTGTCAAAAAGGATCTTGCTGTGATTTATGTCATAGCGTGTTCTGCCTATGTTTTCCTCTAAGAGTTTGATAGCATCTGGCTTTACATTTAGGTCTTTAATCCATTTTGAGGTTACTTTTGTGTATGCTGTTAGGGAGTGTTCTAATTTCATTGTTTTACATGTAGCTGTCCAGTTTTCCCAGCACCACTTATTGAAGAGGCTGTCTTTTCTCCATTGTATATCCTTGCCTCCGTTATCAATGATGAGTTTATGATATGTGTGTGGGTTTACCTCTGGGCTTTCTATCCTGTTCCATTGATCTATATTTCTGTTTCTGTGCCAGTACCATACTGTCATCATTAATGAAGCTTTGTAATATCGTCTGAAGTCAGGGAGCCTGATTCCTCCAGCTCCGTTATGCTTTCTCCAGGTTGCTTTGGCTATTTCGGGATCTTTTGGTTTGCATAAAAACTGTGAAATTACTGTTCTAGTTCTGTGAAAAGTGCCAGTGGTAGTTTTATAGGGATTGCATTGAATCGGTAGATTGTTTTGGGTAGTACAGTCATTTTAACAGTGTTGATTCTTCCAATCCAAGAACATGGTATATCTCTCCATCTATTTGTATCATCTTTAATTTCTTTCATCAGTGTCATCATTTTCTGCATATGGGGCTTTTTTCTCCTTAGGTAGGTTTATTCCTAGATAGTTTATTCTTTTGGTTGCAATGGTAAATGGGAGTGTTTTCTTTATTTCACTTTCAGATTTTTCATGATTAATGTATAGGAATGCAAGACATTTCTGCGCATTAATTTTGTATCCTCCTACTTTAACAAATTCATTGATTAGCTCTAGCAGTTTTCTGGTAGCATCTTTAGGATTCTCTATGTATAGTATCCTGCCTTCTGCAAGCAGTGACAGCATTACTTGTTCTTTTGCAATTTGGATTCCTTTTATTTTTTTTCTTTTCTGACCACTGTGGCTAAAACTTCCAAAACTATGTCGAATAATAGTGGTGAGAGTGGGCAACCTTGTCTTGTTCCTGTTCTTAGTGGAAACGGTTTCATTTTGTCACCATTGAGGACAATGTTTGCTGTGGGTTTGTCATATATGGCCTGTATTATGTTGAGGAAAGTTCCCTCTATGCCTACTTTCTGGAGGGTTTTTATGAAAAATGAGTGTTGAATTTTGTCGAAAGCTTTCTTTGCGTCTATTGAGATGACCATATGGTTTTTCTCCTTCAATTCTTTAATGTGGTGTATCAGGTTGATTGATTTGCATATATTGAAGAAGTCTTGCATTCCTGCGATAAACCCCACTTGATCATAGTGTATGATCCTTTTAATGTGCTGTAGGGTTCTGTTTGTTAGTATTTTGTTGAGGATTTGTGCATGTATGTTCATCAGTGATATTGGCCTATAGTTTTCTTTCTTTGTGACACCTTTGTCTGGTTTTGGTATCACAGTGATGGTGGCCTCGCAGAATGAGTTTGGGAGTGTTCCCACTCTGCTGTATTTTGGAAGAGTTTGAGAAGGATAGGTGATAGCTCTTCTCTAAATGTTTGATAGAATTCGCCTGTGAAGCCATCTGGTCCTGGGCTTTTGTCTGTTGGAAGAATGGTAATCACAGTTTCAATTTCAGTGCTAGTGATTGTTTTTTTTAATATTTTCTATTTCTTCCTGGTTCAGTCTCGGAAGGTTGTGCATTTCTAAGAATTTCTCCATTTCTTCCAGGCGGTTCATTTTCTTGGCATATAGTTGCTTGTAGTAATCTCTCATGATCCTTTGTATTTCTGCAGTGTCAGTTGTTACTTCTTCTGTTTCATTTCTAATTCTATTGATTTGAGTCTTCTCTCTTTTTCTCTGATGCCTCTGGCTAATGGTTTATCAATTTGGTTTATCTTATCAAAGAACCAGCTTTTAGTTGTCTTTGTGTTTTAACATCTTTATTAGAGTATAATTGCTTTACAATGGTGTCTCTGTTTCTGCTATAGCACAAAGTGAATCAGTTATGCATATACATATGTCCCCATATCTCTACCCTCGTGACTCTCCCTCCCTCCCACCCTCTCTATCCCACCCCTCTAGGTGTTCACAAAGCACCGAGCTCATCTCCCTGTGCTATGCGGCTCCTTCCCACTAGCTATGTTTTTTATGTTTGGTAGTGTATATATGTCCATGCCACTCTCTCACTTTGTCCCAGCTTACCCTTCCCCCTCCCTGTATCCTTAAGTCAATTCTCGAGTAGGTCTTCATCTTTATTCCCGTCTTTCCCCTGGTTTTTCTGACCATTTTCTTTTTCAAAGAAGCAGCTTTTGGTTTTATTGATCTTTGCTGTCGTGTTCGTCATTTCTTTGCCATTTATTTGTGATGTGATTTTTATGACTTCTTTCCTTCTGCTAACTTGGCGGGGTTTTTGTTCTTCTTTCTCTAATTTCATTAGTTGTAAAAGTTTAGGTTGTTTATTTGAGACGTTTCTTGTTTCTTAAGGTAGGATAATATTGTTATAAACTTCCCTCTTAGAACTGCTTTTGCTGCATCCCATAGGTTTTGGGTGTTCGTGTTTACATTGTCATTTCTTTCTAGGTAATTTTTGATTTCTGCAGTGATCTCTTGGTTATTAAGTAGTGTGCTCTTCGGCCTCCATGTGTTTGTATTTCTTACAGATTTTTTCCTGTAATTGATATCTAGTCTCATAGCGTTGTTTTCAGAAAAGATACTTGATATGATTTCAATTTTCTTAAATTTACCATGGCTTGGTTTGTGACCCACGATATGGTCTATCCTGGAGGATGTTCCATGAGCACTTGAGAAGAATGTGTATTCTGTTGTTTTTGGATGGAATGTCCTATAAATATTATTTAAGTCCATCTCGTTTAACGTATCATTTAAAGCTTGTGTTTCCTCATTTATTTTCATTTTGGATCATCTGTCCATTGTTGAAAGTGGGGTGTTAAAGTCCCCTACTATGACTGTGATACTGTCGATTTCCCCTTTTATGGCTGTTAGTATTTGCCTTATGTAGTGCGGTTCTCCTATGTTGGGTGCATAAGTACTTACAATTGTTATATCTTCTTCTTGGATTGATCTCTTGAGCATTATGTAGTGTCCTTGTTTGTCTCTTGTAATAGTCTTTGTTTCAAAGTGTATTTTGTCTGATATGAGAATTGCTACTCCAGCTTGCTTTTGATTTCCATTTGCATCGGCTATCTTTTTCCATCCCCTCACTTTCAGTCTGTATGTGTCCCTAGGTATGAAGTGGGTCTCTTGTAGGCAGCATATATACGGGGCTTGTTTTTGTATCCATTCCGCCAATCTATGCCTTTTGGTTGGAGCATTTAATCCATTTACATTTAATGTAATTATCAATATGTATGTTCCTATTACCATTTTCTTAATTGCTTTGGGTCTTTTCCTTCTCTTGTGTTTCCTGCGTAGAGAAGTTCCTTTAGCATTGGTTGTAAAGCTGGTTTCGTGGTGCTGAATTCTCTTAGCTTTTGCTTATCTGTAAAGGTTTTAACTTCTCCATCAAATCTGAATGAGATCCCTGCTGGGTAGAGTAATCTTGCTTGTAGGTTTTTCTCCTTCATCACTTTAAATATTTCCTGCCACTCCCTTCTGGCTTGCAGAGTTTCTGCTGAAAGGTCAGCTGTTAACCTTATGGAGGTTCCCTTATGTGTGATTTGTTGTGTTTCCCTTGCTGCTTTTAATATTTGTTCTTTGTATTTAATTTTTGATAGTTCGATTAATATGTGTCTTGGCGTGTTTCTCCTGGGACTTAACCTGTATGGGTCTCTCTGTGATTCCTGCACTTGATTAGCTATTTGCTTTTCCATATTAGGGAATTTTCAACTATAATTTCTCAGTCCCTTTCTTTTCCTCTTTTTCTTCTGGGACCCCTATAATTCGGATATTGGTGCGTTTAATCTTGTCCTAGAAGTGTCTGAAAGTGTCCTCAATTCGTTTCATTTTTTTCCCTTTATTCTGCTCTGCAGTAGTTATTTCCACTCTTTCATCTTCCAGGTCACTTATCCGTTCTTCTGCCTCCGTTATTCTGCTATTGATCCCCTCTAGAGAATTTTTAATTTCATTTATTCTGTTGTTCATCACTGTTTGTTTGCTGTATAGTTTTTCTAGGTTCTTGTAAAAAGTTTGCTTTATTTTCTCCATTCAGTTTCCAAGATTTTGGATCATCTTTAATATCATGGTTATGAATTCTTTTTCAGGTAGACTGCCTATTTCCTGTTCATTTGATAGGTCTGGTGGGTTTTTGCCTTGCTCCCTCATCTGCTGTGTGTTTGTCTGTCTTCTCATTTTGCTTAACTTACTGTGTTTGGGGTCTCCTTATCACAGGCTGCAGGGTCGTAGCTCCCGTTGCCTTTGGTGTCTGTCCCCAGTGGCTGAGGTTGGTTGAGTGAGTTGTGTAGGCTTCCTGGTGGAGGGGACTAGTGCCTGTGTTCTGGTGCATGACACTGGATCTTGTCCTTCTGGTGTACAGGTCCACGTCTGGTGGTGTGTTTTGGGGTGTCTGTGGCCTTTCTATGATTTTAGGCAGCCTTTGTGCTAGTGGATGGGGTTGTGTTCCTGTCTTGTTACTTGTTTGGCATTGGGTGTCCAGCACTGTAGCTTGCTGTCCGTTGAATGGAGCTGAGTCTTGGCGTTGAGATGGAGATCTCTGGGAGATTTTCACTGTTTCATATTACATGGAGTTGGTAGGTCTCTTGTGGACCAATGTCCTGAGCTTGGCTGTGCCACCTCAGTGGCACAGCGCTGATGCCTGACTGGAGCACCAAGAGCCTGTCCTCCACACGGCTCAGAATTAAAGGGAGGAAAAATAGAAAGAAAGAAGAAGAAGGTAAAATAAAATGCAATAAAATATAGTTATTAAAATAAAATATAATTACTTAGAAAAATATTATTTAAGTAATAAATTTAAAAAAGGACAGAGAGAACCCCAGGAAAAATGATAAAAGCAAAGCTATACAGACAAAATCACACACAGAAGCATACGCATACATGCTCACAAAAATAGAAAAACGGAATTATATATGTATATATCATTGCTCCCAAAGTCCACCTCCTCAATTTGGGATGATACATTGTCTATTCAGGTATTCCACATATGCAGGGTACATCAAGTTGATTGTGGACATTTATTCCACTGCTCCTGAGGCGGCTGGGAGAGATTTCCCTTTCTCTTCATTGTTTGCACAGCTCCCAGTTTCAGCTTTGGATTTGGAACCGCCACTGCGTGTAGGTCACCTGAGTGCGTCTGCTCTTCACTCAGACAGGACGGGGTTAAAGAAGCAGCTGACTCGAGAGCTCTGGCTCGCTCAGGTCGGGCGGAGGGAGGGGTACAGATGTGGGGTGAGCCTGCAGCAGCAGAGGGGCAAGCGTGACGTTGCAACAGCCCGAGGCATGCCTTGTGTTCACCTGGGGAAGTTTTCCCTAGATCATTTGACACTGGCAGTGGCAGGCGGCACAGGCTCCTGGGAGGGGAGGTGTGGGTATTGTCCTGTGCTTGCACACAGACTTCTTGGTGGCTGCAGCAGCAGCCTTAGC